>NW_024609884.1:85308055-85908055 GCF_016920785.2 Ixodes scapularis
TGTCTCTCCTTGTCGTATTTGCGCTGTTAATTCAACAATATGATCAACCAACTAGCCCACCAGATGATTGTGATGCAGTTTCTTTCTTCTTGGGTCATTGCTTCAGTGACACGGGCAAGTAGCTCTCTGACGTGCGCGTAGACTTCAAGGCGCTCGTCCTCGGGCATCATGCGGAGTTGGCGGAACTGAGGCCAGAGAAATGTGGCGGTCTTGTGGAGGAAAGAAATTTTCAGCTTCGTGTCCAGGAAGTGACGAGCACGGGTCTTGATCTTCTTGATTTCCACTGCCTCTACTGCAGACACCTGAGCGTTTTCAAGATGGTTCTTCAACCCGGAAGCGTAAAGCAGAACCAGAGGAAGTGTTGGACGTTTCTCCTCCTTGAGCGCGTCGCTAACATCTTTGGAGGGTTGCACGAACTCGATTTACTCGTTGAATGTTATCTTGTTCACGCTTTCCATCACTGGATTGTTTCTTGACTCCAGTAGAGCTTCTATCTCCTCGAACTGAGAGTAGATCGACGGACTTTAGCATGGAGGGAGGGGGGGGGGGGGGGGAGATACCTTTTGCGCACGCGGTTGTCAATCTCTTCTTTACGTCCGCGGGCACGGGAGGTTCAGGGCATTGAGATGATAAAAAAAGAAGAAATAAAGAATTGGGTTGTGTGTATGCTTACACAGCCTAGAACTGGGTCTGCCTCAACGGGCGGCGAGTCTCCCAGCTGTAGATGAGCAATTTAGCCAGTGCAGTAGAACCGCTAGCCTGGGGTCTTTATAACGTGCATTACGCAGTAGTAATACACGATCGCACGCCGGTACGATACTCATCCAGATCGAAACGGGCAGGGGTGGGGATTGAGCCCAGGATCCTGGGTTCTGCAGCGCGAGCTCTCGCTCCACGTGCTCCGAGCTGGTGTGTGCTTGCCCACTCGGCCACCGATCCCCCTAAAGAAGAAATACTTGCGCTGTTCGATGAAACTTTGCACATGTGACGAGTACGACTCAGATGAGATATCCCGGTTTTTGAACGAACGATACTGAACATGTCCTTTGGGCACCGACAAACTCAGAGTCCATGGCTGTGAGAAATTTTCCCCATGCATACACTACCAAAAAACGTGAATGTTTGAGCCACTTGTTTGATGGGGGGGGGATCGGTGGCCGAGAGCAATAATACAAAAAAGGGGGGGGGGGGGGGGCGGGATCGGCGTCAGAGTGGGCTAAGGTGCACACCCAGCTCGACGCGCGTGAAGCGAAAGCTCGCGCTGCAGAACCCAGGGATCCAACCCCAGCCCTGCCCGTTTCGATCTGGATGAGCATCCTACCGGCGTGCGGTCGTGTATTACTATTGCGTGATGCACGTTATAAAGACCCCAGGCTAGCGGTTGTACTGCACTGGCTAAATTGCTCATCTTCAGTGTAAACCAGTGTCGCCCCATCCTGGCAGACCGACCTTACGCTCTATAAACACTAAAACGTCCAATTTGATTTCTTTGGGTTTTTGTCTGATTTAAATGAAATGTACAGGGATTTTTTCTTTTTATGGTTGTGAACAGTACTGCCAAATTTCGTTAACCTGGGTGAAGTACAAAAAAGAAAAAAAAAAAGAAAAAAGAAATTGCTCATGTTTAAAGAAGAAAGTGGGCATGTCTGTGCAGGAAAACAATTGTTTTAAAATTACTTATAAATTCGTCGTTTTCATGTGTTATATTGCTTTAGGACAATTCAGGGCAGATAGTTATGGAGCTATATTTCTATATTATACCATCTTTCATGACAAAAAAGCGACAATCACAAGTACTGTTTTTTTTTTTTTTTAGATTTCCGTCCTTTGTTTAAAATTTTAGTTCTTGAGCATGAAAAATGATAAAAATTAGAAATACAGGCTCGTAGCTATTTTCCCCTTTAAATTTCACCCCAGGGAAACGCATAAAAATGAATCCAAGTTACATAATAACAAAATGATAGTTTTCCTAAAGTGAAATTTATGCCAGAAAGTGGAATGGAGAAAAATGCGTTCGAATTGCTCCAACCTCTACTTTTTCTTTAGCATCGGTGGACCGAAAATAATTTGTAAAGGGGGGCGGGGGGGGGGGGGGGGGGGGTGTCCCGTTCCGGCTGCCTTGTTGCTGTTGTGTGTTGCTCTATGTATTTTGTGTGTTTAGTGATGTATGTGTATCTAGCATGTAGCGCTAAAAAATCAAGGGAACATAAATATATATATATATATATATATATATATATATATATATATATATATATATATATATATATATATATATATATATTTAGGGTGTGCTGGTTAAAGAGAATTACAGGAAAACCCACGCAGCTGGGTGTTTTCACTTGAAATCGGGTAAGCTAAAAGAGTCTAATTTTTAATTTTGACAAAAAAAAATGTTTTGGGGGCATTTCTCACATGAAGGAGTGCGCAAACCGCATGTTCCCCAGATTTTTTGTTCTCGAGTTACGAAGCGTAGAAGCCGCGGTGGCAGAAATTAGTGTTTTTGAATGCCGTCGCAGTTCGCGTGTTTGACACTCTCTCTCTGCTGGCGCCAGTATTTTTTCTACACCATTTTAACTTTTTCTTCTCATTTAATAAATACTGTAAAGATACCTTGACGTATTCAAATACTTTTAGGAATTTGATTGTTTTCTAAAACAAATGTCAAACTCGTCACTCAGGTCGATTTTTAGTCAACTTTGGCAGGTCATTACTTTGTCTGTGTTTAAGGTAAATTTTCTTTTTTTGGCTCTATAGAAAGCCCAAAGCAAGCCCATTAGAGATATAATAATATCGTTATGATCTGTAGAAGAGCCGCTCCGCTACCTTCACGTAGACGTTGTAAGAAATAACTAATGTTGAGAGTTTGAGGTACATTTTCTCAAAAAACCCATTTTTGTAAATTTTTATTTGTTTAATTATTTTAGATATATTAGTCGACTACAAGAAAAAGAAAATCTAAAAATGTATTATTTCGGTTGTATGTCCTCTATTTGAGCCGCAATCGCGTGAATTGTGTGCTCATTTGACTAAAATGAGCACACATTTCACGAAGCTGTTCCCGCGAGGCGCACGCCGCCGCGCGGGAACAGCTTCGTGCCTTCCGACCCGGTCCACGCTCAACTTGCCCCGTCGTTGCCAAAAGAACGCAGAACGGTCCTGGTCCTAAAGTAATGGAAGCCTAAGAGCGCCAGGAAAGAAAACAACGTCTCGTAGAATAACGGAAACAAGACGAACACCCGCTCCCGTCGAAGCATTACAGTCGATGGAAAAGGGTGTGCCTGAGAAGGCTCAGAACCCGCACCGCCGTGACGCTGGCTCGAAGAAGCCTTTTCAAGAAAAATAATAGAATGGAAGAAGACGGACAGGGCCTCGGAAATACTGAGCACATCTTTTGGGACTGCCCGAGGAGCTAAAGTGAACGCGAGGCCGCCGTCGAATCACTACCGCCGCAAGCCAGACCGGGCCATCTGAGGGAATGGATCTTTCCAGAGGGTTCGTCGGATCACAGGAAGGCCATGTTAGACTCGCTGGTCGACTACATCAAGTCGGTCGGGTTTTCCCACTACATTTAACTCCTTCCGCCAACCCCTTCCCCTCACGTAAATGCCCTGTCACACTGAGGAGGCACGACAGCAACAGCAATACAACACGTTGTCCAACAGCCAGGCAACCCTTGCAAAAATGTGGTGATTTTCTGTTGAAAGGCTGTTGAAAGAAGTCATTAGGGGATCTAATATATCAACAACTTTTTATCTTACTTTCTCTAGATTTTCTGTTGACTTTCTTTTGAATATTGGTCCACTTTTTCAAACTAAGGTCAAAAGACTGTCTGTCGCCTCCAATATGCTTTTTCTGTAGCTTTTCAATTGAGAAGCTACAGCCGTTCAAAACAAAAAAGAATGCTTTACACCTTAGCTATTCATTCAACAAAGTTTTGGATGCTTACTACGGTTTTCGAATCTTCTCCAAAATAGCTATCGCAAATTAACAAAAAGAAAAAGCGCGATTTTTTTGTAAGGAAATGGTGTCCCTGTGGTATTTGAAGGCTCTACATACATTCCACAAATACACATTAGAAACGAACACAAACACCATGGAGCACTAAATACCTGAATCACAGTTCAGGTGACTGCTTCAGAGCCTTATATAGCCTACATTTTGAAGGTAATCAAACTCGCGCTGCGGAACCCAGGATTCTGGGTTCAATCCCCACCCCTGCCCGTTTCGATCTGGATGAAGATCGTACCGGCGTACGGTCGTGCATCACTACTGCGTGATGCACGTTAAAGATCCCAGCCTAGCGGTTGTACTGCACTGGCTAAATTTGTCATCTACAGCTGGGAAACTTGTCGCCTGTTGAAGCAGACCAAGTTCTAGGCGTTCTAGGCTGTATAAACATACACACACCTGAATTTTTTTTTTAGATAATCATTAGCCCGGTGATCACCTCAGCCCTTAATAAGGTTCCAAGTATCCGATATCCTTCTCGGAAGTCTGCCAAAGGGAAAACAGTGTTTTAAAGATCGGGGAAACTATCTCTTAATAAAAAGCATTGGTACAGCTAATAATAATTCGGCGCAGTCGCTAAAAGTTCATGCTCAAAAACGGCTCCTGGAATAAATGTTATCGCTTTTCTGCATAGCATCACTCAGGACGAAGGGAGTCAAGGCAGTTGCTCCACTTTAAAATAGTTAATTTGCTTTTCTTTACTACTTCACTTGTTTAATATGGTCAATAAAGCGACTATAGCCCCAAAGTGAAAACTGCAGGGCGTGTCTTTAGAACGCCTGGCCTCCAGCACGCGCCCCATGTCTTCCGTCATGCTTTGACTGCGCGCTCGCGGTCGAAATGCGCGAGACGCCGAAGCGTTGCCAAGGGTAGAAGGCTCTTGCTAGAGGCGGGACAACTGACGGCCCTCCCTACTGTTCTCACATTGTGAGAGACTCATGAGAAACTTCGTGAGTTTTGACATCTAGTCATTATGTACGATGCTCAATAACAAGTGAACGGAAAGTCTGTAGCTTTTCTATTGAGACTGGCTACAGATTAGGGATGCAAAACTATCGATACTATCGATAGTTTTCCCAAAACTATCGATAGCGTCGCAGAACTACCGATAGTCCACTGTCGATAGTACTAGCGATAGTTTTTCGCTAGTCGTCTATCGATAGTCTTTTTACTATCGATAGTCAAATATCTGGCGACTATCAATACTATCGATAGTACTATCGATAGTTTTGCACTTTGTAGTAGTATTCGCATGCGGAGCGAACACAGTTGCCGCACCGCCGCTCGCCTCCCTTCCTCCTCTCTTCGCTCAAACTCCCGTCTTCGTCATTACTGAAAGCTGAACCAAAGTTGGGATGATAAGTGCTTAAGCTACTTAATATCCCATTCGAAAAAAAAAAAAAAAAATCGAGAGAGAGAGAGAAGAGGGAGCGACGCAAACTACTAGTGTCGCAAAATTATCGAACCGTCGACAGTACATCAACAGGTTCACGATAGTCGACTATCGAAGTTTTCCGATATTCGACTATCGATAGTTTTCCGATAGTCGATTAATGATAATTTTCAAATAGTCCACTATCAATAGTACTATCTATTGTTTTTCGACAGTCGACTCTCAATAGTACTATCAATAGTTTTTCGATAGAACTCTCGATAGTCGACTATCGAGAAGCTATGGATAGTACTATCGATAGTTTTTTTTTACTATCGATAGTCAGATTTCGGGCGACGATCGATACTATCGATAGTACTATCGATAGTTTTGCAGCACTACTACAGGGTCAATTGAACATTTTCAACACGAAGGAAATAGAACGGCTGCAGTCTTTCCGATGACACTGTCAACAGGAAGTCAACAGAAAAAAAAACAACGTGAAGGTAATAGCGAATCAATAGCTCTTCTTATGACTCAAGCTGAAGAAAATCATCAGAAAAGTTTTGACACAAAATCAACAAACATTCTGTTGACCATGTCAACAGGAAGTCAAAGTCAAAAGAAAGTAATGAGAGTCAGCAAGTAGTCAACACGTTTTCAATAAAAAGTCAAAATAATTTGTATAGGGGGACTTGTTGCTCGCTCGCCGTGTTGTCCGACAAACCTGTCACATTGCGGCAACAGCAGCACAACATGGACGATAACGAAAATGTGGCCTCGGTATGGCAGCTTTCGGCAACAAAAACAGCAGCGACTTGCGTTGGACAACGCGTGTTGCCCTGATCGCTGGCTGAGCGAATTTTGGGCCGGCAACACAACACAGATAGCTTAGATGGCAGAGCTAGTTCTCTATCAACGTCTTTTTTACGAGCTTACTGAAATAAATGCTTGGAAAACGTTATTTAACAATAAGTAAGGCTGGCGTGCAGCTAAAATAATTTGACTAATCTTTATACTGCTTAGATACGGAAGGCGATTGTCGAAACGGTAACAGCTACGGTCACGAACGTTCAGACTGATGTTGAAATTAGAACTGCTGAGAGACCAGGTGACATTAGTGCTAGTGAAATAAGATGGCAGGCCTACTCACCCGCTGATAAAGTATAATAAAAATAATCCAGGAAAGCAAATAATAAAAAAATCGAAGCATTAAAACGACCACTCCAATCATGATTGTTAATGCTTGGAACTTGGAAACAGCCGCTAACAGACACCTGCATTGATTAAAAAATCTCAAGGACACTTTGGGGAATGAAGCGACCACATAGCAGGCGGTAGGCAAAGAGACAGCGTTGAAAAATATTTATTCCACCGATTGTTATGAAGGCCGATCGTGTCGGTGTCGCAGTTTTTAAGCACTGTCAGTTCAGCTGAACACCACGCTACAAAAGACGCTTTGGGGTTCTTCCGGTGCTAAGTTAATTTTAGAGTAGAAATAGAAATCGCATGAATGAAAGAACCGGGCAGAAACACTTAATGCGGTTGCGAAAATCCCGAACGTATATCAACGGTCTCACTTTCCTCGTTTAGGGCTATCTGCTTTGTCAGCGAATTAAGAACATTTTTGTAATATAAAGGGTGGAAAATACCTTCCGTGACAAGCTTTATAAATATAGTCACTGTTCGATGTCTTCCCGTGGTAACTTCCGGCCCTTCGAACGCACTAGTACTTTGCTGTAAATTTGCAAAGGTGTCAGGGGTTTTGGCATGGAGATTGGCCCGCCAAGCCCACTGTTTCTGAACGTGTCACGTGGTCCGGCACGCCGGTGCGGTACCTTAAAGTTCCACTGGAAAAAACCGCGACAACGAGGAGTATTGGAATGAGGAAGCTCAAGCGCTGCGCGCAAGGGCGGATAAGGGGGGGGGGGGGGGGGGAGGTTTTTCAATTCATTCATTCATTCATTCATTCATTTGTTTATTTTCTGTGCTCATGAACAGCTTGACGCCTTGGTAATGATGCACAGGTTAGTTACGAAAGTCTTAAAAGCTACGAAATTTTGGTTAAAAACATCAATATCTGCTCCCCTGAGGGTATTGTAGAAGTGTTGAATACGGGTCATGGGACTGGTTTGGATGATGTGATTAACAGGAAAAGTTGGAGAAACCCACAAAACTCGACTCGAATATTTACGCGTGCCTCGGTATGCAACGCCATTTTAGCTGCGAAGGTATGGTACGTGCTGCAGGTGCTGCACTATTCGCGAGTGAACATCCAGCGCATACACCGTGTTTTTGCTGTGTTTACTTGGAGCTCGACTTGGGAGAGAACGAGCCGAATTTATCTTTTCCGGCGTGTCAAGGATGGCGGGCTGGGTCTGTCGCATCTTTTTGTCAGACAACTCGTTAATAGGTTTTGCTTTCTAAGGGAACAAAGGACCCTTTTCTGGGTGATTCCACGTCAGTTCATGCAATGATGGTCCGGGTCATAATTTAGATCTTTTTGTTAAAATATATATGAAAGTCATGTTCTTGGGGGGAACATTCTGCTATATATGAACGCCGTAACAATTGTTTTCGCTGAGATATAAAATAAAGAAGCTCGAGGTGTGGACATTGAAAAGTTTTCACCATGCTACTTTGCAAAGTCGTTATTTCTTCATCAAAACGCTCATGTCACCATAACGTTTTTAATACATTTTACAGAAAATATACAACCCACACACAAAAAAATTAGAAATATCAATAAAATATTTTTATGCGAACAAAATTATCAAACATGACATAAAAAGCGTTTTAAAGACATATTCACTTTTTTTTGTTGAAAATCAACCATCTTTTATATTACTTCACAAAACATGTCAAAATGCGCGTCTTTAAATATTTGTTACGAATATATGAAGATAATATGCCCACCCTTAATTGTCTTCTTGATTTCTCAAAATGTGGCATGATTGGGCGTCGATATTTAAAAAAACTCCATCTTTTATTTTTTTTTTAACTCCCCTTGGCACTTTGCTGTGGCTTGAAGTAACTTGCAATGGCAAGACATTGAGTAACATATGACCTCCAAACGGGGAAAGCTACGACAAACCCTCACTAGGAACGAGCCGACGTCTTCGTCATAGCGGCTTTGCCGCACGCACCAAACATTTTGAGCGTTAGTTATGGCATGTAATTTATATTTTTCAAAATCTTTTTTTTTTTTTCAAAAGGGGTGAGTATAACTGACGCAAAAAGAAACTTTGAGCTGGAATACCATTAATTAGCTTACAATTCACAAAAACAAAACTGCCCCACTCTGCAAATTCGTTAACTATATGCATACATAGGCTTAAAACTTTCAGTTGCGCAAGTGGCCATGTATACATCCGGCCACTCGGCATATTGATGACTTCCACAGGTGAGATGCCTGGATTCCTCTCACAGGTTTTACGGTGGTCCACTCTGCTTGCTTCACCGCACGAAACTCTTGAACTCGTTCCGCAGAGAGGTGGAACATGCAGACATTTGTTATTTTTTCACGTAGCACTTCCACAGTCTTTATAGCGGTGACAATCGTTGAGTTGAGCGAAGACCTCAAGTTGGTGAGCGTTGCGTGGTGTTTAAGAACACCATCTACTGCATCACAAGCGCTTTTTTCGGTGTCCGGTGACTGAGAAGATCCATCTTGCCGAAGAGTACGGCTTCCGAGACAGTTCGTGCAATTGGAAGCGATTCTTGAAATGCGCCGCCGCTCCGTCTGATACAAAAATTATTTCAGAAAAGACTGGGTGATGTTGTTGATACAAAAATTATTTCAGAAAAGACTGGGTAGTGTTCATCAACATACTCGTCTATGGCCTCTGTGGCTAGAAGAGCGTGAGCTGTGTCATGTGTCATGTCATCGCTGACAACGGCAAAGCTTTACGTGCCTTGCGTGGACGTAACCACACATGTGACGAGAGACGCTTGAGTTTTATTTCGATGAAAACTGAATTTCGGTTGGGAAGATTACTGCCCGATTTTCCGCAAAATTGAAGTGGAACATCACTGCCTTGGTTGGTAAGGCGGTTCTTGTGTCACGTATCAGGATTCGTTCAAGGTCACGGATGGAAGAATGCCTCATATACGTTTCGCTCCACGACTCCAATTCCCGCAGGAAGGCGGAAGTGTCCATAACCTTTTTGACGAGTTCGCCGGCGTCCCATAACGCCAAACAGATCTATTCGTCGAGATGGAGTGACTGCAGCAAAATGCTCTGCATTTTTTGGCACTTTCCGCAACGGCGCAGGAAGCAATCGTTCTGTGGAGCGCTTGAGGTCGTCTTCAGTAAATTACTTCTTTGAGGCTTTTTTTATTGCCGTTAAAAGCAACTGGAAATTGACGCAATATATGCATGAGCACACCTCGTGCTCGGGACTCATTTTTACACATTTGGTCGTAGGGAATAAAATGTGGAGATGCCTAGTTCTCAATGGGGATGGTCTTTCCTAAACAGCTGGTAAGCTTCCTTAATAGAGTGGGTCATAAACCTTTTTACGACTTTGGTCTTGCTGTCGTTGATCATGGCTTTGACGACGTCCTTTTTGTTGGGGCTTTGAACAGAGCATGCGAGGTCGTCGCGTGTGTAGTACTCAATCGCAACCCCCACGTCTTCGGCATTCGCCTTTTTCCCTATGTAGAAATCAGGGGTTGCCCATACACCACCTTTACGCTTCAGTTTTCTTGTTTGATCAATGATGTTGGCAGTCGCTTCCGGCACCAGACGCAATATTTCTTTCTTCCAGATGCTTGGTGGTAGAAGCGTGTTCAATCGCTTGCGTTCCTGGTGGGAACTCCATGCCTTCAGTGCCTTCGCGGAACGCGTCAAACCACTCCGTGCAGTGCTCACAACTGCCTTCGCCGGTTTTCACGTCATAAATTCTTGACAGCTTTCTTCTAATCGAAGAACTCACTTGAGCTTATTTTTTCTTCAAATACGCTTCGCGCCTTATTTTTTTTAATGGTTTTACATAGTTTCAATAGGGTTCAGCCGACGGACTAGCAGCACACAAGTCTTAACTCACTTCAGACAGAATTTCATCAGAGTCCCGGAAAGAGGAGTTTCATGTACTCACGTTGTCAGGAGAAGCAATCTTACTTTTGAGGTACTTGTAGCAATGCTGGCATAAGAGCTCAGATTCGGTCACTGTTCATGCAGCCAGTAGCCTTTCCAACCGCACTTTGTTGAGTGCGGTTCAAAAATGGGACGTATACACGGCCACTTGCGCAACTGTGAGTTTTAAGCTTATATATGCATAGTTAGCGACTTTGCAGAGTGGGGCCATTTTGTTTTTGTAAATTGTAAGCTAATTAATGGTATTCCAGCTCAAAGTCCCTTTTTGCGTCAGTTATACTCACCCCTTCTGAAAAAAAAATAATTTGAAAAATATAAAATACATGTCATAACGAACACTCGAAATATTTGGTGCCGTGCGGCACAGCCGCTATGACGAAGACGCCGGCTCGCTCCGAATAAAGGTTTGTCGTAGCTTTTCCCGTTCGGAGGTCATATGTTACTCAATGTTTTGCCATCACAGGTTAGTTCAAATCACTGCAAAGTGACAAGGGGGAGTTACAAAAAAATAAAAGATGGAGTTTTTTTTTTTTTTTTTTTTAAATATCGACGCCCAATCTTGCCACATTTGGAAAAATCAGGTGCATTTCCGCGTTAATAACAAAACGACAATTAAGGGTAGGCATATAATTTTATATATTCGTAAAGAATATTTAATGCATTTTGATATGTTTTGTGAAGTATTATGAAGACTGGTTTATTTGCAAAAAAAAAAAAAACAAAAAAAACTAGTGAATGTGTCTCTAAAACGCGTTTTTATGCCATGTTTGATAATTTTGTTCGCATAAAAATATTTTATTGATATTTCTAATTTTTTGTGTGTGGGTTGTATATTTTCTGTAAAAATGTATTAAAATGTTATGGTGACATGAACGTTTTGATGAGAAAATGACGACTGTGCAAATTAGCATCGTGAAAACTTCTAAAAAAAAAATTGGGTTGTGTCATGTTTATATAGCCTAGAACTTGGTCTGCCTCAACGGGCGACGAGTCTCCCAGCTGTAGATGAGTAATTTCGCCAGTGCTGAAAACTTCTAAATTTCCAAGCCTTGAGCTTCTCTAGTTTATATCTAAAAAAAAAATGTTACGGCGTTCATATATAGCTAAATGTTCCTTTCAAGAACATGGCTTTCATACATATTTTTAACAAAAAGTTCTAAAATATGACCCGGACCATCATTGCATGAACTGACGTGGAATCACCTTACTGTGTTCAGTCATTCAGGTGCGGCTATGCATGAGCATTGCCCGAATTTATTGTCTCAACTGATATTCATTCCACTTATGGTTTACGCGGTTTTCTAAAAGAAGTTGTGTCTGCTTATCAGTTCTTGGCAACGCAGTTTCCGCTCGAGTACTACTTTACCACAGAATACATATACAGCCAATCATTGCGTTGCGCATAAACAAAATACCGAATAACCAGATCGAGAACACGATTCTCCATACAAACGAAATCTTCACAGACGGTATCTTCGCACGAAGACATTATCTCTGTCTTGTAAACAGCTGGAATCATGCTGTCGATCGCGGTGATTGGCAATCTGCGTGTCCCGCGGAAAAGCGAACCCCCAGGTTTTCTTCATAAACAGTGCGGCTCTTACTCGAGTAAATACGGTATTTGTCGAGTGTGTCGCAAAAGCGTTTGACCAAAGACTTGATTTTCCCATTTTTTTCTACTCCACTGTACCGCTGCTTGTACAGTGCGGGATGTGGTCAAGATGTTTTGAAGCGTACCAAGCAAATGAGGGTACCCCTCTTCACGGAATCTTTTTTCTTCAAACTACACAGCGAAACCCTGCCGGTCAAAGCTTTTTTTAGAGGGAAAAGGTATTCCCGTTGCATGGTCGGTAAACTGTTTACTTTGTAAAATGCCAGAGACGATAGAACACGTTTTTCTTAACTGCTGGGACGCAGTGTTTCTTTGGGACGTCCTTCAAAGGACCCTTAACACCTCACGGAATTCGTTATTTGCCTGTTGATGGAGGAGACAACATTGTACCCTGTGACATGATCATGCTGGTCGGTCTCAATAGCTTGTGGCGCTGCCGCCTGGCTGTGAGACACGCGGACGTCGACGTGCGTCCCGCACAGAAGTATTTTGTTGAAATCATTTATTTTTTAAAGAAATGTTTAAGGTTCAGCAGCCACCCGCGGACGTTTCACCACTTCTTGAGGAGCTGATGACCATCACAGGTCTGTGAAGGTGTTTGATGAGCTTGGTATTTGTATGTGCACAATAGCCTTTCAGGCTTTTGTTTTAACCTTTTATTGTATGTGTGATGTGTTTGCCACCTAAACAAAAAAAGACAATAAATTAAAAAAAAAAGAGAGGGGTACGGGTCCGGCGTCGCTGCGTTGTTGCTGTTGTGTGTGTGTGTGTGGGGGGGGGGGTGTTCTGCTTGTGTTCCGTGTATTCTGTGTGTTCATTGATGTATGTGTATCTACCATGTAGCGTTCATAAGTCGGGGGAGCTTGAAAAACAAATTGGCGCTTCTTAAACATTTTTTTTTCGTTTTGAGCGCCATCTGGTGGTAGCTATATTAATTACACGAGGGGAGAAAGTTTTCTCCATTGGGCGAAAAAACGGTGGCAATTTTCCTTTTTTCTTAGGGGAGGAAAATTCGGGCCCGTTTATATAGATATTTCGTAGCGTGAATATTCACTTAAAAAAAAGAGTAACTCACGTGTATCACATATTGCTATAAAAAGGAAGGAAATTTGCTCCTACAAGACGGGGAGGAAATTTCCTCCTTAAGAAGGGAGGAAAGTTGTCACTTATTTTTGCTCGTGGAAAACGTTCCTCCCTGACTAGGCAGATTTTTTCGGACGCGCACCAGTCACCTAGCTGTGTTTGGAGATTTATGTTTGTCCTCTGTCCCTCTTGTTCCCCTTCTCCAGGGTTATTTTCGTCATTCTTGTCCAGCTCGCTTGCACCTTTGCATTTAATTGCATTATAATCATAACCTTAAAATCGCAAACTTTACCCTTGTTGGTGTTAGACTGGTGGCAGCTGATAAAACCCGTTTGCTCTACTGACGTCTAACCCCTAGTTAGCTCAGTTCGTAGAGCGCTCCACTGGAAATAGAGAAGTCCCGGGTTCGATACCCGGGCCAGGCGGATTTTTTCGGTCGCGCACGGGTCACCTAGCTGTGTTTGGAGATTTGTGTTTGTCCTTCGTCCCTCTTGTTCCCCTTCTCCAGGGATTATTTCTGTCATTCTTGCCCAGGTCGCTTGCCCCTTTGCATTTAATTGCATTATAATCACAACTACCATCGTTGCTGAAAGGAGACGGCCCGTACGGCTCTGCAAAGCGGCGCGCATGTAAACAAATCGCTGGGGCGTTCTTCATGGCTTCAGGTATGCGGTGAGAGCCAACTTCCAGGAAGATACGTTTGAAGTAAAAGAGTGTCACCAAGGTCCACGTAAATACCTGTTCGCACTGGGAGAGAGAGAGAATTACTTTATTTTAAAACAACTCTTAGTCCGAGTCGTTGCTACCTAAGGAGCCTGGCTGGACCCCTGGCTGTGGTGCTGGGTCCGGTTGACAGGATCCCCTTATGTGTTTGATGTGGGCTACCAGCAATGGCCACAGGGTCGGGCGGAGTTCCTGGGGTGGAACGGTCCAGCTCTCCCAGGAATAGGGAATGGAAGATGGGATGTGAGATCGGGTAAGAATGTGGGGGGAAGAGAGGGCTCTAGGACATTCCCAGTAAGTGTGAAAGGCGTTGGGGTAACCGCCGCATACTTGACACGCCGGTTTGCCCGACCTGTTTTCAATGTGGTGCTGTATGGCGTCGTTGGGTAGCGTAAGTGTCTGTGCCTGACGGATCAGGGCTGCGTCCTCTCTAGTGTGTGTGTGGGATGGTGAAGGAAGAAGAAGCCTGTTAGCTTTGGCTTCTTTGAGCCGGGCGCGGCGTTGTTTCCGGTGTTCGGCTCTGGCCTCTCTGGGACAGTAAGTCTCTGGCCACCTAGTGGTATTGCTCGGTGTTAAATGGTCGCGAGCTAGTGCATGAGCTCGTTCATTGCCCTCTATCCCCTGGTGACCCGGGATCCACTCGAGGAGGACCTGAAGTGTAGGATGTTTGTGCATGTATTTAGTGAGTGTTGTGCGAGTGTGATCTGGGAGTATGTTTTGTGTGAAAGCTCGCAGCGCTCCCTGACAATCTGTGCGTATTGTGATGGTGTCAGTGTTGTGTGTATGTAGGCAAACGGCTTTTGTAATGGCCTGTATATCGGCGGCGATAGGAGAAGGTACTGCTGCGTGACTGCGGATAGTCTCGTTCCTCGGTCCCACAACAGCTGTGGTGGTCTTCTCTGAAGTATGTGCGGCGTCCACACAGTAGGTGTCGTTGTCAGGCGTGGCTAGATGGTTAGCACGTGCTTGTCGTCTGCCTGGGTGACTGTCCGCATTCATATTCTTGGGAACAGGTAAAACCTTTATGTTAGGAATAGAATCCCAGGGCGGGGGTGCTGGCGGGATGTCTGGTAGGTGCTTAATGTCATATCCCAGATCTTGTAGAATGGCCCGGCCTTGAGTAGACGTTGTTAATCGATGGTGTTGAGCTTCGTTATGGGCGTTAGTCTTTTCGTCTAGCGCGTTATGCATCGCGGCTGCGTCTATATCTGTGTTTTTGGCATACGGTGGGACTCCGAGCTGTACTCGCTGGCATCTACGTACCTTGGCTTCGAGTTTCTTCTGCTGCGTTTTGTTGAGGCGAGTGTAGGGGTATGCGTACATGATTCTCGAGTAAATAGTTGCCTCCATGATTTTGCCGATTTCGTGTTCTTTAAGGCCCGACTTGCGCTTAGTGATTCTGTTTATCATGTGTACGATCTGGTGTACCTGCTGCGTAGTGCGCTTCATCCATTCTGTACTGCTTCCATCTTGTTGCCAATAAAAACCTAGAATTTTTATGACACGTCTCCGTGGGATGTGAAGTCCGTCAAGATGTAGCTTGATGAGGTTTCTGGTGGATTCAGCCATCTTGTGGTAGGTGTTGAGGACTACAACGCATTCGGATTTCTCCGGGGAGCAATGTAGGCCAATACTTCGTGCATGTGCTGAAATGATGTCGAGGCCCTCTTGCACGGTCGATTCTTGCTCTCCGGCGTTTCCTTTCGTACACCAGAGAGTGATGTCGTCCGCGTAGATGGCATGGTTAAGGTTTAAGACCTGATTGAGCTTGTGAGGAAGGTTCTTCATTGCGAGATTAAAGAGCGTCGGCGAGAGTACCGCACCCTGGGGTGTTCCGCGATGTACTGGAAACGCATCGGATGGTTGGTTGTCCGGCCCCAGAATGCGGATAGTTCTGTCAGAGAGAAATTTTTTGATGTAATGAAGCATTCGTGATCCTGGGTTAGTCTCTGTCAAATTTTGTGAGATGGCGTTGTGAAAAACGTTGTCGAAGGCCTTTTTGATATCTACCCCTACTATGGTCCGGAGTTGTACTGCGCTGGGTGTAGCATAGACTTCTTCGTGTATCATCAGGGCCACGTCCTGGGTACTGACGTGTTTCCGAAAGCCTATGAGAGTGTGAGCCAGTTGATTCGTGTTCTCGAGATGCCATTCTAGTCTTGTGAGGACCATTTTCTCCATGAGTTTGCCTACGCATGACGTCATGGAGATGGGGCGTAAGTTCCCTGGGTCGTTGAGCGTTTTTCCCGGCTTGGGCAGCATGGTTACATGCGCTTCCTTCCATGCAAGCGGTATTTGGCCAGTCTCCCATACTCGGTTGATGATCTTTAGAAGTTCTGTTTGGTGGTTGTCTGGTAGATTGCGTAGGATGCCATATGTGATTTTGTCAGGTCCCGGGGCAGTGTTGCGCCGTAGCTGCTGTAGGGCCATTTGAAGTTCCGCTTGGGTAAATGAAGAGTTTATGCCCGTGTCCTCTGAAGTATTCGCAGCTGGAATGTCGATGGGCTATGGGTCAAAAGCTGGATAGAAAGTGTCCCTGATCTCCTTGATCAAATCTTTCATCGTACAGCCTGTTTGTAGCTGGTAGCGTTGCAGGGCGTGTCGTGGCTTCGCTTGGCCAAACAATGCTCGAAACATGTGCCACACCCTTGCGGTGTGCAGTTGCCCGTTCATTTCGTCACATAATTGGTTCCAATATTGCATTGCTAAGTGCTCTGCGTATTGTTGACTTTCTTGTGTAATCTGGTATACACTCCGTGCGACGCGACCGGCGCGCCGCCGTGCGGCCGTTACCGAAGGTAGGCAGTGAGAGCCCCTGCGAAAGGAAAACACGCCGCGTACATTGGGACGCATTGAAGTCGGAGCGGTGCGGTTGCGCTGGGCTGACAACATGAACTGCTGCGTCGTTAAGTGCTCCAATAGTTATCCGTCGTATCTCGTGGGGACGACGTTTCAGTTTTTCACC
Organism: Ixodes scapularis; assembly: GCF_016920785.2. NCBI lineage: Eukaryota > Metazoa > Arthropoda > Arachnida > Ixodida > Ixodidae > Ixodes > Ixodes scapularis. The sequence goes on from NW_024609884.1 coordinate 85,324,920, forward strand.
TCGCCGATGTTTTGTGGTACAGCGACAACGATGGAACCGTGCCGTACGACGCGAGAAATTTGATCTCCCGATCACGTCTGCCCCTGTGTCGGCACGGCTGACATATCCTACACTGCCGCTTTGCGCTCTGCGTTTGTTTTCGTACCAGTAACGCCTACGCGTGTCAGCTCGAACTAAAAGGCCATCCCACACTCGTGGGTATGCAGTGCGAATTCTGTTGAAGGAATGCCCTCCACAGAAGTTTCGTCCCCATTGTATGTGTCGATGATATTTTCGGACCAGTATGGCACGCAGTCTGGTACTTCATGAAGAAAGATTTGGACGGTACAAAAAATGACAAATATGAATTTAGGGAAAACTACAATGAAACTTGGAATCACTGGACAATCGATGTTTGAGTATTGAATTTAATGTGGTGTGCTTTCTTTTTTTATCAGCCTCCTTTTGGATGTGGAAACGCTGACACCCCGAGTGTTGTAGAAAACAATTTTTTTTCTCGACTTTAGAGCCACCTATCGCAAAGTTGTTCGAACTGGAAGTACCGTACTCTGGTCCCTTCATACCCAGGATTTAAAGTTTGGGGGCCTCAGGGGGCCTTGACCCCCACTGATTTTAACGGATGGTCTGAGACCCTCCTCCACAGCCCCAGAATTAGTGAAATCAAAATCATATCTTGGAATAAGATAGCTTGTTTTCAGGGATGTGATATTTCGGGTTGATGGTTGCAGGTACAGCGTGGACAGAGTAAGCAGTGTGGTTTATTTTATGTGCATCTATTACATCTCATCAAAACTCCCCCCCCCCCCCCCCTTTCTCCTACCTTCTTGTAGGGACCCCCCCTCAATTTACGGAGACTTTAAGCACTGTTCCTACCTGTAAAGTGTGCATCTCCCGGCCATGATGAGTAGTATTCTCTTGACAGCCTTTGACGGTCAAAACCGATTCCCATTTAGTTACGCTGCCCAAAAATATTTCCACCTGGTTAAACTATGCCACCTCTTTTAGATATAATAAGTGTTTTGTCAAGTTACGGTTGTCAAAGTACCTGCATGCGTGCCGAAAAATCAGCACCTCGCACAATCAAATTACTACACAACAGCTGACCGCAAAAGCCTTTGACGACCAAACCGCGTGTTAACCGCCAACTTGGTTTTTTCGGCTTTGAAGCCGCCTTTCGTAAAGTTGTTTCAATTGGAAGTACAGTGCACTAGTCCCCTCTTACCTGTAAAGTCTCCATCTCCCACAACGAGTGGTATTATCTTGACAGCCCTCTCACGGTAAAAAACCATTTTCTATTCAGTTACGCCGCCCAAACCTAATTTCCACCTGGTTTCCTTATGCCACCTATTTTTCGTATTATAACTGTTCTGTCAAGTTACGGTCATGTCCAAGAGCCTGTGTGCCCAAATCTGCACTTCGCACAGCCCGGTTATAACACATTTTGGGTCCAATATTGTATACTCCTGACAGCTTTATTCGTTCGAACCATAACTTTCACACCTGCTGTCTTAATAAAACTTGGCCCACTTAGTGCACAAACTTAGTGAACATCTCACTCGCCTCCAGATATCATCGCCCCAGCAGTCCTATGTTTACAGCGGCGAGCGAAACAAATTTCCCACTGAGAGCAATTCAGGTGGCGACTTTCTTGCTTTTCGGAAAATTGCTCAAACCCCTTTTTCGACCGCAACTAAAGAAATTACCTTTAATAACGACTCAAACTCCATATATAAGAAGCGGAGAACAGCTAAATGCCCTTCCTAAATCTGCCCCAGCAGGCATGCAACGTCATTCTTAACTTATCGGCTCGAAAAGCAAAAGTTTCGTCCGTGGGTGCTACCGCCGCCACAGCTCCGCGCGCGAAAAGGCGCCGCTGGCTGCTGAGCGCGCCTCACTGTCGAACGCCAGCTCCTCCGCTAGCGGCGCTACGCGCGCTTTTCAAAGCGCCCCCTATAGTTCCCGCACGGAGCGTATATTCTTTGCTGTATGTTTTGGTTATGCTTGTTCTTTTTCCAACGTTGGATTAAGCATCGTCGTTTAGTCCAAAGGGCTAGAAGATAGTTGTCGACATGGGAGTGGTCTTCAGTTTTGCATATCGTCTTCGTATGCTTCTGGATAGTAGTGTGGATGAGTCGCGTCCATTCCTCCGGGTCGTCGACGGGATCATCGCAGTCCTCAAGTTCCCTGCGGGCTTTGGGCCAGTTCACGATTTTTGTCCGGTTGTAGTTGGCACTCGGTGCTCCGCGTTTCTTACGCAGTTGGATTTGGATCTCCAGGATAAAATGGTCACTTCCCAGAGAATCTTGGGTGTTTTCCCATGTCGCCGGGAGATGGCTCCTGATCCACGTGAGATCGGGTATTGTATCTTGTTCTTGTGCCGTGTCGATTCTTGTAGCTTGGGTAGTATCGTTCAGTAGCGTGAAGTGCTGATTGCTTGTGAGGTTGTCTAGTTTGCGGCCTAGTGAAGTTGTTTGAGTATATCCCCATGCGACGTGGTGGCTGTTAAAGTCCCCCAAAAGAAGTGTGGTACGCTGCCTGCTGGGCCTGGCTTGTATAGATCTGAGTTGTGCCACGGTGAAGTCCCGTTGATTTGGAATCCAGTAACAGTTGACAATATTGAGCGTGTGTTGACCGATATCTGACCGTGTAGCAACGTGCTCAGCGGTGTGAGTATTGATGTGTGCCGTCTCTATTTGGATGGTTGGAATGGATTTTCTCACGTATGTGGTTGTCATGGTTGGGATGTTGGGTACGATTGTGCCTCTTTGCTTTTGACGGATACTTGGTTCCACAAAGTGGTTGTAGCCACGTATTGGGAAAATTCCTTTAGTTTCCTGGAGTACGATGATATCAGGCTCAGTCGCCGTGAGAATCATGTGTTGCAGCAAGTGCTCCTTCTTTCGACGTAAGCCTCTGCAGTTCCATTGACAGATTATGAGTGTCTGTGGTACTGTTGTGTGCTGAGGTGGTGTCGCTTGTGTAGGGTTATTTGTCATTCTGGTGTTCTACGGGCTGTATCGCGGGGCGTTTGTGTGGTTGCGCCTTCTCTTCTAGGGCCTTTATACGACTTTGAAGTGCCTCAAATTGTTGTGTGTAAGGGGCAAGTGTTGTGCTTATGACGTGTGTAAGCTGCTCCCTGATTATGCGTTCAAGAGTCTGCTCTACTGTTTGCTGGATTATCTGTTTGAGCTGGGCGGTGAAAGTTTCAGAGTATAGAGAAGAGATGGAGGTGGGTGGGAGGGAGTGGGTATTGGGTTGAAAGGTGGGAGAGCCGGACCACTCACAGGATCTGTCGCTGTTGATTGCGACGAATGGGGTTCGATGACCGGCAGGGTTGGCCATTCCTTCCGCAAAGTTTCAAATATTGGGGTCTCCGTTACTGATTCTTGAGAGTTGTTGCGGGTACGCCGGAATGGTGCCGACGCCACTCGGGCGGCTGATTTTTCCCATGATGGATTCATGGCTTCGGCGAACGTAACTTTAGGTTTTAAAAGTGGTGGTATCTTTTTCTTGGGGGTATGCCTGTCTTGCACGCCGCTGGTCCTGCTCTGGCTGCGATTGCGACTGAAGCTCCGACTCCTGCTTCTGCTTCGATGGTGAGATGCCAGCAGTGCGTAGCGATTGTTTGTGGGCAGGTCCGGCCAGTCTGTCAATGAGTCACGCTGGGGGGGTGGCCGGAGTGGCTGTAGTCGGCGTGGTTCAGCTATTCGCCCCGCGTTATTGTTAATTTCTGTTCTGCGAGGGCATTGAGGGTCTGTGGCAGCGTGTTCACCCTGACAGTTTATGCACTTGGTGTCACACTCGTGGGGGGTCGCGGACAGGTTCTGGGAGGGCGGAAACTTTTGGCCGCAGTTGGCGCAGCACACATATTCAGTTCGGTTTAGGCACACATCTGAGCGATGTTGCTGGCTAAAGCAGTAAAGACATAGCCTGTTCAGTGGTTTTGGAGGGTAAAGCTTGTAAACGCCGGAGGAAAAGATGGCGTACCTCGGGATAGTAGGGCCTTCTACCGTGAGGAGAACAGTGTACGTCGTGCCTAGCCGCCAGAAGTTGATGATCCGTCGGCCCTGGATGTAGAGTTCCTCTTTGATGGTAGCATCGCTGACGTCCAGATGCCGTGAATGACTGCCCGGGCGTTGTTGGGGTCCTTAGCTATGTATGTTGATAGCGGATGAAGTTTATCTTGAATTGCAATGTGCTGGAGAGCCATGATCTTTTCCGCAGCGGTGGGGCGGTAGGTGTCGATGGCTATCAAGTTTTGCGGGGCCCGAAGCTTTATGTAAGTGTCCAGCCGTTCTTGTTTGGTGAGTTGGGCAGTCGTACGTATCTGATTACTAATCACAATGAGTGGGATAGCAGAAGGGTTGAAATTGTCGGTGGTTTTCATTATGATAGTCATTGCGGTGGTTTGTCGAGGCGCCAATGCAACTGTTTTCTGCGAAGTCGTGCCTTCGTAGGTTTCCATGCTTTGAGGTGACGAGGCAATGGCAGCTGGATCGGTGACAGACATAGCGGTGGCGATAGCGGCGCTGATGGTATGCGGTGCGGTGCGAGCTTTTATCGCAGCTGTAGGTGAGTCGTTGGCGCTGGCTGCCGTATTCCCCGCGAGGTTTAGGGCGGTGGCACCGGCTGCAAGGGGTGTACGGTACTTTTTACGGTTTTTCCGAGGTCCGGAGCCTTGAAGAAATGGATTCCTGGGTTGCCGAAGGCGGTGTTTGACCCTGTTATCTATTTGGAGTTAATCCTAGGATCAGGACCCGGAATTTACAAAGTTTTTCCGGGGCATAAGATTCAGCGTTCTACAGCTGGGGCACTTCGTCTTCCTCCTCTCCTCTGTTCGCACTGGGAGCGGAACCGCACTGTCACCGCGTTCTTGGTAACCGCTTCTGGAACGATCTTTTACAACCGATGTTATGAAGCGCTGGGCCTCGGAGTCTAGACCAGGGGTGGCCAAACCGCGGCTCGCGAGCCGCATGCGGCTCTTTGCTGGTCCAACTGCGGCTCGTAGATCCCTCGTAAGGGGACCCCCCCCGCCCCTCCCCCCCCTTCCCGCATTTTCCCAGGAAAAAAGAAGGGATTTCAGGCAGAATGAAGTACGGCTCGCGGTTTGGCGGCCTTGTACCTCCATACGTACTGTCGTACAGCCTTGTGCACTCATACGTACAGTCAGACTCTAAACAGAATTTAAACTTGCGCCCCCCCCCCCCCCCCCCCCCCCCCCCGGTGGCTCTTAGAAGGTTCGTGGTTTCATTTGCGGCTCTTAGGCCTGGTGGCCACCCCTGGTCTAGACAATCGCAACAACGTGCTGACGTGACACTCGGCAGAGAAAGATTGGACCGCAATTGAGTCGCTTCCAAAAACTGCTCTAACTCGACATATGTTGGCGTACCATCATGTCGGAATAAAATGGACATCTAAAGTCGTGTACGTACCCATGTTGCGAAGGCAATCCATATGGTGTTTATTTGAACTCTATAACACAAAAAAGGAGATTGCATCGAGGAGAGTGTCACTTTTCGACGAGAGCGTTCATCGCCGCTGCATCTTAAAACAAGCTAAATACGACGCGGGAAAAGACTGGCCTTCTTACCCCAAAATAGAAGTCAGGGTTGAAACTATTCATACGAGAAGTGCCCACAAAGGTCGAATGTGCGTATTCCATTCATTAAGCTAGCCGGTCGCGTGCAGATGATCTTGTCCCGGGTCGTCGAAGTGTTTTGCTAAGCCTATAGCATTCCTAAATAGTCTTTGGTGGTCGCTTGGTCGGCGGGATCGTTGTCGTTGTATCTTTTTAGGGATCCATGGTTCTAGCGTTTGTTTCCGCCGCGGCGTTCAGTTTCAAGTACCTTTTGTTTTTCTTTCGTTTCTCTCGTTGGGACGCGCACAGAGAGCACATAAAAATGCACGTTGGTCGCGACGACGTTGGTCGCGATGACAGAAGCGAGCGATGCTGCTGGCGATGTAGATTTGATCATAAAAAGTGCGTAAAGCTTTGTAGCTGTCGTAGGCGTGGTCGTGGGATTTCATCGTACCGTACGAAAAACTTCCGATAATTTCGCTTCGTGAATGCACGTATCTCTTCTTAGGTTTTGCTGTAAGATCGTTTTGTGAGCAAACTTTGTTAACTGTTGCGGACGACGAAGACAAGACAGACGGGTCGTACAACTATACGACTCTAGGCCGAATCGCCTCTCGGCCATCATGGCCACTGGTGATGTAGCGGCGTGGCGGCGTCTTCCTTCTTGTTAATGTCGTCATACCCACCGCTCTCGTCGCGTTCGTTGGCGACCGTTCACTCGAGGCTGCTCCGCCGCTCCGCCGGCTCTGCGATATGCTACAGCCCTCGGGTACTTCGACTAAGCGAGATTGTAACACGTTGACGCCTCCAAGTGGCAAGACTCATAACTACGGTACGCTTGGCTTACGAGTCATGATGACGTCAAGACCGCGCCGGATCGACCGGATCTGCCCAGATGCATTGCGCTCTTCGACAGCTGATTTGTAAGCGCTCGCCGAAATCTAGGCATTTAGAACGAAAAATACAGCCATCCGCTTAATATATGACTATGCGACTATCAGTTACAGGCTTATCCGATCCTATTTGAGTTGTCTCTAGACGTTTTCTGTATATTTTAAGTTTCAAATCAAATCAAGTTTTATTTGTTGTCACATCTCCTTACACGACAACAGGGGACTTAGGACAAAAAGCTGCTGGGTAGCAGCTTGACGAAGGTCCCAGCCCCCGTGCAATTCGGAACAGCAAAAAGGTAAATAAAAAAAAAAACCAAAAAACAACTAAATGTTACATAAATGTAGACACATCTTATACAAATGTTTGGTGTAATGAGCACTTTAGGCAAAAAAAAAAAAGAAGAAAAACACAATACCCGGCAATAAACCACGAGAGCGGTCAGCAAATACACAAAGTACACAGGAAAAAAGCAACGCCAGTATTCAAGAAGTCATTGAGAAAAAATCAAATTTGCTAACCCTTTATGTGAAAGTGCCTCTAAATTTACTCTTTTACAGAGTGTTTAGTATGGTGGACAAATTAAAATGAAGCGTCTTATCAAGGTAATTTGTGCGGGATGGACGGATTACCCGGGGCTGATTTTGCCTAAGGTCGCGCAGGATGATGCGATGTTTTAGGTTAGCTAAGTGAATGTAATGAACGTTGTTTTGCTGAACAGCCCTACGATACGTTGTTAAAAGTTTAAACGCATATATTTGCTGAATTGTTTTTACTTTTAGGGCTTTAAATAATGATGCAGTGGGATGGAGAGAGGGAACAGAAGATATTGCACGTACAACCCTTTTTTGTAAAAGGTGATACTTTGTCAGGTTTGTTTTGGTTGTGGTGCCCCAAATAAGGTTGCAGTCACTTAAATCGGAACTAACGATTTATAAATAGTTAATTTAATATGAGTAGGAAATATTGTTTTAAACTTTGTTATTAAGCCAACGCTCTTGTGGATAGCTTTGCTTGGACATGATCTATGTGAGCATTCCAACTCATCTCTTGTGAAAACAACACACCCAGTATTTCAATACAGTTTACAAATTCAATTTGTTCATTATTTATTTTAAGACAAAGTGGATCGTTTATCTTTTTATTTCTAGGTTTAAACAAAATAGCCTTGGTCTTATTACAATTTAATTTTAATTTGTTGTTGAGTGTCCAGGCAGTAATTTGTTCTAACACTTCTTGCATTGCGGAAATGGAAGTGCGGATAAGGTCATGGGAAGAAAAAATGCTCGTATCGTCCGCGTAAATTACCAGTTTTACATCAATGTTTTGAACCACGTTTGCGATGTCGTTGATGTACAAAATGAATAGCAATGGTCCTAAGATGCTGCTCTGTGGAACTCCCGATGTTATGGCTAGCCTATCTGAATCAAAATTTGGAAAAGACACGTACTGATTCTTATTTAATAAATAGGATTTTAAAATATCATGCGCTATGCCTCTTATTCCATAAAATGGTAATTTTGCAAGTAAAATCTCATGAATAATTTAATCAAATGCTTTTGAGTAATCGAGGAAAACGCCCAGTGTTATATTTTTTTGCGTCGAATGCTTTTACGATGAGTTCTTTTTGATTCAGCAATGCCATTTTAGTAGATCGATGCTTACGAAATACAAATTGTGATTCAGAAATTAAAGCATATTTATCGAGATGTGTTAGGAGTCTTTGAGGTAGAAGTTTCTCGAGTGGTTTAGAAAATACAGGAAGAATTGAAATGGGCCTACAGTTGCATATGTCGAACATTTCACCGCCTTTATGTAGGACACTAACTTTTGATACCTGCATTTTATGTGGGAAAACCCCGGTTTCAAGAGCAAGGTTATGTATATACATGTCAGCACATGGTGCAATTTTATCAAATATCAATAACATATTTTATAGGCTTTATCTGCATGTTGTCGGCGTCAATATACTTTTACTATTTTTTAAGATTCATGATGGTTGAGCAGACTTATGCCTCATCAGTGGGTAACAAAAACATTGTATTCGTCTGCGACGATTTCATTAACACTAGGGTTTTTTTTTTATACAGGAGGGTGACACGCACGTTGACGTACCAACATTTGCAAAGAAATCATTAGAAGCATTTGCCACGGTGACGTCTGTTACTTGAGCGCCGCTTACTGTTACTTCACAAGGTGCGTTTTGAGGTGGCTTATGGTTTATTAAAGATTGGATTATCTGATTGGTGTTCTTTCCTGATTTGGGCACGTTCGTCTCCTGGATCGTACCCTCCATCGTTGTAATCTTCCTCTCGTGCTCGACTAGCCGGGCCCGATCGCGGACGGGAGCGTAGCCGTGGTCGTGGTCTTGCAATGAAGCTGTATCGTCTTGGTCACGGAGAACGAGAAGGGACGCGCGGGCGAGTCGATGCACCTCTTCGTTGCCGGGGATTCCTGCGCGCGCTGGAACCCAGGCTATTCTCGTAGTCGTGCCTCTTGCTAGTAGCAGTGAGGCGAGTACCTTGATGTTGCGCACTTCTCCGCTGGGGCTTCTTGATTTTCTGCATTCTTTTACCATTTCCTGAGAGCCCGTAAAAATCCGGAGATGCTCAGATGGGGGTTCTGGTAATGCAAGGGCCGTCTCGAGGGCAAGGCGGACTGCTGCAAGTTCTCCCTTTTTCACCGAGGTGCGGGCTGGAAGGTGCTTGGTTGCGCTTGTGCCTAGTGTTGGAAAGATAACGGCTGCAGTCTTTAGAGTGACTGGGCCGTCTATCGAAGCAGTGTCCGTGTATGCAGCCACGATCCCGCTCGCTCCTTTCCACGCTTCCGTCATCTTGATGTGTGCCCTGGCGAGGCGGTCTTGTTCCTTTTTGTGGCCCTTCCGCGTGCTTGGTTTATTGTCAGTGATTTCTGCATGATCTTCCCATGGCGGGAGTTCCTCTGGTAGCTTGGGTAGGTCTCCCGTACATCTCAATAAGAGTTCCAGGATCCTTTTCCCTTGTCGTGTGTGCTTAAGTGTTTCCCCGTGTGGCGACCGCGCGGGCAACAACAGTTTCGTGTAGGGAGTTAATCTGAGCGTGTTCGTTCAGTTTGCCCAGGGGTCAGAACTTGGGCAGGCCCGCGATTATTCTTTTTGCTTGGTTGTTCAAAGCTTTTGCCATTGCGCCTTGGTCAGCCAGTAGTGTCGAGCCCCGTAGCAGACACGCGAAACTACTAAAGCTTTGACCATTCTTCTGGCAATATCTCCTGTCACTCCGCCCCTTGCGCTACAGATGCGCTGAATGGCCTTAAGGGAAGAGTTGCAATGTTTTAGTGTGTCCTGGAGTCAAATGTCTGCCTTGCCGGTCTCCTCGATCGTGGTCCCTAATATCTTGACTGACGTGGACGGCTCTATTCGCTTACTGCAAGAACGAGGTTTAGTTGTTCTGCTATCTTGGCGAGACGGTGCCTTTTCGGTGCGATTACGGTGTAGTTGGTTTTCTCCAGAGAGGCTTGCATCCTTACCTTGCATAGGTGGGCTTCGGTTGTATATAGGCCCGCTTGTATAGCGTCTTGCTGTCTTGCAATGTCGTCGTTCTTGGCCCATATCGAAACGTCGTTTGCGTACACGGTGAAGCCCCAGTTGGGGATCTTTGCAAGTTCGTGAGGCAGGGATGCCATCGCGATATTAAAGAACGTTGGTGAGAGCACGGAGCTTTGTGGGACTCCCACTCGGTTCACTCTCTGTTCGCTGTCGTGTGAGCCGCAGCGTATCGAGAACGTTCTTCCCTCCAGAAAGTTCTTGACAAAATTCAGCGGCCTTCCGACTATGCCGAGTCTTCGGGCTTCGTTGATGACTGATCCGTGTGGGACCGAGTCAAAAGCTTTCTTGACATCAATCGCCACGATTGTTCTGATGGTTGCGCGGTTGGGGTTGATGTTCCGTATTACGTCAGCCGATATGAGGGCGAGGCTTTCTTGCGTTCCGAAGTACGGTCGAAACCATGTTTGTGCCGGGTAGCAGGTGACCGTAGATTCCAGATGCCATACGATGCTTGCAAGTAGCATTCGTTCCATCAACTTGCATGTGCATGACGTTGGAGAGATTAGTCTGTAGCTCGAGAGTGCACCTTTGTATTTTCCAGGCTTGGGAATCGGAATGACGAGGCAGTGCTTCTATTGCTCGGGAAGTTTGTCAGTTTCCCAGATCTGGTTGATCAGGTCTAGGAGTTGTTCTTTCGTGTTGTCTGGGAGGTTTCGTAGCATAGCCATGGTGATTTTATCTGATCCCGCGGTGCCGTGTGCAACTTCCCTTGATTCAAGGCGCTCTCGAGTTCTCCGCGGGTAAAGAGACTGTTCATATCGTGATTGGGAGCCAGAATTTCTTGATAGTAAGGGGAGGGCAGCCGGTTAGGTCAGGTTGAGGAAGGAAGAGATCTCCCGACATTCTGGCCAGCTGTTTCTCAGATTTGTCCAGTTTGAGAGCTAATGTCTGCGTCGCTTTTTTAGTCCTCTTTTTACCGAGCAAGGCTCGACTCGTAGCCAAGAGCTTCGTGATCGAGGTCTTGTCGAAAGTGAAGCACTGTAATCTAGCCAGCGGCGTGAGTATAGTTTTTGGGCGTACATCTTTGCTTCCACCGTCGCTCTAGTAATGGCTCGCCTGCCTTGTGGGGTTTTGTGCCCCTTTTGGGTACTTTTGCACCGCTTGCAGTCGCTTGGCTCAGAGGTTGAGAACAATGTTGTACACGTTCATTAAAAAAAGGAACGAAAGCTCGTTCCTCGTTCCTTCTGAGTTTTGGAACGAGTTCTCGTTACAAGTTCCAGCTGTGAAAAAGGAACTCGTTCCCGTTACAGTTTAAAAAATGGAACGTATCGTTACATATACGTTACATTTCTATTTTACTAATTAAGTCAAGCAGAGTTGTTTTTTTTTATCTATTTCATCAATAGGCAACATACGAGTTTGGGTGTCGTGATGGAAGGGCACCATGGAGAAGAAAACAAGCGGGAGCAGGGTTTCATTTGTTGATATATCCAAGTTAAAAATATCAGCTTTTAACCATATTCATGTTCTGTAGTGGACGATTCAGACAAGCCGAATTTACTTTTACCCCACATTGCGCGAGCGTTTTACAACAACCTCACACGTTTCAATTTAACAAAGTCCCTTGTAAGAACCTAACAACAGTTGCTTCCCGATGTTGCTGTCCGCAAGACGAGCAAGTGAAGGAGATCGAGGGTAGGGCTTTTGGAAGGTCAGTCTTGAAAACTACAAATACTTTTTGTGAAGGTTGGATTTGTTGTTCAGTTTGAAAGTGGAGGATAAGAGGAGGAATAAAGATTTTTTTTTTGTGTATCTTTTAAGTAATCAATGTTTGGGATCAGACTTGTACACGTTACTGAAAAATAGTAAGGAATTACATTTACAATTACTCGAGGCTAAATTGTAATTTATTACAATTACAATTACCCTCCCATGAAAGTAACTGACCGTTACCCCAAAAAGTAATCCGTTACTTTTGTGGCGGTACTTTTAACATTATTCTCCTCAAGTAAGAAACAAAGGGACGAGGGTTATTCAAGTTCTTATTGTTGCCACCTGTTCCATTTAATGACCTTGAGTAGTTTGAGCAACAGCTGGCTCTCGAAAATCTCGTCAGACATTTTGCGTTATTTCTTACTCAATATGTCGACTGCTACGCTGAACACCATTTGAGCTGAGGCACTGGATGGGAGTGCAATGTTGTTCCTCACGAATGCTTCATGCTCTGCATTGAGCTTTTTCAGCGAAGCGAGGGAACTACTATTTACCTCGAATCTAGAACAAAGCTTCGTCGTTGCAGCTGTTGCCTGCTATTCGAGAGATTTAGTAGATCCTTTCAATACCTTCGATAGCCGCGATAGCGGTACCAGATAACGATATGATGCATACGCAAAGACGGCGGTGAAGTATCGGATATCGTTATCGGAGTCATCGGACCGATCTACAAAAATTCTCCATTGTTTAAATCTCGGAACTGTAGAAGTCATCAATAGCAAAACATAGTTGTAACAATAAGGTGATAATTAAATAATAAATAAGGTTTGGCTCGATATTCTTCTTCCTTTGGTTCTGAACAGTTCGAGCCTCACTGGAGATGTTGGGGAATAAAAAAAAATGTTTTCAGTATATAAATATAAGTAATAAAAGAAAAAGGACACTCATAACAACAATTAATTAGAACGTCGATTAAAACAAGGAAATGTAAACGCACGTCTGCCGTGTGTACCTTTCTTGGTGCCATTCAAAAACGCACGGAGCACGGACCGATTGCAGTTTACTCCGGTGCTCTCCATATAGACGTCCGCTGATGCCACGGGCAGCAGAGGGTAGACTACTAAGTAAGCCGCGCTATGACCCCACTCACGAATTTCACTCTCTTCAAGCCCAAAATACCAAGCTTACGTCAGCCACCATTATGTTTTATTTGTAAAAATATCTGCTTGAGATAAGATGCGTCCTGCTGGGGCAAAACAGGACGAAGAACAAGAAAGGTAGACTATTGGTGAGGAGATCGAACTATAGGGGGCGCTGCGTTCACCAAAACAAATACCGCCTGCGTGGAAAACAACTCCCGCGTCCCAGTGTGCTGCCGTTGGCTGCCGTGTTGTTTCCGCGTTCCCTGCAGGTTTGTTAGAATATAGTACGCTCTTGTTGCGCACCGCAGTGCTCAGCGCATGCTTTAGAGCCTGAAATCAGGTTTCACCGCTTTTCTGCCGAAAAAAACAAACAAACTCAAATCGCAGTGGATAAGTAAGAGTAGGGAAGAACTTGAGTGCGGTCGACGTGGTGTGATCGTCACTTCTCAAGCGATGTCTTCCAAACAAATTACGCTAATGGACGAGGCATGTACGCGCGTAAATTACGCTTGCATCGACATCCGTTCAAACCGTACATTGTATTTCATAGGTAGTCGATATTCTGCCGGCAGGCGGCAGAACAAACCGAGCAACGAAAAAAATGGCCGGTAGTTGTTTTTATTGGGTTTCGTGTAAAAGGAATAGTCAAAAGAGGAACTTCCATTGCGTGAGTAACTGAGTCGATTCGTGTTTCGGCTGCCGAGCAGTGCGGACGCACGGATGGCGAGCTCCGATCGAGCGACGATAACGGTCGTTGCCGGCCGTGGTGACAGGGCGTTTTGTATCCCCGCTGATTACCGGATTCTGTTGCCGACGTTGCCGGCGGGCGATAAAACGAAGAACCAAGTTTATCTTCACTGCGACGTAAATGCCAGGCCGCTTCGAATTGGAGACTTCAAGGAACCGTTGGAAAAGGTCGACATGCTCAAAGAAGTTGCAGGGCTCGGCGTATGCCAGATGGGACACGTGTGGCTGTGCAGCCTGAAGAGTGCGGCGGCGAAAGAGCGGCTTCTCAAGCTGGGCTGGCTTACCGTCAAAGGTAAACTGTGCATTCCCGTGGACCCCAACAGGCAGGAAGTGCGGGTCAAGCTGCATTGGGTACCTTTCGACGTCCCCAACGACGTTCTCCGAAGAGCCTTGGAAGAGTACGGGACTGTCAACGAGGTGAGCAAGGAAAACTGGCGTGTGGATGGCTTCGAGGATATCGAGTCCACCACAAGGATTGCCAAAGTCACGCTGAAGGAGGGAATGACGCCGGACAAGTTGCCTCATCAGCTGAAGCTTAACGGGGGCACGATCCTTGTTGTCGTCCCTGGACGAGCGCCGGTTTGTCTGCGGTGCAGCAGGGCAGGACACATACGACGTGACTGCCGTGTGCCCCGGTGCGGCCAGTGCCGAGGCTTCGGCCACGTGTCCCAGGAGTGCGTGCGCTCGTATGCTAGCGCAGTAGTTAATCGAGCCACCAATGAAGATGACGAAATCATCATGGACGAAACAGAAACGGAGGAGGCGGCGACGCTGCCTTCGAGCCTACCGGAGACAACGGAGCAAGCTACGACAGGTGATACAACTAACGGTACCAACGCAGCAGAGGTGACGGCCAAGGCCTCGACGCCCGACGCTGAGGAACCTGGAAAGGAGACGCAGGCGACGACGGCGGGAGGCACAGACGCCGTGGACAAGGGTGACGTGAACGAGCCACTAATGGAACTGGACCTTGCGAATGTGAAGCGGCGACTGGATGATGAGACCAAGGACAACGAGGCACAGGAGCTACATCGCCCACAAGGCCAGTGGAAACAAATCGGAAAGAAAGGTCGTTACGCCACCAAGCTGCGGTCCTCGTCGCTGACCCGCGATGGGGAACTGTCACAGAGACCCTCTGCGCCATGAGCCGAGCTCTGCAGGAGCCAAGCGACAGGTAAGCACCAGGAGGTTGGTCTGTCGACACTAAAAACAAAAACAAAAACAAAAAAAAAATGGTAGGGCTCACGTCCGGGCTCCGTATTGGAACTCTGAACGTTAGGGGCTTAGCGGCACGTCGCCGCCAGTGTCAACTTAGTCGCCTACTCACGGAGAACGACCTGGACGTACTTGCTGTCCAAGAAACAAAAGTTGAGTGTACGAGTCAGACCGACCTCATGGTGCGACCGTTTATGTCGAGGTACAATGTATGTGTGAGCCACTCTGTCGGTAGGTCAGGCGGCTGTTGCCTGTTTTTGAAGAAAGCATCAGGAATCGTGGAGGAAAATGTTATTGCATGCGCGTCGGGTCGTTTTGTTATTTGTGACTTTTCTTTCTCCAATTTAAAGTGGAGGGTTATATGCATTTACGCCCCCAATGTGGAAAGCGAGCGATGCACTTTCTTTGAAAATATTTCCATTTACCTCCAGAGTGATAGAATCATGGTATTATTAGGAGATTTTAATTGCATCTGTTCACCTGAAGACCGATCAAACCGACCACACAACAGGGATAAATCCGGGGAGCAGCTAAATAATTTGGTTAAAGATTTCGAACTTGAAGACGTAGCGCAATGTACGTCAACCGGTAATCGTGTGATCTACACGCACCACCAAGGTAGCAGTCATGCGAGGCTGGACAGAGCGTATGTTTCGGTCGACATTGTGCCCGACTGTGGTAGTTACGCAGTCAGTTACGTGTCTTTCAGTGACCACAGCCTCGTGACTTTCACGGTGGGTCATTGCAATAACCGCTCTAGCTTCTCCTGGGAGTTATGGAAGCTAAACGCTAAGCTCTTGGACGATAAGCAGTTTACTGAAAAGGTTCAAAGTAGGCTGGAGCAAACAAGCAGTGTAACTGATAATGAAGTCTGCAGGGAGTGGGAATTATTTAAACAACAAGTGAAGCTTGATGCGATAGAGAGGGCATGTCAAATTAAGCGTGAAGAGCGAAAAGTAGAAAACAGTCTTCGCGCGGATTTACAGAGGCTGCACGTGGAGGAAGGAAGGACACCCGGAATCTTCAAAGATGATATAAGCAGCATAAAAGCGCAACTTGAACAAATAGACGAAGAGCGATATAAGGGGGCGATTGTTCGTGCCCGAGCAGAGAGGTTGCTTTTGGGGGAAGCGCCCACCAAACGGGCACTTGTCCTTGAAAAGAAGTATGCTAGCGGAAACCAGATAGCGGAAATAGAGTACGAAGGCACAATGACTAGCGATCCGGCCCTTATCCACCGTGCATTCGTTGAATACTACGAAACATTGTTCGACAAAAAAATACCAAAAAAGACGGGTCTTGATACAGAATTCCTGCCAAGTCTTCCACGGTTAGACCATGATGACGAGCAAGTTTTGGAAGAACCAGTCAGCGTAACAGAGATCGAGAAAGCGATAGATGAACTAAGCGCAGGCAAATCGCCGGGCCCGGATGGATTGAGCGCTGCATTTTACAAGAAATTCAAACCAGAAATAGCGCCGTTGTTGCATCGGGTTTTTAACGAGTCTTATCGGAATCATAGGTTACCGGGCTCCTTTTTGTGTACGCATACAGTCTTGATACCGAAAGGTAACGACGCCTCTAAGCTACGCTTCCCTAGCAACTATAGACCGATCACCCTTGCTAATGTTGATTATAAAGTTCTCATGAAGGTGTTAGCGAGGAGGTTGCAGAGTGTAATTTGGAAAATTGTAGGACCTCATCAAACCTGCGGAATTAAAGGCCGGAGTATTTGTACGAATATACACACAGCTAGGAGTGTGCTGGAGTGTTGTGATGCTGAGTATCGGGCAATCGCACTGCTCCAAATCGATTTGGAAAAAGCCTTTGATCGTGTATGTCATGACGTACTTTTTCAAGTTTTAGAGCACGTAGGAATCGGGTCTCTCATTCTCGAAGGAGTAAAAATGGCTTATTTAAACTGTTCAACAAAATTAATAATTAACAGAGAAGTCACTAAGCGGATAAACGTTCTTTCTTCAGTACGGCAGGGGTGTCCTTTATCCCCGTTACTTTTCGCGATTTTTTTGGAACCTTTCTGCCGCTACATCATTCAATGTAAGGACATTAGGGGTTTCACTTTGCACGAGTGCGAAGTAAAAATTTTAGCATATGCAGATGATATAGCTGTTTTTTGTTCAGACTCTAGAAGCGTCACAAGGGCGGTGGAAGCGACTAAGCGGTTTTGTGACGTCACAGCATGTGCGGTCAACTGGTCGAAGTGTTACGGGCTATGGCACGGAGAGTGGGCTTCTGCGCCAAACTTTTTTGAAAATATCCAATGGGCTCGGGAACCCCAAAAGTATCTAGGTGTCCCGTTAAAACATTATCGCGAAAATAACGACTACTGGCGGGAGGAAACTAATCAACTGAAGGCAACCGCGGAAAAGTGGGTAACGAAAGAATTGTCGATCTTCGCACGTGCGACGGTTTGTAACTTGTTCTTTATGTCGAAACTATGGTACGTTCTTCAAGTATTACATTGTTCTAGAGTCAATATTCAGCGAATTAACCGGGTGTTTGCAGTATTCATTTGGGCGTCTCAATGGGAACGGACTAGTAGAACCAATCTTTTCCTTCGACCCCGAGATGGTGGTGTTGGTCTGTGTCACTTCTTCATCCGTCAACTCGTTACACGATTTATGTTTGTGCGCGATCAATCTGACCCATTTCTGCGCACGGTAATACAAACAAAGCTCTTTGATGTGTTGCCCAGTTATGTGGTTTCGTCATGCCGTGTTCGTTGCGGAACATTGTCGCGTTTTTTGAGAGAAGTTGTATCATCGTGTCGTTTCCTTTTTGTACGGTTTTCTCGGGATTATTTGTCTGTTGTATCGCGCAAAAGGTTGACGCGAGATTTGGTGGATGTGTTAATGCCCTTGCCACGGTATAGGTCCATATACGCTGGAGCCCCCGGACAGGACGTGCTAAAACGTGTTAAAAAAGCGTTGGTTCCCCCTGGGGTTAAAACGTTCTTTTTTAAATTACACAGTGAAACACTACCCGTAAAAACTTTTTTAGAAGCTAAAGGAATAAATTTGTACTGGACAGTAAACTGCCAATTATGCAAGCAGCCAGAAAGTATCGAGCATGTCTTTTTAGATTGTTGGGATGCTTTGCTATACTGGGACGTGCTCCAGCGCACCATCAAAAAAGAACTACCGTTAACACCGTATGGGATTCGTTTTCTAACGGCAGACAGTGAACCGGTACCATTTGACACAATCCTGCTCCTGGGGCTCCACAGTATATGGAAAAGTCGAATGGCGGTACGTCATGCAGACGTAAACGCCCGTACTGTCCGCGAGTATTTCATTGACAGCGTTAAACGCCTCCGGGAATGCTACAAAAAGATCAACAGTGACCTTGAGTGGCTGCCTGTTCTGGATGAGCTGGCAACTTTAAAACCCTTTTAACTTCACTTACTCTAGCAAGACAGGCTAGATTTCACTCAACTTTTTATATGTGTGTTGTGTAACGCGTGTCTATTACCGTCCCCAACATACAGTTCTTCGCATTTATTCTGTATTGTTTTATGCAAACCTGGTAATAAAAAAAAAAAATTAAAAAAAAAAAAAAAAAAAAGCGTGAGTAACTGAGTGGAAAGGTGTCCGTTTCACGTGCCGTGGGTCCCAGGTTCAAATCAGGGTAGAACTTTTCTTTTTCTCGTGAAACCTTTGGCGATTAATATTTATCTTTTTTAGAATAATCATTGCCGTTCGAAACTCCCCGCAATTTTTTTTTCTCTCGAGTGGTAGTGCCGGCTGCCGGCAAAATATTCCCACCCTATTTCACGACAGGGCACAAAAGGATGTTCTTGATACGGAACACCGTTCCGTCGGAGTATCTTTCGAAGGAATCACGCGACCGGGTAGTGAGGCTTCGGAAGCCACCGAGAGGCACTGCTATCATTTGATCACTATTTTATTTAATGCTAGCTTTTACACTGGAACATATTAGGTAGCAGTATCAGTTCGATATTGTGATATTTACGCAATTGCGTGAATCATTTTGCGATTCCTATAATTTCGATTGAGCAATGCAAATGTGTGTATGACTAAGGCCTCGTCGTGCAGAACTCATTGATATTTCATCGTGAACCGTGCACCTTTAAATAACCGATAAATTAAACTGAAAAAGACAACTTCTTACATTTAATGCCAATATGCAGTCTAATTAGCCACATTCTACGTTATAATGTTCACCAGTGTGTTCTGTATTACGCTGCGCTCGGTTACGTGATCAGATTTCAGTACGTCCTCGCCTTCAACGGGGCACCTGTTGCTCTCGCCGATGTGGCTGGTGATCGTTGCAAGGGACATGGACACTGAAAAGCAATGCGTGTTGTTTCGTGAATACGGTTTCTCCAAGCTAGGAAGCGCACAAATATCGCCACACAGCGTCAGTCACGCACGACCTGGCGCGCGCAGCCGGAGCAACGCGGCCGATCGCGAGCGCCTACCCGTGGGTTGGTATTTGCTTCCAACGAGAATGCGGCTACGTTTAAAGCAAGATGAGACAAGCAGAGACTATGCTACCCCTACGCAGATGCTTTTCGAGCAGATAAATATTATCCACATACCTTTCACGAGCCTCAAGTCCTCGACCTCCATGGCTGAACGAATACTAGCGGCGGGATTGTTATTCCCGCAGAATAGTTCCGACGGCGGTCGCTAGCTAGCGCCACCGTTCGATCTTTTCCCCAATTACCATTTTCTAAGTGCTCGCAAAAAGCTGACTCACGAAAAGGGTAGGGTAGACGGAGCGTTGTCTCCTGCTGTGACATTATGAAAATGGTCGTGGCCACTATAACCGAGAAGGACATTGTTAGTTATTGTCAGTGCACTTACCTCCTCGAGCTTCTCGAAGAGGCGCACAATCACTTGGTGTCCTCCTCTCCCCGTCTTCGATCGCAAAGAAAAAACAAAGGGACTAAAAAAAGCGAAAATAACTTCCCCCCCCCCCCTTTTTTTTTGTTGTAGAATTGTTTATTTAGATTTTTTGACATTGATGTTAGGGTCTAAAAAAAAGATAGATTCAGGGGCTTGGTGTTGCAAAAAGAGGCTTTGCGGAACTGAAGAGCGCCAAGCCTCCCTTTGCGCTGTTCGATTCGCGTGACAGTGTCACTGCGCTCAACTTTACAAAAAAAAAAAAAAAAAAAAAAACTTCATTTGGAAGGGGGGGGGGGGGGCTGGTTCTGACAAAAAAAATGTAACGGATTACAAGGAATCCGTTACGTGAGAAATGTAAGGGAATTACTTTAAAATTACTCTAGAAAATATGTAATTATTCCGTTACTAAATTACTGATAAATGTAAGGGATTACAAGTAATTTCGTTACTTGTAATGGATTACGTACAAGTCTGTTTGGGATACAAGAGTGCGTTTGATGTCTGGGAACCTGTGGTTTTGTTGTAACTAGGTCTCTTTATGGAAGTTCAGAAATGGCTGTAGTAGGCCTTAGGTTTCTGGGTGTATGAGGATTCGTGGAACCAAAGAAAGTAGCTGAGTTTGAAACGACCCTCTTTCTTTGACTTTTCCTACGACTAAAAGTTTTGCTTTTTGTACCGTAGTTTCGGGCACTCAAAAATGAATCAATGTCCACCAGCTGTCCTGCACCCGAAACTGTTACCAAGCGAGGACCACACAAAATGATGGCGTCGTCTGAGGGGGAGATGGAAGCGGGTTCCTACTCCATATGTGGGCGCAAAAACAAATTGATCTGACTAACTTACTGACTGATAAGATTAGTAGCCAAAACGTTAACGAGATGCTGCACTTCGTGAAGATATTGTTTTTGTAATTTCAAAATTTCCCTGTTCGAAACAAAATAAAAATTACCCCACTGGACGAAAAAAAGGAACGCCGTTACTCTTTCCGTTCCAGTAAAAATGTATCGCGTTCCCGTTCCAGTTCCACCTATGAAAAATGGAACGGCGGCGTTCCTTCGTTCCTCCTAAAAGGAACGCGTTCCAGGAACGCCGTTCCTTGGAACGCCATTCCGTACAACACTGGTTGAGAAGGAAAATATCAGGGTTAGGAGCGTCTTCGACGTTTGTCTTGATTGTGGTTGCCTGCAGGGCGCTGTTGAGGAGGCTCTCGAAGCTGGACTCTTCTGATTTGTCTTCCCTCAGGGCGTCCCTGAACCTGTCCCAGTGAACCGTCTTGGCTACTCGTTTCTTTGTCATGTTCTTGACCTTCTTTGTGGGCGAGAACTCGAAGAGGATAGGGAAGTGATCACTACCCCATGGGTCCAGGAGACACTTCCATTTTCGATGTTTATCTACAGATTTGCCGTCCATGATAGATCTGGTGTCGTCCTTTTGTCCGGCTCCTCCCAGTCTTGTCTTGGTTGCTTTGTTGTTTGCCAATTGCAAACAGAATGTTTGCATCTCACCTATTAGATCTTCCGCTCCTGTCGAAGACTGTGCGTAGCCCCACGTTTGGTGTTGGAGGTTGAAGTCTCCGCCGTAGTGCTTCTGCAATCGGGGGTCTAGATCGTGCAGGTGAGCGATCCATCCCTGGTTTCTTGCATGCGTCTTGTCTCTAAGCGGTCTGTAGTAGATGGACACAAAAATGTGGTTCGTCTTCTGAACCTTTGCGCGAACTGCAACCACTTCTTGTTTTCATCACAGTACGGAGTAAGGTCGACCTGGTGTTGATACCACTCGCTCCTTGCGTAGACGATAGCTTTTCCTCGGAGGGAAGCCGAGGGGCCTGGGCGCTTGGATGTGATTGATGGACTGGAGTAGGCCGTGTAGCCGCTAAAGTTGATGCTTGACATGTTAGTTTCCTGAAGTAGCATTACGTCAAGACGTTCATTGGGCTTGTCCAGGAGTCGTATCCGAAGCTCCGCCGCCCGTTTGCGAAGCCCCGGACAATTCCGCTGGAGTACCTTAATCATTTTCCCATAAATAATTGGGCTGCGAATGCCCGTTGATGATTGGCGTATTCTCTGTACTTTTTCTTTTCCTCCTGTAGAGACTGGACGATGGTGTTGAGCCCGTTTAGCTCTACCTTGAGGAAGTTGCACGTGTTGTGCAATTCTTGTGCTTCTGCTGTTGGAGATGGTAACGGTGGTGGCGAGAGACCCTGCTTGACCTTGTTGGCCCATAGGTTCTCACTGGGCGGCACTGGGGTCTTGACGGCTCTGTTTGCTATCTCCTGTTGTTGTTGCAGATTCTGCTGTTCTCTGAAACTGTTGATGTCTCTCCGCACGCGTTTGTTGGTTTCCTGCCATGTGGGGCATTTGCGGTCGGTTCCGAGGTGGCCCTTCTTACATCCCTGGAAGTAGGGAGTAGTGTTGGTGCACTCAGGTCCCTGGGTCAGGTCTTTTGGTCTTGGATGGTCGGTTCCGCATATAGGGCATACTTCCGTATTCGGGCATATACCGAACTTGTGTCTTAGACGGTAGCGGTGCCCGCAGGTTACGGCTTTTGGTTTGAAAGGGGATACCCGCATGTACCTCTTGCCGTAAAGAACGGATTGAGGCTCTTCTCTCCGTCGAACGTGAGGACCGCCGTGTTTGACTTGCCAAGTCTTGGAGCGGCCACCACGTGAGGCTTTTCCGACTCAATTTCCGAGTTGAGGACGTCATCTTGCGGGTCCTCTTTCTGGGGAAATATGTCATAAATGACACCCTTGCTGTGTGTATTCCCATAACTCCTGAAGACTTGTATGGGGTTTTTTCTTTTCTCTTCACTGCCGATCTCTGTGATCTGCCCAAGAGTCTCGGCTAACTCTTTTAAATCTGTGCGGACCGAAATCGTGTTAGCCTTTTTTATAAGATGCATTGTGAAGGCGGTAGACATGTGAGTGCCCGTGAGGTGCATTTTGAGTATTGGAAGTAGGGGCTTGATCGAGATTTGTGATCGCGTCAAACGGATCTTATACAGTCAAACCTCATTATATCGAACACGGATATATAGAATTATTGCTTATATCGAATCGTTGTTTAACTGTCATAAGAATCACATGCATTTTAAATTTTTTATAGCAAACTCGGCCGATTAAAAAATGAATATATCGAACTCCGCAGCGCCCGAAAGCGTGCGCTCCGGAGACAGGCGGCAGACTTTCCCGCAACACATCAAGGGTTTACGGCGGGCTTTCCCGCGACACATTGGAGGATATCGGTAGCGCAGCAGGCGTTCGCGACTTTTAGAAGCGCATGTCTGCGTAAAGCTTTATGCCTATGGTGCCGGGAGCGCCATCCAGACTCGGCGGCATTCGGGCTCAGTCAGCTCAGTCACGCTTGTTGCGTAGCTAGTTTCGTTCTTCCTACGTTGCGTCAACCGTGCGTGGCGTACTAATGACATCAAACGCAAAGAAACGTACGTCGTTGGCGTTTGCGACGGAGCTTGAAATCGTCCGCCGTGTTGAAAAAGAAGAAAAGAAGTCCAGCGTTGCCGTAGCGTACAACATACCGCGAAGCACTGTGAGCACGCTGCTGAAGACGAAAGGTGACATCAAATCGAAGGCTGAACACAGCAAGCACTTCGACGCACGCCGTGCTCGGACACCGGCCTTCGAAAACGTGGAAAGATCACTTCACAAGTGGTTTATGGACGCGAGGGCTCGGAACATTCCAGTGTCGGGTCCAATGTTTCAACAGAAAGCAAAGGACTTGCTTTCTGTTCCGAGGAAGATTTGAAGAACCAGCTCTCAACAAACCATGGAGCGAATTTTCACATTTTGTGGGTGCTGTACCCCACAGCATGACCATCAACGATTGTGTCGGTGATGATGAAGCGGGGACCACGGCCGAACTAACCGATGTGGAAATCGCCGCAGAGGTCACCCGCCAGCTGGTTCCAGAAGAGATGGCTACCGAACCTGTCCCTTCAAACGCCGAGGACCTCGCTCCGCTCCCGACTTCGGACGAAGCTGTGGCCGCTTTGACGCTTTTACGCCGCTACTGTAGCGCAATCGACGGTAGTGGTCTGGAGCTGGTGGACTGTTTAGAGACCGTGGAGAGGGCTGTAATAAGGCATGCGATCAACTCCAAGAAGCAGTCTACGCTGCGGCAGTTCTTTTCGCCGGAATAAATAGACCACCTTAACGCTTCACGTGAGTAGTCATTTTTGCCGCTAGCTTTTTAGGGATTAAATCGCGCTGGACTTTCACGCGTTTTTGGTGCGATTTTGTATATCGAATTTTGGTTATATCGAATTATTTCACGGTCCTCGCACTGTTCGGTATAACGAGGTTCGACTGTACTCGTACTGCCAGCGCCGGATTGGCTTGGCTTACTCGGAAGTTTGCTGTGTCGGGTCCCCTCGGACCCGTTTCCTTTTCTTTTTATACGTCACCTGGGTCCAACCAACCGTGTAATCAGGTTCCTCTTGTGTAGCAGCTGGCACCTCTCTGACCGCGTTCGTTGGTGGTGCCAGTGTCACCGCAGGTATCGAACTGGCGCGCTTGTTTTCCACTGCATGCGGCGTTGTGTCTGGTATGGGTGTGGTGCCGACTGTGGCTGGCGCTTCTTGCGTTTTTTTTGTACCTAGAGGGTTTATCGGAGCTTTCTTTGAAGCTGATTTCTTCTTCTTCGGTTTGGTTAATACAATTTCGTGGGTTTCTCCAAGAATGACCTTGAATATGTCTAAATGGTTCTCTCTCGGGACACTCGCGAGAAGAGACCTTAAAGGAGCTGTGCAACGATATTCAATTGGAATGTTTTTCTCTCTACACGAGCTTAATGGCACACCTGGGACTCAAGGATGCTCACACGCAACGCCATTGTCAAAGAAACTCCTATGTTGCGGTGTAATTTCAAGGACAAAAGCGATCATTTTCATTCAATCTCTCCTTTGCAAAATTTGATGACGTAACTCGGGGATCGCAGTACACCCAAGTGACGATATTTGAATGCGGTTCATAGATTGGACCCGAGCATTGCGTGGGCACTCGACTTGGGCTCGTGACAATTGCTAGCTCGAGGAGCATTCGGGTTGTGAGCCGTGTCCAATCGCTGCAACGATGACAACAGCCGAGCCATAACAACGTCTGGAACTCAGCGCGTGTCCTGCGCTTTGCCAACCCCAGCGCGTGGCTATGATCAACACTGGCGGCATATAATCGGCTCCAGATCACGTGGCCGCTTGTTCTGGGTGCGAGTTGAGGGGGTGAACGCTGCTCGTTTTTCTTTAATTTTTTTCTGGGACTTCTATTGCGTGGGGTGAAAAACGAACGCCTGTTTCATAGGTCATTAACGTTAGGGATCCGTTTTAAGCGGTATTTGCGCAAAGTACAAAAATTGTTGCATCGCTCCTTTAAAGCTTGTTCAACTGAAAAAGCCGTGTTTGGAATTGTGGAGGGCTCACCGATGCATACAACGACGGGGCACTCCATCGTTGGCTTTTTCAGTGTCCGAGTGGCAAGACTTGCCGGTCCCGTCTCGATAGGGCCGGTTTCGGCGTTGCTCGCAATCTTGTCCATGGCTTCTGGCTGACTGCTTACATCGGCGGCTGGAACGTTGCTCGAAGTAGTGGGCCGTTCTTCTGGTCCTCCTGGTAAGAAAAACCCTCCAGGAAGGCCGAACAATGAGCCCGAAATTGGCAACTCGGTGCTGGTCATTTCGCTCGGGGAGCTCAGAAAATCGCGTCCGATCTCGTCGTAGCTTCTTCTTTCTCCAGGTTTCTTCACTGGTTTCCTTTGCTTGTGTTATAATTTTGTTTCAATCAGTAATGTAAAAGAAGACAAATATGTAATTTTGGGTTCATTAATGTATAAATATTCGCTTATTTTATTACTTTAGGTTTAATCTAAATTACTGTTCCAAACTGCTTTTTGTTTCTTAGTATTCTAGGGCTAAACTTTCGTGAGAATGGACTTTAATATTTTCCTTCCATTAGGTTATTATGTAGCCATAGTGGTTTATGGTCCGCTCAGTGATAGTGTCGCTTTATTTCCAGAGGTATACTTTCCCCTGTATTTCCTCCAATACACCTCTAAGTAATTCAAGACGAAGTCATATTCAGGGTCTCGCCTTGTTCACTCTATATATATAACAACCAACTCTATATATTCCACAACAATGATTGGCGGTACTTGAAGCGTCAATTTTATCAAGTGACTTTACCGCCAAAGTTCCTCGATAAAATTTACGCTTACAGGTACCGCCAACCACCGCGCAAGAGACGTGCCACGAACCGGTCCTCCGCCTCCATTCGCTTCCAAGTTAGGTTGTATTAGAACTGGGAGGTGTGCCGACCGCGTCGGGCTCTCCATAGGAGCTGGGTGTCGTGTGGCCCAATTCTGCCGCAGGGGTCTGGAGTGACGCTGCCTGTCGCAGCGGGGCCAGGAGGCCGGTCGGGCAGCGTTTAGCGATTCTGCGTTAGGACGGGTTGGTGTGACTATTTCTTCTTGTTTTGCGTTATGTGTGAAGCGATACAATATTCTGTGACTTCTAGCTATGCCGAAAAGACAAAGGACGCACAACGGTGTCAAATACTGTGAAGAAAAAACAAAGCGGTGGTGTTTTGTGCCGGGGTGCAACATGGGCTACAACACATGCATGCTAGGAGAAACACTCGTGTTTTTTTTTCGGACGCCGAGCGATGCGTCTCTGTTCGCGGAATGAGATCGTCTGATTTATTTATTTATTTATTGTACATACCCTCAAGCGCCGAAGCATTGTAGAGGGGAGGGGCAAAGCAAAAATAAAACAAACTGACAAAACAATAAAAAACAAACAACAAGAAATTGAAATATCAAAAACACACAGCCATTGGCAAAAGCGGCAAGCAATATATTTTACGGAAAAAAATAAACAAAATAAAATGACTCATGTTGGCTCACCAAACAGAAATGTAGACAAAGATTGGCGAAAAAGAGAATAATCAGGTGTAGTTGCGATATCTGCTGGAAGGTGGTTCCAGTCGTTTGATGTATGCGGGATAAATGAATAAAAAAAAGTGTTTGTTTGGCAACGTGTTAATCCAACTTTATTCCGATGGTCCAGACGGGAAGAGTAATAGCTAGGCAATGTAAAGAAATGGTCTCGCAGCGACTGATGATGATACACTTTATGAAACAGGCAAAGTCGAAAAAACTTTCTGCGCAATGACAAAGAGGGTAACAATAAACTGGATTTCATTGATGATATGCTAGCTGTTCGATTATAATTAGACAGAATGAAACGAACGGCGTTATTTTGAACTAGTTCGAGAGCTTTATGCAGAAACGTGTGGTTAGGATCCCAAATAGAGGCTGCGTATTCCAATTTTGACCGTACAAGAGTGTTATAAAGAAGAAGTTTTAAGTTAACTGGGGCCGTTCTGAAGTTTCGTCGTAAGTATCCTAACATGCGGTTAGCGTTGGCGATTATTATATCAATATGAGGCTTCCAGGTTAATGTCGACGATATAGTAACACCCAGATAACGGTATGAGTTTACAGATTCAAGTTGAATGTCGGTTAGTGTATATTTTGAAGGGCGTGCGCCTTGCCGGGAAACGCGCATTAGTTTGCATTTGTTAGGGTTTAATTCCATACGCTATTTTTTGCACCAAAGAGTAATATTATTTAAATCAGATTGCAAAATGCGTACGTCATCATCATCATGAACTTCCCGATAAATTACACAGTCATCTGCATATAAATGCATGGAGGAAGAAACACAACTTGGTAAATCATTAATGAATATTAGAAAAAGAAGCGGGCCTAAAACTGAACCTTGGGGTACGCCCGATACAACATCAGTCAGGGATGAATTAACGCCATTTAGAGTTACATATTGTGAGCGGTTGGTTAGAAAGCATTCCAGCCAGGTTAACAAGTTAGGATCTAGGCTTAATGAAGAAAGTTTAAGCATTAGTAACTTATGATTAACCTTGTCGAATGCTTTAGAAAAATCGAGAAAAATACAGTCAGCCTGATGGTTTTTGTCCAGTATAGCATGCAAACAATGGGTGAAATGAAGCAGCTGCGTTTCACAAGAAAATGAGCGACGGAAACCATGTTGAGCAGGAGCGAAAAATGAATTGGATTCTAAGTAATTGAAAATATGAGAGTACAAAATGTGCTCCATTATTTTACAAGGAATACTTGTTAGTGAAATGGGTCGATAATTTAATGGAGAATGCTTGTTACCGGACTTATGCAGTGGAACCACCTTCGCAGTTTTCCATTCTATTGGGAGCGTTCCACACTCAAGAGATTGCTGGAAAATTTTGGCCAAAAAAAAGGATGAGTACATTTTAGTTTGTCTTAGAAATTTTGAGTTAATATTATCGCTTCCACATGACGATGATACTTTCAAAGAATCAATTAACTTTACAATTCCAGTAGGTTCCATGGAAATTGGAAACATAGGGCTAAACTCACAACGTGGAACGTCATACGATACATTTCCATCAGCTACAGAAAAACTATTTGAAAAAACATTATTAAACACTGATGGATATTCTGCTGGAGGGATTAACGCCCCAGACTCATCGCTAAGAGAAATTAAGCCGTCGTCATTTATATTAACAGTCTTCCAGAACTTTTTGGGGTCATTCAACAATAGACACGGTAAAGTGTTCTTAAAAAAATTCTCTTTGACGTCAGATACAGCTCGGGAATATTCGACCTCAGCTGCAAAGTATGCTTCCCACCTATCAATCGTGTTACGTTGTTTAGCTGAACGAAAAAGTCGCTGTTTTTTATTGGAAAGACGTTTTAGGGTGTTAGTATACCAAGGTGCTTTAGCATCAGATTGAATACGCCTGACGGGTACATGCGCATCAATCAGTTCGTTTACTTTTAAACAAAATAATCTCCAATTTTCCTGCACGCTTCGCTGATCAAATTCTGGCAGATATGTGTCCAGATAGCTGCACAGTTTTCCATTAATAAGATCAAAATTGGCTTTATTGTAATCAGAAATAAGCTTTACTTTTTTACTATTGATTGGGGGAGCAACTTTGAGATCAAAATTTAACAACGAGTGATCACTTAAGCCTGGAAGATACGTATGGGAAGATAGAAGGTCAGGGTGTGTGGACAGAATTAAATCAAGTGTGTTCGCTGTATCATTGACATACCTTGTTGGTTTCATTACCAGTTGTGTCAAATTAAAACACGCACACAGATCCAAAAAAAGTTGACTCTGAGTTGAAACACGTTGAAAAGAAGGTGGGTCAGACCACATGATATCAGGAAAATTAAAATCTCCTAATAAAAAAATAGGAGAACTGGGATACTGACAAACAATAGAATTCATAACGTCATGTAAATCATCAATAAATGTCACTGCGCTGTTTGGGGGGCGGTAGCAGACGCCCAATAAAATTCTTGTGTTATTTAAAGTGATACAAGCCCAAACAATTTCTAGATTGGAAGGAACATCTACGCAAAATGAAGGTATGCTCTGTGATACGGCTATGAGTGTGCCACCCCCATGTCTACCATCTCTGTCAAAACGATATACATTATATGTTTTATCTCCTTGGAAAATTTCAGAGCTGCAGACATGTTTACTAAGCCATGTTTCCGTAAGAAAGATTAGGTCTGCGTTCGTTGAGCTGACAACAGAGTTAAGCTGATCTCGTTTATTCATAACACTTCTTATGTTAGTAAACGTAACTGAAACAGATGGAAAGAAAGTAACATGTTCGCCACCACTTCCTGCACGTAGCTATGACGCTTCTGACAGTGTCTGCGAATTCGAAGATGTCGCTGCCTGATTTTTACGAGCACGGGTGGAATACGCTTGTTCATTTGAACGTACTCGGTCACGGTCGCCCGGAATAGATTTGGCCACTCTTTCGCGTGTGTGTTCGGGCAGCCTGTCACCGTCCCTACCTCTTCCGGACTGGGAAGTGCTAGCAAGATGATCTTGTGCGTCGTTCACGTCATCAATCCCAGAGCCCGTAAGCTTACATCTTCGACAATTTACGTCATCCCACACATACACGTCCTGATTAATAACCAACTTATCATACTTAAGATATACTTTATCTTCGGGTTTTCTTTTATCTTTAACTGTAGCGAAAGCTTTTAAGCGAAAAATCTTCCGAGACTGAAATTTTCGTTCCCTTAAATTTCCTTGAGTTTCTTAGCAGCTCCATTTTTTCGTTAAAGTCAAACAAACGCAAAATTATAGGGCGAGTTTTGTTTGGTGTCTTTTTACCCAAGCGATGGATACGTTCGAGGCTGCTGACCATAATGCCCAGCTTTTCCTCAAATATTCCCGACAAGACAAATTCCCGGAGAGAACTTGGCGTTTCAGTTTCACGTTCATTTACCCCGTATACAATCAAATTATTCCGTCGACTGCGGTTTTCGAGATGCCAAGGAAAAAGAAGAAAAAGAAAACTAATGAAGATAAAAAAGAGTCGCCTGTGTGTCATGTCAAAGAATACAACTTTCTCCAAGTGGGATTTCTCTTCAATAAAGACAGGGGTTAAAGTTGCTCCATTTAGCTTGCCAGTCTTTGCGTTTATTTTCAAAATATACGTACTCACTAGATCAAATCAATT
This sequence comes from Ixodes scapularis, assembly GCF_016920785.2. Taxonomy (NCBI): domain Eukaryota; kingdom Metazoa; phylum Arthropoda; class Arachnida; order Ixodida; family Ixodidae; genus Ixodes; species Ixodes scapularis. Next base: position 85,355,193 of record NW_024609884.1, read on the forward strand.
GAGATTTTTCTGGTCTATAAGCTTTTCCTGAGTATGCAAAAGTCAAGAAAAGCTATTTTCATTAATTCATGCTACAAAAAAAAGATGTAATAACACCAGAACAAAAATTAGGTATTTAAAGGCCTGCAAAATGTACAGCTCATAAAAAGGTAATTAAAAAAGCTTTGACACTAAAGTTGACAGGAAGGCATCTCATATCATATCATACTCGAAATTGGCTTTCTTAATAATACTGGCATGTTCAAGTTCATGTTCATGGCCCTCAAGCGCATTCCTAGGAATGTATTACATGAGGTAAAGTGCGAAAAAACAAAGTCTCAAACACTTTTGCAACATACTAAGAAAGTTTACAAATATTGTCACGAATGAAGGCAACGAGAAGATAAACAGTGAACTGAAAAAAAAGTTCAATCGCTAACTTGTGCCAAACTAAATGAAGGACGAGCGTCGAGACAGCAGAAAAGCGAGCATCGATTTGGCGGCGTAACAGCAAGCGAGAGTAAGACTGACTAGACAAGGTCACATGCAGATCCTTGTCTAGTGTGCTTCGACATCGCGAAAATTTGGCCCAGAAGGCTCGAGCATCGAGCGTTCGGGGTGAATGAACAGGCACTTTTGAGAACAAGACAAAATGATAAAAGTTACGCCCCGAGTAAGAATCAGTGCGAATCTTCTAGAATTCCGTGACCGAGCGCTGTTTGTTCGGACCTGCGCACGGCATTATCCCCCCCCCCCCCCCCTCCTTTTTTTTAAAAAGCGCACTGTCCCGATGCAACGCAAAAAGAAAACAAAACGGCCAAAAACATTACAGTGAGACGAAATAGACATGCAGCGTCACAATCCTAACGCGCGTAGAACGCCGAGTTAAACTACGTGGACCACTTCGGGTCGTGGCTGGCGGCATTCTGATGGTCGGGTTCCGTCGGGGAGCACCTCGTAGTTCAAGTCCCCAAGGCGGCGAATGACCTTGTAGGGCCCAAAGTAGCGTATTAAGTTTCTCGCTGAGGCCGCGGCGGCGAATGGGTGTCCACACTCTCACCCTGTCTCCGGGTTGAAACTCCACGTCGCGGCGGCGAAAGTTGTACTGGCCAGCTTCGACACGTTGTTGCTCCTTTATCCGAAGGCGGGCTAGCTGACGTACTTCTTCTGCCCGTTGGGTGACCCGCTGGGCATCGTCAGTGCCGTCGTTTGTCATGTCGTGGGGCAGCATGGCGTCGACCACCGTTGTCACCTTTCCGTGCACCAGCTGAAAAGGTGTAATCCCAGTGGTTTCTTGAACCACCGTTGTACGCAAACGTGACGTAGCGCAACTTCCATCCTACGTCTTGTTTACCTCGTCCACGTACATCGAGATCATCTCGGCGATTGTCTTATTTAATCCCTCTGTCAGCCCGTTTGTCTGCGGGTGCTATGCCGTTGCTCGACGGTGGTCGGTGTGGCTGAGGTGGAGTATCTCTTGTGTCAGTTGCGCCATGAATGATGAGGCTCGGTCCGTAATCAGGACTTGGGAGCGCCGTGTCGGAGGACGATAGACTCAACGAATAACATGGCTACTTCCAAAGCTGTTCCCGACGGGAGTGCTCTTGTCTCGGTGTACCGGGTGAGATAATCAGTGGCCATGATTATCCAACGGTTTCCCTGCGTCGATGGAGAGAAAGGTCCAAGTAGATCCATTCCCATCTGCTGGAACGGTGCAGTCGGGAGCGCGATCGGCTGCAGGAGGCCTGCGGCTTTGTCGGTGGTCTCTTCCGTCGCTGGCACTCGTGGCACGATCGTGTGCAGAGGTGGGAAGTCTTCGGGAGCCTGGGCCAGTAGTACTTCTTTCGGATCCTTGCGAGAGTTCTGCTCTAGCCTAGGTGACCAGATTTCGGGTCGTCATGGCAGGCTTGGAGGATCTCTTCTCGAAGGCCTGTAGGGATTAACAGGAGCCACGTCGAGTTGCTGTCCTCGAAGTTCTCTTTGTACACGGACGGACGGACAGCGAATGTTGCTAGGGCACGTGAAAAGGCTCGGAGAATCGTTCCCCCTTGTCTCTCCACGTAATAGATCAGTGTGCGAAGTTCAGGATCGTCCCGTTGGAGCGCTGCCATGCCGTTAACACTTTAGTTAACGCTCTTTGCGCGAAGAAAGCCATCGTCGTCCTCGTCTTTGGCGCAGCCGGTAGCTAACTCGACGAGGGCTCTGGACAGGCCGTCGGCGTCGCTGTGTTTGCAGCCTGAATCGTAGACCACGGTCACCTCGTACTCTTGCAGTCTAGGCTCCATCGAGCGAGGCGCCCCGATGGGTCCTTTAGGCTCGCTAACCAGCATAGCGAGTGGTGGTCGGTGACCACTCAAGGGCTCCCGTATAAGTATGGTCGGAATTTCGTGATGCGATCCAGACGACGGCCAGACATTCCTTCAAGGCCGCCGAGTAATTTCGTTGCGCGTTCGACAACATCCGACTACAGCGTAGGGGCGTAGGCTATCATGCGCTCTGTACCCTCTTGTCGTTGGACCAGTAACGCTCAAGTCCTTTATTGCTGGCGTCTTTGTGATCTTCCGTTTCGGGTGATTGGTCGAAGTGGCCGAGAATCGGTGGAGACCGGAGTCGTCGCTTTACTCTCTAAGAAATGCTTGCGCGTCTACTTACCCACAAAACACTCGAAGAGCCAGTCTCTGCGATCTACGAAATCGGCTCAGCGAATGATGAGGCGAAACATCTGTTTTGACCCAAAAATGAAGTCTGCGCTGTGGCATTGCGCAATGCAAGCATGACGCTTTGCATTGCGTAATGACACAGCACAGACTTCATTTTGATGTGTAAGCGGATGTTCCGCCCCATTATTCGCTGAGCCGATTTCATAGATCACAGAGATTGGCTATTTGTGTGTTTTGCGGGTAAGGAGACAAGCAGGCATTTCTTAGAGTGTAGCTCGTTCAATGCCCGGTTGTTGTTCTCCCCATTTGAAGTTTACGGCTTCTTTCGTGAGGTGCGTGAGTGGCACAGAAAGCTTGGTGAAATTCCGAACGAACCGTCGGTAGTTTACGCGCAAAGTCCCAGGAATATTCGGACGGCCTTTTTGTTGGTTGGCGGAGAAAATTCCCCTATATGCCGCGAGTCTTCTCAGTGTCAGGACGAACACCTTCGTTGCTCACAACGTGACCTAGGAGCTTCAGTTCGCCGTAGGCGAGGCACTTCGTCGGCTTGAGGGTTAGTCCCGAAGGCGTCGCAGGCGCTCGTCAAAGTTGGCCGAGAATACCACGACGTCGTTGAGGTAAACGAGACAGCTCTGCCATTTGAGGCTATGCCAGTACGGTGTTCATTACGCGCTGAAAAGTTGCCTGCGCCGTGCACAGTCCGATGGGCATCACCTTGAACTCGTACAGTCCATCGGGCGTGACGAAGGCAGTTTTCTCTCGGTCCTGTTCGTCGACTTCGATCTGCCAGTAGCCACTCTTCAGGTCCATCGACGAAAAGTATTGGGAGTGGCGCAGCCGGTCCAGTGTGTCGTCGAGCGAGGGAGCGGATACACTTCTTTCTTCGTCGCCGTATTGAGCCGCCGGTAATCTACACAGAATCGAAGCGTTCCGTCCTTCTTTTTCACCAGTACGTCTGGAGAGGCCCACGGGCTGCTTGACGGCTGGCTGATGTCGTCGTTGAGCATTTCTTGGGCTTATTCATAAGTGGCCTCTCTTTCCTTTGGGAAGACTCGGCACGGCGGCCGATGCACAGGGAGCGCATCCTCGTTGGTAACGATGCGATGTTTCGCAACTGTTTTTTGGCGCACTTCGGACGTTGTCGCAAAGCAGTCGTTGAATTCGGCGACAAGGTCTCTGAGCTCTCGTCGTTCCGTGGCACTAAGCTTGGCGTTAACGTCGAGCTGCGGTGGCGCTGTACTGTACGGCTGAGATGGCGAGGGTTCATTGGAGATCACGGCGATCTCGGCGGCGTCCCTTAGTTCCTCGACGTGGCCTACAGCGGCACCTTTCGTGAGGTGCTGCGCCTTGTGTCGAAAGTTCGTCACGAGTAACACAGCGCGTCCATCCTGCAGCTCTGTTACGCGCCTTGCGACGCCTCCTTCTCTTCCGAGAAGCAGCTGGACGTTGCCTTCAAGAAGAACTTCCCCGCAGGCGACGGCATCGGTCACGACGGGCACAAGAACACTCGACCGCGGCGGCAGGTTCACGTGGTCCGCAAGGACTCGGATGCAGGCTGGCGTCGTTTTTGAAGCCTCCGGAGGTAGGACGGGCTTCCGCAGCGTCAACCTGTTTGCTCCAAGGTTTATCACGGTACCGTACTCACACAGGAAGTCCATGCCAAGGATGACGTATCTCACACAGTCCTGAAGGACAACAAACTTGACTGGACTGGTCTCACCATGAGTTTCGACGCGAGCAGTGCACCTCCCAACAGGCGTGATGAGGAGTCTTCCGGCGGTGCGTATTTGCGGGCCGTCGCAGGGCATCGTGACTTTCCGAAGGCGGCGAGAGAGCTTCCCACTCAACACTGAGCAATCTGCTCCGGTGTCCACGAGTTTCGACACTTGACATCAAGCCATGTGACGTCATTTTCTCCACTAAATTTAGCGGGCAATGGGGTGGAGAGGAGTATAGGTGGAGTCGATGGGGTAGATGGGGTGGATAAGAGTGGAGAGCCCTGGAGGCAGAGCTCGAGAGGAAATGTCTGGAGGTTACTAGCGCTAAACCAAGAACGATATTTTAGTTGTACGTTTTTCTATATAGATGCCTATTCATGTTTATGTATTTAGTATTTCCTCACTTATATTCACATGTTTATTTTCCGGCCCTCGAGACTGTGACAGATCCCTAATCCGGCCCCTTAGCCGAAATGTTTGGAAAACCCTGGGCTAGACCATTGTGCTTTCGCGCAGTGAACCGTAGCACCGCTCAGGCAACCACCGAGCGACTACGGATGTCACACACGTTGCACACTCGTCCCCTTCTCTCCGCCATTCGAGCGTCGGCTCCGGCGAACACACATCCCGTAGATTGATTTACGAAATCACTGGTTCGCATTGAAACACGTTAACATTGCCCCCCGATACGTTTTCTACGAGCCCCAGCGATTCAAAATGTAAGCTGTCCCTTTACCACCATTTTCGTATAGGTGAGAAAGCTGTACTCCCTCGAACGCTCTAGCCTCCGTTTTTCTTGTGTTTTCATGGAGCTTGAAATTTTCAAACTTTCTCTCATAAAGAGATTCCTCTCATAACCAGAGCTTCAAGTCTGTAGTAAGTTGGAGTGCGGTAAATGATGAGGCAAGGGCCGTGGGATCTTATTAAATGCACCCCGAATCGATTCGAGTATACTTCTTGCCGCATCAAGAAAAAACAAAATTTTTCGCGCATTATTCGTGGGTTCCGCGAAGTATTTCTTGCATTATTTGATTGTGGAATGAAATAACGATGCTTTTGGCGCTTAAAACGTTTACGTCTTGATAAAATAACGTAGTTAATCTAAGATGCACCTACATATATCTTAATTTGACACACGAGGGGGGGAGTTAGTGGTGTTTTCTGACGAGCCGGACGTGTTTTTTCTTTGGTTCTTAGGGTGAATAGGGAGTAGTAAAGAGCTTAACAAAACCATGTAATCCCTCCGAATATTTTTCTTGCTTTAAGAGACATTTTACACCCATAATTCGGTAACGAAAGTGTTCTAGAGATTTACTCCTGTGGCAGCACCCATAGTTTGGATAATACATTATTCTTGATCGTATGATATGGTGCCGTAGATGAAGCACCGTTCGTTCTTGAAGGGTGTCACAAGGGTGCGGAAAATAGTTCCACGTAATGCCAACACCATTTTTGAAGGGTTTTCCACTGATATTCGCTTCGAGCAGCTTTCGCGTAGTTAGAAGTTGAACAATTATTGCCCGTGCTTTTTTTTTTTTTTTTTTTTTTTACTTTGCGATACGTTTCTTGAACTTAGGCGTGAAATATTCACGAGAGCAAAGCCTCTAACCGTTATAACTGCGGTCGTCTGCGAATGAGTGGGTAAATTGAATTGTCGAGTATAAGGCGGTGGAGAAATGAGCCGAGTCATGATTTCTCTTTCGTGCGTGATTCACTGCGTAGGAATTTGCGTTTCTGTACGTGTAGAGCTGCATGTGGGGCTTCTTGCTTGTAAACTTGTTGCTCGTAAAAATATACCTATGAGGCTGCTAATATAAATCTGATTATACCTTATTGCAGGGGTGGCCGAACCGCGGCTCGCGAGCCGCATGCGGCTCTTTGCTGGGCCAAGTGCGGCTAGCAAATCCCTCGTAAGGTGACCCCCCCCCCCCCCAGCCGCGCCTTTCCGCGTTTCCCCAGGAAAACAAAGAAAGGAATTCAGAATAAAGCACGGCTCGCAGTTTGGCAGCATTGTACCCCCATACGTACAGTCATACAGACTTGTGCCCCCATACGCAGAGTCAGACTCTGAACAAAATTTAAGTTCGTTCACCCCCCCTTTAGAAGTTTCGTGATTTCGTTTGCGGCTCTTAGGCCGGGTCAGCCTGGCCGCCCCTGCCTTATTGCAATATGCACTACTTATGATTGTGGTCTCAACTATACGCCGGAGCTGTGGAGGGGGTCTCAAACCACCCGTCAAAATCGCTGGGCGCTACGAGACACCCTTCGATTTTAAGCCCTGCGAGTTCCAACCAAGGCTACCGCAACCGAGGCTGCGCGCCATGTTCAGAGGCATCCCCTTGCATCCCGTCCGCCCTTTGCTCCCGATCCGCCGGGACGTCGTGCGTCGCCCCCTGGCGCCGCTCCTGCCTCGCGTGGGGAGCGCGCATGCCCGGCGATCAATCGGGCGGGCATGGCCACCTCCCTCGACGCCGCCGTCGGCCCAAGGAACGGCAGCAGATAGCGGCGGCCGGAACGTGAAGCGGCCCAGCGTCCACACAGACGTCTAGAGGTGAGCGGCATTTGCCTCGATAAGGTACAAGAAGTGACGCTGCGCGCGAGATCCGCCACTGCCGGGTCTAGGGCTATACGCGCGGACGGAGTCGCTACGCGCCGGGTTGTTCGCTTCCCTCGGGCGAGGCGTTGCGCCGGTGTCCATCCGAGTGTGAGGGGGGAGCTCGCCTTGGCGCTGCTTTGGCTGCGAGCCGGCAGCGCGGTTCTGGACTACGTGTCGACAGGGTTGCTCTTCCAACTTGGACGTCCGATTTGCTTGCGCGAACGCCAATCGCAACGTTTTTATGTGTGCGCGCTGTCAGTCGGGAGTTTCGGTTGGGGTGCCCTTTAGTTCGCCGTGGTGTTTTCTTTTCGGGGCTCGTTATTGGATAACTGATTTCATCGATAGACGCCGTCACTCCGATCCCGCGACAAAACGCTATCGATAACATTTCCTTCGATATGAAGTGGTGGCTTCACTGCTTCGCGCGAGTGTGCTGCAACGATGCATCCCTCTGCCGAGCCCGCAGCGTACAATTAACAGCGACACTGCTTTAATTATTTTCTTTTTCCTCGGTGGTTAGCGTTTTGTTCGAACTACTTCGCAATAGCAAATTAAGTAGGCTCACCAAAACTTTGAGTCTTGTTCGGGGTTACATGATCGAACGGAGATTTTGCGCTAGATAAGCTATGCCCAGTAAAAATGATTTGATTCCACAACCAGTTGATCGTTGCAACTATACAATTGTTAACGTTGTAGCACTAACTGCAGCGTAATCAAAGAAAGTGTTTCGTTCTAAAATGGTTGTGCTTCATACTCCTGTGTTTGTGCCTGTCTAATGTTTTTGTTGTTTTTGAAATCGTGTGCCTTCGGAACTAAACCATGAAATGGTATAAAAACATTCTGAAAACAATGTTAGCATATTAACACAACCTGAAAAATCAAGGACTGGACCCGTGACAAGATGAACTTACCTGCGAACTTGTATTTCACGATGCCAATCATCACATTAAATTTCCAAACATCAATTCGTCCTAGATTAATGCATATATTATCATTACGTTTGATCACTTAAATGCTTTCAAATACCTTCTAGTGTGAGATGTGTCCAGTAAAATGTGCAGAGCTATTAGGGCTCGTGCGCAATCGTAGCTCTAAAAATAATTTTAAGACTGCAATCGTCATTCTTTTTTTAATGGGATGGAGATACGAAACGCAATTTCGGTGCGCATGATCCCAGCTTTTGAACCAAAGGCTGTTTTGTGCTGGCTAGCAATTCCGGTTAGCCTATGCTGTTGTTGGAAGGACAAGTGCTGTTTCCAATTGACTCTTTTGTCGGATTACGTTGTCAGTCTACGAAGCTCTACGCATAACTTACTGCTCCGCGCGCAGTAGACTTTCCCTTTTTTAATCGACGACCTCTTCTCCCGAAAGTTTCGCTCAGGCTTGTATTTGTTTTGATTGACGTTTACGGCAACACATACTTTCTTTGCGACAGGCGTTTATGTTTTCGTGCTGGTTCGGAAATGTTGAGGACGCGACACGCGTGCGCACTCGTGTCACGCATGCTATTTAAAAATTATAAGTGATGTGCTGAAATTTTATACTCAAGTTTGATGCTGGGTGGATCGGTGGCCGAGTGGTCTGGCGCTCACCAGCTTGCCCATAACAAAAACGAACACGTTTGAGATATGTCCAAATACATTTAGAATGCATTTCAAAAATACCTCTTTTAATATGAAGTTTCTAAAAATATACGAGAAGTGTATTGATTAAATAGTTTGGCCTAGGGCGTTATAAACAAATGTTTATAAAGAGGCTGAAAAAATTATAGATCTAAGTAGACTCCTTGTACACTTCAGATATGTTGAAATAAATAAATTTAGTCTTAGTATGTTAGAAATTCATGTCGTACGCACTCCTCAGTATATCAAGTAAATACACTCAAAATATACTATGACTGTGATCAACACAGTAGTTAATGATATTTAGGCATTGAAATGTCTAAATAGCACTTAGTATTTTTTTAAATATTTTGAAAATACGTTTCTCTAAATATGAACTAAACGCATGTAAAATGGTTTTGAAACCCAAGTGGTCGGCTCTCGAGGCGTGATTGCTACGTCGCTGCTCTGCCTACACTGATGACATGTGCACTGCCATTCGAAACAAGTCTCTCCAGGCTGTACGCGGGATAAATAGACGAGTCCTTGTGCAATAGAGTGTCGTGACAACCTGGCAAGAGGAGTGCTCACCTCAAGAGGGGCGTAAGCAGCGGCGTAATGTCCGTCGACGCCCGCGTCGAGAACTAGGAAAAATATATTTGAAACACTTTTTAACACCCCAAACAAATATCTAATTAATTAATTATCAGGTGGACGCCATCTTATGGACGTCCTATTGCCTCACTATACTGCGAATTCCATAAATCGGCAAGCGCTGTTGCTGATATTTTCTCTTTTATAAATACTAAGATATTAAAGTCGCTTGAGCTTCTCCAAGTCCACAACCCCATCCATGTGTTGTGATCGTGGTGCACCGGTTCTTTATGAATGACAGCAATATAAACTAAACTTACGAATGAAAAAAATAATATATTCATTGCCCAGAAAAAAGTTCTCGCAACTCGCCAATATTTTTTTTTGGAAGGGTTGTGTACATGTAACGAAAACTGTAAAAATTCTTAATCAACGAAATTATACATGCCACGAAGATGCAAAAGTTCCCAAAACTAAATTTAAAAAAAAAAGACGCAAATTTAACATTTCAATTTATGATGTGTGTTATACGACGTAAAACAGAGGATCCTCAAACTTATCGGTTTGGTTTACTTTTGGGCCGGGCAGTTTTTTTGCAACTCCAAAAACTAGTCTTTGTGCAGCGGTCCTGTTCACTCGGTAATAACAGCAGAGTAGACGCTATCCGTGTTTTAGGCCAATCGTGTCTTCGGTTAGGGTCACTTATATACACTCTCCAAGCTGCCGATAGGGTAGAGCACGCCACCTGCCTAGAGGCTAAGGTCACGTAGATAGCACCCACTGCACTCTCAACTTTGGGACGAAGATGCAATAAGATACAAGTGAATAATCCTCTCTCCGGTGTGTTTTCAGCGCACACAGTTCGGTTCTTGAAGCAGCTCCGCTTTTCTACTACTCCTCCCTTTTTCTCTCTCTCCCTAAGCTGAAAGCGTAGTAGAAGGTGCGCACTCGCCGGACCAATCAACAGTAGACTTTTTATTGCTTGATTCCGCTCTCTGCCCACGGGTAACGGCAGGAGCGGGATCACGTGGTACAAGGTTGACGAATGGCTCAGCAGCGGCTCCCAATCCCTGAATGTCTGCTTGCCAGACATGTACGTAACGCGTTACAAGTAGCGAGTTATTTGTACACATCGCGACACTGTTAGCGCGAACACGACATCGGCGTATTTTCACATTTTACTTCTAAATAGTATTAGCGAGCACGAAGTTTTATCGCTTATATTATAGAACTAAATGAGCTCTTTCCGTAGCAATAGTAACATGGATGACATCCCTTGGTTTCAAAGAGAAAAACTGGAAAAACCAATGATCGCTTGTTCACGCTAACAGTGTCGCGCTCTGTACCTCGTTACTTTTTTTCGGTAACGAGTAACGTATTCAGTTACTTTTTTAAAAAAAGAAACGAGTAACGCATTTAGTTAGCTTTATAGAAAAGGAATGAGTAACGTATTTAGTCACTTTTAAGGCCAAGTAAGGAGTAACGTTTGAGGAGTATACGTGTGCTTCAACATTTAAACAGCCTCCTTTTATTTCTAGCCCGAGTATGCGTTTATTGCGACACAGGCAGATGGGCGACCCGGAAAACAACTCAACAGTATATGGCAGTATAGCAACTTTTATCGCTGAACACGCCAGTCGAACTCTACAGCTGACAATGTCCTTTACCCAGAGAACACGATAAAGTCTTTTGGTTGACCCGTCTAGAATCGTGTACAGACCGAACGTAAACCCTGAGGTTGCCAACGCGGGAAGGCACAGAATCTATTGTCAAGTTAGACCTTTAGAAGCAGAGAGAACAAACGAGAGGGCATACCAAATTCACCAGCTTTTCCTGTACCACAACACTGCCGTTCCTTTGAGTGCGTCAGTAGAACCACTCTTCAGCGTCGCCGGAGTTGTATTCGTCTGCTTCGTTGCAGGTTCGTCTGCTTCTTTCGCAGGGGTTGTGGTGAAGTCAGAACGCCGAGTTCTAATTGGTTAGGAATGAAGGATAGTGGGTAGACCTCAGGCAGCTTGCTTTAAGGTCTGTCGACTATCCTTTATTCAGAGCCATTTAGATGTCTTTCTGAGGTTACCGCAACTCCTGTGTGAGAACCAGACGACCTGCTTTCCGCAATCTCAATGAAGCGGGGAAACATAACTGATGAAAACATCGAGAAGCAGCTAGTGCTTAAATGTAACGAATTCTTAAAAGAATAAAAGAAACCATGAAACAAAAGCAATTGTGTATTTGGTCGTCAAAGTAACGAGGAAAGTAACTCTCTACTTTTGAGGTAAAGTAACACGTTTCTTTTGAGGATCAGAAAGGAGTAACGCTTTTTAGTTACTTTTTGGGGTAACGTATACATGTCTGCTTCTTAGTGACCTAGTTTCGTGCGTGCTGCGTCCTGCTTGGCTGCCCTACAATGTTTTCGAAGTCTACCAAAGCCATCGGTGTTCGGAAAGTCGTGCGCGTATATCGGCAACACGGGAAAGTTCTTCAAAGAAGCCAAAAACATTATTGTGATGTGTTTAGTATTCGGTTCGACAAATGACAGCTTGTTCCTCATCGCGTTGAACCTTCACGGAGCCATTCCTTCTCTTCTTTGTGTGGTTGTTCTGCAGTGCCTGCCGTCGACATATATCTCGGATTACATATTTCAAGTCTGCTTTTTCCATCGTTAGTGCACTGCACCCTTCTTCTTGGCGACGATTGACCGTTCTTCTTCGGGTACTCTTCCGAATTATCTCTTGAATCAGGCAGTGCCTATTCTCCCACCGCCAGAAAAAAAAAAATTTTTTTTTTCCGAAATTCTACCGGCAGTGGCCTGCCTATTAGCTGTTTGAAATCCACTGACAACAGCCGGTAGAATACTGACGTTCTTATTTTCCCGGCATTTCGTAGAAACACGTTTCATAGACAGCTTTTCGAGGATACACGTTTCATGAACATGTGTCGTCGACAACATGTCATCGGCACGACCCGACCCACTCGTTCACGCCGCCTCGCGGCGACAGTCCGCGACGGCTCATTACATAAATATTAGAGTGCTGATATTCGCATCGCTGCATCGTGTATGATATATGAAAATTTAAAAAAAAAACATATATATTGTCTGTGCATTTATAATACTATTTGAATGCACGGCGTCTATATTTATAGCTCGCTTAAAATGTATTTGCAATATAGTATATAAAATTGCATTCTTTATGCACTTAAAATGTATTCCGAATGTATGCTGAATGCTGCCATAGATGTTATTAATATGTAGTAAATATGTGTTAGATACATGTGGAAAGTATTTCAAGTACACTCTGGTTTCGCTAAGAGGGAGCGCATGAAGGGAAACCTCACGCTGCAGAACCCATGCATCCAGACTCGCAGAGTTCAATCCCCACCCCTGCCCGTTTCGATCTGGATGGGCATTGTACCGGCGTGCGGTCGTGTGTCACTACTGCGTAATGCACGTTAAGGACCCCCAGCATTGCTCATTTGCAGCTGCACCAGACGCCCACTGAGGCAGACTAATACCCGTGTCACAGAGGCAACTCGAATGCCATTTACAACGAATGGCATTTGAACGATCGGCCAATCAGCGCGCGACACTCCGAGCGTGGGGCGTTCCACGCGCGACACATCGCGAGCCGATTCGTTGTTCAGACGAATGTCATTCGTTGTAAATGGCATTCGAGTTGCCCGTGTGGCACGGGTATAAGTTCTGGCGGTATAAACATACACACACTAATTATTAATATTAAGTTTAACGCTTTCATATTTGTGTGTATCTAAGTTTCTAATTTGTGAGATCGTCTTTCGTTTTAATTTAAAAAAAGAGCTAAGGATATTTATGTATTCGGAAGCCACCTGCATTGCCTATGTGGCTATACACATTTAAACAAATTTCACAGAAGTACTTTTAAATTCGTACCTTTAAAAACGTTTTTCTAAATAGGAACAGTGGTGAAAAGCCAACAAACTGGAAATACTTATGCCGACAATCATTTGTAAATTTGCAGTTGCTATACACTGCGAGTTTCTAGTATTTTGAATGCCAGTACAAATCGGAATTAGCTGCCCTATAGGGCAAAACCTAAAACGCTTTCGTTTTTTTTTTGTTTTTTTTTCAGATCGGCAAGCTTTTTTGACATTCGCTGTGGGGCTTGCAACGATATTCAGTCGGAGTGGTTTTTTTTTGTTTTTTTTTTTAAAGCAAGGTTAATGGCATTAGTGGGGTCCCAAGGATATTCGCACACAACGCCACTGACCAAACATATTTTTTTTTTTTTTGTTTCGGTTTAATTCCAAGGATAATAGTGGACGTTGCCTTTCATCCTCTACTTTCCAAAACCTGTCGCACTGCTGGCCATCGCCCCCCCCCCCCCCCTCCTTTCTGTGAATAGATTTGAACGTGGCTCGTGTATTGAACACGAGCATTTTGTGAGCGCTTGGTTAGGGTCATGACAATCAGTGGCTCAACCAGCACACAGTAGTGGCTTCGGTCACATCGCTGCGATAACGGGATAGCTAAACCCTAACAATGTCTGGAATCCAGCGCGTGCTTTTCACTTTGTCAACCAGCGCGTGGCGATGATTAACATTGGCGGCCTATAATTGGCACCAGATCACGTGACCGCTTGTTCTGGCTAAGGTTTGACGGGGTGAACACTGGTCGGTTTTCTCTCTTCTTTTCTCGCGACTTCCGTTGAGTAGTGGGAAAAAAGAAACGCGTGTTTCGTAGTTTATAAGCATCAAGAAATGTTTCTAAGAAGTACTTACTGAAATCACAAAAATCGTTGCACAGCCCCTTATTTCTGTCATATTTAAAGTTATTGTTTTTTTGTTCTTCTTTTTTTAGTAAATTGCAATATTGTCTTCTCAACCTACGGAGTAGGCGCCGAAAGCGTCAATATATCGAATTTGCGATTCGAAAAATTTATCATTAAATTTGGCTAACTTTTTCTCAAGGGCGTCACCACCCTCAATATCGCGGCGCCGACGACGCCGTCTCGAGGTTAAGCCCTTGTGATACTGGCTGGTTAAGGCGCGGCGCAGCAGCTATCTGGGCAAGAAACGTGGCAGGGGGGGGGGGGGGGGGGGGAACTTGGTTAGACTTGGCTGGTGACTTGGCGAGCGGAAGCAAGCAGTCTTATGGCAGGCCATCAAGTTGCATGCTTAAAAGAACGGCGTTAAAAACGACAGGGAGTAGAGTGCCTTTATACAAACACGCGCTTTTGCTTGACCTCCTTGTTGATTGGTGACATCTCAGTCATTTTCCGCACAATCGTTGTTTTATGTCTTTTGAAATTCGCGAAAACTCAACGTTCTTATATCTATCACTTGACAAGCTTCACGAAAAAGCGGCGTTAGAAATCCGGTCTTGCACGCAAGCAGGTGCGGCGGACGTAGGGTTATTATAATGTACTCTAGATGTCCAACTAGCGCCAGTATCTATACGACTTCCGAAAGGCAAATTGAAGCAGACAGCATCCAGTCTACGTTGTGCGGTGCTCCTGTGCATTCCTATGAGACAACGCGCATGAATTTTGTCTCTTCGCCGGAAAATGACAGTAATAACTTCTGTCATTCGGGTCGTACAGAGTAGTATTATCTTTATTAACTTTGTAAAAGTGTAACTGTTTTAGTTGCAACATTTTTGTTTTACCAGTGAACGACGTTAAACTTCGCTATATTTCATGCCCAAACCTCTGTCCCCAGGAGGCATATAAAAATGAGCGAAGATTCTAAACAAAATGAGAATCGAAAGGAATGTAGAGTGTTTTCAGGGTTCGCCAGCATTCTGGTGATGCTTATATATTGCTAATATGCAAGTCCTGTAACATATATGAAAATGACCTTGTCCTGCATCTTTACGTGCGGCTAAAAACATTCAAATCGTAAAAACAAGTTTGTGGGGCATGAAAGGTGTGTCTTTTTTTTATTTCCTATCCGCCGGGCAGCATTTAGCGGGCACCTGTTCTCTGGCTTCTCCCTATCTTCAAAGATTTCGAGCGTGCAAGTGATGTTTTGAACGCAGAGCAAGCATATTCGCACATATTCATGAGCAGAAAGAATAAAGCAGGCCTGCATGCGCACGGAGTTACTGATCCAGTGTTACTGCGAAGTTCTAGCCGTTTGTCATAGTTTTCCACATGTCCTTCGTTCGTTTGGCACGTATATCCTCCATGCTGGAAAGCGCCGACGCCGTGTTCGCGCTAACAGTGTCCGAAAGTGCACATAAATAATATATGTACGCTGCCGTTTTAGCACCGTTTTTAATGCAATGAATTTGAAATGAAAATGCCGTAACTGACCAATTATTTCGTCTACGTGACTGAGAACTGTTCCAATCTACCTAGTGTATACGAACGAATTATTCGTGATGTTTGCTCTTTCAATCGAGCGCAGGGAGAAAATGCACTTGCTTTTTCCCATAGAAATGCATTACCGGAAGTCAATTTCCGACTGGTTGCGGTCGCGGTGGTGGCGCGTCGGTCGCACTTCCGGTCTGGGACTGTGGGCAGAAGTCCCGATGCCAGACGTGTACTTCTGCGTTATTTTGAAAGGAACCAGACAAAAACCTGCATTCTCGTCAAAACACCGCGACTGGAGCCGTACCAAAAGTGTCGAGAAAGGTTTGAAGGTTAGTTTTCACGTGCTCGGTGCGTCCGAGGATCTGCAGTTGCCGTGAAAAGGGAAAGCGTCGGACAACGATTGCTTGGGCGGGAAGCACTTTGGGTGGAATTCAAGGATAGTTGTGGTCATAAGATTTATTTGTTTTGTTCCAACATGAACGCCAAAAAACTGTCAAGTTGTGCGGACCACCTGCGGACTACGTTCAGTGCGTCTTCAAGTTCAAACGGCCGCCTGATCGTTCGAACTGTCGTCTGCTCTTTCAAACGTTTCTGCTTGTCGTCTGCTCTCTTAGTCGACGCCGGCCTGTAGACCAAATCTTGGCCCGGTATTTGCAATAAGAGGTAAGTGCAGGCCTCAATAGACTTAAATTTGAAGGTTGGTAAGCAGGCTCGTTGTAAACACTAGATACAAGCAGGTGCTGATCATTGTTACCAGTGACCATCACCGACTTGTTATCTCTAATCCACTTGGTCCAATTCTGCTTGCGATTTTCAGTATCGACGTCGACCATCTCAGCTACGGTTCACGCTTTTGCAGCCCGAGCGGCGTCGCGACTGAAAATTGCGAGCGAAATCTCATCATGCGAATCAGGCTTCAGCGTACATACTGCGGTGTCCACGCGGAATGAATCGCCACATGTTACATTATTCACGCGAAGTTTTGTGTCTAACGAGCCTCGGTAATTTCGCTGACGCCGCTCAAGTAGTCAGACATCACCAGGAAGACGTAGAATCAACAATTCGAACTCGAAAAAGGGCAGTGGGACTCACACCGACGCCGACAACATCGTATTCCAATGGTTTGTTTATGGGCGACGGCGAGCTTCTTGCCCACACCCCCATCACGCATGCGCTGCGCCGGTGGCGTCCGCTAGGGGCGCTCCGGTTTGTTTGTAAACATGAGTTGGTGTCAGGGTGTAAGATAGACAGGTGGGGAAACGGCCCATAGAGCCCTACCGCAGCGCCGTGACCGGATTGTGTACTCGTCTGCTTGCGGGTACCCCCGATTTGCGACAGATGGCGCTGCGGCGAGAGGAAAAAAATTGGAATCGAATTTGCATAGAACTTTATGGGAGAGTGCGCAAAATAAACCGAGAGCACAACATTCCTTCATTGAAAATCCACGAGAAATCATCTCCATCAGGTTAACCTGTCGCCACCGGTCGCCCACCCGGAGTGAGAGTTTGCGGTGCTCCACATAGATGGCGCTACAGAAAAAGAGAAACCCGAGGGGGACACAATCCGGTCGCTCGTTTGGCTCTCGTTTCCCCACCTGTCTATCTTACACCCTGGTTGGTGTGTAGCGCCATTTCGGCATCTACATTAGAATACCTCTATGCGGGCGGATAGCGTTCCAGCGCCACCGGCGCAAACACCTCCATGGACAGCGAAAAAGGACAATTTTCGAAGGACGCTCTTTTTAGTGGCGACTTTAGCTCAAAATCTATGTTTACCATAAGGACCCCGATGGGATTCCTTTCCACCGCAGGTCATCTGCATCCAATGTACCACCGATTCCGCAGCTTCTGTCTATTGGGCAGGTTGATAAGCGAGCGGCACCGAGCGCACGCGCCACGAAAAGGCACCAGGTGTTTTGGGAAACTTCTCAACTGACTTTTATCTAGAAACGTTGAGCAAACCTGTACGACTCAGCTCGAGTGCGTAGCCTTGGCTGATGAATAGACGCCACTTTACCGCACAAGTCCCGCACTGAGCGCGCTACACTCTAAAAAAACCCGTGCGTCTATCTTTCCCGCACAACACTCGGAAAGCCAATCACCGCAACTTACGGAGGCAGCTCAGCGAATGACGATGCCGAAACATATGTTCAGACCAAAAAACTCAGTCTGAGTTGTGACATTAAGTAATACAAATCGTCACGCTTGCATTGCTTAACGTCACAACCCAGACTGCGTTCTTTCGTCTAAACATATATTTCGCCATCGTCATGCGCTGAGCTGCCTCCGTGATTGGCTCTCCGAGTGTTGTGCCGCAAAATATAGACGCAGGGGCTTTTTTTTTAGAGTGATAGCGTGTCACGCCTTCGCTGGTTCACTCAGTGAAACAAACGATGTCTTCACCCTGAAACAGACAGGCATGTTTCGGTTCAGTTTTAAATCCGCGATCTTTGCAGCAGCTTTGCAGCGCGAGCTTTATCTACACGTGCTACCGATCCCCGAGCCACCAGCCATCGCGGTCGAATTCGAGCTCTAGAGGAAAACAACAGCAAGATAATCCCCGGTTTGAGGCATTTATACTTCATTTCAGCTTCGGTCCGAGCGCGGCCGATGTTATGAGCCGAAGGGCCAATCATACAGCAAAAGAGGCACAACGTCATGGCGTCCTCTCTGCAGTTGGTAGGACCAGCCGGTATTCGCCGTTTCTCTGTGCGTGCTCCTCTGCCGGCTAGTTCTATAAAGCGCAGAGAGCACGCCACGACGCTGCGCTTTTTGCGCTGTTTAATTGGCCCTTCGGCTCATAACCTATAGGCCGCGCTGGGACCGAAGCTGAAACGAAGTGTAGTACTAGTGTCGCCATCTCGTTTGACACGTTTAAAGTGAAATTAACAGGGCGAGTTTATTTACACAAATGCGCAAATACAACAATATTAAGGTTTCTCTTCATGGTCTTAAGATTAAGATTAGAGGCACCCCTACACTCTAATACCCTTGTTACACGGGCGCACTTAACTACAGTTAAGCTAAGCCACAGTTAGCGCACAATGCTTGCGGACAACACTCTGCGGCTATGCAGTCAAAGCTATCGGCGAACGTGCGCTTGAGCATCTTGAGGGCCCATCGAATCAGTGCACGCGCGCTTTTCACTTCTTCTGGAATAGCTGTCCGAGAGTATAGTGCGGTAACTGTGGTGCCACGTAAAAGCAGTTAAAGGTTAACCACGGTTAAGGGTGCCCATGTAACAGGGGTATAAGAGATGCTTGATCGTCTACTTACCCGCAAAACACTCGAAGAGCCTATCTCTGCGATATACGAAATCATCTCAGCGAATGATGAAGCGAAACATTGGTTTAGACCTCAAAATTAAGTCTGCGCTGTGGCATTACGCAATGCAAACATGATGCTTTGCATTGCGTAATGCCAAGCGTTTTATCACGCTTGTCTTCTAAAAATTTTACTTTCAAAAATGTCTCAAAACGCGCTCATATTAGTCAAAACCAGACTTGTACACGTTACTGAAAAAAAAGTAACCGATTACAATTACAACTACTTGACTGAAAAAAGTAACCGATTACAATTACAATTACAGGCTCCAAAAAGTGATCGAAAATTACTCTAAAGTAATCGATTACTTCGTACGTTACTTTCAACTTTTTTTATTACGGTAGCATTATGCTTGGAATCTCGCGCTCAATTGTTCCAAAAAAAAAAAAAAAAAAGTCTTCACCGTTTTTGTTTCAAGCTGAGTGAGTGACGCCAACACACCCAATCCCTATTGTGAAAAAAAAATAATAAAATAAAAAGAGCGTTGTTTATTTACATTAATCACAAGAGGCTGGATAAGGTAATATTTTACACCCAAACGTAGTCTCCGCTGTCAAAAAATAATAATAATAATGTACCCAGGAAACGAAGCATAGTGAAAAAATCGACTGATCCTCGAGGTTCCGTGCTTAGTGATTTCGAAAAAAAAAAAAAAAAAAAAAACACACACAAAAAAAAAAAAAAAACACGTTACTAGAGCAAGCTCAGTTTTGCAGCTCCCTATTCTCGCCTGCAGAGGCGAGTGGCCCATGTGGCGGTCACAAGAACTAGCGGCGCTGCAGTCGGATCTTGCTTCCCTGTCTCGCGCGTCGTCTACTACCACCGCGTTGAGAGCTTCCTTTTCTTTTTCTTTTCTTCTTTTTTTTTAGTTCCATTTGTATAATAGCAAAAAAAAAAAAAAAGATGATGCAGATGAAGTGTACTACACCACAGAGATCAGTCAGCGCATTGTGAGTGTTCTTTCTTTGAGTGTTCGAAATTTATTTTTGTGTGCGTCTGTCTTTCCTTGCGCTGTGAAGTGTTAGTATGAATCAAAAACTCGCCCAAGCTCACGTACTGCTATTCAAACTTGGCGGGCTAGACAATCCGGAAGCAAGTCTCGACTGCAGTGCTGCTACTTCTCATGACCGCCACTGAGGCCACGTCTCAGGCGGAACTGTGAAACTGAGCTTGCTCCAGTAACGTTGGCCCAGAGCTGAGTGACTCCAGCACATCTAACCGCTAACCCCTCCCTCCCCCCTTCCCCCGCCCCCCCCCCCCCCCCCCCAAAAAAAAAAAAAAAAATTGAGAAAAATTGTAATGGGGAATTTTGTAATCGATTAGACCAAAGTAATTCAATTACAAGGATCGTTACACATTAAAGAAAGTAATTAAAGCGTTACAAAATTACAGTAAAATGTAATCGATTACAAGTAATCCATTACTTGTAACGCGCTACGTACAATCAAAACGGTCATATTTCTGAATTTTATTAAAATCTCCACGCGTTCAAGGAAAAAATCCAAGGGCCATACAACCTTCATTACGTCTTGATAATTAACCTCCAAAAGAATGAGTACTCTCGTGCATTCCTGAAATTCAAGTTTGTGTAGCGAAATCTGCCCCTTGAGTGACGAGCGAGTGAATACCCCTTAATTTCGAGCATTTCTGTCCCTAGAAGAGCTGCATAGACACCAGGAAAACCCCTCTGAGTTGGTTGAATTTTGCCTTTATTCCAATCTTCAGGAGCCTGCAAAAGCGGAACAGTTACTTCTTGCGCGACGCTCTCTTCAAAGCGGATTTTTTCACGCCAGACTCCCCAGCCCCGTTGCGCTTTCTGGACCTCCTTTTCGCAGCAGGTTTCTTGCTCGCCCTGACTTCCCTGTTCTTCGCTGGGGATGACCGACCAGTTGTGGACTTGCTGCGCCTAGACCTTCGCCTCTTGCTCTTCCCTGCCGCCGCCGTCCTTGTCCTGGACCTCCTAGTCGTGGCGCTGGCACCTCTGGTCCCCGAGCGCGATGACAGGCGGCTCCTGGAGCGCCTCGACGTTCTTCGCTTCGCCGGAGTCGCCGAAGCCCTGTTCCTCTTGCGTCCCCGGGCTCGGGAGGGGAACGCCATGGAGGCGACCTCGCTTACCCCGCTGGTAGATGCGGTTTCCATGAGGAAGAATTCAGTCCGCCCGGCGTGGACTTCCTCTCTGTCGCACGTCTGGGCCTAGTTACAGCGGTCTCGCTTTCAAAACCGGGGACAGTCGAAGGACCTCTGCAAGAATACATGGGAACCACGACGGTCGGTCTCGAGACATGCGACATGACGTTTGAAACTGTTAAACTCTTTCACGCACAAACAAAAATAAAATCCACTTACTTTATCCGGCGTAACATAGAAAATTACTTTATCACTGTGAACAGCACACTCAAATATGGCGTCAAGTAAACACTTCCTATAGATTGAATTCATTGGACGCCAGTTTCTTGTTCGTGGTTCAAGCAAACTATATTCACGAATGGAATGCTCCGCGGGGATAAACTGAGGGAGAGGAGCAGCGGCGATGTCAGAGCGCCGAGCTCTGTTTGAGTGGATCATTGGGTAGGTGCAAAGGCCTTTCTCTCTCCCTACTGTCTCCCTTCAATCAGAAAGAACAAGAGCGTCGTCTGCTTCTCGCGCAAGGCCTGGCGTTCGAACGCCGAACATCAGGCCCTGCGCGCTCTCCAACCGGAAATTCGGAAGATCCTCCATTGACACCGAGAAAGCCGTCTGAATCAAATAAACTAGACTCGGGCCTGCCTATCATGCCAAGGCCTAGGCGGTCTTGGCATACGACCTCGGTCTACTTACGGACTGGCTGCTGCTTGCAAGCGGGCCGGAACCTCGCGGGCAGGCGACGTCGGGCGCCGAATTGAACGCGGAATCCCCTTGGATGTCGGCAAGGCGCGCCAAGGACGTCGCAGCCTCCTCTTCGGGACTGCTAGCCGGTCCGCGAGCTTCCAGCGGGCCCGAACCTGCGTCCGACCCCTGCGATTGCCCTCGTTCCGAATGCGACACTGGGCCCGCGGTACACGCGATCTCGCGCTCGCGCTTGTTGCGCCTTCGTCCTCTTCGTCTCAGATTCTCGGCGTCTCGCACAGCTTTGATCTGCGCAGCTTTGATCGCTTCTCAAGGTGCGCTCGCGCTAGCGCTCCCGTATATGTTGACACATTTGACTGCATTTACCACAAAAAGATATTGCGAATCGCCATGTGGTGATTTTTATGGCATTTCCAATAGTCAGGATACATTGGGATCCGCGGCTTCCCATATCCCTTCACCCCAAGATAAAAAAAAAAAAGAAAAAAGTTTTTACTATAAAAGATTCAATTTCGAGAAGCCTGCACATTAGCATGCCATAGAGGACGCATGCCATAGAGGACGACGACGCTATGCTGTGCAAAATATATGTAACACTATAGACGCCTCGCAGCAGCTGTGCATGGGAGCCGCCATGAGGCCCATAACTGACTTTCAGTTTTTGTGTTCGTCTTATTACATTTACTTCACTTCATCATTACCACATCATGGCAGGTTATTGCCATTTTAGGTTCTACTGTCTCCTTCTCTACAGCATGTCTTTGTGGGGGTTCGTCAACGCCCGCTTTAGTGGCTCGGCATATGGGAAAGACAAGAGGTCAGCAATAGACCCTTTCCGGAATTCAGTGCCATCTGGTGACTCAAGTGGCAGTTTATCTTTTACTATACTAATGGCGGCAATGAACCTGAGGTCTGCAGCATTTAATAGGGCTCCGTCACTTAAAGGTCAACGGTAAACGAGAATGTGCACTTCACGACAATTATTTTTCAATCTTTTTGAGTGTCGATGGCGAAACAAGTGCAGCCAGTCGAAACGAAGCGCCAACCCACATAGACGCCTTGATAGAGGCGTCTATGTGGTTTGATACATCAAGTGGCTTTGAAGCCGAGTGAGTGCTACTAAAAGATTGACTGGGACCGAGTTAGAAATGAACGCTTACGCAGCTCTTGCGTCCAATTCCTGCTTCACGCCGCGCTAACATCTGGAATGTATAGGCCTCGAATCATTTGCTTAGGAGCATCTTCAACGCCAATAGTGCAAAATGCACGCTGCAGAAGGTCCGTGCTCGGTGCAAGCCATGTATTTGAGAGACACAAATTATCCTTGTTAGGTGGAGCGTCGTGACGAACGGCGGGAACGTCTGGCACCACGAAGACCCGCTTTCTGGCGAGAGTGTTTTTGCAAACAAAGTGGTTTCCTGCACCACGCTTTCTGGTGTGTGCGGTAGATGCGGGGCCGAGCAACCTTTACAACGCAGTATGTTTTTAAAACTACCTAACCCCCTCCCCCTTTTTCTTTTTATGCCTGAGGGACTCCCTGTCCACCACTTGGGAGTGTTAATTCGATAATTATATTTTTGACATTTGTTAACAGTAATCCTCCCTTGATTTTATATTGCATACAAAAATTGTTAAGTTTAAACAAAATATGGTGCTGGTTGAAGCTTGGGGAAGAAGTTGAGAACGACACTCCCCTTCGGCTGTCCCCCTGAGGGGACTAGGATCTTTGTTTTCATGTATCTCTCCCGTACACACGTCGGATTGATAAGTCACATTTAGTCCTTTCAATTCTTCATGTGATTTCCCTACCCACTCCCCTTACGTCGGATTGATAAGTCACATTTAGTCCTTTCAATTCTTCATGTGATTTCCCTACCCACTCCCCTTAGTTTGTTTAAGCCTCTGAATACACCCCTACGCAAATCTTCCGCAAAACAATATAGACATATATAGTATATATATAGGGTGTTTTTTTAAGCTTTACAGATTTGTTTAAAAAAGCCGTGAAAGTTACACTTATGCGGTTTGTGCTTGTGAGTTATACGGCCAGGGGGACATAGTATAGGAGGCTAATCGTAACGATCACTCGACTAATTAATTAGAATTCGGTAATTAACTTTTTAATTAATGAAAATAGACATATGGTTCCAATTAGAAACTCGCTGAGCGTCATCGAAAACCACTAAATCAGTAATTATCAGAAATACTTTGAGCGCGTGAAAAACGTAGTAGTGCACTAAAGTTACCGCTCGTGGAGCAGGTACAAGGCTGGCGGATGCGGCAAGGCGCCCGCGCGATTTTTCCGTCTCTTATCTAGCCCCAGCCTTGTACCTGCTCCACGAGAGGTAACTTTAGTGCACTGCTACGCTTCTCATGCGCTCAAAGTCTTTCCGAATATCACTGATTTAGTGGTTTTCGACGACGCTCAGAAAGTTTCTATACTCCGTTTCACTTTACGTTGTACCGCAGACAAGGCTAGAAGCGCGAGCTAATAGCGTTGGGAGAGCTTGTGCCGCCTTGATGTGCCCTAGAGCAAGGAGCTCGCGCTTGTAGCCTTTTCTGCGGTACATCATAAGGTGAAACAGAGTATAATTGAAACCATATGTCTATCTTTAGTAATTAAAAAGATAATTAACAATTTTTAATTAATTAGCCGATTGATCGTTACGATTAGCCCGCTATACAATGTCCCACTGGCCGTATAACTCACGTGCACAAAGCGCATAAGTATAACTTTCACGACTTTTTAAAAACATATCTGTAAAGATAAAAAAAAAAAACCTGTGTATATATCTATAGTTATGGCCTTACGGGGTGTTTCATCTCAACTCAGGCATGGGTTTGGAGTCAAATTTTTAATTTGACGAAAAAATATTTTTTGGGGGGGAACTCTTTTGTGACAGGGAGTGTAAACCGCAAGTTCGGGATAATTTTAGTTCTTGAGTTATGCAATTTCAAGCAGCCGAGGCACAAACTGACCTTTCTCTCTCCTGTCGGGCGTGTCATGTTTAACTCCTTTCTCCTTTTTGCCTTTTCCTGTATAGTGCAATGTAACCTTTTCGGCCACCCTCAGAATAGGGATTATTTATGGTCAATAATTTTATTGTGATTATTTATCTTCACTTTGGTCTTAAATATTTTCAAAGTTTGACCAGCTCTTTCTATTGATAACAAATTTAATGTTTTGTGTGAAAGAGAAAGGGAAGTGTATTCTCGTAAAGCAAGGACTATTTCAAAATGTTTGCAAATTCGAGGTCAATTTTAAAACAAACACCTTTTATTTGGCAGTTTTGTTTCTTTAGCTAGCTATTGCAGTGTTTTGTAAGGTATAAAATAGAATATTTTGTTCGTATAGCAGCTATAAAAGCTTGAAGTCCGATTTTGTTTTGCTGTTTTGTCAGTAAATCAACTTACTCGCAAAAATACACTAATTCAAAATTTGTGCCTCTTATTTTTTTAATAGATACCTGTGAAGACACTTATTCTCTGACTAATAATTTTAACCCGATTATTTGTATGGAATATATTTTAGAAAATTTGCCAATATGACGTTTTTGGACGATATTTGTCAAAGTTTACCAGCTCTTCCGTGTGACCTATATATGAGGTGTCTTAAAGGAATACTGAGCCAAAGGATGAACTTCTTCCAAAACCGACGCGCCCCATCGCAGCGAAATACCACGCAGTGCACTCTGGGAACTAGTCGGCCACTCAGTTTCGGTTTCGACCGAGCAACTTCATCTCATGCTATCACACCGCGACCGAACGCGCAGCTTGCGTTTTCGATTATCTGACTTTTCACGAACGTACAATACACTCATTCTCGAGCGATACAAAACGAAGACCGGGGCACTTTTCTTGGTTCCCGAAACACCGGATATTATAAGTGCGTGTGCAAACCTAGTAAGACGTGGCTTAGTCACCTCACCCCACGAGTGCATCTTTGAGTTCAATCTCAATGATCCCGTCTAGTACCAGTGAACTAGAACTGAAATTTGGTCATCTGGAGCCTTACACGTGATTTGTTTGCCAAACGTCCGCTTCTTGTTACTTCATTTAGCGAAAAGCAAGCCGCATTTTCACAGGAGAATCAAAGTTGAGTCCAGCGTTGACGGATGAAATTTTAAGGAAACGCAATATATTCGACCTCACTACTGCACATAAGTTACTATGATGTCTTCCTCGTGTCATCATATATCTCCCACTCAAATTTTATGCTGATGGAAGATTAAGTTTTCGCAAACGCTGAGATCGGCTAGCTACGACGGAGGCCCTAACAAGCGTGTCCTACTCCTCGCTAAGCCTTTTTGGGCGAGCATTACTGACGTCCAAGATCTGTGCCTGAACGGTGTGTCTGAAATTATCTCGGCATACTCAGGCAGGAAGAAAGCAAACGCATAATAATTATTATGGCCATTAGCAACCGTCAACCGCGCTTTGAACAGTTTCGTTCGTTTGGTTCATGCCCGTCTGGCGCACTTCCGGCGAACGGTGCAACATTCTTCACACAAGTGCTCGACCTTTGTTTTCTTAAAACGGTCTGTATGTGCGAATGTGCCTATATGATTGGGCAGGATAACTTTATGCGCATACGCGATGTTGAATATTAGTGGAATGCAAGCGGGTGGGGACTTCGCTTCGTGCAGTGCTGCGAGTCAGTACAGATAAGAGAACACCAGCTCGGAGCACGTGGAGTGAAAGCTCGCGCTGCAGAACCCAGGGATCCTGGGTTCGAGCCCCACCCCTGCCCGTTTCGATCTGGATGAGCATCGTACCGGCGTGCGGTCGTGTATCACTACTGCGTGACGCACGTTAAAGACCCCAGGCTAGCGGCTGTACCGCACTGGCTAAATTTCTCATCTACAGCTGGGAGACTCGTCGCCCCTGTGAGGCAGACCAAGTTCTAGGCTGTATAAACACACACACAACCCAATTTTTTTTTTTTTTTTTTTTTTTTTTTTTTTACAGATAAGAGATAAGAAGTGAGTTAAAATTGAGCTTTTCAAGGGCGCCTCCGAGTTTTACCTCGCGTACTCTGGCGTATTAAGAAAAACAGTAATTGCAAAAAGTAATATTTCGTCTATGGACGCGCGAAACAAACAAACTTTCTGATCAACAACACCAGTGTAAAGGCGCGAGCTCGATGTATGCATACTCATTGGTTGCTACAGCTTGTTGATTTGTACACAAGCAAGATCCCCGAGCTTCGCAGCGTCGAAATTCTGAGCACTGGCTAGTCCACATACCTTGATTGGAACGCTAACAGAAAGGCTCAAGTACAAAAATACAACACGCACGCATGTGTTAAGACAAGCTATACGTCTCGGGCTTGTGCTAAAGCTTCGAGGTCTGGCCATTTAGGTTAGTTTAGAGGCCACAAATGACGCTCTCGGGACAAGAAAACATGAGATAACGACCGTTAATAGTCCACGCTCTCTGTATAATCTCCTGTCGACGTGCCGATCGAAACCGAAACCATGCCACCCTCCTCCCTGGCCAACTAGTTCCCAGAGTGCAACACGCGCCGTGTTGCATGCAGGGCTTTATGGAAGTAGTCTATTCAGTGTCCATAATAAGTGGCGCACGTTCTTTCCACGAGCCAGCAGCCGCCGGTGTGCGCGAGCACACGCAACGAAAATGACGTCAAAGACCTCCATTCGCGCTTAAAAGGACAGTGAAATGCATGGGCTTCGGGCCAGAGGAGAATAAATACAGGCCTTTCATCTCTACAAGTGAAAGCTACGTGCTTCTTAGACCACTTAATCGCTTACCTTTTACACCAGACACCACTGTGTAGATGAAAAACTTGTCTTTATTCTCCTTTGGCCCGAAGCCCATACATTTCACTGTCATCTTAACCGCGAATGGAAGTCTTTTACGTCATTTTTGTTGCGTGTGCTCGCGCACACCGGCGGCTGCTGGCTCGTGGAGAGAACGTGCGCCACTAAATTATGGACACTAAAATCTTTGGTTCAGTATCCCTTTAACATATTTGGTATTTTCAGAACGCTTAGAGTATACTCCTTCTAATGATAACAAAATTTTATGTTCTGTCTACAAGAGAAAGGGCAGTATTTTCTCTTAAAGTAAGGACTATTTACAAAAGTTTGCTAATTGGAGGTTGATTTTCTAAAAAGCCTACTTTTTATTTGGCTTAATGACTTTCTCTAGCTACTTATTGCAGTGCATTATAAACTAAAATAAAGAGAAAATTTAATATTTTGTTCGTATGGCGGCTATAAAAGCTTACATTTTGATTTTTGTTCACTTGTCGCCCAGTAATACAATTGGTGACGCACAAAAATACACTAATTTGTAATTTACGCCTATGAAATTTTAGTAGCTACCTCTAAATTCCTTTAATAAAAAAATTAAAAGGGCGAGTTATGCTAATTAACCGTCTAGGTCATAAGACCTTTAATGTTTTTTTTTTTTTTTTTTTTTTTAATTGTCAAACCGCCTCTCTGCTACAATATTTGACGAAGTTCAGCAACCTGTGCTGTGTGACCTAATCAATATATTTTTATGATCTTTACATCACCGTAAAGCCCCAATTAAGTTCTTTCTTTTGAGTATAGTATGAATATTTTGCGCTAAATATATAACGCGGAACATTTGCCTGAAACAAAAAACCGAATATTTAGAAAAACTTGCAAGATTAAAGTCGATTAAAAAAAAACTTATTTTTTTTTATTCACCGTTAGGTAATATAGTAGTATGTCAGGAACTACCAACAGAAAGTGTAGTATGTTGTTTGTATGGACGCTATTAGGACTCGAATCTCGCGCTAAGAGAGATTTGAACGGGACTTCGCATAGACGTTCAGCTAAGCAGAATTTTGACTTATGTAAGGTTTTCTATTTAATGTTAGTACTTACCTCGATATCTGAGCGTAAAAGCCAGTGAAGCAACAATATTTCTCCTAACTATATTTATTCACTTGGCACTGGGGGGATTTGCAAGGTGTGTGAGCTTTGCCCAATGGATTGACGGAGAAGATACGCAACATCTAGACTCCCGGACAAACCTAAGTCATGAGGAAAAAGTCTAAGTAACCCGGCATGAATCACTGAAAATAGAAATGAAACCTAAACACATGACTAATATATTTGAAGCCTTACACGCTACGAAATGCTCGTTATCTTACGAAAGTGTCCGTATGTGCACAAAATAAACCGTACTTCCTAAGCCTCGGATACTAAATCGTACATAGGTATATGCACTGCATATCTGTTCGACATAAGAAAATATAACAATTACAAATCAAGTTCGGTATTTCTAACTCAAAGCCGTAAGCATAAGGCCCCAGAGGAATTCTCTGACGATCTGCATTCCCCCGTATTGGGAGGAAGTAAGCGCAGCACCCGCACTTGTGGATACGGACTTCTAAGTAACTTTTTTCAAGTGGAATACTCCAAATGTCATTAATGTTTATGGTTGGATATTAAGGTAACTGATAACGTTAAATTGAAAACCTTGCATAGGCCAAACTTCTGTTCAGCAAAGCGGCTATGCGAAGTCCCCTTCAAAACGGTCATAGCGCGAGATCCGAGTCTTAATAGCGGCCATACAAACAATATATTACAATTTCTCTTGGTAGTGCCTGATAGAGTACTATGTTACCTAACCGCGAATAAAAATAAAAGAAATAAAAGGTGATTTTTGTTTTAGGAAATCGACTCCAAAGTTGCTAGGTTTTTGAAATATTGGTTTTTCAGGCACATGTTGCGCATTATTGATTTAGCGCAAAACATTCAAATTATACTCAAAAGAAAGTGTTTAATAAGAGCTTTAAGGTAGTGTAGAGAATATAAAATATGTTGAATAGGTCACACAGCACAGCTTACTGAGCTTCGTCAAATATCGTCGCAGAAAAGCGGTTTGACAATTAAAAATACAAACTATAAGGATCTGATTATCTAGACGCTTAATTAGCATAAAAAAGCATATCTCGAGTGTGTTTCCAAAAAGTTATTTCGATGTAGCGTACAAAATAGGGAAAAGGGATGGAGTGAACTATGGCACCCCCGATAAGCTGGAAAAACGTGTTTTCACCTTGGCAGCTTCAACGGTCCATAACTTGAGCACAAAAAATCCGACGAACTCGCTGTTTGCGTCTTTTTTATTATAGGAATTGCCAGAGAACATGCACGTTTTTGACAAAAATTAAAAATTCGACCCAAAATCCGTGCCTGAGTTGAGATGAAATCACCCATATATATATATATATATATATATATACAAGGTGTAACAAAAGAAAAAATTACACGGTATTTTTTACCGCAAAAATAAACTAGGCATCGCCGAACACTCATTCTCCGCCCAAAGGTAGAGCTAGAGGTCACAACCAGATGCCAAAGTTTCAGCCCGATCCGATAACTTAATCAAAAGTTATATGTGATTTTCTGAAAATTTCAATGGGAAAATGGAGCCCATTTTTGACCGTTTTCGGTTTCTGGTGCCATAGAGCCCCATGTGTCCGAAAACTCCGTCGGCCGCCATTTTCCCACTGAAATTTTCAGACAATCACTTATAACTTTTGATTAAGTTATCGGATCGGGCTGAAACTTTGGCGTCTGGTTGTGACCTCTAGTTCTACCTTTGGGCGGAGAATGAGCGTTCGGCAATGCCTAGTTTATTTTTGCGGTAAAAAAGACCGTGTAAAGTTTCTTTTATGACATCCTGTATATATATATATATTTTTTTTTTCTTTTTCCCGCTTGAAATCGTTGTTTTTTGAGCGCGCTGGCTGAGAGGTGATCGTCGGAGGGGCATCACAGCACAAGCCGTTTCGTCGCTACTTAGCTCCTTGGCTCATCCTTTTCTTGACGTGAAGGGGAACAGAGGAGAGGTTAGCCCGCTCACGCGCACCACGTTAATACAACCACAAAACAAAAGAATCTGTCGTGACGTTAGGAAAAGGATCGTAAGAGAAAAGTGGAAAGGAGAACTGACTCTTTAATTATCATACTTAAAGTAATTGTGTTGTCATCATCATAATCATCATCATAATTCCTTTATTTGTGCCACTGAACAACCAACAAAGGTCTACAATGTGGCACAAGGAAAAAGTTGCACGGCTATAAAACATGCCCGACTGATAAAACTAGCATGCAACAAAACACGACAGTACATTTTTAGCGACGGAAAATAATCTCATCTAATTGTCTACTGAGATTTACGTAACTTTCAAAAATATCAAAATTTTCATGCCCAAGATTGTTTACACTTGTTGGCATTCTTGTTGTTGGTGATATCATGTGTTGATTGTGGGGATAAAAAGTGAGAGCTTTCGTATTTGAGCGAGTCGGTACGTTAAGACTCAGTGTGAACGAAAGTGTAATGAGAAAATTAGCGCAAATACAAGGAAGGAAGAACGTTAGGACAGGAAAGAGCTTTTAATTTTAATTTTAATTTTAATTTGTATTTTCACCTTAATTATTTTCGCTCTCTGTATCACTTCTTTTTTGTCAGTACTTTGTTCCCCTCTCCGGGTTTTGTTTTCTTTTTCTTTTTCTCTTTTCTTCTTTTTTCACCTTATAATTAAAGCCAGTTGTAAGTAGCGCTCTTTCCTGTCCTAACGTTCTTCCTTCCTCGTAATTGCGCTAATTTTCTCATTATGTTTAGCCAAGTAGCTCAACAGATGATTTTAATGAACGAAAGTGTTCAGTCAATGTCCCCGTGAACTATTTTATACAAGAAGGCAACATCGCCCGATAATCTTCTGAGGGATATACACTGTAGGCCAAATTTGTCGAGCAGGAGTTTATAGTTGTAAAAATGCCTTCGGCCAAGGTATTTGTCATAAATTATGCGCACAAGGCGTCTCTGAACTGACTCTATTTTAGCTGCATCACGTAGTGTCAGTGAATTCCACACCGCAGAGCCAAAGTCTAGTCTCGATTTGATAATAGAACAAAATAAACGAAGGAAACAAGCATAGTTCGCAAACTTTCTGGTTAATCGAGTAATCATTCCGAGTAATCTAAGTGCAGAACAGGCAGTATGGGCGATAAGGCAGCCAAACGATAGAGTAGTGTCCAAGTACACTCCGAGATCACGAAGCGATGATACTCTAAAAATTGTGTGTTTGTTGAGACGACGGGAAGCGAACCAGCTTCGATGGGCGTTTCGTGCCTCGCTGTGGGTGAGAGCAAGTGCAGTACGACTGTATAGTCGTCGTGGCGCTCGTTGTCTTTGCGCTATGACCGGCTGAACCAATCACGCACGCTGAATGCGCCGCCATCTTTTCTCTGTGCGTGATCGGTTGAACCGGTCATAGCAGAAAGAAGGCCGTGGAGATACGCTTTTGGCTCTTTTTGATTGGCCCAAACAAGTTGTAGCGCAATCTGCGGCCGCACTTGGTCTGGAACAGAGTCTCGTAGCGAGCCTTCCGCGCGTCTGAACAGTGTTGAGCATACGTGGTTGGGAATTTCTGGTACGTCTTATTCTGTTGGTGTGTCGTGATCAGCTGCATAAAAGCGGGTGTTCCACAACGTGTGTCAGCGCGTGTGTACGCGTACCGGTGCGGCGGTGTATGGTTGTTCCTTTTGTATAGGCTCACTTTATTCCCAGTAGTTTAGTGCATATTTACTCGTTACTGCTTTACGTTTTTCCCAGTCTCACTTTCTTCGTTCGTTAGTTTAAATATTTTCTGACATCAAGTTAAAAAGAATTTCGCTCGAATTCTAAAATGATCGTATTTTTGTTTCGAAACAAATAAAAAAAAGTTAAATTATAAGCATATGCCATATTTCTAATTAAGAAGAAATACCCATAAAACAGTTTGTTTAGAACTTTTAGTGAATGTGGTAACAGATACTGTGATTTCACATCGTCGTCTTCTTTGTTACGTCGGAAGACAAGGTGCGACTACAGTTTATTTACATAGAGTGGCCCCTTTTTCTACCCTTAGATAACCTGTTATGATAAGTGTTCGCATCCCAAAAAGAAAACTTTTACTTTCGCTGACGATTCTTCGAAGTAGTGGAAACGTTTCTGTGATGGCAGATTCTTCTTCAGTCGGATATATATATAAGTATATTCGTTATTGAAATTTCTTGTAGGATCACAGTATTGATATCGTGACTAGTATTTTCTGATGTTGCTTTTTGATTTATTTTATGCTTTCTTACGGAAATTTGGCATTCTTAATTGAATGTTTAAACTGTCATTTTTAATGTAGTGTTCCAGAAAATCTGTCGCTCACTACACATGCATCTCTGTCCCCACGCAGAAAAAAAAATCAACGGAAAAAAGTAAAGTAAATGGGGCAAAAAAACATTACCTCCTTGTGCCACCAAATTAGTTAGTGACTGATGCTTTTAGTTTTTTTTTTTTTTTTCATTCTTTAACTACAATTAGTTTCGGAACATAACGTTGACTGGATCAAATATAGAAGATTATAACTAAAATTTCCTTTGATCCAAGTAACGGTACTGTTTGCAACGTGGCATTATTTCAGTGAAAATCAGCTAGTAAATCCGAAAGCCAATATTGTTTACTTTCTTCCTCGCGCCCTGCCCGGTTCTAACAAAAAAAAAAAAAAAAAAAAAAAAAGAAAAAGAAAAAAAGAAAGCACAGTTATTTTTTTTTTATCTGAGTAATGTCATGTCCGCATACTTGCACATTCGATCGCCATCCCTAGCATCATATTGAAGTAGGGTTCCAGATTTCTGCAACACGTAGTTTACTTATCAAGGGTGACAGGGATTTCTACTTTTATGATTGAGCTATGCCTATAAAAAGCAAAGGGCACACCCCGAAAAGAAATCTAAAGCAGCTAAACAACTTCAACAACCTCTCAACTTTGAGAGATTTTATTCACAGTTTTTCAATACTGCTATACAATTGGTATTTGTATTATAGTTTATTTTCAATAGTTTCTAAGGAAGATATTTACCGTTTTCTGATTCTTCGGAGAAGTAGTTACTAACTTATACGTAGTAAGTACTACTAACTTTTGTAGGTCAAAGGTTCCTTCGAGATTCTCACTAGGTCTCCTCGTAGATTCCATTGTCTCTTCGAGTGCACAACGGGGAAATTAAACTGGCCGTCAACTTTTAGACTGTGTGCGCTCCTGCTATAGATTATTGAAGATGTACATACTCGTACACGCGGAAAACTCGCGCTGGGAACGGAGCTTCTGAAGCATTAACTTGTATCTGACTATAGTATTTTTTCGGATGTGCAATTAGTATAATAGTATTCTGAACTCCAAATCGGATATCTGCCGAGAAATAACCGAGCGCATGTCGAGAAGAGACGGAGTGCTCGCGTCACGTCCGATTCGTGCGCAGCATTTGGTCACGCGTCTGGAACCATTTAGACTTGAGCGGATAACGATAAAGTAAAAAAAGACATTCTGGAAAGGAAGATGATCAGTCTATTTTTGGATTCGAAATTTCAGTGGAAATCAAGTTTCTTGCTCTTTGCCGAGATATCGCTTGTCTCTACGCGATATTTAGATACACTTATGGCCAACATTTTGTGGCAATGAAGCCAAAGCTGTATAGGCGCCCGTTTTGCTCGAACACCTCGAGCGTCAATGACAAGTGTGCGCACTTTTCACTTCTAAAATGGCACAGAAAGCTGAGTCCAAATATTGTCCACTCCTGCGAAATCGACGGCACCCGGCTGCTAGAACAGAGAGCTGTGGCGGCAGGTTCGTTCTCCAGCCTTCTCGAGCGAATCAAATATTCACAGCGCCTGATGGTCTAAAGACGAAGCCGTGAAAGTAGGTTCGGAAACACGTGGTGAAAATCGCCAATAGTAAAGTTCGAATATTCAGTACCGCTTCATGGTCCCTTTTAATCACTCCGGGTAATTAAGGGCACAGTTGAGTATTGTATAGAGAATAAATACTTTAAGAGGGATTCACCCGCGATTTATTTGTAGCCTTTTCCTCATAGATGGCGCAGAATTTTTTCCAGAACAAACGAGTTTCATGCTCGCAGCTCCTTCGCATGCAGGTCGTGCGCTCGGGGTGGGCTCGGACCACGGGCTATTCGCCGCCGATCTCGAGCTAGATCTTCTTCGCCCTGCGTCCGCCGCTGACGGAAGCGGCCAACCGGCGGCGCAAGGTACGAGCCAGTCATGACGTAGATTATGGTGGCCTACACAACATAGAGCAAGCTCTGATTTCCAACTAGATTCAAGGTTCCAACCACGTTAGAAATTATCGGAAGTACAGGGTGCGGCGTTGCGGCCGTAAGGATTGGCACATTTGGCACGCCTCACAAAATTTGAATTCCAAGCGTACACCTGAAACTGGGCACGGAAACGCCGTTTTGAAAACAAAACAAAAAAAATTGTAGGTATTTTATATAGCTCAAATCAAAGCGAATGAAAAAAAAAAAAGAACTAAAACGACAGTTTTGCACTTCCTGCGTTCTACATCGGCCTGAGTCTTTGTCTGCATACCGGTTTGCAAACTCGCTCCCAGGGGGTGTGAAGAACGCAAAAACACCCAGAACGCTATAGCAAAGGCTGGCGACGAGCAGGACAACCGCGATAAATAATAATCTTAATGAAATATATGAACATTGATGCAGCTTCACTTCACATTTAGAAACAAAGAAACTTTTCTGTATGATAAAAAAAAAAATCTTTGGAAAAATATTTGTTTTATTTTATCGTCTGCTGTCCTCTCGCGCATCTCTGCTGGGCGCGGAAGACGCCTAGGGAGGATCTAAAAATGTTATACAAGTAAAAAATTAACCCCCCCCCCAAAAAAAAAAAAAGAAAAAAAAGAAAAAAAAAAGTTTTTTTTTGTGTGTGTTTTTTTTTTTTTTTTCTTTTTACCGCAAAAATAATTCATGCCTCGCCGAACACTGATTCTCCACTCAAATGTAGTGCTAGAGGTCCGAACAAAATGCCAAAGTTTCAGCACTAACCCTTATCTTATTAAAAAGTTATTAATGATTTTTTGAAATTTTTATTGGGGGAAATGGCGCCAGACCGAGCTCTCGAATACAGGGAGCTATATAGCGGCAGTTACCGACGCCGGCCGAAAATTGGCCCCATGGAATTCCCATGGAAAATTTCGGAAAATCACTTACAACTTTTGAATAAGATAATTGGTTGGTTCTGAAACTTTGGCATCTGGTTCGGACATCTAGCCCTACATTTTGGGCGGAGCATGAGCGGTTGGCGATGCTAAATTTACTTTTGCAGAAAAACAAAAAGAAGAAACACACACACCACACACACACACACACACACACATATATATATATATATATATATATATATATATATATATATATATATATATATATATATATATATCTTTTTTTTTTTTTTGTGGAGGGGGATTTGGGGGGAGGGGGCGGGGAGGGGACAAGCTTTTGTTTTTGGGGAAATAACACCGTGTTTTTTCTTCCTGGGTAAATAAACTATATGCATCGCAGAAAGCTCAAACGCCGTGAGGACGTGATAGCCGTTGGGAAAGAAAGCGGAAGTTTGAGAACATGACGCTACCTGCATCAAAAGACAATGGACCTCTTTCGAGTAACGAGCGCCGTCCGGGGAGTTGTCTGTGAACTACAATAGAAGAAGAGCAGCCCGTCATGCCTCCGCCCGTCAAAACACATTGGCATCTTGACGTTGTATTGGCTTTCAATGTTTCTTATACCCCATACTACCGCTACTAATAAACAAAGCGTCAAAATGGACTAAATACGCGCAAAATAGATGCTGTCAACGTTGCTGTTGCCATTTTCGCAGGGCACCGCGTCCCGGTGTCCTGCGAAAATGGCGATAGCGGGAGTGTACGCATGCGCAGAAGCTGACTGGAAAAAGGCCCATTGAGAGAGACGAAAATTTTCTCCGAGTCGACGTCCACCTAAGCACATTGCCAAAACAAGTAACACTGTACGCTCCTTAGCACCTATTTCCGTAAAAAAAAAAAAAAAAAAAAAAAAAAAAATATAATAATCTTATCTTTGTTGCTGACAAGTGTTTTTTACTGATATAAATCCCACAAGCGTTAACAATGTCAATTTTTGTTTCGACGATACTAGGCTTGAGTAGACATCGACTCAAAAACAAAATTCGTGCTTCTCGATCTTTTTTTTTTTTATTTTCTAGGTAACGTTACGTTTTTAAGCTTTCGCGTCTATCTATCCCAAACGCTAGCGTCACCTTCTCACGAAGTTTGAGCATTCTGCGATGCATCGCTCATTTATCCGGACCGAAAATCGCGGTTCTTTTTTCTCGAAAACCTCCTTATTTTGCTGTCTAGTGGCACAGTTCTAAACTTAAGAGCTACAGGCCTATACTTCTGTTTTATATGTTGTGTATCTCCCCATATGGTCGCCATTTTGTTTCATAGTGTGAGCAGTTTCTCCTTGACTTCTGCATTCTTGGTGAGCTGATTCGAAATTGAGGGGACAGGTTCTTTATAAAGACATTTCTTGCACCACCTAGATTTTGTTATTCACACACAGCTAAACAAGGACGCATCTTCGCACCTCCAGCACATGGAGCGTCGTGGCTAGGCGGCATTTAAACATGATTTTTCTGCCTTGAAGAACAACGTCATTATCAGAGATCAGTCTAGATAAGCATGATTGATAAATTGATTTCATACGTAGTGCCAAAGGTGTTTATATTGGCGAGGAAGGCTTTCACACAAATGACGTCAAAGACCCTGCCTACTTATCATCAGATGCGACAAGTAAGATGATGTGTTTAAAAAGCAGAGTAGAAGCTAGGAGCCATCGTGTTTTTAAACCAGCACCGTCGAAGTTGACATTCGGACAATGCTCTTATATGCCCGTGATTTAGCCAATCGTGAAAAACCATATGTAC
Source organism: Ixodes scapularis (assembly GCF_016920785.2). Taxonomy (NCBI): domain Eukaryota; kingdom Metazoa; phylum Arthropoda; class Arachnida; order Ixodida; family Ixodidae; genus Ixodes; species Ixodes scapularis. The sequence goes on from NW_024609884.1 coordinate 85,392,596, forward strand.
CGAAGTATATTTTAGGCTGTATTTTTTATATCGCTTACTTTCGACGGTCGATGAATCTCGCCGCAATTTTCAAGAGATCATAACCCTCTGAACAAAAAGTAATGTTTTTCAATCAATGTTTATTTAATGAGATGAAGATTTTAGCCCCATAATTTGGGGCCGGCTACTTCAAGGCTAGTAATGGGGTAAAGTATAATATGATATGTTCAATAATTATGAAATCTGGGCATAATGAGTAACAAAGTAAACTATTAACGTGCTGCGCTAATATCACAAGCAAGTGCACTTTGAGAAGTACGACATGTACAGTCGGCTGCAGTGGTACAAAATATGCGCAATTAAATCCTGCTATACCAGTAACTCATATTCATTGAACTTAATATTAGGCTTCTATCTTTGAGTCCTTCAGAAATGCAGTTAGTGAGGCTAATGCACGCTTTTGTTTCTTTAAGTCAGGCCAAGGACCTAGAACTTTGGCGAGAGAAAATGGACGATTGTTGAGTATCCCGAGACTAATCCGTAAGTGAGCGCGCCACTGATCATATCTCGGGCAGTCCATGATTAAATGTTCGACGTCTTCGACCGGGTTGTCGCACGTGCAACTCGGTGTTTCTACTTGTTTTATCCTTGAGAGGGATGGAGGTTGTTCAGAAGAAGATGGAAACGCAGTGCACACCGAGGTTCGTTTTGGATGTCTTGTTTCTGGTCATACGTGACAGCCGGATCTGCTCTCCAAATATAACACATGTTTTCCACTGCTTCAATGTCGACTATCCTCGTAGATTCCAGAAGTTGAAGGTTCTGCCGGCAAGTGCAGACTAAAGTCTTTCAATAACATTCACGCTTTCAAGTACCGCCAACCATTGTTGTGGAAACGTGCAATACACGCGGCAGGAGCTGCTGCTCTCCTGCATGCTTTTCGCTTCCAAGGGCACGGGTGCTATGTTGCGCTTTCTGGACTCCCAGGAGACTATAGGGACAAGGAAGTGACGTCAACGATACAGCAAACGCTGATTGGATGTTGACAGAAGAAAACAAAATCAACATCCAATCTGCATTTGCTGCGTTGTTGACGTCACTTCCTTCTCCCTAGTCTCCTGGGAGTCCAAAAAGCGCAACATAGCACCCCAGCTCAATTCAGTGCTGTGCCGCCATCTGCTTTTAAGGACCGCTCGTGGCACGGGCCTCGTGCGCTGGCGCATTTAACACTACTTGATAGACAAGCGCAAACACTACAAAAAGCTTTCTTAAAAAAAAAAAAAAAGGGGTTGTAGTAATGTTTATACAGCCTGAACTTAGTCTGCATTAAAAAACGACTTGCCTCTGAGCTGTAGATGAGCAATATAGGGAGTATTCACTGGACGCCATATTTGTGGTATACTGTTTAGCCGGCGTTGAAGGCAAATCGCTGCGCCCAACACCCAAACACTTATCCTACACTCTTAAAAATGTATGTGCGTCTACTTTCACGCACAACCCTCGGAGAGCCAATCAACGCAACTAACGGAGGCAGCTCAGCGATGGACGATGCCGAAACATGTTTAGACCAAAAAACGCAGTCTGAGTTGTGAAATTAAGCAATGCAAGCAAGACGTTTTGCATTGCATAATGTCGCAACTCAGACTGCCGTTTTTTTTTTTTTTTTTGGTATAAACATATGTTTCCGCATTGTCATTCACTGGGCTGCCTCCTTAAGCTGCGTTGATTGGCTCTCCGAGTGCTGTGCGGGAAAGTAAACTCACGGTATTTTCTTAGAGTGCTCGTATTTTCGCAGATCATCTCTGTGAGCTCGACGGCTTTTTGAACACTCTTGGAGTCTACGCAGAAATCGTCACGTCATTCGCGTACGCTAAAATAAGCACCTCTGTAGCTTCCAACGTAAACCTACGATTACAAGTACACTGAACTGTACTAAGACAAAACGCTTCAAGAAAAAAAAAAAAAAAAAGCAATCGCGAAAGCTGACAGCTTTGTCGCACCGAAGAGAAAAGGCGAATACGCTCACTTACAGGCTTGTTTACCGCAAGACAAGTGGCGCAGTTTTGGTACGCCATGCGTACATCGTCGCACAAGACAGACTCCAGTATAACATGTTCTATTATAGAAAATAGAATTTCGTGTGACACGCGCGGTCGACACACACCACCCCGCCATGCACTCGGCAATATCTCTCCCCCCCATACATCGCTTCACCTTTAAATCCAGACACAGCCGACGCCTCGAGCTGATGGGACCAATCAGACTACGTCAAAGAGCACCATCATGGCGTTCGTCTTATTTTTGTACGTGTTTAATTATTTGTGATAAAATCGTAAATAGAGAAAGCCCATTGACTTGCGCTTTTGATGCTGCTTGATTGGTCCCATTGACTCGTACACTCTAAAAAAAGTTTGTGCGTCTGCTTTCACGCACAACACTCGGAGAGCTAATCACCGCAACTCACGGAGGCAGCTCAGCGAATGACGATGCCGAAACGTATGTTTAGACCAAAAAACGCAGTCTGAGTTGTAACAATAAGCAATGCAAAACGTCACGCTTGCACTGCTTGATATCACAACTCAGACTGCGGTTTTTGGTCTAAACATATGTTTCGGCATCGTCATTCGCTCAGCTGCCTCCGTGAGTTGCGGTGATTGGCTCTCCGAGTGTTGTGCGTGAAAGCAGACGCACCGACATTTTTTAGAGTGTAGCGTCTGCGCGCCTGGAATTAAGCTGAAACGAGGTATAGACCTTTGCAAAAATCGCCTTCTGCGCGCTGCCATCTTTGTCTGCTGGGCTGTGGAACGCCTTCTGAGCATGCGCTGTTGATCTGTTGTGCGGTACATCAGACGCTGTGCATGCGTCCACAGCCCACCGGTCGCAAAACCGGTCGCAAAGTGGGGATGGTTCGGCTGTTTTTAGGCATTCGTTTATCTTTTGAAACTTTGGCACCCGCGCCTCCCCAGGGAACTTTTTTTAAAACAACGCGCTTCCAAGCTAAAAACATATTATAAATTTTAGAGCCCTGGAGCCCATCCTGGAACTATGGAAAATACTAAAAACCGAATCCTTTTTGAGAAAACCGGTATCAAGGTGAGGATGGTTCGGCTGTTTTTAGGCATTCGTTCACCGTTTGAAATTTAGGTACCTGCGCCTCGCCAGGGAACTTTTTGAGGACAACCTAATTCCCAGCTAAAGGCGGAATATAAAATGCAGTACCCTCTAGGCCATCCTGATACTATTGCAAATACTCGAAAACGAATTTTATTTTAGAAAACCGATCTGAAATGGGGGATGTTTCGGCTGCTTTTAGGCATTCGTTCATTATTTTAAATTTTGGTACACGCGCCTCGTCAGGGAATTTTTTGAGGACAACCCAGTTCCCAGTTAAAGACAGAATATAAGATTTAGAGCCCTCGAGCCCATCCTGGTACTATGGCAAGCATACCCCGTCAAACGTCACTCATGAGGGCCCTCACTCACCCTCACTCACCCTCGTCTTCACAGGTGAGGTGAGGGTGACTGAGTTTCTGAACCAGGAAAATTCATGAGTGTGAGGGTGAGTGAGGGCCGTGAGGGCTGTGAGGACCGCGAATGCGTGAAGGCCGTGACACGGTGAGTGCGTGAGGGGCGTGAGGGGTGTGAGGGCCATGAGTGCGTGAGGACAAGTACTTGAACACGAGTCCTTTTTGAGAAAACTGGTCTCAAAGTGAGGATGGTTCTGCTGTTTTTACAGATTCGTTCATCTTTTGAAATTTGGACACCCACGCCTCGTCAGGGAACTTTTTGAGGACAACCCAATTCGCAGCTAAAGGGAGAATATAAGATTTAGAGCCCTCGAGCCAATCTGGTGCTATGGTTACTCAAAGACGAATCGTTTTTGAGAAAACCGGTCTCAAAGTGGGGATGGTTCGGCTGTTTATACGCATTCGTTCATCTTTTGAAATTTGGCACCCGCGCCTTATTTATAAACATTTTGAGGTCGGCCGAGAACTTAGCCGGTGATGAAATACAAAGTTTAGGGCCCTCGACAATAAGCTGCTGCCGGGGAAAATCATCTAAAATGAGCCATATTTTGTGTAAACTTGTCTCGAAGTGGACATGATTCGACTATTTTCAGGTATATGTTGACCATTTCAAATTCAGGCTCACGCACCTCTTCCAGGAACTTTTTGAGGTCGGCAGAGTTCTTAACTGCTGACGAAATACACAATTTATGGCTCCTCACTATAGGGTGCTGCAATTGCGAATCCTCTAAAAAGAGCCATCTTTGAGAAAGCTTGTCTCGAAGTGGACATGGTTGGGCTGTTTTTAGGCATTCGTTCATCATTTCAAATTAGGGCACCCGCGCCTGATCTGGCAACTTTATGAGATCGACCGAATTTTTAACTGGTGACAAAATACAAACTTTTAGGCCGCCGAATACAAGCATCTTCTATTGCAAAATCTTGGGCGGCAGCTTTGTTCGAAGAATGTGATATTAAGTCGAATATTTCAATGCGCTCATTTCCCGATTTTGTCTTTTTTTGTTGTTTGTGTTCAGGATGATTGGGATAATAAATTTAATATAAATATTTAGTACGTGCCTAAATTTTACTTTTGTCATCGGAAGGTTAAGTTCAAAGGAACGATCATCCTCTCATAAATCGTTTATTCACCGCTGTGCTTCCATTCTTTACGATAAAAATGTCACTGTTATAATCGCATAACATTAAGAATTAGTGAAAGCATTTTGAAAACGTATTTCATAATTTTATATTATTGTAATACAAACAGTTGTTTTTGTTTTCGAGCTCATTTATGTCAGCAGCAGAATACTGGAAATCATCGTAAACGTCTAAACGAGAATGAATCATCCTTATTTGGCAAATTGGTATCAGGAACACAATAAAATAATTTTGAGAAAAAAAAATTGCCCAGCAGATTATCGATCCTTGTGGTTTACTGTGGTCGAATGTCACATCTTGTGTTTTTCTATTTTTAAATTGTACTCATTTGAACCTTTTTTTTTTTCCGAAAAATTGGTATGAGATGCCTCCGAAATACATTTTTCAACAGATGTAATAAACTTCTTAGACACTGTAGATTTTCACCGTAATATTGGGGAGGGATCATAGTTCATTTATACAATCATAACAATTTATATATACCCAAAAATAAACTGTAGACATCGATTAACTTGGATAGTATTCGTAGTGGCAATATATCAAAAGGAACCCGCAGTTTTCACGTCATCATCTTGAAATTTTTGGCACAAGAAAAATGGTATATGATAGAATAGAGTCGTAGCATGGGAAATTGTTCATACCGTAACGTTCCGGCGTTGTGGCCCTATTAGTATATAAAATATATGAGCTCCTATGGGAGTCCTGCCTTAACCCAACATGAGATGGCGCAAGCATACGATGGCACACATTTCTGGGGATGATTGAAAGAAATCTCCTTTTATCCTCGCGATTTAACCACGACCAAGAAACGCCTGAGCCAATGCCGGTCCGTGCGAGTATACTTGGGCCAGAATGTCACGAATATTCCAGCCCAATATTGTTTCATTACCCCTTTAAAATTGCCCTGAGGAGGTCTCTGAGATCGCCTAAATATGGCAATACCTCACTCTGCGGGCTCGAAGCATTCTAGAAATTAATAAATCAGAACGATGCGCGGCCGATTTTCCTATTAAAAAAAAGCAGTCAAAGACCGAGCACACCAGGGTCATCTCCCATGGTGCTGCTGATGCACACCCAACCAGGAACCGGAACCGCAGTGCACGCGCTAATCCGCAGTAGATAACTGCGGTACAAGAAGCGCTAACAAAACGCTACTGAAGCGCTAACAAGGCGCTGCTAAAGCGCTAACAAGGCGCTATAAAAGCGCTAATCGCACGCTATATTAGAACTAAAGCCTGGTTCAGACAGTTGCGTTTGACTGCGTTTGACTGCGTTGCGGCAGCGGAAAACCAGGACATCCCAGCTGCTTATATTGCGTGCCAAGATGATTCCTTGGATTGGATTCCACGCTTCATACGAAGCGCAGATGTGCCGGTGACTAGCTTTCCGCACTCGACGCAACGCAGTCAAACGCACTCAAACGCAAGTGTCTGAACCGGCCTTATATATGTCATGCGCTAGAAAGCGCTGCACGAACGCTCTTTCTAGCGCTCACGTGGCGCTGACTTAGCGCTCCGCTGCATGTGTGAACAGGCCTTTAGGACACCTTTAAAGTTGCCGCCACGTGGCATGAAATGACCTTGCGGTGATAACCAAATCGGAGCATCGGCACCGTTAAACCACACTCTAAGAAATGACTGCGCGTCTACTTACCCGCAAAACACCCGAAGAGCCAATCTCTGCAATCTACGAAATCAGCTCAGCGAATGATGAGGCGGAACATCTGTTTAGACCTAAAAATGAAATCTGCGCTGTGGCATTACGCAATGCAAGCATGACGCTTTGCATTGCGTAATGCCACAGCGCGGACTTTATTTTGAGGTCTAAAAAGATGTTCCGCCTCATCATTCGCTGAGCTGATTTCGTAGATTGCAGAGATTGGCTCTTTGAGTGTTTGGCGGGTAAGTAGACGCGCAGGCATTTCTAAGGGTGCAATCGTGTACAAGGATGCTCCAGTGACTAGCGCTTTTAGTGTGTTCGTGGTTGTATGAGTGCGTGCATTCGATTACGCTCGGACAATGGATGAAACGAAGTATAGAATATTCAAAGCCGATGCGCTAGCATTTCGACGTCATCACTGTGAGGGCCATCGAAGACACAGGGTGGACACGTGAGCTGCGTCAGCACACGTTTTCACTATAGGTCGTGTGTAGCGTATAGTCGCACTTTTGTGGCGAAGCATAATTTAAGCGTGCTTATGTGTATTTTGATCGCGATATGCTCACAAGCTGGAGCCAGTTTCAACATGCATCGAACGAATCAAACGAGAAATATAACACCAGTGAAAAATTTCCACAGTTCAGGTTCTTACTTAAAGAAAAACAAAACGCATAAAGGTCGTAGCGTTTTATAAGTCGCCCACTCCTAAAGAACGACTGTTTTCATCCCCCGAAAAGTTGATACTGTATAAGTCGCCACCTTTGTATGAGACCCCGGTCCCATATTGATTCTGACAATTTAGGTGCTCTTCGGCCGCTCGCTACTCGTCTCGTTCTGAATACTGTGTTGAATAATTGGTTTTATTTGAAAGGTAATATAATCCTTTTTATTCTGATTTATCTTATGTTCAGTTTTGCGTTGTTTGTGGATACTTGTACCTTCGCCAATGGGGATGCTCGAACTTTCACTTGCTCCGCTAGTTCTCGTTTTGTGCAGAGACCATCCAAAGTAACGCAATTTTGATAATACTGTTTAGGTAAGAAGATATGATAGCAGATGGTGGACGAGGGCTTTTTTAATTTTGTATTGCTTCGTTTGTCACAGCTTCCAAAATAATGCCCCAAAATCACATATTTCAGCACGGATATCTGTTTGACTTCTAAAATTTGCTACATATGGTAGTTCTTGGCATTTTTTTTTATATCCAGGAACATTGTCAAACGCCGGCCTACTGTTTTTTATTAATTATTTATTTGCAAACATAGCAATATTTTATATTTCAGGTGATGGCAGTTCCCATTTTACCAAACAGATAATTGAACTACTGTAGAGTATTTGGTAAAGCCTGAAGCTCCGGAGGTATTCGAAGAGGGCTTTTCTTCATTTTCAAATTAATACTTTAGCATTCAATTAAACCTCAGTTTATTGCATCTGCTTTATGAAAGTGTTATTGTATAATTATTCACATCTAATTCCACGGGTTGAAATCAATATACATATATTGCTGATCATTAGACTTCCCTCGGGGTTGGCACCCGGTTGCCTCATTTAGATGGAACTTAGATTTTAAAAAAAATGTTTTGATGCTTTACTGCGGCACCTGGCAACTGCTGATTCTTGAAGTTCAGGAAATCAACTAGGGCGGATATGTGGGCGAGTTGATTTATGTTTAAGCAATATATGAAACAGCGCGCGAAATGCGCACGACGAGCGCTGAACTGACAACTAAATATTTATTAGAAAATACCCAACGATACCCAACGAAGTAAACCACCAAATTACCATCGTGCCAATACGTGTCCAAGTAGGCTATCCCTTTTTTATGCAAGTAAACAGAAGTTTGGATTAGGCTTCATCATCATTGTCATCATCTCTTTCGTTATCATTGTCAATGTTTTTTTTAGCTCGACAAGTCGAAATGCTTGCACGGTTTATTGATCAATTAATTCTTCAGATAATGTCTGATTAATAAATTGAATGTATTAGTTTTATTATTCTTTGAAGTTAGTAATCCTAGTCCCTGAAAAAGGGACAAGAGAGATTATGTTTGAGTTTATTAGAAATAATACTATGGTGTCAACCTGCTTTGGTCACGATCACGGTTACAGATTGCGGGAGCGGCGTGTAGGAGCCGATAGCACGAAAGGCAGTCAGGAGTCTCGTCGATTCGTCGGCATTTTTTTTTTTTTAGAAATATACGGATCTCGAATTTGCCTAATCAGCAACCCAATGAACTCAACTAATGCGCTTTCGTAGTTCAGGTTCATTATGGTGGGCAAAAAAGGGAGTTGTGGAGATCGCTTGCTTGTCCTAATGGCCGAGAGCGGTCCCGCGCTTCATTACTCAGGTATCGCTACCATGGTGGCATCTGTAAGCTGGCAGCAGGGCCGCAACGGCAAAGACCAGGTAATTCTTCTTAAAGTTGGTTCTAAATAAAATGGAGCAGGCAAATGAATAACATACAAAATGATAACGACTCGTGTTTCAATTTACGGCTGAGCAATACCTCCACAGAATGGAACAGAATGCTCAGTCTGCCCATTTTTGTTAAAATTTTCTTTTTTTGTTCTAGACCTGGAATGCAAGGAGGCGCTGTTTCCAACATACTCATTATGCTGCGCTATGGGCTACTGAAAGACCTTCCTACGGTTTCCATCCTCTCCAACCGACCGTTTAAAATCTATTTACGCTAACAAATGTCTTCAGTGCAGGCAACGTCACGGGCGCCTGTGCACAGTGAAACGCTTTGCTTGCACGAGAACTTGCACATATGATTTAACTAGGACTCCGTGTTTTCGCAGTTTATTTATCAGGGAAAAGAATCGTTGGCTGAGTGGGCTAGCGCACACCAGCTCGGAGCGCGTGGAGCGAAAACTCGCGCTGCAGAGCCCAGGCATCCTGGCTTCAATCCCCACCCCTGCCTGTTTCGATCTGGATGAGCGTCGTACCGGCGTGCGGTCACGTATCACTACTGCGTGGCGCCCTCCGCGAGATAACCTCTTCACCTTTCCAATAAACCAATTTTTTCTCTCTCGCTGTTTGGCGCAAGTTAAAGACCCCAGGCTAGTGGTTGTACTGCACTGACTAAACTACGCATTTACAGATGAGACACCGCACACCTTTTAGTTTTGACTAATTCCGGATGTATAAACACTCGCAGAACACAGTTACAGTTAGTTTATTTCTCGTTAAAAGCGGAGGGTGTTTTTCGGATTTTAGTTTTCGCTGAAAATTTGTGGTTCATTGGAGTTAATTTTTGTTAGACTCCCAATTTTCAGAAATTTTGAGTTTAATTATATTGTGCTCCCAGTTTTCTTTAGATTCTAAAACAAAATAAATATAGTCCTGACAAAAGCATAACCATAAATTTACTGGAACTAACCTGTATCGAATTATATTTCTGTAGCTGAATCTGGCATTGGTCATAATATCCCATGACGAATATTGCTGAAATGTCTCGCCTCAGTAAAGTCGATACTTTTAAATAACCAAACTTCAGGACGTAGTTGGTGAGAAGCATGGAAGCTTCAGCTGCCCTCCTCCTCCATTGAAATATGCGAATTCGTAGCTTTCACTTTTATAAAAACACTACCCCTCCTTCCCTCTAAGAAGCAAAAATAGTATGGTCCAAAACCTAAACAATGACTTGTGTAGTGACCCAGGGGTTCCATGACTTGTTGTCCTGAACGATCCTTGACGAGGAAAAGGGCGAATACCATTTTTGTCAGTAGCTCGACGTTTCGGAAACTAAAGTGGCCTCTCCTCAGAACCACTGCCCCTTTGCTGATATTTTTTTCCCATCGTAACATTGAAATTTTGAGTCTTTCGATGAATCCGAATTGACGAAAATTTTATCGTCGAGTGTTTTTCAGATTTTTTTTTTTTAATTTTTCCGAAATTACGTAACCCTAGATATAAGACACTTTCTAAAGCCACACACTACAAAACTTTTACGCCCTTCAAGCCCGTTCACACACTTCTGATTCCTTAGAACCGAGCGCCTTCAAACCTCTTAAAATATCTTGCGATGAGAGAACTCATTGGCACGCAAGCGCCATCAGTGCGGTGACCCCGGAACTGCATTTTACTAAAGCTAGGGTTTCGCGGGATTTGCGAGGTCAAATATACTTACTAGTTATGAGAAATGTTTGTTTATAAGATTGACAAAAAATTTTCGAGCCAAGAAATAAAGAAGGATGCGGGAAAGAAATAGAAAATATATTTGATCGCCGAGTGTTCCAGTGCTACCCGATAGGTGGCGCCAATGCGTCTTTTAGTCGTATAAGAGATTTTAAGAGGTTTCAAGGCACTCGGTTTTAAGAAGTCGCAAGTGCGCGAACGGGCCTTAAAGGGCGCAAAAACGTGGCTTTGGTCTTATACACCCATGAATTTATCCTTTCAGCGCCCTTATTTTGACCTAATACACACTTTTTAATCTTAAAATAGGGTGCTGTTGCTCTGAACACCCTTTATTTTTGAAGGCTGTAAAATGGGTGTGAGAAAGGGTGCTTTAGTGAAGTAAGCAATCTTTTTATTTGTCTATAACCTCAAAAGCATATAGCCTGCACTGATTCTATTTAATTTGAGGTACATTCCTTGAACGTAGACATATTATGCATAACACGAAAGATTGAGGAGAACAAAGCAACACGTGTAACCTTCGTAATCGTGGAGGTGATCAGCTGCGAATGAGTGTTTTTGGATTGTCGACTACATGAGGCGAAGGAACAGTCACCAGGTTCGTGATTCCTTTCTCGCGCGTGATTTATTACGTCTGAATTTCTTTTTCTGTACATGTTACAATTGCATGTGGTGCATGTTGCTTGTAAACTTCCAGCTCCTAAAAAAAATTCTTAGATGATATAGTAAGATCGCCTGTACCCTGATTTTAGGGTGTTCGCCATGGCGAACACCCTAAAATCAGGGTACAGACGATCTTACTATATCATCTAAGAACCCTTATGATGCTGCAGCATCCTAAGGGTGTTGCGTAACACCGTTAAGGGGCTAGCCCTGGAGCGCTTACGCCCATTTCTTTGTCAGCACTCAAGCTACTATACTGCGTTCTTAACCTGTTACTAGGATAGTTTGGTGGAAAGTGCTTACTGGGAACGCTTAGTCACTGGATCCTGGGAAGGTATAGCGCCATCCCCTTCCCTGCCTACTAGCAGGACGGAAATAGGTACTAACATACAGACGACCAAAGCCCCACAAGGCGATTGGCTCAATGGTGTATTTTGCTATGGCAATCGCCATTTCGGTCCTTTCGAAGCTTCGAAAGAATTATTCAGAACCAGCGGCGCCAAGATGGGGATGGCGCGTCATCGTACTGAAAGCGTTCCTCGCCATTGTAAAGCATGCGCTAGTGCCTTGGCCGGCACTAGCGTATGCAATAAACTGATCAATCTGGCTTATGTCCACAAATGTTTTACAATCATATTTTTTTCGCTGCGTATTTCACGTTAGGAAAATTATTTTCCGATGCTGCCAAGCACCGCGACGTCGCAGTCTTTATAAAGCAAGTTCCCACCGCGAGTCTGGATCGGATCGCCAAAACTGGAGAGGTCAAAAAGAACCTGCGCATTTCACTGATCAAAATGGCGACCATACGAAGACCTTGGCGCTACTTTCCCACCATCCGGTGACTTTAGGACACAAACCTAAGCTACAAGAAAACAGCGTTTGCTAGATCGATCTTGTCATATAGTTCCTAAACTCTTCACACTCTTACATAACTTATAAATGGCGTCTGAAAAAAATGTTTTCGCGGACCTTTTATTTAGGAACTTTAATAAACTACCTTCAGCGCATTTTGATGAAACGCTATGTTCTGTGACACCCAGTCACATTTCAACCACCATAAAATTGATAAAGTAATTAGAGTCCCATTTTCAACCTGCGTCTTAAAAAAAGAGAGTGTACTTTAGGTTGTTTTAATTATAAATCTAACACGATCAAGAGATACAAGACACGCAAACACAAACGCTAAAAGCAGAAGGCCATGGTGCATGCTGTGTGCTTCATTGGTTTGACCGGTACTAGAAGATGACGCTTCTTGGCGTGGTGTTTTTTGGTGCTGCCTGATTGACCTCATCCGCTTGCAGCGTGGACTGCGTTATTTACCACGAGGAGTATAAACGTTTATGCCCTGATACTTCATAACGCCTCTCACGGGTCGCGCCGACTAACCGCCATGAAGGGACACTTTTTTTTTTTTCTGGAAGAGAATAGTGTTTTTTAGTCCACTGCTCACGCAATACGCCACAACAATATTCCTAAAATTTCTACCATTATGAAGTTTTAACGGGTGTTTTTTTGCAGTCTCATAACAATAAGGTATGCATGCGCAAGGGCGCGGCGGAGTATCGAATATAGTTATGGGAGTGATCGAAACTATATCTCTCTGTAACTACAAAGCGAGATCTTAAGCGGCACCTCAAGAAACACCGTTCTTTGTAAGCGCACCTTTTATAGGCACTTTAATTTAACCAATATGCACCGCCATGCTGCTGAAGAATATTCTGTTACATGCAGTTGCTTTGCGATTGTTATTATATTGATTAGATAAATCGATCGTCAAGCGTTCTCTAACCGAAGCCCTTGTCAACCCGTAGAAACAAAAATTTGGTATATTTTTATGCCAACCAAATATTGATTTTAGTCAGCTAAATATGAATAAGGCAAGCAGAAAAATTTTTAATCACTGGGTGATCTTTTTTAATGAAGGCGAGTCGCAGTTACTGCGCCCCGGACCAGAAGCCCATATCAGAGAATAAAAGCTACTCGGCTTGGCGTCTTCCGATAGATGAGCTGGCCTAGCTGGACTGGCTTAGCCGCTGTGCAAACTGGGCTGCTCTGGCACCGCGTGACGCGGGCGAGAACACGCGATGAATGTGCAACGGGCACAAAGGAGCGGCACGAAGGAGGAAATTAAGAACGGAGGAGGGGAACATGAGTGCCACGAGCCGTGCCACAGTTTCTCGGCCACACCATAGCCACACGGATCAGTGCCACCATCTACTGGTTCAACCAGTGGCTTGTTCAAGATGACTGCCGTGAGATCGGAGCCTTAACGTCCACTTATATGTATATATGTACAGTCGGCGCGGCGAAACTGCGTTTTTATAAGCGTGCATGTTTGTCTGTGATCGTGATGTATGCACAAGCGGGAGACAGTTTCAACGTTCACGTCAACGAATCGAACGAGAAATGCAACCCCACAGGCAAATTTTCACAGTTAAGGTTTATACTTGAAGAAAAACAAAGCGCACGTAAATCGCACCGTCATAAAATACAAAAAAGAAATTAAAAAAAAAAAACGCTACGCACATTGGGGTAAATAGGGTAATTTGAAAAGATGGCACGTTTTCGATTCGTGGCGTGACAACGACCCCCTTCTGTAACGACGTTCGACTTTCTTCGCCCATGCATCGGATAAACGAAGGTTTTCTTTTAATATCGGGATCTCAGTACAATGACAGTTTTCGTAAAATAATCGACTTCTATTTGCGTATTGTCGCGTGGTCAGGTGCGGGCGTTTCTACACTAAGGTTGCAATCTTCTCTTGGATGCAGCGAACTTTTTCTCACAAAGTCCTATGCGGTCGCCATTATTCATGATGGAATTTCAAAGCTGGTGTTGGCCGTAACGCGTTACAAGCATACTTGGGTAGTAATTAAATTACAGTAATTTAATTACATTTTCTTGTAATTTGTAATTGTAATTAATTACTTTAAGCTAAGAGGAATTGTAATTGTAATTTAATTACTTTCTAGCGTCAGTAATTGCAACATTTCAGGCAGAATTACAATTACTTTGCAAGATTTTACGGCGTCGGCACTTTTTCTCCCCTGACCACGGGGACAGCAGTACAGACTAAGCGACAGGGGAGAGTGTGTATCCCAACCTGCTCAAAAGGGAATAAAGCAGGAATGGGAAGGAGAGGCTGGGATAGAACAAAATGAAGCGTTTTGTAAACTGTAAAACGATTTAATAAAAATTTTGAGAAATAATTTTATAAATGAGGGCTACATTCACGTCGGTTTTCGTTCGGATAGCAGTTGAAATCTGTTTCTTCATCTCGTTCGCCTCCTGTTGCTCGTGTTCCTAGGGGTCTCTCTTGTTTCTCATTCCCCTCAGCGGGAATTGGGGTTCGAAGTCGAGCTGGTAGGGCTCCGATCACATCATCCGGTTGAGGTGAAAGGTTCAAGGTTCTCCTTACGCGTCTTCGTCGCTAGCATATTCGCTTACATATTTCAGTCAAGGTTGGGGATTTTACCGTATTTACTCGAGTAATAGCCGCACTATTTATGAACAAGGCCCTTGCGTCTACTTTCGCGCAGAACACAAATACAGCTAATCATCGCTTTGCGCGTAAATAACACAGTGAACAACTAGATCGCGAACACGATTCTCCGTACAAATGCAATCTTCAGAAATTGTATCTTCGCGCGAAGGCGTTATCTCTGTCCTGTAAACCGCTAGAACCATGCTGTCGATCGCTCTGATTGGCAATCCGCGTGGTCCGAGGAAACGCGGACCCTCAGGCTTTCTTCACAAACAGTGCAGCTAATACTCGAGTAAATACGGTATTGTCCATGAAGTTATTCTCTTTTCTTTACAAGTTCCTCACGTCCCTCTACTCTAGCTTGTCTGTTGGTACCACTTGCAGTAAGTTGTGCTGCTCTAACATCGAGGCGAAGAAGCAGCAGGTCTCGTTAACACGACTCACCCCACCTTACTTCCAACCGTTGTTGCTACACTGCTCTTCCCTCTCCCAATCTTCGTATACCTTTCCGCATAAATTTTCATTATTTACTGTTTGCTCCAACCCCCCTTTCAACCGTTTCTCAACCTGATTGGACGAGATTCCAAAACTTTACAAACCGCGGTTCCAGACGGTCAAGAGCTTGTTCTAAAATGAAGTAAAAATGTAATAAAAATCTATCTTTATTTATTGCGAATATAAGAATGCAGGAGTTTATTACTCCAAACTGTTAAGTTCTATAATTCATTTAACAAATTTAATAAAAGAAAAGTACAATAGGTGACATTTATACAGCGGCCATATAACTCGTTTATAGTTACATTGGCGAAGGTGGGTAGCTCTCAGAAATAAGTAATTGTAAAGTAATTACATTACTTTTTAAAAGTAATTTGTAATTGTAATGAATTACTTTCGCGTAGTAGTAATTGCAATTGTAGTTTAACTACTTTTGGAGCGAAATAATTGTAATTGTTATTAAATTACATTTTGAAAGTAATTTACCCATGTATGGTTACAAGTAATGGCGTTACCGGTAATGCGTTCCTTTTTTCGGCAACGTACCCTAGTAAAAAAAATCATTTCTATGAGAAACTTCTTGTGTCCAATAAACACATATGATTCATACAAGGTATATAATAACATATAGGAACATATAAGAACCATATGAGAACTATATAAGAATTATACAGCATATATAAGAACCCCATAAGAAACTTCCCAGTAGTTTCTTATATGGTGCTTGTATGTTCTCACATATCTTATATAGTTCTTATATGGTTCTTATACGGTTCTTATATGTTCTTATATATCTTGTATGATTCATATGTGTTTATTGGACACAAAAATTTCTCATACAAATGAGAATTTTCAATAGGGTAGTAACGCACTCGTTACATTTTCAAAGCTGTAACGAATAATGTACTTACGTTACTTATTTCGAGTAACGGATAACGTAATTACGTTACTCGTTACATCTACCCAAGACAAAAAAAAAAAAAGAAAAAAAACTACACTAAACTTTTTTCCCTGTTTCTAGACTTTGTTTTACCTTAAGTCCAGACGCAGACCACGCTATAGAACTCATGTGACCAATCAGGCAGCGTGAAAAGGGCACCATCACGGTGTTCGTCATGTTTCTGCACGGGTTCTATCATCGCTGAACCAAATCATAAACAAAAAAGGCCTAGTGATTTGTGCTTTTGACAACGCTTGATGGTTCCCATGAGCTCATAGCGTCGGCTGCGTACGGACTTAAGCTGAAACGAAGTAGAGGCGCCAAATCATTTGTTATTGCACTGATTTCACAGACCTTAAAAATGTTCTTCCCCACCCAAAAAGTCCCACTTGAGAAAATCCCCAACGCCCACGCTCCTTGTCCCAATGTAAAAAAAAAGGCTGTTATTGTAAATTAATAAATAAAAAGTAACGCAAAAGTAACGTGCGTTACCTTTTATGGGTAACGGTAGCGCGTTCCTTTTATTTTGATGTGACGTAGGTCACCAACGCGTTCCTTTATTTTGCAAATAACTAGTAAAGTATTTCGTTGCTTTTTTTTAGATAACGCCTACAACATCTGTTTTGGAACGACCAAAGATGGCTATGCCGATACATTTGTATCACGATAATTCCCAGCCCTGGTGCAAGTGTGTGAACGGCGCTTTAGACTGGCGCACATTTCCTGAACATTCAGACGTCTTTTTCCTCCAAGAAATCGCACGTGCAGACTTGCGATATAAATTTAAGTGTTGAGCTATAAGCTCGCTCAAGGTGTATCCACACGATGGACATGTCCGCGGACAAGTTTCTACAAAATCACTGACGTCACCTTTTGTGGGGTTCGAAATCCACCATGTTTCTGGAGAAAACGGCTGGCAAAACTCGGGAGCGTTTCCCCGGACACGCTCCCGAGTTTCGCCTGAATCACATGAACAAACGTCATTAGTCCGCGGGCCTCCCGGACCACATTTTTCGAGATTTTCAGCGCGTACTCATGTAGGTTTTGTCTGGTTCGTGGTGGTTCACTGCAGGGTCATTCCATGCCAAAAGAGACGGCAATTTTCGTCATATTTTGGATATGCTTGAAAAAAATAATATGAATAAAGACACATCTGAAAGTAAGGATGGCTAAGTTTGAGGGCTGTATCTAGTTTATTTTTGCTGACGTCATGCTCCAGAGTGCGGGGAATAGGAGAAAACCTTCTGTACTTCAAAAAATTGCTGAAAAAAAGCCATTTTTACCACACAATTTTACATTTGCATGCAAAAGAGCACTAATATATTCTATCTTACCTTGAAAGGAAAACACCTTACGCCGCCATTTTGGGTCCAGACAGGCACTCCAAACTGAAATTTGTTTTAAAGATTTCTTGCATTTTTTTGTCAGATTGAAATTAAAATTTGATTAAGAAACTTTTTTACTTATTTTTATAAACCTTATACTCGATTAGGTTGCATTACAATTGTAAAAAATTATTGGGGCAGTTTTTAAATAAATAGTGAATATGTCAGGGTGAAAAAAAAGCAATGTGGGCAACGGTGCTTGCATTTTCTGATATAGCCGAAAGTTCAACCGACCCCATCTGTTCAACATATCAAAAAATTGGAAAAGTACTTTTTGTTATTTTGGAGAAATTTTTTTTAAATATGAGGCTGAACGGCATCACCTCCAGGCGTCCACCTCATCGGCAACGCACGCCGTCTGCTACGGTCGAGTGAAACGCTGCACGGGTTACTTAATTTCTTAATTATATTTGTATAGCTAAAGCTGAGGATCTTGACATTATGACATGTCTTTTTATAGTGACTAGAGGGTGCTTTTTTTTTTTTTTTTTTTTTTTTGCTGTAAACTATATGTCCGGTGCGCTTGCAAGTTGAATAGCGACAACTCTAAATATTGTTTGGGATACTTTTTATCAAAGCCGAAACAAAGCACATTTGCAGCTCAATGGCGTTTCTGTTTCTTCTTATGTAAATAAATGGAAAATATAGTCCAGAAATAATATATCACATTTAGAATATCAGTGTGTCATTAGCTTTCAGTTCATGTCATAGGCTAGAACACTGCACATGTCTGGAACGCCACCGGTGTGATCCGTCTGCTGCGATGTCTTTAAATTCGCATGCAAAACTCTTCCTGCACGATAGATGTGGGTGTTATTTTAGCTACCACGTAATAATATTCTTTTGGCACACAATTTGAAGGCGTTAATGTCACTTTACATGTGCTCCGGTCACGGGAGACAATGCCGTCGACTGCTAAACGAGTTTGTGAATGCAGACGGTTCGTCAGAATTGGTTAGCAGACGGCACGTCTTCACTTTTTGGTCATACCGCATTTACTTGTAAAAAAAATGAAATAGTGGATGCGGGAGATCGTCAACAATGCCGAGCGATAACGGTGATTTGGCTTCCTCTTCAACGAAAAGGTATTGGGGTGCAAATGCATAGTGCAACTGAAAAACAGAGAGTGAAACACTGGAAGAAACAGAACATTCAGGCTAACGGCCATTCGAAGGTTATAACACAACAGAAACATGTTGCGTGTTTACCGCTTGTAAGATATATGTCTCCCCTATATAAAAAAAAATTTACGTGTTGTGCACCTATCGGAAACCCCTAAATATGAGTATTCGCTTGCCCTTTCTGGTATATTGAGGTCTTATCTGAGTGACATCTGTATATAGTATTTCTAAACTATATATATACATTACATTCATGTACATGAGAAAAAGAAATGTCGGTGAGCTACAAATGTGATTTGTTTCGGCTTTGATAAAAAGTATCCCAAACAATATTTCGAGTTGTCGCTATTCAACTTGCAAGCGCACCCAAAGATATCGTTTAGAGCAAAAAAAAAAAAAAAGCACTTTCTAGTTACTATAAATAGACATGTCATAATGTCAAGATTCTTAGCGTTAGCTATACAAATATAATTACCAAAATTAAGTTCCCCGTGCAGTGTTTCACTCGACCGTACCAGACGACGGCGTGCGTCGCCGACGAGGTGGATACCTGGAGGCAATGTTGTTCTGCCTCATATTAAAAAAAAATTTCTTTCCAAAATATTAAAAAGCACTTTTCTAATTTTTTGATATGTTGAACAGAGGGGGTTGGTTAACCTTTCGGCTATTTCAGAAAATGCGAGCACCGTTGCCCACATGGCTTTTTTTTTTTTTACCCTCTATGTGGCCGTTTTTGAAGAAAGTGACATATTCACTATTTAATTAAAAACTGACGGAATAATTTTTGTAATTGTAATGGAACCTAGTCGAGCATAAGGTTCAGAAAAATCAGTGAAAAATTGTTTTTAGTAAAACTTTAATTTCAAGTTGGCTAAAAAAAATCAAGAAATCTTTAAAATTTGCTTAGGTTTGGAATGCCTGCCTGGATCCAAAATGGCGGCGTAAGGTATTTTACTTTCAAGGTAAGATAGAATATATTAGTGATCGATAGCATACAAAAATAAAATTATGTTGTAAGAATAGCTTTTTTTACCAATTTTTTTAAATACGGAAGGTTTTCTCCGATTCCCCGCACTTTGGAGCATGACGTCAGCAAAAATAAGCGTAATTCAGCCCTCCGAACTTAGCCATCCTTACTTTTAAACGTGTCTTTATTCATAGTATTTTTTTAAGCATATCCAAAATATGACGAAAATTGCCGTCTCCTCCGAGGATAAGCCGCGGGGACCGATTGCGCCAAACTGCCCGTGCTATCTGTTCGGTGTACGATCTTTTTTTGATGTGGACCTTTTTCAGCGTTCCTGCTTACACACTAAAATATTTTGCTCCCTTAAGGGTGTAAAAGGCCTGTTCCAGAGACCCACCCCCTTGTTATACCCTTTCATAACCAATAGTAATTACGTTTTTTTTTTTCTCGTTTCTTCCCCCCGATTATCAGAATACACTGAATAGTAATGCCCGTGAGGCGTTGTAGGTACAGTGTGAATAAATGAAGAAACTGAGAAATAGTATCTGTAATAAATAAATATATTAACATTTTACCCCCCAAGGTGATCTAACTTCTACTCTATGCGCCGTGAAACTGAGGGAGAGGGTGACGACGAGAGGGTATGTCTGATTGGAAAGCTCTGTTTGGAAAGATTAGTGGGTAGACCTCAACTGCCTTTGTCTCCACTGCACTCGTCGAACGCGTTAGAATGCGGATGCCGGTGTCCTGCTCCCCGTCATTGCCTCTATTTCAGAACTATTCCATAACTTATCTAAAAAAAATTATTCTCCCCGATTAAACGCCACATGCATACGAGTTTGCCACGAAAAGTAAGATCCAAGCATTTATCAACCTCGCTGACTTTCATTGGCACATTTCAGTTCATCGAACCCGTCAGATACATCCAGGGCGTATTGCCAAATCACGAACTAACTTTGGGCGTGAAAGAGATGACCATACATTTCCTGAACTATTACATCATATCACATCGCTAGAAACTCCTGGGTGAAACAAAAATGAGGTTGTACGAAAATGTGCATTCTTTGATCGATGGGTTTTTCTTATTTATTCTTGCGCAATCATGCATTGTTGCTTTCCTGGAAGGGGTACGGATCGAGGGGCGAGTGCTCGTCAAGCTGCATAAAATCGGCTTTGTCCCCTCGGTCTCCCCCGTCGCTGATGAGGAAAAATGAACAACGTTTCAAACGGCATTGAATAAATCGACGAAGACCATGCGAACAGTCACGCAAGCAGAGCCGCTTCATGTCGGCGAAGAACTCCGAGAAAGGCGCCGTTCCGGGAATCGTCGAAGCACTCTAGAATTCGTGAAAAAGGCTCATTGACTCCTCCCAAAACTCTATTCTCGAAATCGCGTGCCCAGTTTGTGGCAGGCGCTGATTTTATAAAGGGGCTTTAGTTTGTGGTTCTCTCTCTCTTCTTTGTTTATAACCGTTTTAAAGCACGAAATTAATTTAACGAAACCGCCCAATTCCAATATGTTGTCCGTCCGCACATCCGTTCGTCCGCCCGTCCGCACATTTCCCGCTCAATTTAGCGGGGAAATTGCCGTGGCGTGACCTACATACAAGTTCGGTTTCCCCGCTGAATCCATACGAAAAAAGTGATGTCACGTGATTTCACGAGACCTGCAGACCAAATTCAGTTTCCCCGCTCAATTTGGCGGGGAAATTGAGGTCACGTGAACTATACACCAATTCAGTTTAATCGCTAAATTTGGAGGTGAAATTGGTGTTGCGTGACCTGACGTCACGTGACCTATTACAGCAATATATTTTCCTGTTCAAATTATCTCGAAAATCGATGTCACGTGACCTTTGTACCACGTAACCTTTGTACCCTGTTACATTAAACGGTGAAATCCATAAAAAAAAAAAGTTTTTTCTTCACTCCCCGAAACGAATGTTTAAAGGGGATTCACCCACTCGGTCGCTCAATGGGCGAATTTCACTACACAAACCCAGTGTTGTGCCAGTTACAGAAAAAGAGTAACGAAATAGCTTGACTCGTTGGCTTTGAAAAAAGTTAATGCCTTACAGAGCTACGTTAACATTTTTGCAAATGTAACGAAATACCGGCGTCATTACTTCCTATGACTAACGGACGTTACTATTACGTTAGTTTGTTATTACTTTGTGCTTCACTGTTAATATATGAAGCTGTTTATAATAAACCGCCTTTATAAACTTTGCCAACAATACACTTGTTTAGACAGATTATTTATTTATTTATTTGTACAGTGCAGCGCCGAAGCATTACAGCAGGGGAGTGGGGTACAGATCACATTTATACGTTGGAAACTCACACAAACAGCATAAAGCGGCAGGGATTCTCAAATAAGGGGACGTCTTTCTGGTGACGGTCGCCGTTAGATGCTGCGATAACCTTGCCACTTGTTAGCTGGGCCAGCTTGTTTGTCTGGCCTCGGCAGGATGTTTAATGTATATCCTCAGACGCGTGACGCTTCGCGAGCGCGATTAGGAGAATAGACCTATTGCCTAGTTACCCAAGCATCGAGGAGAATGCAGGGATTGGTGTTCCACGTGCCGCACGTGCTGGCCTCAGCAGTAATAACTTTTCTAAAGCAAATGCCTAGAACAAATCGCGTCTTGCACCCGCGTTCGTCAACGCTTTCTTTTGGTTATTTACTTCGAATGTTCTATCGGGGAAGGCGAGCGCGTGTGGCACGTGGAACACCAATTCCTGCATTCTCCTTGATGCTTGGGTAATTTAGCGATACGTCTATTGAACCTTGCCCATAGCACCTGCCTGGGAAGAAAGACCGCTCTGAAAAGAACGGCCGGACGCACATCACGTAAGGAACACAAAATAGACCTCGTCATGTAATCAAAGTTAATCCGGTAAAATAAACGTTATTTTATTCCTTCAGAAACCAATGTCGCATTTCCAATTAACTACAAGCGTGAGCACCCGGCCACCGCTGACACACTTGTTTTGGTCTAAAAGGAGGGAACGTCAACGCTTCCAAACTTTATTGTCTCTTTCCAGCGAGACGGAGGCCCGAACCCTGAGGGTACGGCGATGGTGATTCTAGCAGCTGCTATACAAAGACTGCACCAAGGACGCTTAGGGGTTCCGCGCAGCGTTAATATCGCGCCTTTTGGGCCCGGTCGTGGGCACGTGAAAAATGTCTTCCGAAGGAGTTTCAAATGACGCCGCTTACACATAGCTTTCTTGGGGTTTCTTTGCCACTTTTACGTACTGTACATAATAAAAAAATATATTGCTTTTAAACAATCACGCAGGCGTTTTTAATCAAAAGTAACGAGTAACGGGTAACGAAATTTGAGAGGAGATACCGTAAAATAATAACGACATTACTTTACTCGTTGCTCATTTGGGATTCTAACGAGTACGTTTCGTAAAAAAACTAACGCGTTACCAGTAACGTCGTTACTTGTAACGCGTTAGTTCCAACGCTGCACAAACCTGAGTTCCAGGAATGCACCAGAGTATTGATTATTTTTGAGGTTCATTATGAAGAGCCAATGAAGGTCGTACGACCCTTAATGTTCCTTTTCAGAGCGCTGTATATTTCAATAAAATCCAGAAATATGACCATTTTGACTGTTTTGTGCACATTTTAAGACAATTTTGAAATTAAATTTACTTGGATGATAAAGTGACAACACGAATGCTAGTACGGACTAGAAGTGTCTCCCATCTTAATGTTAAGGCTCTGACGGAAAGCCCAAATGTCTTAATATTTTCGTATTAGTGTAAATAAACTAGACAGTGCCTTTTTCCCTAGATTTTTTTTTTTTTTTAATGGGTTCAACGAGATGGCGACACCAGCACCAAATGACCCAAGCCAGTGCATTTGTTTTGTTGCTGTTTTCACGAGTTTGCACGGACGGCGACTCGCGGTACGAGTTCTTTGCTTGACATGCCGAGATCGGTTTTGCCGTTTTGCTGGAGAATCCTCTGTGTGGGATCTCTGTCTATAGCTGCTGCACCACATAAAAAATACAACCAATGAGAGGCGACGCATGCATGACGTAGTGATGCCATGGCAACATGCTGTCTTTCGCCCTCGCACGACGAGCTTTCACTTTCAATTTTAGATTGCCCTCGGCCAATGCCACGACCTATGCGGACAATGTGCCACGTAACCTATCCCTCCGCAAGTCCCTAGGTAACACCGAAGAGTCCCACGCCCTCAGGAAAGCCACGTGATGTGTTTGTTTGTCTTGGAAGCAGAGTCAAATCATCAAATACGCCAATGCACGAGCTGGTGCAGAGTGCGACGTTTGGACGGAAGCAAATGGCGGCGCAACACTAAAATGAGCGGCTATGGGGCGGCCCCTGAAAGGAAACTGCGGTGCCGCTCTCGTTTCTGGTCTCGTAGAACGTGTCTCTCGCGTTCACCAACAGTGGTTGTCGGTACTTCTGAGAAACGCCAAGCGTGAATTTTATCCAGAAACTTTAGCTCACAGCGCTGATTAGGCTTCCCTGGCTTTTATCGGCCGCTTCACATATTGGTCATCTTGTGGCCCATCTTATATTTGCAAAAAAAGAAATGCGATGTGGTGTATCTGAACGTCAGAGCTCAGGTCATAATTCATTTAATTATGAATCTGTGTAGAAATGCCCTGTCTTTCCTATTCGGTATATGTGCGTGAACCAAGGTGGACGTTGATGAATCCGTGACAACCGTGAATATGGTAATCCAACTCAGCGCTTTGACTCTGCGGTGTCACGTAGCTCTAAAGAGAAGAATACACAAGCTCGGTCCGAGTTAGCGCTATAAATGGCTTGCACGTAACGTCCTTGCACCATACCGGTGTGCATTTTACTTCTTTCCCCCAAAAGAAGAAATGCGATAGTACACAGTTTACACTGCAAAAGATACACGCTCACAAGCAAGTCCACCACAATGGCAGCTGGTGTGACGTCAGTGCAGGCCATAAAACCATTTCGCTCGTGCCTTCGGGCTCCCTTGCAGTTATGGTGAAATAGGGCCTTATGTACATAGACGCTTTAGACACGCGCCAGATTACAACCGCCATTGCTGACTTTCTCTTGTTTTACCGAGATACCAAGTCACTGAAACGGGCGTTGTCGAGCCTTCACAAAGACCAATGCTGGGAAGGACACATGCAGTAGAATCTAAAATGGCAATAACCTTACGTGCTAGGGTAATGATGAAGTGAATTATTAGGAATAAGAGGAAAGAAAAACAGAAGTTGTATGTTATGGCGGCGGGCATGCACATTTGCCGAGAGATGCAGAAGTCCGAATAATCAGACATATAAACAAGGGGTCCCTGAATAGCCGAGATGTATCATACGGCCGCTACAAGCCATCAGAGTCAATCCTGCACTGAGGGGATGGGACTGTCCGGGTTCGCCTTGCGATTCCCGGAGCTCTAGGTCACATGGTGCTGGATGGGCTGTGATGGTTACTCTGGAATAGCTCACGGCATCAGCCGCGGTCATATGCTCCTGAAAATGAAAGGAGGATGGGTGGCAGCACAAGGCATTGCGCGTTGCCATGGCATCATTACGTCCTGCATGCTGCATGCATCCTCTCAAAACCATTCTCTAGACGACAGTGAAATCTCGAAGTTCTCCGGCAAAGCCATGGGGCAAAGGGGACCTCGGCCGCAGCCGGTGTCAAGCAAACGGCACGCAAGGAATGAATTGAGATGTATTCTTTATTTTTTAGCGATATGCATCTAAAAAGTTTATTTGTATTATTTACAAGCACTCTAAACCTCTGTCCAATCTTAGAATCGATGGTCCCAAGCATGCACGACAGTCAACGTCGCTTGTTTTCTTTCCTCACACTGGCGCTAGCCTCTACAATTGTTTATCCCTTTTAACCTGCAGCGCCCTCAGGTATGATTGCAGGGGCGCGAACAAGCGTACCATTTATGGCAGGTTGCTAGGCAATTGTGTTGCATATGTGAAACGTTCTAGCATCACAAACGGTTTGTGGTACTCTGAGTTTCAAGAAGCCAGACACGTATACGTTCACGGCGCTCGCATACTATGTGTACACTTGATATTTGTCCCAAAAATGAAGCGATACTACCGCTAATCTGGCTGATAAACCTGGCGATCTTCCAGCGCCTTTCCTACTCTCAAGCTCCTCTCCCTCAGCTGGGACTGGTGGTGGAGCTCCTCCTCGCCTACATTACTCCTCCTTGCTTACCCTTCTGGTCACATAACTTCCCCATTAACCAATCAGCGTCGAGCACGAGCACCCCACTCCTCCTCTCTCACCCGTAAACCAATCAATGTCGAGCCTCACGATCACGCTTTTATCTGGGCTTCACGAAATGCCGAACACCTAACCAAAAACCGTTTCAAGTAAAAAAAAAAAAGAAAAAAAAACAAAAAAAAAACAACGTTTTCACATTTGCGGCGCAAACAATCTCGCAAGGCAATGCATTCAATTCATTAACAATCCTCCCCCCCCCCCCCCCCCCCCACAAAAAAAAAAGAAATTTAGCCAACTTTGTTTTGGTACGGATTGTTCGTATTTTATGAATGCGGCCTATTTTCGTTGTAAAATATAATCGACCCTTTCCGAAATGCAGTGCCATCTGGTTGCTCAAAAAGCAGTTTCCCTTCGGACATACTAATGGCGGTCATGCTGTATTTCAACGGGCACCGTCACTTTAGCACGTCAGTGGCACATGAGGATTGGTTCTTCGATCACCTCATAATGTTTTCTTGATTTGTTTGTTACTGTTTCAATGTACTCTTTAAAAAAAAGCCCGTGCGTCTGCTTTCCCGCACAACACTCAGAGAGCCAATCATCGCAACTTACGGAGGCAGCTCAGCGAATGACGATGCCGAAACATATGTTTAGACCAAAAAACGCAGTCCGAGTTGTGACATTAAGCAATGCAAGCGTGACGTTTTGCATTGCTTAATGTCACAACTCAGACTGCGTTTTTTGGTCTAAACATATGTTTCGGCATCGTCATTCGCTGAGCTGCCTCCGTAAGTTGCGGTGATTGGCTCTCTGAGTGTTGTGCGGGAAAGCAGACGCAGGGGCTTTTTTTAGAGTGATAGCGCACATAAGAAATGAGCAGTACAAAGCGGCGACCCATAAGAAGGGTTCCGTGTTTTAGGCGTTTATTTTCCCCACATAGTTAGTGCATTTCGGTGTCAATGTTCGGTCCCAGAGACGGTGTTTATCGTGGCTGATGTTAAAGAAATTGGGACACGGGCATGCGGTCGCCCAACCTCTATAGGACATGCATGCGACCCAAATATGGAGTGTCCCAAGCGGACCTTCCGCTGTAAAACGAACCGTAAAAATCGGCGCCTGCACATAGAAAGCTCGAACTTCGGTCGAGTGTGAGCTGATCAGGTCAATTTTAGCGTCTGAAATTTCAAATCGTTGTTCTCTGCCTGTAACAAAAAAAAATTAATAAAAAAATTGTCAAAGTCATGGTTGGACGCTTTCGCAGACGACAGAGTTAGCGACGCTATTTACTTGTGGCGCCATCTTCCAATACATAGTTTGCACGTGACGTCATTCAAAGAGCGCTCCGATGACCACCAGAGAGGAGGGCAGTCGTCGCTATTCTCCCCCCAGAAGATTATAGAAGATTATCCCGTCACTCAAAATTCTTACAAAAGCAGTTTCCCTCTCCTCCTCTTACATGGAGGCCAAAAATATGCGACGTGACGTCAGTGCAACCTGTGTTATTATGCAGCGAGCAGACGATGCGCTCTGTCGTCTGCTCACTGCGCCTTCCGAAGATGGCGCCACAAGTAAATAGCGTCGCTGACTTGGTCGTCTGCGATCATAATTATGAATTAATACATTCAGGCAAGGGGGGAGACAAAAAGGGGACATACACACCACCGTCTCAAAAGGTTGAGTGCGGTCCGTGACCGCGCTCAACCTTGAGTTTGGTAAGTTTGTGGTCTATTTTTTTTTCTTTTTATAAAAAAGATAATAAGGTTTGAACTTTCACACACTAAAACTGACCTGCTCAGTGCACATTCGATATAGTTTTAACTCTCTATGTCCGGGCGCCGATTTTTCCGGCTCGTTTTATAGCGGAAGGCCCGCTTGGTACGCCCTATATTTCGAAAATGTCCCGGTGCCAATAAGAAAAAGAAACGAGATAAGGAGTTCGGTTCCTTGAGAAAAAATCAGCCTCGTGCAAAGTTCGGTGTGGTTGAAGCTTGGTTTTTGGTTATACGTGCCATGATCCCTGGGTTTTTCTTATACAATCACATCTTCGATTCGTTCTTTTTTTTTTTGAGAGGGGGGGGGGGGGAGGGGGTTCCGATTTTGATAAAACCGGGTCGGGAGTTAGTTTTCGTGATTTATCGGTATTTATTGAAAATACGAAAGCCGAGCCATCAGCTCCTTGATTTGATTTCCACCATCAAAAGGCTGTAGAGCCAAACCTGTGAAAAGAAATTTATTGGACCACATTCCGAATTATACGCGGTTACACAGAAATCGCATCGAACTAGTCTGCCGTGTTGTACTGACGTCTCTAGCGTACAAGGAAACAAACAACGACGACACACGGTGGGGCGTTCAAGGCCCGCAGCTCGCAGACTGGCCGTTGGCCGTCCGACCCTTGAAACACTGCCGGCCCGCAGGCCGCGCGTCGTCGAAGCCCGAGGCTACGGCGGGCCATGCGGGGTCCCGGCTGACATGTGGAGCGAGGGACCAAGCCCGCTGGCCGGCGGCACCCCAACAGCCCCGGCCGTGTGCCTCCCTCTGGCGGCCGCCTCGCCCAGCACCGAGGGCATGGCCCGCTCCCCCAGCCACGAGTCCTTCGGCACGGACCTGTCGCTGCTCTCCCTCTCCAGTCTCGGCTCGGAGCTCGGGAGGCTCCGAGCGGGACAGCGCGCCAATCGCAGCTTGCTCCAGGTGACCGTTGAGGAGGTGTCTCCTGCCCGCAAAACGAAATCGTTTGGCACCCGCGAGGGTGTAATGCTTATATACAGTTCTCGTGGTGTCTGAAAGTGATCAATTTGTTAGTGTAAAGTTGTTTGCATTTCTGACGGCTGTGTAACTTACTCTGTTATTAATAACGCTTGCTGTAGGACTCTGTAAACTTCTGGACTATAATTTATCTCATTGAGTTGCCTGCGTGGCGGAAGGGTTCTGTTTCGCCCACCAGAGGTAGTGCTCGAACGCTGGAGTAGAAAGAGTAGTGTTCGAACGCTGGATGGTCCCTTCCCCAAGGAGTCTTTTGGGGTGTCACTCATTGCCTCAATTGATTTGTGACGTAAAACGTCAATTTTTTTTTCCTTCGTCTCACCCTACGATTGACTGAAGGCCAAATCTCCGGCCACTAGGTCCAGTCAGGAACCAGTCAGAAACCACTTATTGCTCTGACGTCCGTATCAGTGCTCAGGGGCGCGGGCACAATCTATACCCGTTGATTTCTAGCTGGCTCGCGATTGGACCTGGCGCTCCGTAGCGTTGGCTTTCAGTCCGTCGTCGGTTGAGACGACGCATGGCGCGAAGCATCTTTGTAAACTCCCGGATTAGTGCCAAGATTAGAGAATGACCGTTGATCTTTCCAAATCAGTCTTTATGACGATATCAACAAAGATCAAACCTTACGTAGTTTATTTATATAACATTAGAAATACCTGTATGCAGACGGTTTTGTGTGTGTGTGTGTGTGTGTGTGTGTGTTTGTGTGTGTGTGTGTGTGTGTGTGTGTGTGTGTGTGTGTGTGTGTGTGTGTGTGTGTGTGTGTGTGTGTGTGTGTGTGTGTGTGTGTGTGTGTGTGTGTGTGTGTGTGTGTGTGTGAAATATTGAGAGCTTTTATCAGTAACCTGAAATGGAACGACCACTTGAACAAAATTTGTTCTATATTAATTGAAAAAGTTGTTCTTCCTGCGAAGGAAATTAAAAGGGTCTCCTCGAATCTAAAGTTTGAAGCACATCGTGTTTCATGTTCGACGAGTACGATGCGCCTAAATTTTGTAGAATTCGTGTCACGCTAACGACAATACGTGGTTGGGCGTATCCAACACCATGCTCCTAGGTTTATCTTGCCTGACTATTGACCTTCATCACCAGTAAATAATATATGTTGAAGCAATGGGGTTGGAGCCGTTCCCATATACGCCCGCAGATCTCAAGGCGAAGATTCCTGTATTTGCTCTCTCACAGTATAAATGATTTGTCAAGTGAAACACGCCTATTTTATGTTCTCGTTAAGTCAACAAGTGTAATATCCAATTTATACGGTCAGCCTAAATGTATCTACAGGGTGTCACAAAAGAAAATTTACACGGTCTTTTTTACCGCAAAAATAACCTAGTCATCGCCGAACGCTCATTCTCCGCCCAAAGGTAGAGCTAGAGGTCACAACCAGATGCCAAAGTTTCAGCCCGATCCGATAACTTAATCAAAAGTTATAAGTGATTTTCTGAAAATTTCAATGGGAAGATGGCGGCCGACGGAATTTTCGAATAGATGGGGCTCTATGGCACCAGAAACCGAAAACGGGCAAAAATGGGCTCCATTTTCCCATTGAAATTTTTAGAAAATCACTTATAACTTTTCATTAAGTTACCGGATCTGGCTGAAGCTTTGGCATCTGGTTGTGACCTCTAGGTCTACCTTTGGGCGGATAATGAGCGTTCGGCGATGCCTAGTTTATTATTGCGGTAAAAAAGACCGTGTAAATTTTCTTTTGTGACATCCTGTATAACAAGGATCATTTTGCAGTCGGCAAATCAGCCCGCGCCCTTGCGTCGGAGCACATGCCACGCGCGGATGATAGCGAACTGATTCGCTGCCGGACATAAAGGTACCTATCTTGTAGATCCCTTTATGTTCGTGTAAATGGGGTATAATACCTTGTTCACACGATCATAAAGATACCTATAACATAGAGACTTTGATGGTCGGCGGCAAATCGGCTCGCTGTGCTCCGTGCGTGGCACGTGCCCGCAAACTAAGAGCGTGGACCGATTCACCGATTGCAAAGGAACCTGTATTATAGTACCCTTAGGTAACCCCTGAAAAGAAAAGAAAAACATTTTAAACAGTTTGGTTGGGACACGCGTGTCAAAAAATTAGTTTTACGGGAAAAAAGTTTGAGGAATATTGACGGGGCGAGATTTATTTTAAATTCTGCGCGCAATGTCCATGACGTCACGGTATGGTCATACACTCTTCCCACCTCAACGAGAGGGGGTCATGCGTACACTCCCTCCATCTCAACGTGATGGCCAAACCGATCCACCTCTCCTCCACGCTCCCGAAAAGCCGAGAGAGAAAACAAGGGGAAAGGAGGCCACTACCGACTAAATCGCGTCTCGCGCCGCCAATATTGCTCAAGAAAATAATTTTTTTTTTCGCGTATAATTAATTTTTTGACACGCATGTCCCAACCAGTCTGTTTAAAAAAAAGCTTTTTTTTTTTGTTTTCAGGGGTCCTTTAAGCCGGATTCACACTGCTTATACAGCATACAAAATACATTCTGCATACAGATTCGAACACGAGCTACCACGAGATCGGCTCTTCGAACGCCGCATGGCAGTGCGTTCAAGGAGAAAACTTGGCACGCGACATTCGAAGCATGGATATTGCGGTGGCTGATATTTGCAGACTGCCTTTTGTATGGTGTATGAGTAGCGTGAACACGGCTTTAGGCTGGCCGTGTGAATCGAGCATAAATCACTCCAAAGTAATACGCCTATACTTTGACAGGACAACATTCTTCGAAAAATCGCTTTTACTGATAAAAAAAACCCTTTTCAAAAGTCCATCAAGCAACATTGGCAGTCGCCATTGCTTGGACACGAGGCGCGTGATTGGATCCGAGTTCACGCCGAACGCTGACGTCACCCTCGTTTCCCAATACGTGCTCACACTCTAAAAAAAAAGCCCGTGCGTCTCCTTTCCTGCACAACACTCGGAGAGCCAATCAGCGCAACTTACGGAGGCAGCTCAGCGAATAACGATGCCGAGACATATGGCTAGACCAAAAAACGCAGTCTTAGTTGTGACATTAAGCATTGCAAAACGTCACGCTTTTTCATTGCTTAATGTCACAACTCAGACTGCGTTTTTTGGTCTAAACATATGTTTCGGCATCGTCATTCGCTGAGCTGCCTCCGTAAGTGGCGCTGATTGGCTCTCCGAGTGTCATGCGGCAAAGGAGACTCAC
Organism: Ixodes scapularis; assembly: GCF_016920785.2. Lineage (NCBI taxonomy): Eukaryota > Metazoa > Arthropoda > Arachnida > Ixodida > Ixodidae > Ixodes > Ixodes scapularis. The sequence continues at coordinate 85,424,281 of NW_024609884.1, forward strand.
GGGCTTTTCTTAGAGTGCAGAGTATACTATATGAGCAAGCAATGGCGGACACGCGTTGGCGCAGACTTTCGAAAAGGATCTATTGAACAGTGGAACTGCTCGCCCCGATTGCTCCTCAAATTCACAAATGTGTTCCTAATGATCTAAAGCCTATTTAAATTCTTCCTTGCACGCGAGAGATTATGTGCGTTATAGAGACTTTGAGGCATACTTGGTTCCACTTCGAGCAGCAAAAGCTACACGGACCCGCACATTGAACGAGCCTGCCGAGAACGCCCGCTCGGGCAGGGTTCGCGTTTGTAGCTTCGGCTTCGCTCGCACTTGTGATGAAGTCTAGTAGCAGCTAGCAGAGAGGCGAGCCCAACGAGGCCCTTGCTAAGGACGCCTCATCGACTCTGGTGCCCAGGTGCCCGGCGTGTGCTTCGGCTCGCGGAGGCCCATCTCGGGCGAGGTGTTGCTCGAGGAGGAGTCCGAGGCGATTCGCAGCTGCGGCGCCCTCTCGTCGGTTCTGGGCCTGGTGAAGAGCTTCAGCACCGGCGACATCAACCAGACGGCGGTAGACGAGAACGACGCTCCGCTCCGTGCCAGCGTCTCCGAAGTGGCCTTGTGCGCAGCGCTGCCTCCCCGAGGCAGGCTGGACTACGCGTCGCGGTCCTGCTCCACCTGGGTGGCCGTGGGGGACGTGTCGTCCACGTCGCAGCTACCATCGCCGCAGGGGCTGCCGGCGCCGACCAACGCCACCGGCGGCGACGCGTCGCCTGGCTTCACGGCGGCAGACCTAGTCCGCTCGGTGAACAAGAAAGTGCGCCAGATGTACATTCGACGCCGACTCCTGTCCACGTACAAGGCGCTCGAGCGACTCACCAAGAGCGAACTGAACTTGAGCGGCCAGCCGAGGGACGACCTGCCGCAGGTGCACGTGACGAGCGAGCTCAACCGCTGCATCCGGGACGAGTTGGACCTGTCGTCGCTGGGCTTTCGGGGCGCCAACCGCACGCTGTCGCTGACCGTCAAGGACGTGGAGAGAGACCGGGGCAAGCCGCTCACCAAGTTCGAGCGCAACATGATGATCTTCAACTGGCTGCAGAGCCTCGACGAGAACACGTTCGAGCAGTCCTAGTCGAGCGCCTTGCCCACCTTGGGGGCAGCGGCCCGACCCGGTCCCCGACCATCAGGTCCCGGCCACACGACGGCCTGTAGCGTGCCTCGTCTTCCCGGTAACCAGGTACACATCGCACCCCGTGTTTTGGATCGTCACCGGCCGCTCTTCGATGGAACACACCTTTTGGACGTGAATTGATCAGACCGCCCATATTCCGACCGAACGAGCGAAATGATGTCTTTGCAATGTCGGTCGGGCACCGCTGTGTTGACAATAAAGCGGTAGAGACCGATTAACTACGCAGTCGCGTAAAAACTCGCAGCTCGTTAGGGCACGACGATAACCGGTTTGGTTACGCCTCCCCTAGGCCAATGGGTTCTTATTTGACCCCCGCAATCTCAACGTCGATCATTTGTAACCTGGAGTGGTTGGCGCGTCCTTTTGCTGTGCCTTTTGTGCCTGCATATTTGGTTTCGCAAGTGTAACAGCTCGTACTAGTTTCTTTTTTTTTTCACCTGTAGCGTTCGTTGTTATGAAAGTGATACGAACACGAAGGAGAGAATAAAAGTTTGCGTGTGATCTTGGTGAGCGCACGGTCTGAACAAGCGCACAGCCCTAAGGCGGATACCCGACGAAAAGAGAACGACGCAGACAATGCGCAAGTCCCAGACAGAGCTGTGATTTATTCGACGAGACACACGTGTCTTCAAACAGCAGTTGTGTTTGACGTTAGCATAATATCTATGTTCCATTTTTGTTTCATTGAGTGTATACGTTGTATTGTGTATACCTTTCTATCTTGGATGAGTTTCTAGCTTTTTCTTAGTGCAAGCCACCGAGGTTCTTCGTGATACTTGCCAGCGACTTTGCCATGATGCTTTCCATTCCAAAAATTATCAATAAGTTTCAACTGAGCTTCTAATGTATCGTTATAAGTCAATGGAAACTCAGAATAAACTCAACGGCGAATGAGGTTGATCCTATTCTATTGAATTTGCTCTTTAGGACCACAATTGAGTTTGGTCATTATACCTGAATATCTATTCTTTTGAATTTACTCATTAGGAATACAACTGAGTTTGGTCATTGAGAACTAGATATTATTTTAATTTACTCACTAGGTATGCAATTGAGTTTGGTCATTAAGAAATAAATACCCATTCTCTTGAATTTATTCATTAGATATGCAAACGAGTTATATCGTTAAGAACTCAATATAGGTACATTATTTTAAAGTTACTCATTCTATTTCAAAATGACTTCTATTATTAAAAGCTCAAAATTCATTATTTTAAATTTATTCCTTGGATATGTAAATGGTTTTATCGTTAACCACTCAATATCTATTATACTGAGCTCACTCACTAGACACGCACTTGAGTTCTATCACTCGACAACCATTTATTTGTCTCTTCATTAGAGATTCAAATAAGTTTGTATCGTTCAGTAATAGACATCAGCTGATTCCTACCCTTTGCAGTTGAGGAATCCCACCAAGGGCGTAGCTGAAAACTACCAGGAGTGCACTTATGAAACTCGGAATAAAAAAAAAAAAACGAAAAAAAAAATTGCCGAGATTTATATGTGCGAGGAATGTAATCCAAAACTTTCAAAACCTCTTGGAGCATATCTTCGAAAGCATTTATTGACAACTCTGCACAATGCATTGCCCCACAGTTGACTTCCTGTAGCTAGTGTCAATAGAAAAGCAGTCAACTTTCTGTGGGCTCCCTATTGAACATATCTTTGACTTTGGGTCAGAAGTTTACACTATGTTTCTCTATAGTCACTGGCAAGGTGGGAACGACAGGGAGGAGCTTCACTTGATGTCCCACCTCCAGCGCGAGGCCCCTACCTTCGAAAAGCTTAGACGTCTCGTGCACCTCCAGCGCGCCGTCAAAGCACGGCGGAAGGCACGGAGCACGTGCTGAAGGCCGAGCGTTCCAAAGACACGCTATGTTGTCATCACTCTTTCAGTGACTGTAGTGATTTCATGAGCCTATTATACTAGCCACTGATTTAAGGGTTACTGCTCAGGAAAGATAGTGAATGATCATACCGAAAAAAAAAACGCAAAAAACAACCTTGAGACTAGGGAAATAAATGCGACAAAACAACACCGTCTCAATGTTTTTTTGTTTTTGTTTTTTAACGTGATAATATCAGTCATTTTGTAAAAAAAAATAAACGATACAATTTTTTTTTTTTTTTTCTTGAAGCGTAGCAATTACCGTTACTTGTCTCGTCCTGAGCGGTGCTATGCAGAAAAACGATAACATGCCAGCAAGGAACTGCTTTTTGGATTTAACGACTGCACCGAATGATTATTGCTCGTACCAATGTCCTTTGCAAGAGATAGAATCCACTAAAGTCGAAACACTGTTTACCACTCATCAGACTTCCGAGGTGGAGAAGGGATACAAGAAACCATAATGAATGCTGAGGTGGTCATCGCGGCCAAATGAATCCCTTTCCTATGTAGGGTTATGAGGCGTTGGAGTAGTCAACAGGAGAGTGATTCGAATGCTGTGAGTGCTTCAGGTTCTTTGTGTTCGTTTTCTCCGCGTACGATGCACTCAGGAATTATAAAGACGAAAATTCCCATCAAATTGCAGAAATGTTCTTAAAAACGCAGTTACAAAAATTCAATTGAAACACATTCACCGAAAATGCTATTAAAATTTAGTTGCCTAAAATGTATTTGAAACACAGTCGAGAAAATTCTTTTCAAATTCTATTTCTAAAATTCGATTGAAACGCAGTGGCCAATATTCTGTGAATACTCAATAGGAACACATAAGAAAAAAAAAATTGCGTTTCAACTGAGACTCGATAGGAACACATAAGACAAACAACAATTTAGTTTCCCCCGAGTCTCAACACAGTGTATTGAGTGAGTTCTTAACAATTTCAATTGAAATTCATTTCATTGTTTTGTAAGAGTTGGGAGGGTTTCGGGGCAACGAGAATTCACTCTTCACGCACTGCTCGCTTACGTAGCTTCATTTGCTAGAAATACCTTCGAGAATAGATGTTTTTGGATGTTTTTGCGTCCACCGACTTTCGTCCCTGTCGGAGTTTGCCCTCAGTCGCTCCTCCGTTCCAGCGGTTTTATGGCCCGCCATTACGCCCCGCTATGTTTTGACTCATCGAAGCTTTATCTCCGCGCCGCGCTGCTCCCAGCAAACTCTGCCGCGATAACTGGCGGCCCTGCGTTCAACTGCGTCCAACGACTAATTGAGGTGTATGTGTGCCTCCCAGCCCCGGTTTCTGGCTGCCTGTTTAGCGTACGAGGGCATCGAAGATTGTCCCCGCGTCCTGCTCAGGTCGGTCTGTCGTCGGAAAGGTTTCCAAGACCAGTCATCGTCGGTTTACTCGTAAGAAAAAAAGAAAATAAGATTGAGAGGCTTTCTCTTCTCCTCTACATATCTGATCTATAGCAGTAGCTCATACGGCGGGAGCGAGTGTATGGCGTTGCAATGATGCTTTGCATGAAAAGGACTGTAGAGTTGAGTAGACAGTGGAACTGTTGGGACGTTTTGCGCAGAGGAGCTGCTCGGCCGAGCTGCCGGGCTTTCTGACCAATGTCCCGCTGAATTGTACAAGTTACCTTAGAAACACCCTTTGGACGATCGCAAAGTGCGGCTCGTATTCATAGTGGCTGGGGAGAGTTACGCGTCATTCGTACTCAATGAGCGGACCAGAGACACAAATGCTCTACTACTCTTCGCGCGTGCTTGCGAAGCTCTACAGAGCTGCTCCTTGTCTTACTCGTGTATATATGCTTGTTACCTGTTCTGTCGTGGAAGCGCAACTGTGAGAGCATCTGTGTTGATTTTTATTCGTCGCGTGTCTCGTCCTTGGACATGCTCTTTCTGCCCATGGGATCATTCTCACCCGAGACATTTCGTAGGAGCCCTGGCGACCACACGACCAACTCTGCTCGGAACCATAGGAAAAACACCTTGCCGGAAACTTCGACACGCTGCTTCAGTAACGCTTGTCGTCGAACAGGCTTTTCTGTTGGCGATCGGCGCCTCTGAAGTGTCGTGAGTGAAGGTTGCTTGCTAGAAAGGTCTGTTGGGCGTGCCTGCGAGCGGAGTTGGTTCGGTATTCGCTTATGACTGCTCTTGTTGTTTTGTCTTTTCTTCCTGCGTTCTGTCAGATTTGTTACTTTGATGACGTTATGGTTGTGTCTGTTTCATTTTCATCGTGGCTCCGTTGTCTTGCATCTCTCATGCGCGTCTAAGGATTAAAATGTGTACGTGGATGTCTTCGCGTGAATAAATAAAAGATGCACGAGTATATCTTCCTCATTCACTGCCATAAACAACATTGTGACATGAAAGTTCTTGGGTCATTTTCGTCGAGTCGCGCAGCGTTTCCTGAGCATCACACTTTAAGCCTTTAGTGTATAGCTTACATTGATTGATTTACTGTTTATTGGCGCAAGGGCTACCTATGGGCCAAAGAGTCTATGGTGATGATATAGCTTGCATGTTTCGCGTTTAACTCCATATATCTTAACAAAGCCGTCTTCCGATAAATCCTGAACCCATTAATGCTTTGAAAAATTTTGTTTTGTGGAAAGGTGATTGTCTCTATATATGTAGTGCTATTCAAAACGAAGCGCATAAGAATGGCCATGAAAGGGACGAATGATAAGAAAGGTATCGCATTTTTGCAGCACCACTGTATCGTTTGGGAGGAGCAGATCAATTACTGCCGTCCTTAACGCGTAGAGCTTATTTAAAAAAAAACAATAAAAGAGGTATAGCTTCAATCTAAAAAAAAAAATATATAAATGAGCGCGAGCTACTTATTACTTGCAGAATAAATCCTTCCCAGCTCCTTTGACTACTTTTCTTGATAAAAGGAACTGCTCAGGCCTCAGTGGCTTAGCTGGCACATTGTAATCGACGTACAGCCCACAATCCGGTGGCACATGCGGCCACCTCTCTTACGGTTTCGACAATTGAAATTTGAAGGACCAGCGCACGATCATCACACATATAAGTAGCAAATAAAAATTCGCTGACAACCAGCAGACAAACAAAAGCTCGCGCTCGCATGTACCGCACTCAAGCCGTCGGAGCTTGGAGCGTTTTTGGATCGCTCCAAATCCACCGAGGAAACTCCCCATGAAATGAGGCCTTAGACGAGCATTTCCGCGACCTGCTTGAACCCTGCATGTGCAGTGGCGGGGGGCCGTTATCTCAGCGCGAACGATGTGTATAGTAGATGGACACGGGCCGGCGACGCGTCTCCAGGCGTCCGAAAAACCGTGTTGCTCCACTTTTGTTTCCTCGGGGCTCGTAAACAGGGTAAACTCTTCCGCACGGTGCCACCAAACCTCGCGTTCTAAACGCGTCATTACACCGGGCAATATACGCAAGACGCAGGTATACAGGCGTGCGAGGCGTTGCATATGTATGACGAAACCCGCGTGGTGGTCGTTTCCGAACGGAGGCAGCCGGCCGAGGGCTCGTCGCTTATCTGCTCCAGTGAATCCTACCTAATCCGCCGCCAGAGACGGTTGCTTCCCCCGAAGCGAGGATCATCAGCATGGTATCCCTGAAGGCAAGACTGCTGCTGCTCGTCGCCTACGTGGGCAGCGTGACCGTCGTGGTGACCATCGAGCGCTACTGGACCTCCTCAGGCGAGTTTGCGTTGACCGCCGTTCGCCCGCAATGAAAGCCTGCAGTGCGCCTGACTCTGCCCTTTTTTTATCAGCTGCCGTCGGCCGCTCGAGTTATCTCGTGCCTTTCCCAACGCCTAATGAGTATTGATTGCTTTGTTTACACCGCTTAAACGGCGCGGGCAGGCGCGTTGGCGCGGCATATTCTAGCACCTTCGTTATCGAGTGCATTGGCGCGTGTATACTGTATACGAGAGGATTCCCTCGCAAATCGAGAAGCAGATAGAGATCAGGGAGCGGCGCAAAAAGTTCGCCATCATCAAAGCCGGCGTCCTCGTCCTTAGACACACGAAGCAGATGAAGGCCGCGACGCGTTAAGAGACCGGGAAATACGCAGCGCCCTCATTGTCTTCCTGGCGCATTGTGGCAATGATATGGTGAACTAGAATGGGGAGGTGTGCCGTCCGGTGGCCGTGACTTTGTCGCAATGTGTGGGCACGCCGGTGAGGGCGCTGTGGGGCAGAGCGCGGTAAAGTCCCTGCATGTGGCAAAAGTGCGGCATTCTCTTTCCTTCTCCTCTAAAAACCCTCCTTACCCCACCTCCAACTTCCGGTTTGCGACGGAGGCGCCCTCTGGAATTTCCCAAGCGTCTCGACGTCTCGGTCAGCTGAAGCAGTCTAGATGCCGATCGTGTGGACTTTTCTCGTCAGACAAGTGTGGCAATGACCTCATTTAGAGCCTGATTGTATCCGACCGTCCTGAAGCCGCTCTAGATCTGTTCGTCCAACCAAAGTGCTTTGGATAATCGTCCCTACCGAGTTGCATTAGGTCAGTGTCTCGTGAGTGTTCGGCTTCACAGCTGGAGCGGGCGAGTTGCCGATCGTGTGGACATTTCTCGTCATATGGCAATGACCTCATTTAGAGCCCGCATTCGCATCCGACCGTCCTGAAGCCACTCTAGAAATGTTCGTCTAACTGTAGATCCCGAAAGTACTTTGGATAATCGTTCCTACCGAGTTGCATTAGGTTAGTGTCTCGTGAGCGTTCGTCTTCACAGGAATTGCAAGTCGTTTTTAATCATCATATAAAACCGCCAAATTTTCTTTCTAATCGGGGAAGTGTTGATGTGGTTGACGCTAAGCTAGCACTTTTAAGCTGCCTACAATACTAGTAACGATAAAAATCGCTACGTATTTCTGTGCATGCTGTAAAAAATTGCGACACCGCGGGTCTTTCGCTACGGGGCTACGCGGTGCCGCTACTTTTCCGGGCGTATAATAAATACGATTGTCGTTATTTTATTTGATGAAACCGTTTTTAGAAATGAAAACTCCGTTTTCGTTTAGTTTTGTTACTCCGTAATTTTATCAGAGCGTCTGTATCTTTTCTGTTACTCGCTTATACTAAAAAAAAATCTAGGTTTAATTACGATTTACGCTGCTTTTAGACTCCTGGGCCAGCGTCCTGGTGCAGACTTGGAAACTGGCGCTCGGTTTCAGCACCTAGTTCTCGAGTCAAGCAATTGCTGGTTATTTCAGTAAAAGGGAATGAGGCAAAAATAATTCAGATCACACCCAGAAAACAATGCAAAATAAGCGAATGCTAGATCAAAATCTCCATGAAAATACACAAGCACAGATGATGTTAAAAAGAACAAAATCAAAGTCACAATTTTATTTATTTCACAAAACTGCCAGCCAAGTAAAAGGCCACGGGAGGAGCATTCACTACAAGTAGAATACATACTGAGTACATAACAAAACAGATCACGAATGAAAAAAGAAGATAAATGACACGGAGACACCATGCACAATCGAAATGCTTTCTTAACACTTCAGGAATGTTCGGGTAGCTTTACTGACAGGTGCGATTACTTTTACATATCATGAAATACTTCTAAAGCCCTTATACCTTCTAAAGCTGTTACTGATATGGTACACCTGTAGGCAAGAAATTGTACAAACCACATGAAATTAAACATAGAGCTACATGATGAGACAGGTCTTCAGGTATCCGACTTCAGATGCATACTTAAGATAAGGACGCACGAGTGTGTTATCTGCTGCAAGTTTGGCTCACCTTGTATGCTAAAGAATCCATCAGCTTGTGAATTATGTCTGACACAAACTCGAAGTCCTATAGATGCCAATGAAGTGTGCATTCTACAGGCAAAAGCTACCCCGATTCCCCAGTACCAGATTGAAACCATGGGAAACACAAGAATGATGACTCTTAAAAACTTTCTCTGGGATCCCTTTACTCCATGCAGTCCCCTTCATAGTGGACTTTTCGAGACACTTAAGTTGATCTGCAACGAGAAAGCGCATAAGTCCAAATTGTAAATTGTTATCATCGCGTTGCAACTGATACTCCTGTCATTGTGCCAATATCAGTTTTATCTGCATTGAATATAGTTCTTTGTGGCTCTTTGTTATTCATCAGTACACCAGAAAAACTGGCATTCTGACGATACTGCCTGATACCAAGGGTAAACAGTGTGCCTGAAAAAGAAAAAAAAAGATTATTACTTTAGTCTTGTTAAGTAGCTAACAGTGAGACAATAAGATCAAATGTAAGTAACAGTGTGTATCTGTTACTTACATCCGATCTGCCAGGAAATAAACAGCAGTCGAAAATGAAAACTCTTCAGCTGTTGCTGCGGCAATCTGTCCAGGACAAGCTGGGGAAGCAAGGGCCTGTAGGGCGCTGCTCAGACCTTGCTCGGGCAGCCATGGGACGGCACACACTTCTAGATTGAATGAATGAACAGAGGCAACAGTCGTTGTAGGTGTGCCTCGGTTCACCTGGAAACAGTATCATTGTGCTAAACTCACTGTAATGTTTGCCGAGTACAGGAACCGAGGTGTATGTAGACAACAGCAGTCCAGTGTGATGCGGTAGCAGTGTTCCACAAACGCGGGCCTAATCGTTCCTGCTTCTGCAGAGAGCGCGTGAGGGGCCGGCACTCAGAACGCGCTGGGCTCGCGCTTCTAAGATTCTAGCATTATCGGCCGTCGGGTTTGTGCGACGGCCGATAATCATGATGTTGATTATGGCTGCGCCCAAGCGCCACCTAGACACTGTCACACTCCCCCCCCCCCCCCCCCCCCCCCCCCCCCCCCCCTCTGCACGCACCAGCCGACCCTCGACAGAGGAAATGGCCTGATGTGCTGCTTCTGTTCATGCTGCGGTTAGAGCAAGATCAGTCATTCCTGGTGATCTGGTGTTTTAGGGACTTGAGCGAGATCCGGACGCAGGTGTTCTTGGTGACGCCTCCAACACCGGCCATCTGGTAGTGTCATGTCACGTCTATGATCTGGTCGCTCGGCGTCTCGATCACCATTGCCGGGACCCATGGCGGACCCGGACGAAAGTTGCGCGCATAAACTGCATCTCCTATTTAGGCAGGCGGTACCAGCCGAGTGCTCTTGTCATGCGCCATCTTCTGACTAAGCTGCCTTTCTTACACTGATGACCTCTTGTCTGGATGCAGCAACGTCAGCGCTGTCTTCAACCTGCGTCCCATAAGCAGTTCTGCTGGTGTAGATCCTGTGGTCTCGTGCGGTGTAGTCCTGTAGTTCGACATGATCCGGGCCAGCTGACAGGTGAAGTTACCGCTAGCGGCTTTCTTCAACTTGGACTTAATGGTCTGGACTGCACGCTCCGCAGCTCCATTCGATGCTGGGTGATAGGGCGGCGTGAGAGCGTGCCTTATGCCATTTTTTTGTAGGAAGTTCCTAAAAGTGCCGCTGACAAATTCTGGCCCGTTGTCGGATACGATAAGGTCCGGCAGCCCGTGACTTGCGAACATGAGTCGTAAGCAAGGAATTGTGGCTTCTGCTGACGGCGTAGACAGTGGAACGACCTCTATCCATTTCGAGTAGGCATCGACCACGATAAGCAAGTACCGGTTATTAAGTGGTCCTGCGAAGTCGATATGCAGCCGAGACCAAGGCTTCTCTGGAAACGGCCATGGCATCATTGGTACTGGCCGCGCAACACGTTGGTTTTCTTGGCATACACGGCATCCTCGTGCTGTCGCAGTATTATCATCGTCCAAAGATGTCCACCAGACATGGCTACCTGCCACGGCCTTCATTTTAGCGATTCCTGGGTGGCCAATTCATGCAGGGGCCCTAAACTCGTCAAACACAAAGTTGGAGCCGAAAGTTCGTGGAGCGCGCCGATTGGATGTTGGAGACAAAAGCGCCAAGTCATTGTCGTGATTGTCCAATCAGTGCGCTCCCTCAACTTCGGCTTCAACTTTGTGTTTGACGAGTTTAGGGCTTCAGGAGTCACAGCACATCTGGTTGCAAGACTGCGGGAATGATTACCCTCGACCCCAAGAGTATGCGAATTTCTTGTACACTCAGCTGAGTTGCTCGGCCTGCGTACGGTCTCAACTCTGGGTCGTGCAGCTCAGCTCCAGACCACAACGGATCTCGAAGCCTCGCCAAGGTCGGGTCCTTTGATGTAGCCTCGGCCGCAACAGACGCAAGTAACACCTTGGGATAGGTGTTCTCAAGCATGAGCACCTCGGCTGGCCGCTCGATGGGGTGCGCAGGGACAGGCAGTGCAAAACGGCTGAGGGGGTCTGGGTTGCTATGCTTGTACCAGGCCTGTATAGCAGCTTGTAGCGGTAAGCACATTAGCGCCCAACGCAGGACACGCGGTGAACAGGTCTGGGCCACAGGTTTGTTTGCAGCAAGCAGTCCCAGCAAAGGCTTGTGATCTGTGACAGCTTCAAAGTCACGTCCTCAGAGGTATTGCCGAAATTTGGACACGCCAAATATGAGGGCCAGGGCTTCCTTATTGAGCAGGCTGTAGTTTCGCTCAGCTAGTGAGAGAGTTGAGAAGCAAACGCAATCGGCCGCTCGGCGCCTGAATCTTCACAATGAGCTAGCACAGCCCCAACTCTGTACGGTTATGCATCACAGATCAGCACAACAGCTTTCTTAGTGTCATAATGCACCAGCACCGCGGCAGAGAGCAGCAACTCCTTGCTCTTACGGAAAGCTTCTTCTTGCTCATCACCCCAAGAGCATGGCGTCTTTGCCGCCAGGAGACGATTCAGTGGGTGCAGCACACTGGACAAGTTTGGCAGGAATCGCCGGTAAAAATTAACTAGTCCCAGATAGCTTTGCAATACCTTGACATCCGTAGGCCTTGGTGCTCTCAGGACAGCCTCAGTTTTCTTCGGGTTTGGTGGGAAACTCGCCGAGGTGACGATATGGCCCAAATATTCAGCCTTTGGAATCAATAAAGCGCACTTGTCTAGCTTAAGCTTCAGCCCAGCGTCCTGCAGACGATTTAGTACCTTTCTAGGTTCTGCAGGTGATCTTGGTCCTTCTCGCCAGTCACAAGGATGTCGTCGAAATACATGACGACATGCTTGAGGTCCTGCAACAGGTTGTCCATTTCACGCTGGAAAATCGATGGTGCCGAGGTCACACCGAATGGCAGGCGCGTGTATTGGTAAAGACCGCGAGGAGTATTGATGGTCACCAATTTTGAAGATTCCTCATCCAGCGCATCTTGTAGGTAGGCATCCTTCAAGTCCAGCTTGCTGAACTTCTTGCCCCCACTCAGCTTGGCAAACAGGTCTTCTACCCGAGGAATCGGATACTTCTCAGGCACAGTCACAGGATTTATCGTCACCTTGAAATCCCCACAGAGGTGAATCTGTCCATTCCGCTTCAGGACCGGAACAGGTGCGGCCCATTCCGACGTCTTCACGGTACGCAGGACTCCCTCCCGTTCCATACGCTACAGCTCCTCGTTAACCTTGTCGAACATCGCGAATGGTACTGGCGGAGGCTTGAAAAACCTTGACCTGGCGCCGTCTTTCATAGTTATCCTTGCAGCCAAGTCCTTGAAGGTTCCGAGGCTATCATTGAAAGCACTCGAGTACTTAGTGAGGACATCTTGAACAGACGTCACCACGTTTAATTCTTTTGCCCACGCAACTCAATGCCGAGACCCTTCATCCACCCCACCCAAGTAGGGACGGACAGGCACCCGGCACGACGTACAGAATATCCTGGCACCGGCGGTCTCCAAGCTGTATTGTTGCAGCGAGGCATCCGCGCACAGGAGAAAGTTCGCCCGAGTAGCTAGCTCTTCAGCATGACGCTCGACCGGTCGAGCTGCAACGGCGGGAATCGTTGGCGAAGTGTTTCTTCCGACACGACGGACACGTTGGCCCCCGTGTCGAGTTCCATCAGTAACGGAATCCCGTTCACCGAAACTTCCACTCGGAACGGCTGGCCATCGACTGCAGCGGCCCCGAGTTGCCACATCTCGTAGACCTCCGGCGGCGAGACATCCCTCACACTTTCGCCCACGACGTGGACCGATCGTTGTGGCCTGGCTGTCGACGCTCGGCCACCGAAGCTCGCATTCTCCTTGCAAACTCGTGAAAGATAGCCCTTGCCCCGACATTTGTGACAGATGCTACTTGCGTGACGACACTGGGTGGCGAAGTGCTCGCCCCCGCAGCGAAAGCAGGAAATGGCGCCAGTCCTTCGTTTCCATTTTGATGCAGCAGCAGCAGTAGAGGTGGTAGAAGCATCATGTGACACTGCGTTTTCAGCCGCAACGCTCGGAAGTCTCGGTGTCGATAGCAGCTGCGAATCCTTCGTCGCTGCTTCCATCGCGCTGGCAGTCTTCTTCACGAGGTCGAGGGTCAGGTCCGGAAGTTCCAAAAGCCGCCGCTGCATCGCCTCATCGTTGATCCCCCCGACTACACGGTGTCGCAGCATCCGGTCACGAGACACGCCGAAGCCGCAGTCGTCCGCAAGTTTGTTTAGCCCGGCGAAAAAATCTTCTGCAGCCTCCCTGGCATGACGTATCCGTGATTGAAACTTGAAACTCGGCGCGACTTTTGACGGCCTCGGCAAGAAGTGCCTGCCAAGCACATCGAAGATGGTCACCAGGGTGGCTTCTGACGGCTTCACTGGAGCCAGTAAACTGTGCAGCACTGAATACGTGGCCTGGCCACAACAGGTGAGGAACACGGCTTGCCGTTTGTCCTCGTTGACATCGTTGGCGATGAAGTATTGCTCGACTCGTTCCCGGTACTCCTCCCAGCTAGATTCCGCGTCGAAAGGTTCGAGCTTGCCGACCGATGGCATTCTGGAACAGCCGTACGTGTCGGCGGCAGCAACTTCAGCGCGTAAACATTCTCGTCGCCAATGTAGTGTTTGCCGAGTACAGGAACCGATGTGTATGTAGACAACAGCAGTCCAGTGTGATGCAGAAGCGGTGTTCCACAAACGCGGGCCAAATCGTTCCTGCTTCTGCAGAGAGCGCGTGAGGGGCCGGCACGCAAAACGCGTTGGGCTCGCGCTTCTAACATTCTAGCATTATCGGGCGTCGGGTTTGTGCGACGGCCGATAATCATGATGTTGAATATGGCTGCGCCCAAGCGCCACCTAGACACTGTCACACTCACCAGCAGCTTGGGGGGGGGGGGGGGGGGGGGGGGGCGGTTCCAAACCAGGCTGCTCTGGGGAAGCTGGGAAAGTTAGGTTCGGTAAGCACCGCTTGGAACTTGCTGGGGGGCCTCAGGAGGACACACTCGCCTAGAATCAACAAAGACGGCACTAGTGGTACGTGAGCCTCAGTTGACCTGGAAAGAGTATCGGACTGCCAAACTCACCAACAGCTGTGGTCAATGCGGCAGACTGCCCCGTGGGAGAAGCTTCGTTTGGACCTTGCTGGGGGCCCTCGGGAGGACACACACTCCTACAATGGACAGAGATGGCACTAGTGGTAGATAGACCTCGGTCGACCACGAAGCAGTATCGGACGGCTAAACTAAAGAGCAGCTGCGGTTGCTGCAGCAGCCTGTCCTGGGGATGTTTCAGTACTGTGGGCACTACCATGTGGTGTACTATTCAGGTTTTGCTGGGGGTGCCTCGGTGACTTTAGGGAGGCAAACCAAACCAAACAAATCAACTGCATTTTATAAAAGAGGCATCCAAAATTATCAGTTTGTGCATCGAATTGTATCATAAAACTGATGCAACGTGTTTCACTGAAGAAAAAAAAATATATATTTTGTGAGATGTTGTACATACCATTTACATTTCCAGTTCCGTTGCAGTGGTGGTTTACTCTCATGGTTGAAGGTAACGAAAAAAGAAATGTTTGGGAGAGCATCTTTCCTCAATTTTTTGCTCTCTTGTGTTTTGCATGAGTAGTGTTTTGAATTGGTCGATACTGAAGTGGTCCTGTAATAGATTGAAGAGATCGGACTTTAGTCGAGAGCACATCGTGTAACGCCACCTCAAACGCGCGTTTCTGCAGATCCTAGGTTAGCCTGCCAAAAACCTGGACGTGAAGTTTGCGCGCTGTCAAAGCTGCTGGCGCGAGTGTGGGGTTGCTCTCAAATGTTTTATTTGCTTGCGTTTTTCGTTTCAATAAGACTACGAGCGAAGGAGACACTATTGACGCTACGAGAGCGAACGCCCTTTGAGCGGGCTAAGCACACACGCTCGTCCAGTAAGAGCGTCGTCAGAGAAAACATACTCCTGCTTGTCGCACTGACTGCGCTCGCACTTATATTGAAACGGAGTATAGAAGCAGCCCAATGCTCGGGTCCGCAGCTGCGGCAGCGTTGCAAGCTATCTGTGCGAAACAAAGTATGGTACGCGAGCACGTACGCAACACTTGACGAGAGCGCGTACTCCGCAGCGTTGCCGATGCCACAAGCACGAGCAGGAGAAGGCCGTTTGAACGACTTAAGGCCCCGACGCACAGTTGCGTTTGAGAGCGTTTCACTGCGTTGCGACTGCGAGAACGCATGACATCCATACTTATGTTATCGCGTACCAAGCAATTCCTTGAATTGGATTCCACGCTTCATACGAAGCACAGATGTGCCGGTGAGATCGCTTTCCTATCTCGACGCGACGCAGTCAAACGCTCTCAAACGCAATTGTGCGTAGGGGACTTTACTTTCACGGCACGAGCGTTTGTGCATGCCAAGTCGGCAATGTTGTGATCGCTAGCTATTACATCGCTCGCGTTTACGGTGGAATGGAATGCATAACTCACTCTAAACAGCTGTCTTTTGCATGCTAATGAGTATACAGAGCATCTACCTCGCATAACTTTACGGCTCCCGTCGGGTTGAAATCTTTCCGACCGATTCGGTGAAGCAAGATCTTCCTCCGAAGTTCATTTTCCGTTTCAGTGGGAACACTGAAAAGCTTTCCGGTCGACTTTTCTACGGGCGCAGCAGCCCGTTAACTGCGTCATCTGCGGCGTAGCAACATCTTGAGAAATTCATGACGAGAGGAAGTCTAAAACCGAAAGCCAGATGTCACGTGACGACTGGCCAATAGTGTGCGCGGCGGCTGGTTTAAAGAATGGCGCCACTTTTCCCAGGACAGAGGGGCTTTAGAGCGCGGCTATCCGATGGCTGACAGAGGCCTGGCGGTAACAGCAGAGAAACTTTATTCGGCGTGAAAATGGTCGTATTCTTCGTTTGTCTTTGCCGGCTCGATTGTGAGATGCGCGAGCGGCAGAAGCTTCCATTCAAAGCGTAAATGCCGTTTGGGAGTGGTCAGGTCCTTACATAGTCTAGCTTATTTTATTTTATTTTCTTGTTTTGCCGTTATAGACGAATAATTGTCTGTCTCCCCTTACATACAAGCATTAAGAACGTGAAGTTTGAGTATGATATTACGTGTGATGTTTTCCTCTCAACCTTAGGGTGACAGCTTTTTTATTTTTATTTTCGGCAGCTGTACATTCTTCAGACCTTTACATACCTAGTAGTTGATGAGGTGTTAATACATCTTTTCGTTTTGCATGTGTTTGTGTGTGTAGCACGGATTAATGAAAACGAGCTTTTCTTGACTTCTGTATTCTCTGCCAAAGCTTATATACCAGGAAATGTCTAAATTGATTTCATCTAGTGAGCAAGCATCGTATGGAAATAAACACAAAGACTGGGAAGATAAATTGAGCAACTTCAACTGCTGTCTTTATTGAAGAGAAATCCTACTTGAAGAAATTTGGTTTCTCTGACATATCACACAGGTCATACATTATTCTTAGACTGTTTTTTCCCCTCTTCATTAGTTTTGTTGTTCCCTTGGCCTCAGATGATGTCATTCCGCGAACAAAGAGGAATCGCTTGGCGTCTGAAACATGGAGCGTTTCTCTTTACATGTCTTGTAGCCCAAGTTGCAGCCGGGCACAAAACACTACCGCTCCGTCTTTTTCTTGACAGTATTTGACATTGCTCTTAGTCTCTTGTCTCTTCGGCACAGCTGGCCTCCCCCCAGCCAGACAATATAGCATCGCTTCACACACGACTTAAAACAAGAAGAAATAGTCACACCAACGCGCCCCAAGCCAGCCTCGCTAAACGCTGTCTGACCCGCATCCTGGCCCCGCTGCTGCAGAGCCCACTGCTGTAGAGCGCGTGTGTATGAAGGCACTCTACGCTGCTGTGACTGGTAGCGCCACCCCAGGCCCCCGCGGCAGAATTGGGCCACTTAACACGCAGCTCCGATGAAGATACCGATGCGGTCGGCACGCCTCCCTGTTCTAGTACAATGCGATGTACAACGCGATGTACAACACGTGATTGAGTACACCAATGAATAGAAGAAATTGTTAAATTTGTTTTAGAATTTTATTATTTTACAACGCAAGACATGACAATAACAAGACAGGTATATGCATCGGCTTTGTTATCTATTCGTTCTGTTTTCTTTGCGTTAGGAACTCAGTGGTTAAAGAGAAGGGATTGCGCCGCTTCGATGATGTACGGAACGCACGACGAACTGGCTCCAGCCAACATTTGCACGACCCCGGGCCGCGCGGTTAAATAGGAGATATTTCAGATGCCTTGTAGGCTTTTCCGGAAAGCTCTATAGCGGTGAACAGAAAAACGGCGTTTTCTGCGTCTTTGTGAAGAGTCAAGCGCGTCAGACCCGGGTAATGTTCTCACGTATAGCATACCCCTATTTATCGTCTCTTGTTTTGAGAGCAAAGGACCAGAAATACCAGCACCGACATTCGTCACTTCGAAATGCACGTCTGCACTCGCCTGCACTCTCGAGAAAACAATATATAACAGCTGTTACAAGAACCTTAATTTAGAACGTTGCATATATAGTAAAGGTTTCGTACCGTGGCGTTTCAAAACTTACTCGTGCTTACTCGATGACGTCAAAAGCTCACGTTCTACAAGCGGGTTCTTTACTCTGTAGTAATTACTCACGCTACCATCCTCCGATTGGTGGGTAACGTCGCATAAAATTGAGTAAAAACGTCACGTGATCTGTTCGCCGTGTGCTCGGCGTCTGCTTTCCGCGCTTACAGTCGTCAAAGCTTGTCTGTTGTGTTGGCTTTGGTGGGAGGCGTTCGAAACGACAGAGAATGAGAGGCAACCATTTATGTGTGGTTATTGCGACTTTCTGTATTGAACGCACGAATCGACTGTGTACCACATCCGGACCGTGCACCTTTTGCAGGGAGGTATACCTGTTGTTATTATAAGAGTGCAAGCGTAAGCGGGAGCTTTTTCACATCCTCATTTTCGGCGTTGAAGTGTACTCCGTATTCTTACGTTCAAAGCTGAAGATGTTCGAACGCAGCAGATGATGTTGAACTAATTTTCTTTCCTCAGAGTGTGCTTAATGGGAAGATAACGCTTATAAAGCAGTGAATGCTTCGAAGATTTCATGAATATGATCAGTCTACAACCCCACCTCCTCTCCCTCCCCAAGAAAATATGCCTATAGCGGTTTGGAAGTTCTCTATGTTATTTTGTAATCATGTTCGCATCGAAGCGAACGTCATTAGTTACATATCACTGTTGAAAAAGCCCCCTGCGCTGTGCGGCTACATCGCGTGGAAGCGGATTCTAAATTTCCGCAAAACGTAATCGGTGCAAATTACGATGCGGGGTACGTAGACGTTTAAGGCACCTGGACTAGACATACAGCGATCGCGCTGAATAATAATAAAAAAAGAAGAAATTTTATGTCTAACTGAAAGGAGTAAGTAATTTCGATCTTAATTTAAAGCCCAAAAGGAAGCCGAGCAAGTGGAGCCGTTGGAGTCACCTCCAACAATACAGCGTCGTCACTGTCAAAGAAAAACTTGGCAGCGTTTAATATTATCGTCTCTTCGAGTGCTTCCTCTATGACCAAAAGAGATCGTTTGCTATTTTCTGCAATCGCTGCTATGTTTCATTTTTCCCGTAGCTCAAAACGATGCCAATCCGCGTAGTATCCAGGTGATTACCCCGGCCGATCGAAAATCGAGTCGCACATCATTACTCGAGTTGTCACGTGTTATTACCCGCTGTCGTAGTAGACAGACAGGTTACCCGGGTAAAATTTTGAATGTAGCCTTTGTAGTACCCATGGAGGTATGAATAAGAGGAGGCGACAAACCGTCTGAAACTAGCCAAATGAGAAAATACGAAGTAACGCCGAAAGTAGAGGTCGGTGGGAACGCCCCCAAGGGTGCCTAAGTCCTTCCAATAGCGTCTCTTAGTTTTGGTCATCGTTGGGGGTGTGTCCATCAAAACCGCAAGTCTCCACTGGCTTCACCTCTGGCGGGGACATGTCGCCTCCAGAAGCTTCCTACATGCATGGTAGCACCCGATGCCGACAGCACGCGCTCACGAGAAGAATGCAAAGAAATAGCCGGTAACAAAATTCTGCCTTAGCATTGTCATTGCAAAGAGCTCGTGTCAATGCCAATAGCTCGTGTCGTTTGTGTTTTGTTCTCGAGCGCGTGAAAAAGCTTTTACGCGCTCGAGAACAAAACACAAACAAAAGCGCCGTGAAAGAAATGGTCAGACGTCATCGCCCTAAGCAACGCGCACATTTATTTATTTATGTATTTATTTTGCCGGGGCACAAGGGTTTTACAGAGGGGAATAGGGAATAATAGTGATGACAATACAAAAGGAACAATGAACAAAAAACTCAAACAATAGGGAACATGAGGTTGACAATAGAAGTATAAAAAAGAGCGTGGTCAGTAATTGATGACAGAGGTGCAGGTAAGCGGTTCCAATCATTAGAAGTTCTTGGAATAAAACAAGCGTAATAAACGTTAAAGTGACAAAATGGTACACCAACCTTGTGACGATGATCAAGGCCTGCTGAAACAAAGTTTGGGGGGATTATTATTTGGGCTTTGAAGTAAGGGACATGGTAATAGATTTTATGAAAAAAGGGAGATTCGAAAAACCATGCGACAATGTGCGAGGGTTGGAAGTAATATTGTGCTTTTCATTGACGTTACGCTTGCGGTGCGGTTATACTTGGCCAGTATAAAACACGTAGCTCTGTTCTGAACACCTTCGAGTGAGTTGATGAGGTACATGGTTGAGGGATCCCAGATGTAAGCTGGGCATATTCGAGCTTAGGCCTAACGTTTTACAAAGAGTCAGTTTTCATGACGATAGAGCTAGAGGAAAGTTACGTTCGAGAAAGCCAAGCATTCGGTTAGCGTTGTTGATCACGTAGTTAATATGAAGTTTCCAGGAAAGGTCGTCACTTAACATCACGCCTAGGTACTTGTAGGAGGCCACAAGTTCCAGGGGTGTGTTGTGAATATTATAAGCGTTAGTAAATTTGGCTTTGCGGGCTATGAGCATGATTTTGCATTTGTTAATGTTAAGCTCCATTGACCAGAGTTTGCACCATCTAAATATGGAGTCGAGGTGATGTAGTTTTTGCGAGTCCGAATCATTAGTTATTACACAATAAATAGCACAATCATCAACAAATAGTTTAATTGAAGAAGAAACCATCTAATGCAAGTCGTTAATATAGATCAAGAAAAATAAAGGCCCCAAAACTGATCCTTGGGGTACGCCGGAAGTGACGGGTGTGGAGAAGGAGTTCATGCCGTTACACGTTACAAATTGTGAGCGATTTATTAAAAACGATACCAACCAGTTAAACACGTTAGAATCAATGTTGAGTTTACTTAATTTATGCAATAAAAGTCAGTGGGATACCTTGTCGACGCCTTGGCAAAATGCAAGAATATGCAGTCCCCCTGAGATCTCTGATCAAATGCTGAAAGCAAATTGTTAGCTAATGATAGTAGCTGTGTTTCACAGGACAAAGATTTCCTAAGTTCATGTTGATTTGGGGAGAAAAATGAATTGGACTCTAGGAAGTTAACAAGTTGCGTATAAATTATACGTTCTAGAACTTTACAGGGAACGCTGGTTAGCAAGATGGGCCTATAGTTAATAGGAAAGTGCTTATCACCAGATTTATGCAGAGGAATAACTTTATCTATTTTCCAGTCGCAAGGTACTAATGATGTGTCAAGTGATTGCTGAAAAATATGGGTGAGAATTACAAAGGAGTACTGATTAGTATCTTTAAGAAATTTTGAGTTAATTTCGTCAACACCAGTTGCCAATGACAGCTTTAGGCCATTTATAATGCTCAGAACACCATCGGTGCTGATTGTGATAGGGTCCATCAGTGGGAAAGGAGCAACATTGTAGCTTGAATTCACATTGCTTAGAGTGCTAGAAAAAGATATAATAAACTCTTCCTGAAACATTGTGGCACATAAAGACTCATGGATTAAAGTTTCGTCGGGTGTTTTCAATAAAATAGACGAAGGCCTATCTCGATGGGACAACCGGTTCCAGAACTAACGCGGGTTATTTTTTAACATGGAAGGTAGGAGAAGAAGAAGTTGAACTTGACAGACGTTGGACTGAACAGCATTCTTGTAGCCCTGAGCAGCACTGAAATACTTCTGCCAGCGAACTGGGCAGGATGTGAGCCTCGGAGCTCTAGATAAACGCTTCTTTTTCTTTGACAATCTCAGGAGCACACTGTTGAAACACGGATAATTAGAGTTTACGATTATGGTTTTCAAAGATAACTATTTCTCATTGAGCTAAATCACCCTTTTCTTAAAGCGCGTCCAGTTGGAATGAACAGAGCATTCCGAGAAGTTACCCCAAAAAGCATATAAAAAAACTGCATAATTCAACATTAATGGCATCATAATTAGCTTTGCTGTAGTCCCAAATGACTTTTCTTTGGTTTTAATACAAATTTTAGGAACACTCAGGGTAAAATGTAATAAATGGTCACTGAGGCCAGGTAGGTATGTGATTGGACCATTCAGGTTGGGCATCGTAGTCAAAACAAGATCGAAAATGTTTGAAGTAGTGGCAGTTATTCTAGTTGTGCTTTGAACTAGCTGAGCAAGATGAAAATCAGAAAACTCACTTAAAAACTTCGCACAGTCTGCTGAAAATGAGTCAGAGTTGGGATCCCCCGGGCCCCAAACAATGCGAGAGTAATTAAAATCACCTATCAAAAGGAAGGGTGTGTTAGGAAAACGCGGTGTAATTACATTCAATGCATCGTAGTTTATCAGCAAAATCAAAGACATATGCAGGTGGACGATAACAGCATCCCAATACATATTTTTTTATGTTGAACGTTGATACACACCCAAATTATTTCTAGGGAGCTGTTAATATTAACAACAAACGGTGGTATACTCTTAATGACTCCAATTAGCACGCCTCCGCTTGTTTGCAACTCCCTCTACTGCCGAAAGGTAGCGAACTGTTTTTGCCCTAGGAATAATTCGGTATCCCTGATTCTTGCCGAGAGCCACGTCTCGGTTAGCAGAATAAAGCTAGCATCGCAAGAGTCAATTGCAGAGCATAAATAATCACGTTTATGTATTAAGGTCCGTATATTTGTAGAAAGAATAGATAAGTTTGACAAGGAATGCAGGTGGTCACTAACCCTCTGCAATTGATAAATAGGAACGGAGGCGCCATCTGTTGCAGTAACTGTTGTGCCACGGCGTGGACCATTGTTGGAGGCATGAGGACGAAACAGTTCGTTGACGGTTCCCGATTCGCGGTCATAGACGTAACATTTTTCATTCAGATATAATTTGGTGTAGTTTAGCTTAAACGTTGTTCCATGCGATTTCCTGAACTCAATTAGCTTCCTTCGTGTCAAACGAGTCGAAAAATGAAAAAAAAAAATCCTCGCGGATACCAATATTCATAAATTTCAGTTTTGCCTTTAAAACCAGGACTTGCTCTTTCAATTTAAAAGAAGCGAATTTGACAATGATTGGCATACATTTACTAACAGTACACTGACCGAGCCTGTGAGCACGCACAATGTCCAATGACAAGTTAGTTTTACCATCAAAGCAGTCGGATAGAGCCTTGCTCATCTTTTGTTCGGATTGTGCCCACGTTTCCGCGCCGCTATCAGCAATTCCATAAAAAAAAAATGTTGTTTCGCCTTGATCTATGTTCTAAGTCATCTAACCGATCAAGCAGGGCACTATTTGTTTTTTCCGCTCTCCGATTTCCTGTCATAAGTCTTGTATCCCCTGTTCAAAGACGCTTGTCTTATTCTCGAAGGATGCGAGTCTTGCATCGATGTTTGTAACCTTCTCTTCAATAGCCCTTTATTTAATTTCACCAACGGAACTAATTAATGCTGTTTCAACAGCCTCAAACTCCTGTGACCGAGAATTGAGTTCAGTTAGTAAATGAAACATCTCTGCGAACTGCTGAGCTTGCTTCGCTGTCATGGGACCCGGGTTCGATCCAACATCCCCGCAGCAAAGCAGTGATCCAAAGGTGACAACACACGTTTCAATGCAATCTATTAGCGAAGACAGACGTTGTGGGCAGGACAGCAGCTGCAGAAAGTGGTCGTCGGACCGGTAACAGTGACTGTTGTGAAATAAGGTACGTGCCTGCACAAAGACGAAAGACAGCCTGGTAAGCTTGTTGCACGTCGTGCTGCTGCCGACCTGCCCACTGAAGAAGCTGCCGATGTTTCTGGTTATTGTAGTCTCAGTTGATGCCGTCGATGTCCCACCTGATCTTCCGATTAGCCATGACATCTGAGCTCTGTCTCCGCGGGACGCTTCGACGCGGGTAAACACACTCATATACGCCATAGATAGAGACGCGGAAGATGCTTTCACGTCACTTGATCTGAAGCAGAATTGAATGAATAAGGTGAAGGTTGAGTTTCATCTTTAAAAGAGGGAAATTCAACACGAGGAAGCAAGAACTAGACAAACCGTGGAGGTCTTAATGACAACCTTGCGCAGACTGGTGGATATGTGCGACTATAGACCACTTCATAAAGATCGGATCCGCGTTCGCATTGTCGTGGACCTTCTGGACAAGAAGTTGAGCGAAAAACTCCAGCTCGACGCTAAGCTCACTCTGCAAAGCGAGACAGCGTTAGCACGATCGTCGAAGACAGTTAAACGCCAGAAGATGGAGCTGCTAAGCAATAAGACACAGTACAGTGATCTCGAGGAGCTAAAAAAAAAGATATTCGAATGCGAACAGCAAGAAAAAACACCCCCTAAGTGCAGAGCACATCGCAGAATCAAGGGTATTCTAACACTTCCGCGTGGAAATGCCGACGGTGTGGCAGCTTCCAGAAGCACACAAAGAGCTCAATGCACTGGAAGAAACAAAAAGTGCAACGCCTGTAAGAAGGCAGGACACCTTGAGAATATCTGAACTTCCAAGCTTACAGCAACGTCTCCCACATCAAAGGACTATGAGCCTTGGTTTCAGGGACGTTTCCTTCGGCGAGCTAGTATACCGTGATAATGGGGAACCTTGGCACATTATGGCTAAGGTCAACAACGAGGAAAACGTTCAAAGTAGACACTGGGGCATATGTTACAGCCATTCCTCCTAGCGTGTACAGTTTTGGAGCAATGGCAACGCTCGAGCTAGCAGGGAAACATATTCACGGGTTTGGCAGTTTCTTCTTAAAAAAACCTGGGAAAATTCCAAGGCACAATTTCCTTTGAAGGGTCAAACAACGAGAGAAACTGTATACATATCGGAGCGACTCCGGCATCCTTTACTTGGTCGCCCGGCGATTTAGGCTGCAGAAGTACTGCCAAGCTTGAATCAGGTCAAGGCAGACAGCTAACTGGAGTAAGGTCAACTACTTACAAAGTACTCATAAGTGCTTCAATGACTGGAGAGAATGGAGGTACTTTACA
This sequence comes from Ixodes scapularis, assembly GCF_016920785.2. Classification (NCBI taxonomy): domain Eukaryota; kingdom Metazoa; phylum Arthropoda; class Arachnida; order Ixodida; family Ixodidae; genus Ixodes; species Ixodes scapularis. The sequence goes on from NW_024609884.1 coordinate 85,449,066, forward strand.
TGATTACACTCCCAGATGCTACGTCATTCGCCATCACGTACCAGCGGTGAGTACATTTCGCGCTCCTACCCGGTGTGGAGCTGATGCAAGACGTGGATGTCATCGTAAAAGTGGATCGCGCCACAGTCCGGTGCTCACGCACGGTAGTCGCCAAAAAGCAGGACTGTTCTCTCCAGATCTACGTGAACTACACACAGTTGAACTAGCATTTCGTGCTGGAACGTATCATCATGACGGTTGTTGAAGACAATCTCCCATGACTCGCAGGAGCGAGTCTTCAGTAAGCTAGATGCGAATGTTGGCTACTCGCAAGCACCACTGGTTTCAGAGTCAAGAGAGCTGACGACATTCATCACACCGTAAATGATTACAGTTCTAAGCACTACCGTTTGACTTTGCAACCGCGCTGGAATTTTTTTTCAGCATAAAATGTAGAGGATTTTAGAAGTAGTCCCGGGCCAATAATGGTACATGAATTACATTTCAGTTTTCGGACGGGACAAATCTGAATATGACCTAAATCTTGAACTGATACTCCACCGCCTCCACAACACACTGGGGTGACCTTGCATACTAACACGTGCGAGCTCTGCAAAAAACAAAACAAAAAAAACAAGCATTACGTTTTTCGTGCCACATCCCGGAGACAAGGAATTGCGGTGGACCCCAAGAAAACACGCAATCATGGCGGCTTCGAAAAACTTGGCAAAGCTGAGGTCTTTTCTGGGAATGGTGAACTATTTGGGGAAATGCCTACCGAACATCCACAGATGGCAGAGGAAACCAAGCCACTCCGAGATGTTCTACATGGGAATGCGAGGTGACTCTGGAGTTAAGCTTAAGGACAAACCTTTCAAAGAATTCAAATAACTTTTGTGTTAGACTCCAATTATCGCGTTTTCAGCCAAAACGCACACTGGACACTATCGCCGGGTGCTTCATCGTACGGACTTGGGGTTGTGATACTGCAGGAAGATAGTGACGGCACCAGACGTCCAGCAGCATACGCTTCGAAAGCCATGACTCCAACAAAGCAGAAATACGCTCAGGTCGAAAAAGAAGCTTTGGCGATCTTTGGGTCTTGTGAGCATATCCACACCTACTTGGTAGGACAGGGATTTCACGTTGAAACATTTCACAGGCCATTGGTACCGTTGTTGTTAACCAAATTTTTCGACAAGATGACGCCAACACTACAGCTGACGCGAAGACTCATTTTTTTAATACAACTTCACGATATCACACGTGCCGGGAAACTAGATGCACACCGCAGTTGTCCTGTACAGGAAACCTCTACCAACAGGACACCCAACAGACTATGCCGAAACGTTAGTCACGAGATGCTCACGGTGTACCCGCTTCCTGCGCCCGTCTCCTTTTTAGAAAGAGTGAGGTCAGAACTTAAGAAAACCCATGCAAGGCAGGGGTGTCCTATTGTGAAAAACAGTGACCTGCGATGTTGGTTCAAAGAAGGCGCGTAGCGCACATCCCGCATTCCTTGTAATATGGAAACAACTTTCTCTCCAATTAACTCTTAGATGTTTTGCAAAAGGACACAAAAAAGATTTTGGTTTTAACAACGCCCACTAGGTTTTTATTACTTATCAATACCTTTACCTGCACTGGAACCTATGCGACGGTCAGCTACACACATAATTGGTTGCCGACTGTTCACTAAACGCAGAAACTGCTCCCCACATTCTAGTAAACCCTACTCCGGTTTCACGCGCCTTGGGGACTGCGTAGCTCCTTCCGCTCGCCGGGGGTGGGCTCTGGACGTCGTTCAAACGGGTGACAGGCGTCAAGTTTGCGAAGACGTAGAGGCGTCATAGAGGGCAGAGCCGCGGTGCGTGTGTTGCTAGGATACGTTCCTCGCTTCCTATACTTCACTTCCATGACCTTTTTCTCGAAGATGTCCAACCTAGCGATCCAGGTCCCGTTCGCGTAGCGATTCAGCCGACCTCTGGGTCCTCGTGCCGAGTGCATTTTCACCGAAACCGGGTAATTTTCCAAGAAGGAATCTTTTAGCGACCACAGGCATGAAATAACGCGTGAGCATTGGTGCCCTGACAATCGCCTTTTGTTTGGCAACAAACTCAGTGGCGCCATCTATTGGGTAGCCCCAGTACACTTCCGGTTCACGTATATTTACTAATTTTTACTCATCATTTGTTTATCATAAGAGTGAATTAAGTCTGAGAGTGCTATAAGTGGCCATTTACAGAAGATAGCATGTATATTTGATTGCGCAAATGCTGCGAAACCCGCCGTCTAGTTCAGAACCGGAAGTGGTTGGAGGCTATTTGCACACTGGCGCCACCACGTCTCAACTCACGCGAGGAAGTGCAAACACATGCGCTGACCTGTGCCCGGTCTGACATTCGGAAACGCTGTCATCTGCGTTCCCAGCGAACTTCCAGAATACCTCGAGCACCGCCAAAGGGAGGTCGCACGTCAAGCCCTGGGATGCCACGGTCGGGTCAAATGAATTTGTGGAGGGTGACATTGGTTGGCCTTCTAAGCTGGGCTTCTACACGCGCGTCCCCGGTACATGGACGAAGGTCGCTTGGCTAGGCGTATTTTTGTATACATTCATCTCAAGAATGTAAACTCGAAGTGGAGGAAGCGTGTCACTCGGTTCGGCACAAAGTTTGGTATATTATCCTTGGATGTCGAACCCCAAACCAAAGGAGAATGGGTGAGTAAAGTGCGAGAATGGGTACAAGCTGTCGAGACCGAACGCTGGATAACAGGCATCAAGCAACATCCTACCAAGCACCTGTACGCGTCATTAAAGACTGAGATCGCCCCCTGACTCTCTGCGCAAGCACGCTGGGAAGCCGAGTATTTATCGAAGCCCGTAGCGGAGCCCTACGTACCCGACCTTACCGACGCTAGTCGCAGCGTGACGGATATGAGGTGAAGTGCGTGTGAAGAAGAAGAAGAGAGTATTCCCCATTTGCTACTGTCCTGCAAGGCGCTGTCACCAGCGCTTTTGTGAACTCTCGAATCGAGCAGGCACTTGGTTTCACCTGCTCTAAGCGGAGGCTTGAGTCCTGGTGGAAGTTGACGATGGCACGCGCCAAGTTGCTATGCTCCAAATTGAACTTGACAAGGCTTTTATCGTGTAAGCATGATGTTCTTTTTGATTTTCTATAACGCATAAATGTGGGCGAAGTTATTTTGAATGAAGCCAAAATGGCCTATAAAGACTGCGCCACGAGGCGCATTCTGTCATTCTGACAGAGCCGATTCACGTGCGAGTGTCCGTGCTACTGGGATGTCCCATGTCGCCTTTATTGTTTAACATGTATTTAGAGTTGTTCTGTTTAAGTGTCATTCATAGTGAGTACTGTCAATAATTTCGGCTGGAAAATTTCAATCAAAATCAAAGTTATGAGCTATGCGGACGACAGTGCAGTGTTTTGTGGCGATAAGTGAAGTGTTAGCGCCGCAGTTCTTTTTTTTGGTAAAATCTTTCTGTGAGGCTACGAGCAGAGCCGTATATAGAGAGAGTTTAGCCATACATTGGGAAGTATAGGAGGCAAATGAGGAGGCGCCATTGGTCGAAAGCGGGGTGGGCGTGTTTCAGGGCGTCTTGACAAATTCGAATATGGCCAGCCAGAAGCCGCGAATAATAACCTCTATGGCGGTGATCGCGAGAAACAAAATTTATAAATGTTTCGGAATAACTCTTGGTGACTGCAAATATGGTGCACGTGATTTTTCGATCACGGTTATGAAAAATAAAAATCTAGTAGAACGATCGACGCGATCCGTACGCCAGGCGCCGAGGGCAGGGAATCTGCCGTCCGAGCGGTCAGACTCAGTCCGAACAAAACAGAGTTCGAGCGATACATTTGATTCTTGCATATTTTTGCATGATCATAATCGTAACATCATGTGCACCATACTTTCAACCATGAAGAGTTACTACATTTAGCTCTCACGCGCTTATTGAAACTGCTTCTTGCTACCACCGCTAGGAGATTATTTTCGGCTTCTGGTTGGCCAAGAAAGCATGTCAAACCATACCTCTTCTATACTCACAAAGCCTGGCAGTTCGATGACGGAGCCATAGAGTGCCCGGTCGCAGACTTACAGCGCGAGGATCTGGTAGCACAGAGCATTTCTCGGGGAGTCTGGTATTCAGCGCACAGCTTTTGCAGCGGCGAGGACCCGAAACATGGTTTTCACACCTGCCGAGAAAAGAAGCGGTAGCCGAGGAACGCGAGAAGCACGAGCGGCATTCCATCGCTCGGGACAAGTGTGTTTCGGCGTCTCGCCGCAGCGGGGCGCCTGTTACATGACTCTTGTCTGCCGCTCTACCTTTTCACTTTCGGCGGCCGTGTCTTGTGGCGATCTGCCAGGCTTTGTCAGTAGTGAGGAGGTTTGGTCAAGCCCTCTCTACGTCTGGTGCACGCCCTGCCTCTGCCCGCTCCTCCCGTTGTCCAAACTCTCTCTATATACGGCTCTGGCTACGGGTGCAACCATAAACTGGAGTAAGTGCCGCGTGTTTTGGCACGATGCGTAGGCCACAACGCCTTCAGTGTGTGAAGGGGTGTCTCGGGATTGCGTGACCTACACATACCTCGGAGTGCCCCTACAATGTTACAGAGTGAACAAAACCTATTTGTCGGGAGATGCCACCGACCTGGGCACACGCGCTTCCCGCTGGAAACAGCGCAATTTTTTCATATTTTTCAGAGCGACTGTTTGCAATGTTTCTGGTAATTTCAAAGCTATGACATGTTCTGCAAGTCCTACACTCTGCACGCATCAATGTGCAGAGATTTCACAGCGTTTTTATGTGTACATTTTTAGATCAAATTGGGAGCGAAGTCGGCGAGACAATCTCTCCCACAGAATACATAACGGGGTCTTAAACTCTCCCACTTGTTCATTAAGAAACTAATCTCCCGTTTTGTTTTGTTTTTTTTCTGCGAGAGCAAGAGCACCCATTCATTCGGGCGTTCTTCCGAACAATTCTGGCACCTCACTTGCCGTGATTCTCTGTTTCGTCACATGGCGGTGAGCCAAAAAGCCTCGTGGTATATCAGAAAGAAGTCGTCGACGCAGTAGACGTTTTGTCTCCCCGTTTTTCTTTAGACTGCTTGTCTGTTGTGAGCACCCCTCTACCGAAGGGGAAGGGGGGCACTTTGGTAGGGGTCCCTACTTAGGAGGAGGGGAAAAGCAAATATCCCTACGGCGGCGGTTGACCGGCGCAGGGATGCCCTCGACTCCATCGACTCACTGGTGTCGCCCTTTCGTGACCCTTCGTGGGGTTGGGGTGGTGTCGGGCTCTGCTGGGTCCTTTCTCCCTGTCAATCGTTCCTGAATCGTTCTTTTGGCGAGGCCCAGTTTTTTTTTTTTTTCTTGCTTCAGTTTCCAATGTTTCTTTAGTGAAATTGCCACTTGATCCCAGGATCCAATTTGTTTTTATCGAATTGGCTTTAAATCGGTTGTGCCTACACTGGCGGTTCCGATCGAGGTACTTCATTTTTCAATCTTTTTACAAAACATCATCTTACCAAATGTCTGTTGCGAGCAAGAAGATGCTTACGCGTGATTTGGTGATCAGTTTGTTCACAACACCACTTTATAGAGCTGTCATCTGTCGCGATGGCCAGGATGTGGTACACTGGTCAAGAGGATGTGTGTCCCTCCCTCCATTAAAACTTTCTTTGTTAAGTTGCACACCAACACTTTGCCAGTCAAGGTGTGGCTCAGGGAAAAAAAGGAAGTTGTGCCATGGTCGGTTGACTGTCTTCTATTTAAAAAACCGGAAGCTCTAAAACACGTTTTTATCTTTTGCTGGGATGCAGTATTTTTTGGGGGACGTCTTCCAGCGTGCATTAAAGACTGAGATGTGTTTAGCCCGACCGGCATTCGCTTCTTGAACGTAACGAGTGACGAAAGCATTCCTTTTTATTTGTGTTGCTTGGGTTGTGTAGCATATGGAGGTCACGCATGGCGGTCCGCCAATCCGACCCCAATGCTAACGGGGTGAGATATTATTTTTTCAGCCTGATGAGGCGAGTGGAAAGTGTTCTTTCAAATTGTGAGTCGAAGCCGAAATGGCTAGGCCTTTGTGAACCTCTTCTTGAGATGAGAGGTTTTTAATGTGCTCTACAAAAAGTGTTGGAGATCATTTTTAAAGTGATTGGACTGTTGCATTTCGTTTTTGCAATAAAGAAAATAAAATCCTCTCGTGGCGCCAAAGGTGTCGGGCTGAGGATCGCGCGGTCCGGGGTTCGATTTCCAACGAGCCGCTTCGTAAATCTGGCTTGTTGCAATTAATTACGCCCAACTGTGAGTACGTATCACCAAGAGTGACTTGTCTTTAGATATTTAGGCATCGCCTGTGTATGCTTAATTCGTGCCTAATGGTGTCTTGTTTACAGGCTATCGGATCTCAGACTTCGTGCACTTGGAAAGCACGGACCTCCTGATCATCGTGCTCGTGTTGGCCGTCATCGGACTCCTCTTCTGCGCTTTCGTCGTGCTGTTAGGGCTCATCACCGTTGCCAACCGGTGAGCCACCGCTCGATCTGGCCCCATACGTCATATCGACGGGACTCGCATTCTCGGTTTCTTCAATTAACGCCAAAAAGTATTCACCATATATCTTGCTCAAAAATTGGCGGAAGCGAAACGGAACTCGATCGCTTCTCTGTTAAAGGGACCACACGACAATATTGTGTTTGAAGTTTCCTAACTGCATATCACGCAGTGGGATACAAGAGGGTTGCACATGAGGGTAAGTAGCCGGGAACGTCCCCGGTGAAATAACTGAAATAAGAGCTGGATATATGTATATTTTTTATAGCTCTTTCACTTTGCCGTGATTTTGCCTCGTCCGAACAGTTCCGGACGCGATAATGCCCGAGTCCCACTAGAGCGACAAACAGAAACAAACGACAACTACGATTCTCAAACCAGAGTCTTTCGCGATGTGACAGGCTTTGTAGAATAAAGTAGGCTATGCTCAAACACGAGCATCGTGCACGCGAGGGTATTTTTGGCAGGCTTGCAATCGCTCGTGCTTAACTTCACGAGCATCGAACGACTAAACGCCGGCCAAAAATACCATCGCAAGCATGCTGCATGTGTTTAAGGCTTGTCGCTGTCGTTTGGTTCTGTTTGTCGCTCTAGTGGGACTCGGGCATTAAGGATGCGGTCCCACGAGCGCTATCTTGAACAAGGCCGTAGTTCAAGCACCAGGGCGGCGATGCACGTCCGTTCGCGAGCTTAAGTGATCGAGCACGACACCGGTGTTCCTCCCCCTTCACGTCTATATCTTCTCTGCGGCCGCGTGACGTAGGTAACTTCTCCAAGTTTCGCGCTGTCATTCTTCTCATGGTCACCGCGGCCGTGTCTTTCGCGCTATCTTAGATACACAGCGTTTGCTACAAATGAAAGCCTCGATATATATATATGTATATATATATTTATATATTAATTTGAATTCTTACTGGCAACAGAACCGTCATTCTTCTTGTGTGGCGAATCGAATGTTGTCGTCTGTCCTTTTCTGTATACACCCCCCCCCCCCCCCCCCCAACACAGTGTTAAAAAACAAACCCGCTTTGCCCGCACCAGGTGTGCGCACTGCGCGTGCGCTGAAACCGAATTCGGGAGGAGGGAAGCGTCTGCCCATAACGCAGCGCCAACTTCAGCGCCACCGCAGTGGCGTGACGTCAGTGAGTTGAGTTGGTCTATACACAAATATAAAAGCCGAGATGCGTGCAGAAACCCTACCAAAACCAAAAGTGCTGGCAAGTGTGTTTTTAATCGGGTAGAACCTTTATTAGCATAGCGATGGGGACATGTAACACAAAATTGTATTGAGAATGCAATTTGTAATTCGCTCTAAGCAGTTGAGAAACTTCAACGTGCACCTTTATTTTATAATTAGAGATTTCAATCGTTTTTCTTCTTCAGAATGTAATTGTAGCCATAGCACTTTTCATACATTTTATTAAACCACATTGTTATGTTATTCTTTTTCTTGAGTCGAGTGTTGCGCACAAGAACTCACATGAGGAAGATATCTTCTAAGCAATGCGATCGTGCTTGTGCCACGCATGCCGTTGTACAGAACACTGGAGTGCCTGATATTTCTAGCTTTATTCTAATCTTAGTGATCACAGGAACTACAGTGTTCTGATATCGTTATGATCTGGTAGCGGATTTTCTTTTGGACCATCATAGTATGATGTGCTACACCTACAAGGAACTCCACGGGCATAGTCACAAACAAAATTATCGAAGTGGGAAACCTTTTTCTGCCTCCCCAGAATGGAACACCATTGGACGTGAGCTTCTATAGCAAACTACGGTTGCTAAAAAATGATTATTTGAAAATCGATAAATTGTTCAATCGAGGGTGTTTAGCCACTGCTACTTTGCAGCAGCTTACCAGAAGAGCAAGTGGCACACAAGGCTTCTTCTGTGTGGGCGTAGAACCGAAGCGTACTGACCAAATGGAGATAAATATTACAAAGTAATCGAAAAGCAATATTGCGGTAGCCAGGATTCGAGCTCCGGGTTTTCTCATAACCGAAAAGGTGTGTTTACCACTGCAACACTTCAATATTTTTTCAGACTGTACCACACCACTTTGTCATTCGGCATTTTCTATCTGTCTTACAAATTGTCCAAATACAAGTTGTTCTAGAGCAGCGGTTCTAAATATCTTGGCCGTTGCGGACACCCTGACTCAGAGGACATCAGGGACCTCCACTGAGTAAAATACTGATAACGAGAAAGACCACATAAAAGGGCACGCGAATATGGGCCAGAAAGGGTACTATATCTGCAGCTCTCCGGTTTACGGTATAGGTTCTTGATATGAATTGTCACTCGCCGTACACGATCTGTGTGAAAAGTTCTTTTGCATGTTGTAATCAAGGCGGCTGACGTCAAGTTTACTGGAAGAAAATCGAAGTCGTAAGTATGACTCAACATCATCAGGTTTTGTGACTTTTGTTTGATTTAAGCCAATGCAGAACACGTGGCTTCACGCTGGGAAGTCATCGAAAATGGCAGCAAGTCTTAGTACCTTCTCGCACATGTAAGGGTATTACGAAAGCACTTGCCCTCACAAATTGGTAAGGGGGCGTTGTGATAACACTCGTTGCAAAGATGTGCTGCAGGAAAGCTCAAGCAGCGCGTCATCTTGCAACGGCTTTTTCTCGAAATTAATGTATTATCCAGCCTGCGACGGCACAGAGATGGCGAAAGTATTCTCTCGTTCTTGCTTTCAAGGACTGAAATTGCTCTTGAAGCGCGGTCCTCAACCTTCTTGGCAGCTCCACTTCGGAGGGCTTGTCAAAATTATTCGGCTGGGGAGAGGAGCCTAAACCCTTGTTTTCCATCCGGCTGCTTTAAACATCAAGGTTCTTGATAATTGCATCGATCTTGTCATGCACACTGAACATTGTGACTGCTTTTCCCGTGAAAAGAGAGGTTCAGCTGGCCATTTCAGAGTCCTCGAATAAGCGCGGACCATATTGAACGCTTCCGAGGACCCTTGGGGGTCCGCGGACCACAGTTGGAGAACCGCTGTTTTGAGAGCCGCATGAACCCGCGTGGAACGCGGTACGATCTTTTTTTGGCATGTCGTGCTCGTTGTGTTCCAGATATCTTCTTACTGTTGGCCCCGTCACGTGTACATGCATTCTCTTTTGTTCATTTCCCACTTTCTTAGACATCAACGCCTCGGCGTATATGCACTAAAATGGTAATTTGAACTAAACAACAAGCATCGCAATGTTCTCCGGGAATATTTTAGATGACAGACATAACATATCAATATGCAGTAATGTAATTAAACATTTGGGTGCGTACAGTTCTTATTCCACGGTGCTACATTTGTTTCTTTTTGGCATTGAATCTTATGCGGAGCGGAAGTTCGTCTGCTTCTTGCACAGGCGTTGCGATGATGTTAAAACGCCGAGCTCTTATTGGCTGACTGAAAACAATAATTGGTAGACCTTAAGGCATCTAGTATTGAGGTTTGCTCACTATCTTTTCAATCAAACCAATCAGAGCTCGGCGTTGTTCCGACGTCACAGCAACGCCTGCGCAAGAAGCTGACGATTTCCGCTCCGCATAGGTTTCATTTACAAAATGATCAATTTATGCTTTTCTTGACAAAACACTGTAATCACCGTTGACTGTCCTTGAGATCTGCAATAACAGTTTCTTCAAGTTTTCTGTCTATCTCAGATGAGAAGATAGTTTTCGCTCTGGAGAGGAATGTCGACACTACGGATGCTTTGTGACTGGTCGGATGGTTTGAGCCAAGCCGGAGGTAACGTCCTATGTGCGTTGGCTTCCAGTAGTGAAAAAATCTCGAGTCCTTCATCTTTTCTCTTGATCAGTCGATCAAGGAGAGGCAGTGTGTTGTTTTCCCCGCATTCCATGGTAAACTGAATGGCGGGCTCGATGGAATTGAGGTGTTCGAAGACGCTGTTTATTTCTGACTTTTTTTAGGATACAGTGGCAGTCGTTGACGTAGCAGGGGAACACGTTAAGGCTTGCAAAGAAAAACTGCAGGGCACGTTGTTCAATGTCTTCCATAGTTAGGTTTGCCATGGTGACAGAAATTGATGCGCCCATTGCAGTTCCGCTTGTCTGCTTAAAGTGTTCTCCTTCAAAACTGAAGTATGTGCTGCTGAGACATAATTCGAGGGGTCGGCACAGTTTGTCCACATTGTCCCCTCGTTCAATGTATTGTCTTCCTCAAGGGCAGTTCTGGTCGTGGCGATTGCCAGCTGAAAGGAATGCTTGTGAAAAGAAAGACCACGTTGAAAGACACAAGGGTGTCTTCATTGTTGACCTTCATTTGCGAAACAAGTTCCACAAAGTGGCCAGCATTACGTACATAGATTTCTGTTTGTCCAGCGAGAGGGGAAATTGTGCGATGCAGATAGTTGGATAATTCTCGAAGCGGTGAGGTCGAGAAGCCTACTATGGGCCTCAGAAAAACGTTCTGCTTAAGAATCTTCGGGAGTCCATAGAAACCTGGCGTAAACCCGTTTTTGCAGATAAGCCGTAAATAGGGGTTCCTCAATTCTGGATGTTTCTTGAATATTTCGGCCAGGATCTTGTTTATTGTAATTTAAATTTGGGGTGTCGAATCCTTCTTAAGTTTTTTATATGTCAAACAGTTAAAAAGATTATGGACCTTGTTCTCGTAGGCCTCTCAATCCAGAACGACAGTCGAGTTGCCCTTATCCGCTGGTAATAGCACAATCGTTGTGTCTTCCCGAAGCTCCCCGAGTGCTGTTGCCTATTCCCGTGGTATGTTATGCTGGTGATGCTGCGGAAATTTGGATAGCACGCCAATCAGCTTTCGTCGGACTCTTTACCGATCACTTGCACTCTAAAAAATGCCTGCGCGTCCACTTACCCGCAAAACACTCAAAAAGCCAATCTCTGCGATCTACGAAATCACCTCAGCGAATGATGAGACGGAGCATCTGTTTAGACCTAAAAATTAAGTCTGCGCTGTAGCATTACGCAATGCAAAACGTCATGCTTGCATTGCGTAATGCCACAGCGCAGACTTAATTTTTGAGGTCTAAACAGATGTTCCGCCTTTGCATTCGCTGAGCTGATTTCATAGATCGCAGAGATTGGCTCTTTGAGTGTTTTGCGGGTAAGTGGACGCGCAGGCATTTTTTAGAGTGTGCATTGAGGTGTGAAATGCCATCTTCCAAGGTTGCAACAATTTTCAGGAGGTGGCCTCGTTGACGTCATGTTGAAGCCATGACCCTTTGCTAAGACATCTATATCTGTTTCTGTTTTTAGAGATTGGTCGGAGTTCCTTTTTTTTTTTCTAAATTAACATAAATTGCCCTATTGAGAATTCTAATGCGTACTGTGAAGGTATTGTTCATCCGTACGATGAAAATGAAATTACTGGAGCGCTAGGAAGATTATGCAAACAGTATGTGATATGTGAACTGCTGATAAAGTGTCGACTTCCTTGTATTAGCGTTTAAGGGGGAGGGCGCCACGAGAGCGTCCACGGCAGAGCGCGCGACAGGAGAGCGCCACTGCACGAGAGCGCACGACAGCAGAGTGCCGCGACAGCAGAAGCCACGACAGGAGAGCGCCGCGACACGAGAGCGCGAGTCATTAGAGCGCGAGTCACGAGAGCGCTGAACAACAGCTGGAGTCACTAGGGCGCCACAGAGCCGTATATGTAGAGAGTTTGGCCATTCGTTGGGAAGTATAGGCGACAAATGAAGCGGCGCCATTGGCCGAAAGCGGGCTGGGCGTGTTCCAGGGCGTCTTCAGAAATTCGAATGTGACCAACCAGAAGCCGGAAATAATACCCTGGCGGTGGTCGCGAGAAACAAACCTGATAACTGCATTGGAGTAACTCTCGATGGCTGAAAATATGGTACACGTGATGTTTCAATCACACTTATCTAAAATGATGGTGGAAGAGTGCGACTAGCGGAAAGATCGACATAATCCTTACGCCAAACGCCGAGCGCCGGGAATCTGCCGTCGGAGCGGTCACACTCTGTCCGCGCAAAACAGAGTTGAGCGGCGCATTCGTTTCTTACATCTTTCTGCATGATCATGATGAAACAACACGTGCACCCTATTTTCAACCACAAAGAGTTACTACACTTCACTCTTACGTGCTTATTAAAACCATATACGAACAGAGACCTTCGATGATCGATCGGCTCAGAACTGTTTCTCGCTACCACCGCTAGGGGATTCTTTTCGGCTTCTGGTTGGTCGAGAGAGCATGCCAAGCCCTCTTTCCGAGTCTGCCGCACGCCCTGGCTCTGCCCGCGCCTCCCATTGACCAAACTCTCTACATATACGGCTCTGGGGCGCCATTCCCCGGGCTTGAACGTTCAGGTATCGAATCCCCTTCTATAGACGCTTTACACCAGTTGTGCATGGGCGCCGCCATAACTGACCTTCAGTTTTTGTTTCCGCTTATTCCATTTTCTTCACTTCGTCATGACCATAGAGTCCAGGTTTTTGCCATCTTAGATTCCATTGTGTCCTTCCCAGCATAGACCTTTCTGGAGGCTCGTAAACACCCGTTCCAGTGGCTCGGTATCTCCGTAAAACGAGAGAAGGTCAGCAATGGCGGCTGTATTCTGGCGCGTGTGTAAAGCCTCTATACACCATTTTAAGATTCAAAAGTCCTTAGCCCAGCGTGCGATCTTGGCCTAGCACGCGTATGCTTGTCGCTTCGGAAAGCGAGCAAATCACTCGCCATGTGCACGAAGCACTGAAAATAGAACCGATTAGGAGCCCTTTTTGGAAAGGTCTAGAGTAATTGGGTTGTTATACATTGGATCATTTGTTAGGCGACAGCCAGCACTGCGCAATATGTGAGTGCAGCTTTATATTTCGGCATTAATCATAGGAACGAACGGATTGATTTCTAGCGCGTTCCGACTTCGACGTTTTCGTAGATAATTTATTTTGTTCAGGTCATCTATCCTAACACAATACATTACCGCGAAGTTATCATCGCTGCCGCTTACAGAGTAGTACTTTTAAAATGTGTCATTACTTTCGCTCTCGAGGCAATTCTACTTGTCTATTTTGTCCCCCCAAAACAAAAGTTCGGTTCATATATCAATATGGATGAGAAAACAAAAACCGGTTTGGCGATGAGCTTCCTTTCAGGGATTAAACATTTCAGTTATTTACTGAGAGTAAGGCTACAGGAGCTTACCGTGCGCAAAGGTGTTACATAATTATCCTGTTTAATTCTGGCAAATATCGAAAAAACGTCGACTTCGGAACGCGTTAGAAATCAATCCGTTCGTTCCTTTGATTAATGACGAAATATAAAGCTGCACTCACATATTGTGCAGTGCTGGGTCGCTAAACTCGTCAACAAAAATATTCTTTGTGTTATGACATAGTGGGGGGAGGAGCCGAAAGATTGCTGCGAAGTTTTCGTTTCTAACAAACCCGCAGATCCCTCTGTCTTCGTGACGTTTTTCGTTGAGGGGACGAAAAATCCCTACGCCTCCCTAGGCACCGAACAAGACCAGCACCAGAGAGCGCGCGGAGACGACCGTGGCTCATAGGTGTGACGTCACAACAAAGATTATCAGCTGCGACCGTCATGTGTGATGGTCTCTAAAAAGCACGATGGATGCTTGGGAATTGCATTTTAAAATCAACACCGTCGAAGTTGATAGTCTGGTATCGTTCTTATTTCCGCCGATAAAGCAGAATTTACTAAAAAGCGTCCCTGCCGTTCTTTTGATTTATCTCGGCCTTTCGAATCTGGCCAAAGTGTAGCCCGACGTGGCTAGGTCTCACAACCAGCCGACTACCGTTGTCCCCTTTCGGGCGAATTTCGCCTCCGGGCAGTTGTCCCTTCATCGGCGGGATAAAATTATTTTATGGTAGACATTCGAAGATCAGTCAGTTTGGGATTAAGTATGTTTATCAACGGAAATAAGGAAATAAAAGTAATGTCAGGTTGTCAATATTGGCGGTGATGCTTCAAGAACGCAAGGACACTAAACTTGACATCGTCGATTTGAACACGCACCATCAAATTTGTCGTTCACAACTGATAATCCTGACTCCATCGTCAAAGGTATCAACTATAAAATGACGTCACTGAACGCGCCCGCACACCATATACGTGCCCTGGTACGAGTCTTTCGCTTGAAAGTCTGTCATGACCACTCTTCAGTTCATGGAACGCGAGCCGTTTCAATTCCAGAATCTCTTGAACCGTTATTTCGAAAATTGCAGGCTGTGCTGTTCCTCGTCGTTGCTCATTGGAACACCTCTAAGCAGGGTCGTCGAAACAGGAGGATGGGGAGGGGGGAATTAGCCCCCCCCCCCCCCACTCCCCCAGTTGTGTCGAAAGAGGGGGCAAGGGGCATAAGGGGTGGAAGGGGGGGGGGGGGGGGGGTATCGCCCCAGCCCCGAACCACCATAGCATTTCAGAGAGTTATAATAAAATATTAGAAGAAAGGAATATCCCCCTTCTTCACCAGCATCACCTCCTCTCTCTCTCTCTCTCTCCCGAACAATTTCTACGGCCCTTCTTGAGACTCCTATTTGTTTGTGCCTGTGTGTGTGTGTGTGTGTGTTGGTCGTACCTTAATTCTTTCTTTAGAGCGAGGCTCTTCGGCGCCCGTTTCCGGGTTTCGCGGCGTGGGCGTCGCCGTCGGCGTAACCGGCCCGCTAAATTTAGCGCGAAATTGACGTCACATGACCTCAACACCAATTCAATTGCCAGCTACGCGACTACAACGCCTATTCACTTCTCCGCTAGATTGTCATGTGATGTCCTTTTCACTGCTAAATTTAGCGGAGAAACAGAATGGGAGGAGGAGGGTAGGAGGAGGGGCGTACCCTCCTCTCCGTACCCTCCCTTATTCCTTCTCAAGAGTTGAGCTCTAATTTCGCATTACAAAGATCTGTAAACGTCTTTAATTTTTTTTATTTCCCTTTCTTCGGCTTTCTTTTTTTGTTTTTTTTGTTATCCCCCGTTTCCCCTCATCTCTCAGACGATAGCGAGTTTTAGTAGACCGTGTTTCCCGCTCCGCTAAGTCCCTCCACTACCCGGAACTCTACAGCCAAGGCCACCGGTGCGCAGGCGCAGTGGCGGTTTCTTCGTAGCGGAGGGCTAGCGGAGGGGGAAACACGGTCTACTAAAACTCCCTATTACCGACGTCTCTACACAAACCGCTTGTGGGTGACCCCGGTGGCGTTGTTGACAGTGGCGGAAGATGAGCTCTATAAAGCCGCCCGCGTACACCGCGCACGGCTCTACACCATCACAAAGTTCAATCTTCGCCTCGATTCCGAAGCGAAGATTTTGGCCTCAAATAACTCCTTCCCAAAGTTGTGAAACGTCACTTTGTCGTCACCAATAACTTCCACAAACGACAATCTTGCGACGAGAAAGTTCAGAGTGTTTACCGGCCGCCTAGGTACAATGTACGCATCATTGACCCTAACGCGGCGTAGGGATGTAGGGACACTCGGGCGAGACGTCATCAGTACAGCCGTTCAATCGGCTGGCAGCACGGTGTTGCTCGCACGCGCTTCGATGGAGCTCGCTACGACTTTGTGTTTTACATTCTCGCTGGAACTTGAGCACCGAGAGAGCTTGGATGATTGACACCTCGCTCGGCTTGACGTCAGCGTCGCGAGAGTCCAATTAGCGCGTTCCGCAACTTTCGGGCACAAAGTTGTGCTCGACGAGTTTAGCTACCCTGGTTGTCGCCTAACAGATAATCCAATGTATGACTAGACCTTTCCAAAAAATGACTCCTGGGCGACTATGTTCGACAAATGTTTCGTTTCTCCTAAAAAAAACAACGGAAGTGACGAAAGGGACGATATCGCATATGATTGGTTAGAAGCTCAAATAACGAAAGAGGTAACTTTCGTTATTTGAGCCCCTAACCAATGAGACGCGATATTGTCACTTCCGTCACACCCGTTCTTTTTTTTTTTTTTTTTTAGGAGGAAAGAAACATTTGTTGAACATAGCACCCCTAATGCAACTGAATAAAATAGGTAGCGACATCTCCTCCCTCCTCCTCTGACACGCACCCCTTTTCTCTTTATGTTTTGCTTTTTTACACCCGCGCGTCGACGGTAACACCGCCTGGATCGGCCCAAGATAGCAGGCGGCATTCTTCAAAGGATGTCGCTACTTTTCCGTATAAAGGGGCTTTAAGCACCTCTGGGCGGTTCTAATTTCAGTGTTCGTGCGTATGGCCTGTGATTTGCTCGCTTTACGAAGCGAAAAAAAAACATTCGCGTGCTGGCCCGAGGAGATCGCACGCTGGGCTGAGGACTTGTGAATGTTGGAATGCTGGATAGAAGGGGATTCGATACCTGAATATTCCACCTCAGGGAATGGCACTTTAGTGGCTGCAGCAGGGGTGCTATGTTGCGCTTTTTAGACTCCCAGGAGACTAGGAAGAAGGAAGTGACGTCAACGAATAGAGCAAACGCAGATTGGATGTTTGACAGAAGAAAACAAAATCAACATCCAATCTGCATTTTCTGCGTTGTTGACGTCACTTCCTTCTCCCTAGTCTTCCGGGAGTCCAAAAAGCGCAACATAGCACCCCTGTTGTTTAGCGCTCTCGTGACGCGCGCTCTAATCACACGCGCTCTCGTGACGCGCGCTTTCGTGTCGCGGCGATCTCCTGTCGCGAGCTCCGCGGTCGGCGCTCTCGTGCAGTGCGTTCTCGTGGCGCATTTATTCATACTCAAGGGCAACATATCTCGCCAATAGCCAATTCCGTGTGTTTATCTGTGTGTACATGTGTCCACCCTATCTTCTTTTATCTTTGTGTACATGTGTCCGTGTCCAGCTTTCTTCGTTCCTTTCCTTCTGCTTTCCCTTTTCCTGATTTATTTTTCTACTCTTTCTACTTATTTTGTTCTTTTTTGGACGTCACATCATTGGCCCTTTTCCGCACAACAAACGATGCTGTCTACATTTATTTATTTTTTTTTTTTTTTAATATCGCCTTCTTCTTTTTTTTATTAAGAGGTCGCCTTTCTTACAAACACGCATGACATGAATACTGAATACCTGAATAATACCCTCGAGCTTATTTGGAACAAAATTCGGGATGACTCGTGCAGTAAACTCCAAAATAAAATAAAAAGTGCGGAAAGAATGATTTGCCGAGTCATGCCCGCACCCACGGAAGGTCTTGTAGGCTGCTCTAACGGCAACGCAGCAACACATCGGTATTGAAACGCCCGAAGTTGGCAACAATGTAACGAATATTAGTGGCGCCATCCGTATCGTCTTCGGGAACGTCACTTAGACCTGCTTATCTATAAAAGAAAGAGATGGCGCAAGTGTGCGTCGTCTGCTAGAGCTGCAATAATATTCGATACCTTGAACAATTAGTCACCTTTTCGAAAATGATAATCGTGGAAAGTATTCTGAAATGGATTAAGGAAAATTCTCATAAATTTCATTTCGAAATAACTCTCATTTTCTCTGAAATGCGTTTTTCGCGTAGAGTCAAGCTTCAAAATATTGCTTAATTGTGAAATCGTTTTAAACGACTTTGAACACAAATACAAAGAAATTAGCTTTAAAGAGGACCAATCCAGTTCCGCTATAACAGAATTAAAAAATATCAAACCAGCTATTAAAATGGTTTAAAAAAACTAAAAGAACTTAAACCTCCTATTATAAACTTTAAGCATTTTAAGGCAGAGTTTACCACTAAATGGCTGGAGTTGCGCTTCTCATGTTTTTCATGCTAAGTTGCTAGGTTCATCAAAAATAAGCCCTCAAAGTTCGTTGCTCAGTTACAAGGCCACACTGAGTTATGACATTTGCAATTTGTATAAAAAAAGGCACTTAAAAAAGATACGAAATGATGAGTGCACAAATTCGAAGAAAGACGTAAATAGGAGACTGCATATGTCCTTTATCAATTTAATTATAGGATTAGAATGCGACTTGGTCGCAGTAGAAATCTATAAACCTAAAACCGATAGAAGCATGTCTCTAAAAATATCAAGACCTACGCTTTTTTTTTTTCATTACGGGTTACTTTTGCGAATATAGGTGTCACATTTTGTCCTAAAAAATTAAAGATAAATGTGCCATTTATTTACAATTAAAACGAATTGCGTTACTCCCGCACAGACGCGAGATTTGTAGCCCGAACATGAGCCAAAGTACAAGTGCAGCCAGCGCCGACATAATTGCTGCGGCCGTGGGACCGCAGCCGAATGCGGCTGACAGGTTGAACGTGGGCACAGCAAAGAGTTCTTTTGCAGAAGCCTCAAAAAGTCACGCGAGGAGCGCGCAACGAATTATAGGAACGTATCTGTCTGCTCCTTCTTCCTCTCGCAGTATCTGCCACGTTACGCTGAATAGAGCGAGAAGGGAAGAAGGCTGCTCGCTTTTCGTCGCCCGCTCGCTCGCGTTTCCTAACTCTGTCGCCCCCAAAGTCCGTCTGCGGTTCTATACACCATTCCAACATTTACAAGTCCTCAGCCTAGCACGCGCATGTTTGTCGCTTCAGAAAGGGAGAAAATCACGCGGCATACGAACGAACACTGAAAATGGAACCGTCCAGGAGACCTTGTTTGGAAAGGTCTATAGACGATTGCAAGCGAGGCCACTGGCCGCCGCCATGTCTCTGCTCGTTCAAACAAGTACGCGTGATTTCAAGCTCGCCAAAGTTATTTTCACGCACATGGCTGCACGTGCTTGCACTCTAGATTCCCTAATCGGAGTGCCATGCTTGCGATTGTGGCGGCCATATAGATGTGTGCGCGAGTGGCGCGACTGCTGAGCGCGTGCTGACGGCGAGCTTCCACAGTTGTTTTGCAACGTGCATTCCGCACTATCAACATCACCGTTCTCAGCAGTCTAGTAAAGTGAGCTCGCTCTGAGCATGCGCTCTAAACATCGCACTCAAATGTGGCGTCCAGTGACCACCTTCTATATACTCCGTTCACCCTCAAGCTGAGACTGCAGCCAATGCCACAAGCAAGCACGGGAGCTCGAAATCGCTGCTTTGGAGCGTTCTTTAGGAGAACAAGCACTCGAGCTTAAAATGTACGTCTCAAATCCAGGAGCGCGGGCTACCTCTGGCTTGTAGCTTTGGCTGTAGTCTCAGCTAAAGGGTGAACGTGGTTCCACTAAATAAGCTACACTTGAGAGTATCGACACTTGCCCATATAGGAACTATTCACTGGCGGCCGTATACTGTGTGCACGACTGCTGAGCGCGTGCTGATGGCGAGCTTCCACAGTTCTTTTGTAACGCGCAGTTCGCACCCTCGAGATTTCCGGTCTTAGCAGCCTATTAATGTGGGCTCGTTCAGAGCACGCGCTCTAGACATCACCCACAAATATGGCACCCAATGAATACTCCTTATTGTGGCTTTAAATCATGGTTGCCAGTTATCTCAAGCTTTATCTGAAATCACAGGAAACGCTTTTCCGTTCTCCACAAATGTTAAAACAGTTCGCGACAGAGCAAAGCAATATTACATGAGCTTCCTAACACCGACTCTAATGATGGGGAAATCGCACTTTTGAATCATAACGATTGGCAGTTGCGTCTGCTCTGCACAATCACCAAAATGGTGGCGCCCACAGCAATGTCGGGGAACAGAGTGCCGATACTCTAAGCGCAGCCGATTTAGTGAGACCGACACGCGGGCTTGACGTCACGGAGCTGCGGCGGCGCTGCGATCGCGCCGGAGGCGGGTGGTGTGGGCACAAGTGCACACGTTTCGCGTGGGCGTCATAGCATTTCAGCATGCCGCGGAGCTGTGTTGCCGTTAATTCCACCGAAAGGTACAAAGAAAAGTAGCGGATTGAGTTTGCACAAGTTCCTGGCAGACTCTGAAAGGCACTGAAGGTGGATAATATCCGTGGATCGAAAAGAATGGTCGCCTCGCGCGAACAAATGTGTTCGGCAATCACTTTCCTCAAGGCAAGTGCGGCTTCCATTCCAATCTCCGTCCGAGGCCTGCTTATGTGCAGGGAAACCGTCGTCTGATCGAGGCCATCAGGATTTTGTTCCCAGGGTGTTCGCGCACAAAGCACCGGCCAAGCGCTCGTCAGTGCCTCGCTACGTCCTGGCTACCAAGCAGAAGGGGATCCGCGAAAGAACGGCAATGTTGTAGGCGTCACCGAAAAAGAGTGACGAAACACGTTACTCGTTACTTACTTGCATATAAAAGGTACGCGTTAGCGAGATACGTTAACTAAAAATGAAAGGAACGCGTTACCGCTACCGACGGTAACGCACGTTACTTCTGCGATACTTTTTAAATAGGGATTCAACACGTTTTACTATTTTGACGATACAGGTATGCATAAGCCCATATATCAAGAAACATTGTGTTCATGCAGAAACTGAACATAATTACATTATCTCTTTTTACGGTTTCCCCTAAATACTCACAAAAAACGCAAAAAACTCAGAAATTCACATGGCCTAACGCTTAAAAACATAGAAAAAATTGAAGGGTAATTTTTTAAGACTGGGGAAGTAGTAACGAGTAACGTAACTACGTTACTTGAAATAGTAACGTAAGTACGTTACCCGTCACTGTGTCGAAAAAGTAACGAGTAGGTTACTACGTTACTGAAAAAAGTAACGCGTTCCTGGTCACGTGTTACCGCCTAGAATGCAGAACGGACAAAGCGTTACTGCTTGTGATGCCTTGTGGTCATAAGGGTAGGAAAAGTATCGCACCTTGACTTGAGGACGCTGTGTGCATTTGACCAATTAATAAATACACTTCCGCAGACCCACAGTCGGCTGATCCCGCCGGCAGTGCGGAAACGGACTCGAAGTAATCGTATGCCTCGAGAGACTTGTGCGTCGTGTCGGCCGTGAAGTAGCTTGGCGAAAAAACTAAATAAACGACGACGTGAGCCGTTGACTTCGGTGGCAGCAACTTCACGTCGGAAGTCCAGCAGGCCTTGTTTGCGGCGTACGGGTCCTCGAAGGCAACGCGTCCACGCACTTTTCTCCCATTCAGGCTCGGGTAGCGAGCTCGAATAGTCGGGCATAGCATACGACATACGTTGTCAGGAAATACGACGCACAAATAAAGCTAGAAGCGTCCCTACAACGTCAACAACGAGCGCACGCCACACAACGCAATGGCGAAAACACGGAGAGCCGCGCCGCTTTTGCCCACATAGCTTCCGCGCATGCGCGGCCTTCAGGCCGTGTTGGCAAAGAGAGCCGCTCCGCGTGTCGGTCTATACTCCGTTTACATCCGAGCGCTGCGAATGCTACAAGTATATGCACTCCAAGAAAAAAGGGTGTGTCCTTTTACACCCTTTGTCATATATAACAGACATGTACAAGTTACTCAAAACGAGTAATTAAGTTAAGTTACTGAGTATTGACGTCAAAAGTAATTTGAGTAGAGTAGAAATTACTAACATGAAAAGTAATTGAGAAAATTACTAATTACCGTAAAAAAGTTGCGAATTACTTTGGAAGTTACTTTGAAGTTACTTTTATATGTTTTTTTTGTTTTTTTTTGTAAAAAGAAAGTGCATAGGTTTTCATCCGTTAGCGAAATTGTGGTAGACAAATATGGATCGGATTGTTTTTTTCAAAGGAACGCTTTAATAGCTGGTTCTGTATCTGTGTGCCTAATTGTTTTGTACTTTCTTGTTTGCTTTGTCATTGATGTACTGCAAATCTGTCATTTCTGGTTTGAGGTTTAGCATTGCTTGAGCTTGATTTTTAGACAGTGTTTTCTTGTCTACAGTGTTGCGTAAAGCACATCTAAAAAGTACTTGAAGCAAAGTACAAAGTAAATTAGAGGTTATGTACTTCAGGTAAAGTAGTAAGTACACTGGGTGCAATACACTTCAAGTAACGTACTATAAATACTAGAGTGCCTTCATGTGCGCTTCGCATAGAGTGATGCCAACTGCCTGTTTCCCTTTCCCACACCCTCTTCCACCGCCATTTTGTTTCTCTCATTGTTTCCCCGTGCGCCGGAAAGTGGCCTTTGTGTCCATCGGTAATTCCATCCGAGGGGGAAAATGCTAATCCTCCCTCCGTGGGTTCCACAACGCTGCTCCGAACTTCTGAGATATGGTGCTTGTTTCCGGGAGGGTTATAAGTAGGGTTCCGCGTTTTCGGTTTTTATTGTTTCAAAATTCGGCGTACTTTTTTCGGTGTTTATTTTAAAATTAAATTTTCGGTTTTTTTTCGGTGTATATTTATTCCCAAAAAGGTTTACCGGTTCTTTTTCGGTGAATGTGAAAGGAAATACCATCGGACACGGGATCAGATGACCCTTTAGCGGTTGTATTTGTGATCACTCAAAGAATGACGGCACATATACGTGCGTGGTCTTCGCTACAACTTCCGTCAGGACGCACTTCAAGATCGCGGAATTCGCGGGCACAACTTCTTCAGATCGCTTCTTTTTCCTTCCTATTCTGACGACGTGACCATCTGAGGTTGATGACCGTGCAAGTCCAATGAAATGGCAAAAAAATATATATATATTGCATTTACGTTTTTAATTAGAGGGAAGTTTGAGAAAGGGTGTTAAGAAAGGTCTTAATTGACGGCTTTCCTCGATGTCCTCTGAAGTGGAGGAAGCGAAAAACCTTACACTAGCCCACATCCGAACTTTTTTTTTAGGACCGGGAACTTGCTACACTAAACCCGATCACAGAATGGACACAGATGTCCCGCGAAGGGCAATCCAAGGCCCCTTTCGTTACCAGTTAAAGCTTGGAGGAGGGCAATCACGAAGACGTCTCACAATGTCGAACCTTGTAAAGCCCTCTCCCTCCACCCCTCCTTCCCCCACCCACCTTGACGCGGCCCTAAAAACGGTTAAAGCCGAATTTTAGAAAACCGATTAGACGTACTTTCATCGGTTTTTATCGGTTTAAACCGAAAACGCCGAACCTTCAAACTGACCTCTTTCGGTTAAAACCGAATTTCCAAAAATAGATTCGGCGTACTTTTATCGGTTTTTATCGCTTTAAACCGAAAAGTCCGAACCCTAGTTATAAGCCCCACGGATTATCGCCGAGAATCAAAATGGCTGCTGGTTTTTCGGCGAGTGGTATTACAAAGGGTGGCATCACCCTAGCAAAGCGCACATGAAGGCTCCCTAATAAATACAATATATTTCAAGGTAAAATACTAGTACATTTAACAGAATTTATCATGATGCCCTTTCATTCCCTAGTGTTTTTTGTAACTGGTACGCATTGCTCCAGAGGTAATCGGAGGTGCATCAGTTCTTTTACGGAAATGGCAGCAAATATTGTAAAAAGTCGCCACAGAGTTGTTGTTTTACTCTCGCTGACGAGCTATTTGATACAATCAACTTATAAGCCACTTATTTGTGTCGGTCTTATAACCACCATTACTTCACTCGGAGAAATGACCAGATGACGTCTTGAAAGAGCACGTTTTCACACGACCATACGCCATTTTCTTTCTTTTTTTTCAAATTCGGGGAATGTATTTTCAAGTCGGGAGTTTTACTTTCCTCGAAAAGTACAAGTACATGCCCAGATGTACTTCAAGTAAAGTACAAGTTTTCTAAACAGTAGTATATTAAGTACCATGTACTTAGAGTACTTCCCAACACTGCTTGTTTATTATTTTTTTTATATAAAAACGTTGACGTAATTACTAAGGTTTCTCGAACGATCTTAAAATCTTTGAAGATCTGCATATTCTATGGCTTGGGAGGAAAGGCAACGCAAAACGGTCCCCTTTGCGTTGACCTTTAGCACGCGATTCTTCGATTACAGCGCAAACTACGGGAGCACCAAATGAGCTTCAGAGCAGGTGCTGCATTTTGTTGCCTCCTTTGAGGGAGGACGCACTGTGAGCACCTTCTGTAGTGGGCCAAAGTTTCAACGTAGGAGAGAAGCGGGAACCAGCCCTTTCTTTGATTGCGTCCAGTCTCCTTGAGATTCGGGACACAAAGAAACGCCAGTCTCCAGCGCTAATCCCGCAGTTACTCGGCCTCTCTTTCGTCGTGCCTGTTCCCTCCCCGCACTTCGTAGCAGTGTTGTTGCAGGGGGGGGGGGGGGGGGGGGATTTTTGGAGGTTTCAGACTCTCCAACACAATTTCTCCCCCCCCCCCTCTTTTCTACGCCACATGCTTCTCGCTCTTTGCAAATATCACCTGATCTTCCAACTTCTTATCTCTTTTGTACAGGAAAGTTTGTTGCTAGGCAAAACAACCACTAAACTTCGAAAGTAATTTGTAGTTTGAGTAGAAGTTACTCAGAAAAAGTAATTAAAGTAAACTACTAATTACCGAAATAAAATTGTAATTGAAAGTTACTAAACTACTCAGAAAAGTAGTTAAACTACAGTAACTTGAGTAGAGTAGTTGAACTACGTACAAGTCTGTATATAATACACCCCAAAATGTTGGGCATACAGCGCTCTGACGTCGAACTGCCGGCCCCAACTTTTACGAGGGGATTGAGAACGGTGGCGATATAACTTATTATACAACTAAAGCACGTATCAGAGACTAGAGAAACAAAAACACCGAGGTTTTGCAGAGGACCAAAAAAAAAAACGATTACTTTTTCTTTTTTTTTTGCCGTTGATTACACGTACAACATTAGCTATTTTAATAAGTTGTACAACTGGGGCTATCAAGCAGCTCGTGAAAGCTGGTACCGTTGGCTCTACGTCAGTGCGCTGTACGTCGAGCTGAAGTTTTGGGATGTAATAAAATGTGTGACAAAGGGTGTAAGTATACACCATTTTTTTCTTAGAGTGTGGGGTCAATCAAGCTTCTCTGAAAGTGCTAGATAACGGCACTCTTTCTCGTTTCTACTCGTGTGTTACCGCAAACTGATTCAATCAAGCGGGGAAGAATGCGTCCATCGCGTGTCTCGTCTGTGTGTTTGCGATGGAAGTAGCATTTGGCCCCGCTCGTTCGTAAGATTAAATGGAGAATAGCACTTGGAGACATCGATAACAACCTTTCACGATTCTCTGAATGTCTTGTTTTGACGTTATAAATGTGATACGCGAAACCTTATACCGCGAAAGGGTTGCAATCGCTACTTGAACGGGACCGAATAATAGACTCCCTTCAAAAATTGCGCCCTCTTACGCTCGATCTGAAAATACTGCAGAAGGGGCGTGCGCAAAAAACGCCAACAAGCTGGCAAATCTATGCACGTAACTGATATAACACTCGCCCGTACAAAAAAATAAAACGAGTTTCAATTGAAAGTGTAAAGGATTCACTCCTACATCGCGTTGAGTGTCAACTGAAACTCGATCAATAGGTTATTTCTTGTAATTTCCTATTGAACCGTCACAGGATAATGGCCACCGAGGTATTTAATTTTAGTTATTGTATTTCAATTCAATTTTCGGCAATATATTTTCAATAAAATTTCTGCAGCTGAGTTTCAACAGAATTTTTCTCAATTGAGTTTAAATAGAATTTTCGCAACTGTGTTTAAAATAAAATCCTGCAACTTGTTGAGAATTTTCATCTTATAATTCCTTACAGCATGGAACATGGAAAAAACTAAGCACATGAAGAAAACAAACACAAACATAATAAAGCACTCGCAGCCCCCTATCACTCTGCCACCGACGAAAGACCCAAATTTGTGATCGTATTTCGTTCCCGGGACAGGTATGACCTCATTCGTTTTCTTGCCTCCACGATCCAGCCCTCTTTCTACGCCACGTTAGGTCTACATCCCTCCGCCTGTGGCACGAAAGACACGCCGTACTTCCGAATACGTTGTAGCGACTAGGTGTCCGCGATAGCGATGTGACTCACAGTAAGCGAGCCTTGCGAAAATACGCACCAACTCCATCTCCATTATGGCACGAAACCACGCGCACGCTGACTAACTCCTCGCTATGCACACCCTCACTGCCCACGACCAGTCGACGTTGTGGCTCACAAAGCCATGACCGGCGACACCATCCGTGATGTTGCGCACGGCATCGACCCAAAAGACACATCCGAAACGTGGCTCCGAACCCTCCGAGGCAACTCACACGCAATAATTAACGCCAGACCACTCGGCAAGAACGGTCTAGCCTCGGTAGCGTTTCAAGGACATCGACCCCCGAGAACTATCCTTTATTACGACGTGATCATCAACGTTACGCCCTACTCTTCTACAACCATGATTTGTCGGTGTCGTCCCGGCCTGGGCCACAAAGAGCCTGTCTGCACCCGACCGCCAAGGTGGCCTGACTACGGCTGTATTGTCTACAATGACCACGTCTGTGAACGCACATATTTCGCTAACAGCCGCGTCACCATGCACCTCGCCATCGACCCCAGTGTCCATTCAAGCGTAAGGTTGACCAGCAGCTCCAAGAGCGCACTTGGTGGACGGCACGAACCACCACCGCAGAACCGGTACACCTCGTGTAGGCCACCGAGAAGGGAGTGAGGCCCGACGTGCCACCGCCTGCTCATCACAATCCCAAAGTAGGCCCCAAACTCAAGAGTCCAAAACCGCTGTCGGTGGCAAGGTTTCCGTCGAGTAATTTCCGCCGCTGGTCGCTACGTCCAACCGGTCTTCGGACCTAGAGCTTGACGACCTACGAAGCGAAGCCGCACCCTCGCATCGCAGTAGCAGAAGTCGCAACCCGCAGAAACAACCACAACAGCAACATCAGCCATTTCGCCCCGCAAGCCGTCAACGCAGTTCTGCTGACGGAGGAAGGACTTTGTGGCGCTAGGCGACGGTCATCTTCGATCAGCGCGGCTCCGCACCACCGACTCACACCAAACCCATGACATATTCGCAGGCCATGATGAACATGCTCAAGAGCGGTTATTTCACTGACTGCAACTCTGAAACCCATGGCCTGGAGAGAACTCCGATCCATCTCTGAGCCCGAAAAAGCAGCATCAGGTACACTTTTGCAAATCGAGGAGGAGGCCAAACAATTTGAACTCCTCAAAGTACGACTCCAACAACGACTTGAGACGGAAGCTCAGAAACGTGAGCTTCGCAAGGCGGAACTCGAGAGGCGACTTCCAAACATATGCCGAAGTAGCTTCAGCACTACGTCAGAACCAACAGATTGCTCCCTCTCAGTGCACCGCCCAGCAACAGCAGGGTTCCCAG
The DNA here is from genome assembly GCF_016920785.2 of Ixodes scapularis. Taxonomy (NCBI): domain Eukaryota; kingdom Metazoa; phylum Arthropoda; class Arachnida; order Ixodida; family Ixodidae; genus Ixodes; species Ixodes scapularis. The sequence continues at coordinate 85,476,696 of NW_024609884.1, forward strand.
GAGCAGCAGCACCCCCAACAGCAGGAACAGCATCCCCGGGGGCATTCCCAACAGCAGCAGCAGCAGCAGCAGCAGCAGCCGCAGCCCCAGCAACAACAACAGACACAGCAGCAGCATCCCCAACGGCAGCAACAGCATCTCCAGCAGCAGCTGCAGCCTAAGCAACAGCAGGAATCCCAGCTCCTACCACCGCCAATACCGCCAAGTAGCTCTTCACCACAGTCGCAATATGTCACCAAATATCAACTGCAGGCCCTGTTTGCTCAGTACCAACAGCAGCAACAGCAGCACCAAAAACAGCACCAAAAACAGCTACAGCAGAAGATACAGCAAATGCAGCAGCTCGTGTTTCTCGCATTTACGAACCGTATGACAGCGCTACCCACGCAGGTACCACCAGCATTCCCATCACCACATTAATATTGCGTCCTCACTCAATAAACCAGCTCTCAAAATCCTGCAGTGTAACTGCGGTGGCCTAGCGAAACGGAGAGGGGAGCTCCTCGCGCGTTTCTCCGACCCTCAATATGCTTCCGACATACTCCTGCTGCAGGAGACGCATACCGACACTCCAACTCTCTGGCTACGACTGACACCCCAACCCCACTCATAAACTCCCAAAGAAACGGCACCCAAATCCCCTAACACCTGAGACTCTTATTCGCGCACAAGCCGGCGTCTACGTATGTACGCCGCAACGTTCCCTACGTCAAGCTGGACACGGCGGCATGGTGCACCCCCATCCAGGAAGTCACCGCGGTGCGCATCGCCTTCGACGGGACTGAGCGAAGGCTTCTCGTCGTCTCGGCATACTGCCGCCCCTACACCGGCAAGACGACAACGTGCGACTTTTTCTGGATGAAGACCTTCCGCGACGCATACCTCACCGACCACACGGTATTCAGAGGAGACCTGAATACACACTACAAGGCATGGAGCTCCTTCTCCACCACACAGCGCGGGCGCAACCTTAGTTCTGTCCTTGAGTCTACCAACCTGGCAATCGTTAACGACCTAGACCGGCCAACGCGCTACGGTACGAAACCCCGACAACGCGATAGCGTACTTGACCTCACCCTTGCGTCTTCCCATACTGCCGGCCTTCTTATTTGGACAATCCTCGACGAAGATGCCTGGGGCAGCGATCACTATCGGGAAGCGCACCAGATGCTCCACCAAAACAGTCATCTGGGACCGATTTCAGGAGACCATCGAGGACAAAATCATCCTATTCAATACCTCTGCCATCTCCCCTCCTCTGACGACAGCTGCCACCTCTGCAACGGAACCACGGGAGGTGTGCGAGGGTATACCCACTCTGGATATTCATCTGCTCCCGCTAGGGGACCGACGTACTACGGTGTTACCAAATATCGAAACACTAAACGCCAGTGTTATCTCCACAGAGTCACTCGTCTTACACTCGAAGCTGACAAGTATGCCAATACCTTAAGGCTAGGGCGGTGCATCGCACATTGTGAGTCTTTCGACAAGAGCACTCAGCTGAGTACAGTGTGGAGTACCTTCAAAGCAATTTTATGGCAAGCGCACCCAGACCCACACTGTCCCTGTAAGAGCACTTTTCTCGGACGAAAGCACCGAGGACATCCTCGATCAGCTCGGGGCAATCTTCTTCCCTCAGATGAAAGAACTACCGCCAACCAACGTATATTGCCCCAAGTACAACAACGTGGCTGACATCCAGTATCCTGGCCACCAACCCTTCACCGAACTGGAACTTGATGCGGCCATCTCCCGATGTCGCCTCCGAAGCGCACGCGGCCCCGACGGGATCACCGCGCCGATGCTGCGTAATGCAACCCGAGTCGCCCGGGAAGCCATCTTCCGTTAGTGTAGCTCAATCTGGCACACAGGGCTGCCCCCTGACGACTGGACGACCTCATGGGTAACACTGATTCCGAAGCCAGGCAAGCCGCCGACAGACCCCAAGAACGTGCGGCCCATATCGCTCACATCCATCATGAGCAGGGGTTTCACCAGGAATTCAAATTATGGGTGGTGGCTACATTTTTAAGGGGGGGGGGGGTTAGGGGGGGGGGGGGCATTGATAATAGAGGAGTCGTTGTTAATTAAGGGGTTCCGTCGGAAAAAGAAGAGGATTTACACCCCCGTAAGGGGGGGGGGGGGAGGGGGGGGGGTGGGGGGGGAGGTGTAGGGCAATCACTGATTATGAGCAAGCTCATGCAGCGTATGGACCTCGCCCGCATTCAGTGGCAGGCGGAACAGCTCAAGATATTCCAACCCACACAAACGGGTTTTCGTAAGAACCTCGGTACACACGACAGCCTGGCAATGATTTACAAAGATGTCGTCGACCGCCACGTCAATAGCACACAGCTGCGCGTCCTTGTCAAGGTGGATATTCGAAAAGCCTTTGACTCCCTTCCCCACGCATCAATCATCTCTGCCATGTACGAGCAAGGCCTGGACGTCAAACAGCTCGATTTTGTGCGCTCCTTTTTTCAAGGCCGCCAGTACTTAGTTAACTGAGGACACGGCCCCGATGCGGTGGGTAGTAACACGATGCTGAACCACGTCGGCGTACCCCAAAGCGCGGTACTCTCCTCGACGCTGTTTAACATCGTCATGGCCCCCCTTCTGTGGACCTTACACGGAATCCCACACATCCGCGCCTCGGTCTACGCCGACGACATTACTATTTGGACTTGCGACGGCAGCCCGTCTACGCAACGAATCGCGCTCCAACAGTGCCTAGACGCCATCGACAACCACCTGCACCACGTCGGGCTCGCACCATCACCAGAGAAAACCATGTATACTGTCTCCGGCAAGGGGCATGCGAACATCGACCTCGGCCTTAAGTTCGACAATCAACCCGTAGGCAAAGCACCAGCGTCAAGGTCTAAAGTGTCCACTTTGGCTATGGCCAACACCTCACCACAGACAATTTCCAAAACCTGGAAACAAGGCCTTCACCTAATCCGACACAGCTCGCATCGGCTCAGTGGCGCAGGCGAACGAACTGCCAAGCTCCTCGTCACCTCAGTCCTCCTATCCAAAGTCGTCTACGCGGCCTGTTTTTACCGCCTCAAGCACACACATTGGGATAAGCGATCAATACCCTCTACAACGAGGCCCGTCGTACCCTCCTCAGACTTCCTCGTATCACGCGCATCACCGAAGTTGGGAAATGCCTTTACCTCATCGATCCGAAAGACACCCTAGAGAAGCAAATCGAGCTGCATGCCGCCCGCCTCCAGCACACACTTCAAGGCCGCGTGGTAGCACGCTATACCTCGGAGTCGCTGTCGCCACCGGCAACGACCTCTACCCGTCAAAGCACCCTGGGAACTGATCGATCTTACGCAACACTCCAGTCCGCTTTTTCTCAACATAAATCGCAAACGCCATGCGAAGAGTCGAGAGCATTACGTTCGACAACACAACGCAGAGCTGAACTGTAATCTTCAAGATTTTACCACACTATATAGCTTATACCGACGCGGCCTGCCAAAGCTCTGGCGCATCTGCGGTTGCTGACGTTTTCTATCGCCCACACCCGACGTCCCCAGATTCCCCCTCCGTGTACAGGAAGACCTACAACTCGCCCTCCTCTCCGGAACTTGCCGAGGCGCGTGCTGAGCTCCTTGTGCTCTGGACTCACAAAACCAACGCGCGCGAGGCGCCCGACCTCGCGCCCCGCGGCGGCACTCTCACAGTTTATTCTGACTCCCATCACGTCGTCTGTTCCCTTGGGAAGCAACAATTGACACAGAGCCCCACAGTCTCGGGCATCTTCGAGACTGCCCTCGGCCTATACCGGAACTACGTCATCCGCACATGTATCCGCTGGATGCCACGGCACGCGGGCGTCGCAGGCAACGAGCGGGCCCACGGAGCAGCGATGGAGGACATGAATAAGCCTCGACCTCCCCACTCTTCGCTGTCTCCCACCTCCCTCCCGTTGCCGCCGTCTCCTGACTCTACCGCCGATGAGACCGCCTACGACCCTGATGATGAGATGTGCCTCCTCAAACAAAAATGGAGACACCGCCTCGATTCTTCCTCCCGGAGCAGTTCCCGATCCCCGGCGAAGTCTTCCGGCGAGCGCAGATGGTGCTCCTACACCGGATCCGTACCGGAGGGGCCATCACGCCCTATGTTCTTGAACCGTTTAGAACCACCCACAAGCGCAAAACTGATCCATATTATATTACTCCGAACCCCAGCTGTCAGTGCTGCAAGGAACCGGGCTACTTACCCAAACTTCATCGTTTAATTTGGTACTGCGCAGCACTGGCAGAGCACCGCACCGTAGCCTGGTCATTTCTGCCCGACGACAAACGACCGACCAGTTACAATGAATCAATGGACCCCCCCGGTAACTGCGAGCGCCGGACGGGAATTCTGACCTCGCTTCTCGACTTTGTGTCGCGAGGCGGGCTGGAAACTTCGGTGCAACCCTCATCCCCCTTCCCCCCTTTTCATCCAGGGACTTTGACGCCACGCCAAAGCTGCGACCGCGTCGCACTGGACTTCTCTTCCTGGTGTAATCTCCTGGTTCAATAAACGTCTTAACAACAACATTATAGGTGCGCGGCTACAGGCTATAGAGCCAGATGCGGACAGACATATACTAGAAGCGAGGACGCATAAAATTCACTCAGCTTGTTTGGTTTAGCCAGTGATAACGGACGTACATGACGAACGCCGTGACGTTGTGATTTTGACAGTATTCTTGATTGGCTCCATCGACGACTCGTAACCTCGAATTGAGTTAAAGTGAGGCGCGGTGTTGACTCCCTACAGACAAAGTGAATGCACGATTGGAGCGAGTAATCAGTAACGATATTTAGTACGTTGACGACCGTGTTGTATCCATATAACGCTGTCCCCGTCTCACTCGTAGTGGTTTCCCTATGGAAGAACGAAGCTACGATCGAAACGTAACAAAGGGAAGATGAGTAATAACCTAGCCCTGACGGCGGCCTCTTTCGATTGGCAAAAAATATGCCGACTCGTTTCGATGCGCCTCTTTTTGTTGCTGTTGGTGTTCGACGTAGTCGCGTATTATAGCTTCGTTCGATTAAAGTGCACCTCCTGCACGGGTGCAGACAAGTACCCTAGTGTACTTCCGGTATATGTATGCAGATACGACCGGAAGTACGGCCGCGCTACAGTTTTCTGCACCGGTGCAGGAGGTGCAAATAAAACGAAGGAAGCTAATCTGTCATGCGGTGTCGGTGACGCGGAGACGCGCCCCGAGGTCAGCCTGGTCGGGCTGCCGTCCGTCCAACTGAAGCTGCATCGATCGCTGCTTCACAGGGGCCAGGCGCAATCGCGTAACCGGCGCCGACCATCCACGCGAGGCGACGGGGGAGTCGTTTGTTCTGACGACAAGTCGGGGGAGATTTGTGGCCTCGAGGGCCACGCAGTGAATGGGGTAGAGACGCAGTTTTGTTAAGCCACCGGTTCATATATGTGCCGCGCGGCGATCCTTTCGTGCTGACAAAACAGGCAATGACGTGACATCCAGACATCCATGGTAGAGACAACGCTTCTTTCTCTCTGTCTCTTTTTTGCAGTTTTGGCCACTGAAGGCATTCACTGTGCTCCAAGTCATGATAAAATGAATCGTTGTCCCGCTTCCCCCCCCCCCCCCCCCCCCCTTTAAGGCCACGGTCCCACTGAATGTGTCAGTTTAGGTACTTTTTGGCAGGTCATTACTCATCTCCTTTTAAATACTGCTTTGTGGAATTGATGTCATTCGAAAGGCAACGCAATCCTCTTTCATTTGATATTATGTGTGTGTTAGTTTTTACTGTTCATGCGCATTTGTAGCGTTGCGAATATGATGTCGCGGACCCTCACTTGCTCCGCTAGTCCATGTTCCATGAACGATCCATTAAAGATAACACGGTTCCAATATAGTAGTTTTGTCAAGATGATGTCGGAGCAGAAGGTAACGATACACTTTTTTGATATTTCCACTACTTTGTTTTTTTCATCCCTCCAAACATTGCCCTAAAATTGACATTTTTCAGCACAAATATGTTTTTAATGACAAGCGCTAGGACAATGAAATTAGCTACAGATGTAGTGCTTATTATTGGTAATATTCAGAAAAAAAGTTAATGATGTGTAAAATTTTTTTGTTTAGATATTTTATATCAAACGTAGCACTTTTTGGTGCTTCGAGTCATGGTACTTCAAATGCCGCTGAGGAAATAATTAAACTATGATAAAATCGTTTATTTTATTTAGAGCTACAATGGTTGCCCAAGAGGTGGATGATGGCTTTTTTTTCATTTTCAAAGTCATAACGCTCCAGGAGCCCTTCAAACTTACCTGTTTTTGACGATATCTTTTTTGGACATCAAACATATTTATTGGCATCTAATAACATTTATTGTTTGGAATAGATATACATTGCAATGTATTAGATTTTCAGAATGATATTGCTTTGGTTTTTAATAGGTGTAGAGCTTAGATAATTTTAAAAACAATTAAAAACTGTTTGGGTGTTTTGTTGCGCTACCTGGCGGATGGCAGACAAACTGCTGATTTCTAATGTTCAAAAAATTTCCGAGGGCGGCGTTGGCGTCTGTATCATCATCAATCTCCGTGTCTTTTTACCTTCACATTAAAAAAATATATTGGAAGATTTACTGTCGATAAATGAATGGTTTAAGTAGTGAGTCAGGGTAATAAATCTAAGACAAATAATTACACAAGCGTAGCGTGATATAATGTGTTCAATATTTGATATGATTGAAATCAATAAACAATAAAGACGAAGAGGAAAAGAATACACCCGAGTTCACTTCATGCCTAGAGTCACTAAATTAGCTTTAAAGTATCGGCACTTCGTTCCCCAAAAATTGTTTTGGGCGCCGCCATTTTTGGTCTTGTCAAGAGCAAACGCAACGGCCGATCGTCATGATCCAAAAGTACGACTTCCTCAGCATTAGATGCGGTGCTAGGAAGCTAATGCAATATTGCAATGCTCTGTCGCGGGTTGTTTAAACATTTGTGGGGGACGGAAAAGCGTTTTCTGTGATTTTAGATAAAGCTTCAGATAACTGGCAACCATGATTTTAAGCCACAATATGGCCAAGTGTCGTTACTCTGAACCGTAGCTACTTTACTGGCACAAGCGGGAACAATAAAGAAGAGGCAGGTGTCAATCCACGGGGCTTACGTCATGGCCCCTCCAGGTATTACAAGCCTCTTGAACAAGAGCATGAATAGTGTCATTAAATAAGCTACGCTTCAGAATAGTGACACTTGGCCTTATTGTGGCTTAAAATCATGATTGCCAGTTATTTGAAGCTTTATCTGAAATCACAAGAAACACTTTTCCGTCCTCCACTTTAAACAGTTTGCGACAAAGCAAAGCAACATCACATGAGCTTCCTAACACCGAATCTAATGCTGAGGATGTCGCACTTTTGAATCATGACGATCGGCAGTTGCGCCTGCTCTGCACAAGCACCAAAATGGCGGCGTTCACAACACTGACGGGTAAGAGAGTGCCGATACTCCAAGCGCAGCTCATTTATTGGCTCTAGTTCCCGCGAAACTCCTTTTCCCTGACTGAAACTGAAAGTAAATATGAATAATACACCATTATTATAGCTTATTTGGTTATAACCAAATACACATAATGAGAGGAGGAAGCGGGCGGGTAGGAGAAACGCAGCTTTTATGTGCGACCGTTCTAACCGTCTCAAAAGAGAGAACGCGCGAGCTTTCGCTGGTTTAAAAAAGGCATCCAAAGAAAAGAGGCGGCACGCTGTGTACTTTGTTATTATGCGTGTAATTGCAAATTGTTGTGTGTATGTTTATACAGCCGCAAGTTAGTCTGCCTTAGTGGGCGTCTGACTCTCACCCGTAGATGAGCAATTTAGCCAATGCGGTACAACCGCAAACCTAGGGTCTTTAACGTGCACCACGCAGTAGCGATACACGACTGCACGCCGGCACGATGCTCTTCCAGATCGAAACGGGCAGGGGCGGGGTGGCTTCTGCAGCGCGAGCTTTCGCGCTCCAAGCGAATCGCTTGGAGCGATTCGCTCCAAGCGCTCGAGCTGGTGTGCGCCTTTAGTGTGCGCTAGACCATGCACTCGGCCACCGACTCCTCCCCCCCCCCCCCCCCCCCCCTTCCCTTGTGAGAATTTGAAGACAGACGATGGACGTCGATCGTCTCGAGGTAATGTAACGTAATAACATTATAGACGCTTTACACACGCGCCAGATTACAGACGCCATTGCCGACCTTCTATTGTCTTACCGAGATATCAAATCACTGAAGCGGGCTTTGGCGAGCCTCCACAAAGGCAAATGTTGGGGAAAAAGACACCGTCGTATCTAAAATACCAGTAACCTGTCCTCCTGTGGTGATGATGCAGGAGGGTGAAAAATATAAGCGAAAACAAAAACTGAAGGGCGGTTATGGCGGCGCCCATGCACAGCTGCTGTAAAGCGTCTATATAAATAATAAATTTGTCGATGGACTGAACGACTGAATTTTTCAATTCTTGGAATGTAATATGGCGGCAGCCTATTGTACTTACTGTTGATGAAGAGCACTATGAAGTGACGACGTAATGATTAAATGATGAGGCTCTATAAGGACGACGATTTTAGTGGTGTCGAACCACAACGTACAGTGCCAGACTTGGTTCAAGTATCGTGTGCCCAAAGACTTTCTTCACCCGCAACAGAATATGGTAGAATCAATGAGGATGCTGCTTTACAACTGTACGTGGAACAGGAAAACTGCACTGTGCAGAAGTGCGGCTTATTCGTTAATATGAGGGACGGATTTCTAGCAGCGTTCCCTGATTGACTACTTGGAACAAATGGCGTCGTGGACGTAAAGTGTCCCCGTTCTAAAAGATTCTTGAAGCATACTTAAACCGCAAAGGAGTATGAGGCGAAAAATAAGAAATAGAAGCCTGGTGTGAAAGGTCCAAATCACCACCATAGCTTCTACCATCAAATACAAGGGCAGTTGCACAATACACAAAGAGGGTTTTGTGATTTAGTTATATTTACACTCAAGGGCATTGATATCCAACGTATTCAGAGGTATGACACCTTCTGGTCAACCAACATAGAGCCTTTTCTACTCAAGTTTTACATGAAAGGCCCGTCTTTCGCTAAAATTCCTCACGTTGTCCGACCGAATAAACTGCCATTACTCCCGATCTGGGAATCTCTCGATCTTCGTTCGTAGGCCATAGTAGCATGAGATCGAGGGGTGTGGCTCTTCGTCCGCCGAATATTGCTTCGGCGGGTGTTTTTACCGTGTAATATGAGACCGTCGCGTGCTGCTGGAACAAAAACCTGGCGATTCTTCTCTGAACTGCTTCTTCCGTAACCTTCAAAAGGGCATTTTTCAGTTTCGCACACCATCAGTTCTGCTTGCCCGTTAGTTGCAGGATGGTATGGTGCACTAATGTGATGCCTGATGCCGGTTTCTTTTTTTCCTCAAAAACTTGTTTATTTTATTTGAAGCAAGATGCCACATCTTGCTTCAAATAAAATAAACAAGTTTTCAAACCGTTATCGGTTTGAAAACCATTGCCGTTATCAAAGAAAGGTATTTTCGGTAGGACAAAAGTAGGTAAAAGAGACCGCAGAACTTCAATGACGTGTTTGGACGTCGTGGCAGGCATCATGTAAACTTTTAGCCACTTAGAGTACACATCGACCATGACTCCGCAGATGCGGAGACGTTTCACCACCCACCGAATGAATAGTGGATCGTTTTCAGTTACTGTTCATGATGGCGTTGGACTCAAGGAAGACTTCGAGTCTTTCCAGAAAGTTTCTGGGAACTATAATGTTCCCAGAAACATAATAGACCATTACAACATCTTCCGGACCCCGTGAAACACAATATTTCGTGACGTATTTTAGTCGTCATTAAAATGGTCAGGTAAGTACCGTAAATCGCGAAGCAGTTTTCTTGACTTCTGCTTCCACTGGTGTCTTGGAAGATTGAGTCTACTGAGCGTGCATTCCTGCAGAAGAAATTTTCATTGATAGAATATTAACATGTCAATCAACATTTGATTCCTTCTTGGTTAGATTTATTGCGAAAGTCCGTTACCACCGCCGAACCGCAATTTATACCCAGCCTGACATTCTCGCATACATCCGTTTGCTGGGCCACGCGGCCACGCTACTTGAGCCAGCTGAGCACAGCTGGCAGCGGCGCGAGCAAGGCCACGAGGTGAACGTGATGGTGCTCGAGCCATCCCACTGTGCACCAATGTTTCGGCCACCCCACGGGTGCGTGTCGCCATCTATTGGTTGAACTAACGCCTTGTTCAAGATGGCTGCCGTGGGACCGCAGCCTTAAAGGGCCCACTAACAACCCCAATATCGTTTTTTTTTTTTTTTGCTTTATTTTTACATTGCTTCAAACGCTTTAGGAAGCCGAAATATAACGTAGACTTCCCTGTTTTAACTGTAAAACTTCGATAGACATTCGTCGGTGTCAAAAATACAAAAATCGATTAAAAGCACAAAAAACAAAAGACCGAAAAACAACCGTTGGTGGTTCTTCCCTCTTAGACTTGCACTCTTAGTTTTTCATAAAATTTCTTCACCGACAATCGCTGTTTTCAGCGTTTGACCGAAACAGATAATCGAAATACACCGATGTTTGAAAGATAAATAAACACACACACACACACACAAATATCCTCCAATTTATCTTATGAATAGACACCGGAAAATGTACGGCATAGATATAAAAACCTATTTTCACAAAGCAAGATTTGAAACTCCCGCCCGAAGCATTGACACAGTTGGCGAAATGTTGCACTCCTTGCCTTGGTGGATGACCGCAAGTGTCGTTTTGCTTTCTCTTTCCTTCTTATCTATCACGACAATCACGGGTGCTCGCGTCTGGCAACCGGCCGGTGGCATGATTATTTTACCGCGCGCTTGAACGCGTCCTTTCTCTATGTGTATACTCTATTTGCTCTTATGATGTACTGCAGGAAAGGCTACAAGTGTGAGCTCCTTGCTCTAGGGCACATCTCGGCTCGCGCTTCTAGCCTTCGATGCTGTACAACATATAGAGAAAAGGAGTATAAACAACGCGTCAATTTTTTGTCCGATCTTTTTCTTACAGGTGTTTTTTTTTTTAATGGTTCTCAATCTTTTCTTTTTTTTTTTGATAGGTAAAATGGAAATCGACGTGTTGCAAACTTTGACGAGCGACGCTAGGAATAACCTTAAATTCTTGATCGCTTGACAATCGCTTTCTTGAAGTCGAAGAGGTCATCCGGCACACACAAGTGCACACACACACACATACACACACACACACAGACACACACACACACAAACATACGCGCGCGCGCGCACACACAAAGAAAACCACATCTGAGCGTTCTTCAACTTCCCAGTTGTCTCCATCCCCCTCAAAGCCGTCAGCACAGCCGTCGGGCGCCGCCATATTGAAAGTAAGTAAAAAGGAAGAAACAGAGACGGCCGAAGCCTAACATTTTGGGGCTCTGAGTGTTCATATTTCGAAGTCAGCGGTGTAGTGGTCGTAAAAACATTCGATGAAAGACATTAACAATTCTTACACAAGTGCCAATTGCGACATCGCTAAATTTTTGAACAATGCCTTCCCCTTTCACGTCATCAAAAAAGAAGCGAGGAGGGGCCCGGATAGAAGGAGAAGGACACGGATCTTTAACACATTTTTTTAACGTGGTGACTTTTTTTTTTTTTTCTTCTTCGCAATGAAATTTCTTCGGGGGTTATGTCACACCCGTCGGAAAAGTATGAGACACTAAAAAGAGCATATAGATGTTGGGGTTGTCAGGAACCATTTAAAGGGGCGATGAAACGATGTTCGTACTTTCAGTAAATACCGCTTGTAATTATTCCTTGGCATTCATAACCTACGAAACACGCTTTATTGTTTTACCCACGTAATGGCAGTCGCAGATACAAATCGGGAAAAAATAGCAGCGTTCACCCCTCAACTCGCAGTCAGAACAAGCAGCCGCGTGATTTGAAGCCGATTATATGGCGACAATATTTACCATAGCCACGAGCTGCAGGGCTGGCAAAGCACAGGGAATGCACTGAGTTCCACACATTGTTAAGGTTTGGCTATTACCGTCATCCAAGTGATTGGGCACGAGCCACTGCCCGAATGCATGACGATACAGTGATGGTCACGAGCCCAGACGGAATGCTTACGCCGTGCTCGTGTCTACTGCATGAGCTGCATTTAAGTATCGTCACCGCGGGGATCGCGAAGCTTGATGAAGTAATGCTGGGGATTGCATTGTTGACAACGCCAGAAATGCGATCTTCACATCTTCGTCGTCATGTTTTCTGAATGAGAAACCGGAACTAAACGTCCGCTTTTATCCTTGGAATTACGCGGCGGCAAAGAAGCTGCTTGTTTCAGTGGCGTGGCGTGCGAGCATACTCGGGTGCTACTAGGGCCAGTAAGTTTGTGTACGGTGAGAACGGGTCCTACTCACTATCGTTTCACGGCCCCTCTACGCCATGGACCTCCAGGCCTCATAATTTTCGATCAAGGAACATCGGTCATGTCTCGAGTGATACAACGAGCCCTGCAAGACTATGGAATCAAACACGCATCGTCATCACCGTACTATCCTCGGACGAACGTACTCTTGGAACGAACGAATCGCACCCTGGGTGGTACAGTTTCAGCCTGTGTGAATACGGCGCACAAAGATTGGGACTAGTATGTTAATACATTCGCGTTCATTAAATACCTGCCGCCAAGACATCAACTTCAGAGACAGTTTAAAGGAGCTGTGCAACACTTTTTGTACTGTGCACAAATACCGCTTAAAACGGATCCCTAACGTAAATGACCTATGAAACACGCGTTCGTTTTTCACCCCACGCAATAGAAGTCCCAGAAAAAAATTTAAGAAAAACGAGCAGCGTTCATCCCCTCAACTCGCAGCCAGAAGAAGCGGCCACGTGATATGGAGCCGATTATATGCCGCCAGTGTGGATCATAGCCACGCGCTGGGGTTGGCAAAGCGCAGGACACGCGCTGAGTTCCAGACATTGTTATGGCTCGGCTGTTGTCGTCGGTGCAGCGATTGGACAGGGGTCACAACCCGAATGCTCCTCGAGCTAGCAATTGTCACGAGCCCAAGTCGAGTGCCCACGTAATGCTCGGGTCCAATCTATGAACCGCATTCAAATATCGTCACTTGGGTGTACTGCGATCCCCGAGTTACGTCATCAAATTTTGCAAAGGAGAGATTGAATGAAAATGATCGCTTTTGTCTTTGAAATTACACCGCAACAAAGGAGTTTCTTGGCCAATGGCGTTGCGTTTGAGTATCCTTGAGTCCCAGGTGTGCCGGTAAGCTCGTCTAGAGAGAAAAACATTCCAATTTAATATCGTTGCACAGCTCCTTTAAAGTGGTATAAAGACGACTTAAAGGGAAACTCCGGTCGTTAACAGAAACCAAAATAAATGGCTGGTGTCGGTTTAGTGGCACCAATTACGATCACAGCCGAAATATTACGCCAGAGTGAAGCCGCGTACTTCACTGAAACCGATTTTAAAAATGCGACCAGCTGATCTTTAGCGGGCGCAAGCGGGTTAGTTTTTAGTCAAAGAACACTGGCGCAGCACCCCCCGTGACGTCACGTTGCGGCCGTACGGCTGATGATCAGTGTTGTCATCCCCCTAGCAGATTGTTTCGTTTTTGACGCAGACGCCCGAAACCAAACTTCGAGCCGTGATATTTACAAAACTGCACACAATATTGAGGAAAGAATTATGCCTTGTAATCCAGGGACACTACCTGAGCTGATAACAGTCGTAATCCCAAATAAAAAAAATATATTGAGCGTAGTTGCTTTTTAATGTTACCGTTCCTTAAGGACCGACGATAGACGCGGCGTGAACACAACGGAGACAAAAATATGCCGGTGACTTTAGCCGCTCTTTGAAGGAGGTCCGAGAACAAGCCTCGCCAGGATCATGCACAAACAGTCCTAACTTGCACAGCGCTAATGTACAGATGCGCCCGCAGTGTTTGTCAAACCTGACGACCTGGTACTAGTTCGAAGGTACGAGGGGCGTTCAATAAGTCCCGGGCTAAACATATTTTATTCAGTGATATAATCGAAATATGTTACATTCAAATCAAAGATTGGAATCTCCTCTTTTTCAGGAGCATATCACTTTTTGATATACTTCCCACCAGCGGCGATGCACATCCGTGTTTAAAGAATAACGTCGGCTGTTGACTACGCCACTGAATTGGTCGCACTTACGTCGGACGCGAACCGGGTGCCCTCTTCTGGCTGTTTCCCAACTTCCCAAGTTGGGAAACAGCCAGAAGCTTGATGGCGCGAGGTCCGGAGCTTAAAGGGATACTGAAGCGAAACTTGAAATACACCTATTATGGTCAGAAATAGGTTCAATATGATCAATGATATTCATAAATCATAATCGCGCGTTTGTATTTTGAACGGATGGCTATATTTTTCACCCTGATGGGCCCGATTGGGCGCGCGCTCAAAAATCGGCCATCGGAGAGCGCGATGCGTCTTGGGATATTCGTGACGTCACTTGTGCCGGTCGGGAAAGGCTACGGCGTGAATGTTGTGGTTACGAGCGTTGCCACTTGGTGGCGCGTCGACGACTTACGACCTGTGACAACGTGGCCGTTTGAGATGTGCAAGGGCTGCACGCACGCTGCACCACGGGACCACGGCAAGTCGGCAACCACGGCAGCACTGACAAAACCACAAAACCAGCTCTGAGGCCGGATTCTCAAAGCGAATTCACGACGAAAAAAGTGCGTACGACAAATTTGAGAGAAAACCCGTGCTCTCAAAACGAAATTGTCGTAACCTTTGCGCAGGTTACGACAGAATCCTACGACAGCTCCGAAGCTGTCTTACGCACTTTTTACGATCAAATCAACAAGGCCGACAGCGTCGCTCAGTTACTTGGTATCGGCCACCAACAGACATTTATTTTTCTTCGTGCTCTTCTCGTGCGTCCCGACTTCAACCAGCAAGAAAAAAGGAAGGAGTACTTAAAACAGACCACGACGATCAAGAACGCAGGATCCACAAACACACGAGAAGAGCTACAACAGCCACGATTCTGCCGACCGAGCGAGCTCGGCAGAATATAGTAGGCCTAGCAGCAACATCGACTCGGCGCATCGTTGCTCCGGCGGTCCTTGGCCAAGACCGTCTGTCCATGACCGGCTGGCCTGCTGAATGGAATATGCCCGCGCGACCCTTGTGGACCCTTACCGGATGAGTAGTTTGATCCCTGAACTAAATTTCAGAGGTCAATATTTTCCCCTTGTCATCTCGATCTCCT
Organism: Ixodes scapularis; assembly: GCF_016920785.2. NCBI lineage: Eukaryota > Metazoa > Arthropoda > Arachnida > Ixodida > Ixodidae > Ixodes > Ixodes scapularis. The sequence continues at coordinate 85,492,063 of NW_024609884.1, forward strand.
TGTTTTCCGAGACAGCGGTGACGAACGCTGTCGTCGAAAAGGGACTCTCATTGATTCTATCTCCTTGTTTTGTGTGATATAGAGCTCAAATAAACGCCATACGGATTACCTTGGCAACTCGGTATGTACACTCTGTTATTAGTATGCCATTTTTATTCTGACTCGACGCTACGTCAGTGTCGAGCTATAGCAGTTCGTGGGAGCTACGCGATGTCGGTCTAACCTTTCTTTGCCGAGTGTCATGTCAGTATCGAGTTGCAATCGTAAAAGATCGGTCCAGAAGCGCTTACCGAAACGCGGTCTAACAGAGCGAATCCAGCACTTCGATCAAACGCGCGTGTCCGCTCCGAGTGTGAACAGGTATTTGCGTGGCTCTTGCTGACACCCTCGTAGAGGAGGCTATGTTCAAACATATCCTTTTTAACGTCGGCTCGCAGCTCGCGACTCGCAGCAACTGCCGTGCCAGAAGCATGCTCGGGTCGGTTCGTGCAAAGCCGCAACGAGAACGAGCTCACTGTGGCCAACTACGCTTTGGCTTTCTCCGCCAAGGCTTTGCAAACGCGTTCAGGCCTAGGCGAATCCTGCCGGCACGCCGTATTGCCGCAGAACGGCGCTGCTATTTTGGCACAAGTGATGTCACGAGAACTTCCCCCCATCCACCAGATGAGAATTTGAAATCGTTTAATTATGTTTAAAATTAGTTCTCTTGTGTTTTACAGCGCAATATTTATATTTCCGAGGTGGTGCCTGTCCCTAGCCCATATTTATGCAACAAGATCGGCGCTAAAATTTCGTTTCACTACCCCTTTAAGGTGGGTGAGGCAAAACACCTTGGAACTACAGTTCCTCGGCGTTGGTATCGTTAGCAGCCGCCCTCATTCTTCGGCATGCAGAGACTAGTGCACCGGTGACGGAAGTGCATCGCCGCTGGTGGGCTATATTAAAAAATAGATCTACTCCTGGGAAAGAGAAGATTGTAATCTGTCATGTAAATGCAACTTGTTTTAATTATATCAGTGAATAAAAAAAATGTTGCCGAAATTGCTGCTGTCCCCACGCTGATTCTCGACGAAATGAGGTAGCATTTAGCGCAGGGGTTCCGACTCAGCAATGGATGGGAATTTCATCCTCGCAGCGGTTCACATACTGTTGTCTTTCTGAGAGCCAGTCTGTTCTTCCAGGCGTCGGTGGTTTCGAATGCAGCCTCCACAGCTTCCCTCGATCGCCGCCTATACGAAGAGTCAATCTTAAAGGGATTGTCCGGTCGAAACCGGAAGTACTTAAGTTTTTCCGCTCGTTTCGTCGAGGGAGCCTTCATGTAAACAATCGTCATTTTTATTTTGATATATGAACTCCCCTTATTACCGAAAACTTTCATGAGCGTATGTACGAAACTGCACCCCGAATTTCGCCAGTGTCAATGGCTGACATCCGTAGCTGCTGCGTGGCGTCACAAAACGCAAAGGTTTGTCGGATGGTCGCGATAACAAGCGGTGGTTGATGGATGCCTTGTATTTTGTTTCGAATTATAGCCTCCTAGGCTGTACCCTACTGAAAACGGGTTGGTTTAATGCCGTTCCAAAGCGTGTGCAAAAAGACTCACGCCTTTTAGAAGGATATTACTCGAAAACAGCCATAAGCTTTGAACAAAATTATGGCGTTTCGCGCAAACACAACTGCGACGGCCATCGATCGAACTAGGAGCGTTTGCAAAGCAAAGGAATCAGATTTTGCCTCTGAAGCAGGCTGCGTAGCTACATGAAGCGGCATCTGGGTACACATACACTCTAAAAAAATCCCGTGCGTCCACTTTCCCGCACAACACTCGGAGAGCCAATCAGCGCACTTTACGGAGGCAGCTCAGCGAATGGCGATGCCCAAATATCTGTTTAGTCCAAAAAACGCAGTCCGAGTTGTGACATTAAGCAATGCAAAACGTCTCGCTTGCAGTGCTTAATGTCACAACTCAGACTGCGTTTTTTGGTCTAAACATATGTTTCGTGATTGAAACATCACGTGCACCATATTTTCAGTCACCGAGAGTTACTCCGACGCACTTATGTTCTCGCGACCACCGCAAGGATATTGTTTCCGGCTCCTTGTTGGCTGCATTCGAATTTCTAAAGACGCCCTGGAACACGCCCAGCCCGCTGTCGGCCAATTGCGCCTCCTCATTTGTCTCATATACTTCCCAACGAATGGACAAACTCTCTACATATACGGCTCTGCGCGGCTGCCGAGCGCGTGCTGACTGCGAGCTTCCACAGTTCGTTTGCAACGTGCATTCCGCACCATCAAGAATGCCAGTCTTAGCACACTCTAAAAAACGTCTGTGCGTCTGCTTTCCCGCACAACACTCGAAGAACCAATCAGCGCAACTTACGGAGGCAGCTCAGCGAATGACGAGGCCAAAATATCTTTTTAGTCCAAAAAACGCAGACTGAGTTGTGACATTAAGCAATGCAAGCGTGACGTTTTGCATTGCTTAAAGTAGCAATGCAACAATTTTTGTACTTTGCGCAAATACCGCTTAGAAGGGATCCCTGACGTTAATGACCTATGAAACACGCGTTCGTTCTTCACCCCACGCAATATAAGTCCCAGAAAAAAATTAAAGAAAAACGAGCAGCGTTCATCCCCTCAACTCGCAGCCAGAGCAAGCGGCCACGTGATCTGGAGCCGGTTATATGTCGCCAATGTTGATTTTAGCCACGCGCTGGGGTTGGCAAAGAGCAGGACACGCGCTGAGTTCCAGACATTGTTATGGCTCGGCTGTTGTCGTCGTTGCAGCGATTGGACACGGGTCACTACCCGAATGCTTCTCGAGCTAGCAATTATCACGAGCCCAAGTCGAGTGCCCACGCAATGCTCGGGTCCAATCTATGAACCGCATTCAAATATCGTCACTTGGGTGTACTGCGATCCCCGGGTTACGTCATCAAATTTTGCAAAGGAGAGATTGAATGAAAATGATCGCTTTTGTCCTTGAAGTTACACCGCGACAAAGGAGTTTCTTGGCCAATGGCGTTGCGTGCGAGTATCCTTGAGCCCCAGGTGTGCCAGTAAGCTCGTGTAGAGAGAAAAACATTCCAATTGAATATCGTTGCACAGCTCCTTTAATGTCACACCTCAGACTGCGTTTTTTGGTCTAAACATATGTTTCGGCATCGTCATTCGCTGAGGTGCCTCCGTATGTTGCGCTGATTGGCTGTCCGAGTGTTGTGCGGGAAATTAGACACACAGACTTTTTTAGTGTGCAGGCTATGTGAGCTCGTACTGAGCATGCGCTCTAAACATCGCCCTCAAATATGGCGTCCAGTGAATACCACCTATACAAAGGTGTATATTGCATTCTGCTGTTTCGTAAAAAAAAAGGATTTGGGGCAAACGAAAAAATGCATCAATGAAGGAATACGAGAGCCCTCGCGCTCTTGTGCCTCCCATGTTTACGGACTCAACGATTTTGAACGGATCAGATGGGCAGAGGACAAGAGCAGTTTGTAGGCTTTTCATATCAAGACGTTAGAGGAAGGATGAAATAATCATCCTTCTTTCGCTTTAACATGCTAGGTTGGCATTTCTCTCAGCAACCAAAACTACTACGGTTATTCAGGAAGAATTTTTTTTTATAAAAAAAAGGGCTATATAAGTTCTATATGATATCATGACCGGGAGATTGTAATGCGCATAAGCGAACCAGTGCGGGATCTTTTCGTTTTCACGAAGTTTGAATAAACTATGAGTTGCGAGTAAGCGCTTGTCTCTTTGGTCTGTTCTTTATTTTGTCCTCGTTTTTTGCCTGCTTTTTTATACATCATGTAGGACGAGAATATTCAAAGAATATGAATTTAAAAACTAAAACTTTCTCGTAGCTCTTTTTTTTTTTTCTTTTTGACGGGGTCATGAATAGAGACTGGCTTCTAATTCAACTCACGGCACATCGCATAGCCTTGAGAAGTTCGGAGACCAAATTTAGGAGCTCGGTTATCTTTTTGCTTCAACCTGAAGCCTGTTAATGTAGGACTTTAGCAATACCAATATTTCGTAATAAAAAGCAAGAAAACATATTTTAAACTGAATAAAACGATAACCAAAAACCACCTTGTCTATGTTTGTGAAGCTTGGATGGAATGTGTGACGATATCATGTTAGTAAGAGCAGCCCCACAACGGGAAGTACGCTCACTCATAGAGATTACTTCGGCCTGAACGCAGTACCGAGGCACTTTGGTGAAGAACGTCAAAGCAGAGTTGGCCACCTTTGGTTTCAGTTTCAGGCGGCTTTTCCGGCAACGGTTGTTTGGGCTGGTTGAGGGCACGACCGTGGTTTGGGGATTTTGTCCGTGCAATGTAATGTCGATGCTAGGAAATGACAATCTGAGTGGGGCAGAATCCCACCTCTGCCGATAAAAGCATAATCGCATTGGTTGACTGCTACGCGTACTCAATAGTTACGAAATCAACACAACTACCGTCGTTGCTAAAAGGAGACGGCCCGCACGGCTCTGTAAAGACGCGCACATGGAAACAAAACCCCGCGGCGGTTTTCCTAGGGAGAGCCGACGTCCAGGAAGATACGCTAGAGCTACAAGAGTCTCCACATGAACCACGTAAATACCTGTTCACACTGAAAGCGAAACCGCGCTGGCACCGCGCTGTTAAACTGCGTCTTGGTAACCGCTTCGGGAACTATCTTTTACAACCAATTATACGTATAAGCCACTGGGTCACTAGACAATCGCCACTGGATGCTGACGTGACCCTCTTTAGGGGAAGTATTGAGTATCTCCCAAAAACTGCTCTTACTTTTGGCGTACCATCATGTGAGAATGAAAAATGTACTTACCCATGCTTCGGAGGCAATTCATATTACATTTATTTGAGCTAATAGAGGTTGTCCCATATGTAACACCCCAAAACTACATTTGGACGTTGAGTCCACTGACGTCGAGCTGGCGATGCCAACTTTTACGAGCGGCTTGATAGCTTTTAGATATAACGTACTAAGCAGCTAATGTGCGTATCAAAGACTACCAAAGAAAAAAAAAAAGAACGCTGAGGCTTTGCAGCAGGGCCAAAAAAACCTTGATTATCTTCCTGTAGCCTTTAATGAGTACATTAGCTATTTTAATAAGTTGTATCGACCGACTATCAAGCCGCTCTTGAAAGTTGGTACTGTCAGTTTCATTTCATTTCATTTCATTTCATTTATTGTTCTCTCAGGGCCCGAAGGCATTACAGAGAGGAGTGGGTTTTTTTTTTTGAACGGAAACATATTAGTATAACGATACATAAGGCAAGACATAAAACAAAAGTTATTGAACATCAAAAAACTTAGTAATGGCAATTTTAAAATCAGTGGCATCAGTTATCGAGACTATGGGTGCAGGAAGGCGATTCCAATCTATTGAGGTCTGAGGGAGAAAGGAGGCATTGAAAGATGAGGTGTTACACTGGGGGACGCCCACTTTTAGATGGTGATTAGTTCGTAGCGAAATGTAAGATGGTTTTAAGAATAATGTTTGACGAAGTGTTGGATTAGAGTGAAAAATCTTCTGAAAAAGACAAAGCCGGGATATTTTCCTGCGAAGAGAGAGGTAAGGCAAGGAAAGGGATGCTTTCATAGATGTGACGCTGGATGTGCGATGATAGTTCGAGAGAATGAAACGAGCGGAACGATTTTGTATGGACTCAACAGCGGATGAAAGGGTGATACCGGGGTCCCAGATAGAGGCTGCATATTCCAGTTTAGTACGGACTAAAGTCTTATAGATTAGAAGCTTTAATGAAACAGGAGTAAGCGAAAGGTTTCTTTTGAGGTAACCTAGTAAGCGATTAGCGCTATTAGTGACATATTCGACATGTAAATTCCAGGAAAGGTCATTGGTTAGATGCACACCAAGATATTTATAGGAAGTAACAGAAAGTAGGGGGGAGTTAATGATGTTGTAGGATGGACAAGTGTTATTATGCCTGGACACTCTCATAGATCTACATTTAGATGTGTTGAGTTCCATATGCCATTCTGAGCACCATTGTGTGACGTTGTTTATATCAGTTTGAAGAACAGAAATGTCAGAATCGTTAATAATTTCTTTATAAATGACACAGTCGTCAGCGTACAAGCTGATGGAAGAGGAAACATGCATAGGAAGATCGTTAATATAAATAAGAAATAGTAGTGGACCGAGCACAGAACCTTGAGGAACACCAGAGTTAACACTTGATAATGATGAGTTAGTTCCGTTGGCGCAAACAAATTGAAAACGATTTGTTAAAAACGATTCTATCCAATTGAGTATGTTGTTATCTATGTTTAAGTTACGAAGTTTATGGAGGAGTACATGGGGTACTTTATCGAAGGCTTTGGAGAAGTCAAAGAATATGCAATCTGTCCTGGAACCCGGTCGAGAACGACGTGAAGGTCATGGGTAAAAGTTAGGAGTTGTGTTTCACATTAATAGAATTTTCGAAAACCATGCTGTGCTGGGTGAAAAAAAGAGTTCGAGTCTAGAAAGTTAATAAGATTGGAATATATTACGTGCTCAAGTATTTTGCATGGGATGCTTGTTAAGGAGATAGGACGGAAATTCAAAGGATTATGTTTATCACCGCCTTTGTGGAGAGGAATCACCCTCCCCACTTTCCAGTCTCTAGGTAGTATCTGTTGTTCAAGTGATTGGGTAAACAGTTTTGATAAGATGATGCTTGAATACATTTTAGTATTTTTCAAAAACTTAGTATTAATATTATCGATGCCTGCTGAAGTTGATATTTTTAGGGTTTCAATAATATTCGCAATACCCTCGCAATCAACAATGACTGGATTCATTTGCAGATACTCACAAACTGGGAGAACCGGATGGTCAGAGGAAATAGGTAGTGAAAAGGATTTAGCAAACTCATCATTCAATACAAAAGGACACAAATCACCTTGAACTTCAACTCCGTCATTATCCCTGAGCGTTACGTCCTGACTGTGACTGGGGCTAATAACTTTCCAAAATTGCCTGGGATTATTAATTAGCATGAATGGTAGTGTACTGTTGAAAAAAGTGGCTTTCGCCTCCTCCACTGCTTTTTTGTACTCCGCGGCAGCAAGATGATATACTGCCCAGCGTTGATCATCGTTCGACAGTTTAGCAGAACGAAATAGCCGTTTCTTTTTATTTGACAACCTCTTTAAAGTCGTACTATACCATGGTGACTGGGGTGATAGAGATATGCTTCGAAGGGGCACATGAGCACTCATAAGTGACGCAACCTTTCTTTTGAATAGATTCCAGTTATTTTCAACAGAGCGCTCCTCAAAGCCATGTGTATATTTATCTAGAAAGAGGCATAATTCGCTATTTATAGATTCAAAATCCGCCCTCGCATAATTATATATTTTCTTAATTTGCTTTGGGTTGGAACATTTAGGGATATCTAACATGAAATGCAATAAAGAATGGTCGCTAAGACCGGGCATATGACTTAGTGAGGAGATAAGATCGGGTGATGTTGTTAAAATGAGGTCTAACAAAGATGCGGTTGTTGCTGTAACACGTGTAGGTTGCGCAACAATCTGTGAAAAATGAAAATCTAGACACATGTTTACAAACGCATTGCACTCTGAGGAAACGTGATTAACGGAAGTACGCACATCTGTCCACTCTATGGAAGGATAGTTAAAATCACCAAACAGTATCAAGGGTGCACTTGGAAAACGAGCTATGACTGCACTGATCGCATCATGAATCTTTGGGACAAAAGTGGCACTTGCATTTGGGGGACGATAACACACCCCGAAAATATATTTCTTGTTTCTTATATTTAGACCCACCCATACTATCTCAAGTTCAGAAGCGATGTTGATATGAAATGTTTGTATGTTATCAGCTACCGCGATTAACACACCGCCACCGTTTCTTTCGTCCCTGTCATGACGGTACATATTAAAACGTTTCTGACAGCTTAATATTTCACTATTGCGTATTTTACTTGACAACCAGGTCTCGGTGAGAACAATAATGTCCGCGTTAGACGAGTCGACAATTGGCGATAAATCCTGCCGTTTATGCATAACGCTTCTAATGTTAGTAAAAATAACAGAAATATTATTCACACAGATATCATTATTGGCCCTGTAACTCCTCTCTGATTGTTATGGCAAAACTGATGCAGGAGTGGAAATTCCGGGGTTACTACCAGATGAACTAACTATTGGAAGAGGTAATGCTTGGTTTGAAATTCCAGCTCCCTGTCCAGCTGAGGTTTGATAAGGTTCACGGAAGTTTAACTCGTTCACAGAGTCTGTGCTAAATGTATATATGTAGCATTTATTTCCCATAACTAGCTTATCGAAACGCAGTTTGAAAGATAGGCCTTGAGGCTTTGCAGATTGGAGTAGTTTTCTTCGAGCAAGACGCACGGATGGTATAAAGTCTTCACTCACAGAAAGGTGTGTTCCCTTGAATTTGTGCGCGTTAGAAAGTACCATCTCCTTATCTTTGTAGGAGAACAATTTTACTATGATTGGCCGATGTTTTTGCTTACTAAACCTTCCTAAACGGTGCGCTCTTTCGATGGATGCAAGTTCCAACCCTAATCTTTCGAGACACACATCAATAACAGCCTTTTCAGATTGTGCCCATGTTTCTTTGTCCGTATCAGGAATACCAAAAAAGATAAGATTTGACCTACGGGCTCTGCTCTCTGCGTCATCGCAGCGCGCCCTGAGCTGAGATATCTCGTTAACAGCGGGTGTTAGTTGCGGATCGGAAGTCGTACTTATTGTAACGCCGGACTCTTTTAACTTCGAAAGTTCGTTTTCCACCCGATTAACGCGTGTTATGAGGGCATTCACTGATTCCTCGGTCGTACTCTGCTTTAGTTTTAAATCTCGAACTTCCTGGAGGATATTGTTCTGACCTGTCTGTAGCGTCTGAACGATTTCAAGCACTTTATTAAATTGTTCTTCTTGGGGTTTGGTCATGGGCCCGGGGTTAGATTCAATGTCCCCGCCAAGGAGCAAAAGCAGACTAACTAACACTTTCAACATACGTGGAAACAGAAACACTGAAAATGCTGAGACATTCTATGTACAACGCAAAACAAGCCTTGGGGCCAGGCAGCAAGAATAAGCACAAATTGTTGCTTTTGATAGCAAGGTATTTGAAATCACTAACCTGTAACGCTATCACAAAAAACTTAGGCATCTTGGTTGGGCAGTTGCTGCCTGGCCCACTGGTGAAGTCGAAAGATGCAGCCGCTTTTCTTTCAAGTGGCGCTGAATCCATGGTGGTGGTTGAAGGCGAAAGACTGATTTCAATCAGCGCCGTCGGGATCATGTGATTTAGTCCGTTCCACGTGGAGCACTGAAGCGATGACGAGCTTGTAATCTCGAAAACAAATGTAGACGTCGCCGATGTAACGTTGCCGCCGATGATCGTGTTGCCGTTCACTGCCATAGAGGACCACGTTGGTGCCAGGAACATTATCAGGAGCTGTAACGATATCACAAAAAACTTAGGCATCTTGGTTGGGCAGTTGCTGCCTGGCCCACTCGATGTCGATGTCTGTTCGATGTCTGTGGACTGAACGTCGAATCGTTGTTTTGGGGTGTTACATATATGAGACAAGGGGTGTACCCCTATACACCCCCTATTTTTTAAAGTGATATATGACAAACAGTAAACGAGATAGAGTCGATAAGAGTGTCCTTTTTGACGAGAGTGTTTGCCACCGCTGCACCTGAAAACAAGCTGGGGACGACGAGGGGAAAGAGTGGCCTTCTTACCCCAAAATAGGGGCCAGGGTTCGAACAATTCGAACAGAAAGGGTCCACAAAGGTCGCGTGAGCATGTTCCATTCAGTAAGCCAGCCAGTCGTGGGCAGATGGCCTTGGTCAGGGTCGTCGGGGCAACGTTGCGTCAGAGTGCTTTGTTTTATGCCTAGCATTCGTTGCCCTGCCCTTGGTGAGTGAGGTCGTTGTCGTTGTAGCCTTTTCTGGGATTTCGTGGTTCCAGCGTTCATCTCCGCGGTATTCAGTTTCAAGTACTGATTTTTTTTCTCTTGCAGCTTGAAGGAGGGACGCGCACGCGGAGAGCGCGTAAAAATGGCCGTTGGTCGTCGCGACGACGTAAGCAAGCGATGTTGTCGGCCATAACAATTTGATCGTAAAAAGTCCTTAAGACACATATGGAGCATTCGTAGGCTTTCGTCGTAACTTACGCAAAACTTACAATAATTTCGACAAAAAGTACGTACGTACTTTTCTTGTCGTAAGATCGTTTCGTGGATAAGCTCTAGCCTGTTGTGGACGGCGAAGACAAGACAGACAAGTCATAGAAATACGGCTCTAAGCCGAGTCGCTTCTCGGCCATCGTGGAGTGATGCGGTGGCGTCTCCGTTCTCATTAGTGTCATCATACGAACCGTTCTCGTCGTGTCGGTCGGCCATCAGACACACGAGGCAGCTCCACAGGCTCCGCAATCCCCCTGCGATATGCTACAGCCCTCGGGTACTTCAACTAAGCGAGATAGCAAGTCGTTGTCGCCTCCAAGTAATATCAGTATATTATTATTGTTCGAGTGATTATCACTTTTTGTTTTACGTGAATTTAGTCCCCTTTTTCTTTTCATTTGTGCTTTGGACGCGTCTTGTATCCAATTTTGTAACTACGGTATTGTTCAAAGTTTTTATTGGAGGTATGAACTGTATCGTTTTGTTATATGTTGCTCCTCCCTGCCACGGCCCATGGGCCAGCAATATGTATAAATAACAAAACTATGGTACGCTTGGTCCTGCCTGACATGATGAAGTCAAGGGCGCGCCGGATCTCCTGAGAGGCATCGCGCTCCTCGATGGCTGATTTTGGAGCACTCGGCAAACTCCCGGCATTCAGAACGAGAAATATAGCTACCCGTTCAAAATGAAAGCAGACGATTATATATTACAGGTTCTGCGGATCCTATTCGACTTATGTTTCATATTTGTTGCATATCTTAAGTTTCGATTCATCATTCCTTTAAAAAAGAGAAGTGACACTAGAGGGGAAGGAACTAGACGGGGATTTCATGTCTGAAATTTTGAAAAAAAGACATATGGGGGTCGGAAGCTAGTCAAAGCGTAGAAACGCAGTCGATGGAAACTTGCCTCTGGAAATTCCGGGTCATTCACCGAGGCATTGTAATTCAGCGGTGAAAATAAAACAATCGTTTTCATCTAAAACTGGGGTTTGCAGACTGCCACATGCTCTCGTCAAATGTACACCTAAAATAAGCAATTCATTACTATACACATATTTTTACGGGCCCTCGCCATCTTGAACAGTGAAACTTCCACTATCAAAGAAAACATCGTTTTGCTCTAGCCATAACATTGTAAGAGGTTCACGTTTTAAGAAATAAAGGTCATTCGTTTTTGTTTTGCGACGCCTGCATGGACAACTTTCTGGGACATTCTGTGGAATATAATGTTTCCAAGGAAATATCAAAATGGCAATTGATTTCCGTTTCATTATATCCAGACAATTATGGTCCTCGGGAGCATTACAATATTTTCTAATAAAAAGCAGAAATCGATAATTCTGTAAATGCTTATAGGATTCAATGCAATTACATTCCTAGAGGGAATAAGAACTACACGCGTACAAAAGTTTAATTACTGATTAATGATATTTTATAAATGTCATCTCAAATATTCCATGGGGAAATTGCGATGTTTGTTGTTGTTCTGGTGAAATTTTCATTCTATTGCATGCGCCGAGGCGAAAGTTGGAGGGGAAAGTTGGAGATGAGTGCTCTAAGTTGTAGTGTCAAGAGTAACTTTTAGAATGGAAGTTATATTTATCAAACCGGTAGTCCAAGCAAGATTAAAAGCAAAGCAGCGCGAGGTGGGTAGGCTACCTCTGGAAATCAAGGGGTACAAGGCGTTAGAGAGATTGCCGTCATATTCGAAGGCAGAGAAGCTAGTAATAGAAAACATTTCGAATATATACTGAGGAAAATGAATGGCTGGAGCCTTCAAGGACAATGACCATGAAGAGGCTTAGCTAATTGTACATAAAAAGTCTCGACACAAGGTACAAAAGCGAACTTTTGTTCGCTTTTGGATGCGAACCTGGAAATAGCAGTAAAGAGGAGCCTTAAGAGTTAAAACAAAATAGAGGGAAATAAGAGATATAGTGTTAGAGGACAATTCCAGAAGATATAGATACAAGTATGCAGACTAAACCATCCTTGACGACAAATAGGTAATTTGAGATGTATATTGCCAGACAAGGTAAAGGCGACAGTTTTAGATTGAGCTTACCGTTGTTTGAGAACAGGACGGGAGTATAGCAGATTAAAATGTTAAATATCAGGATTTAAATGCTGTGTGTGGAAAATGTGGTAAGGGGAAGCAGCCGAAAGGTTTTTAGCCTTGCATCTGCCATATATTATTTCACAAATGTCGGATTAGGCGTGCAAAGGTAGAGAATTCAATTCTAGGACTGACGTTTTGAAGTATTCGCTTTTCCCCCGTCCAGTTGAAGAACCCGCAGTATTCTTTGAATGCTTTTCAGTTACTTATTTTTAATGTATGTTCAACGAATGTGCTCAATGTTTGTTTTTCTGTGTTATGGGATGCTATACTGTTTGTCTTTCTATTGTAGTAGAGCGAATTCATGAATGCTTGCATAGTTTTATATATATATATATATATATATATATATATATATATATATATATATATATATATATATATATATATATATATATATATTGAGTTCCTATATACTGTGGGCTCTGCGGCCCATCATGGGCCAAAAGAACGTGTGCTGCGCGCCCGGCGCGCAACGTGCGCGCGAGCCACGTTGGAGGCGCGGGGCTGGGCAGTCGGTTGGCTGCCACCAGAAAGTAAAGGTGTGTTTTTTCGGAGATCCGCCTCGTTGGTTCTTCTTGCGGGTGAGCAGTAGGCCCCACGTTGGGCTCCAAATAATGTAGGGTTCGGTGCTACTGCTCACCCGCAAGAAGGACCAACGAGGCGGATCTCCGAAAAAACACACCTTTACTTTCTGGTGGCAGCCAACCGACTGCCCAGCCCCGCGCCTCCAACGTGGCTCGCGCGCACGTTGCGCGCCGGGCGCGGAGCACACGTTCTTTTGGCCCATGATGGGCCGCAGAGCCCACAATACATAATGATAATGTCCGGTTACTCTCGAGCCTGGGGGGATCGGTGGCCGAGTGGGCTAAAGCGCACACCCAGCTCGACGCGCGTGTAGCGAAAGCTCGCGCTGCAGAACCCAGGGATCCTGGGTTCGAGCCCCACCCCTGCCCGTTTCGATATGGATGAACATCGTACCGGCGTGCGGTCGTGTATCACTACTGCGTGGTGCACGTCAAAGACCCCAGGCTAGCGGTTGTACTGCACTGGCTAAATTGCTCATCTACAGCGTGTGACTCGTCTCAACTTTAATGGCTGACCAACTACACGCTGTATAAATATCCCTACAAGCCCAATTATTGTTACTCTCCTGTGATAACACCCTTTGGACCATGTAGAAGAACCTGATCACTGAAATAACAAAGCATTTATTGTTATATTTGAAAATAGAAATGGTAATACTTAACATCTTCTTTGGTAGCTTCAGTGAGATTAAAACAAACCTAGGGAATTGCTGAGTATACAAATACACTTTTAACAGAACATCGAAAGCCATCCCAGCCATATGAGTCAACCGAATCGTGGAACTCAGTACTTCGAGATTGTCTGAAAATATACCCGTGTTAAAAAAAAATTAAAAAAAGCGCTTTTCAGTAGCTGCTCCAAGACCACTTTGCATTCACTCTGAGCATGCACTGGAAAGGAGTGCTGAGTCAGGATTCGGCGCATGCTTTGGTCCAAATCAGCAACGTGAGCGCTCGGCGTGAACTCGGATCCAATCGCACGTTTTACGCGGGAAGCGATGACCAAGTTAGGGCTGTTGCTGGATCAACTTTTAAAAATGGTCTATTACATGTTGTATGATAGACGACACCCCATCAATTAGTGATCGGTTAACATTTTGAGAACCACGACAGATTCCACAGGAACAATCGGTTCACTGAAATGGTTCATGCCGGAAGAAATCTGTCGAAAGTAGATGTGCGTATTGAACAAATCCTCATCAACAGTATCATCCTCATCACCATCATTATTACCATCATCAAGACCCTGATCACCTTCATTATCAATCGCGGTGAAATATTCCTGCACTGGCACAAGCACGAGTATGTGTACATCTAATACCCCCGTGCAAATAAAAAATTTGGCCGAGCAGCACTCCAGTGCTCGTGCCTTGTAATGTGCTGTGCATGACTTGCCAGATGAAGATCTTATCGTTAAATCAAGTAACTTGGTATTTTCTTCTATAGCGTCGACGCCAAATTTAAAATGGTGGTGCAACGATTCAAATGCGATTAACTGTCCCATGGAGCGCAGTCGGCGTTGTCTGTAACCGCGAAAAACGGCACCTAAATTCCGGCTGAGTGAAGCGAGCAATAAATTTCCATTGGCTGCGACACGTCATAGTTCCTAGGAACGGTATCCCACAGAGAAGCCCTCATCCGGGCGCTGCGGCCCGCGCGCCGCTAAAAGGGAGAGGGTGCCTCTGCGGCCGGTACGCGATGCTTGTAGTAATGCGCTGCGTGTACGGATGTTTTCGCAGTCCTACACGTAAGCAGTCTTAAGTTAACTCCTGTATTTTTTTTATTTTTTTTATTTGCGTAAATATTACCGTGAATGAATCCGTGACGTGTATAACCTTTGAAATGCGCGCTAGTTCTTCTCCTCTTGCATATTAATACTGGCAAAAAAAAAAAAAAAAACGACCAGCGTTCATCCCCTCAACTGACAGCCAGAACAAGCGACCACGTGATCTGCATGCTGCCGATTATATGCCGCCAACGTTGATCATAGCCACGCGCTGGGGTTGGCAAAGCACAGGACACGCGGTGAGTTCCAGAAATTGTTATGGTTCGGCTATTGTCGTCATTGCAGCGATTTGACACGAGCAACTACCTGAATGCTTTTCAAGCTGGTTTTTGCGAGCCCAAATCGAGTGCTCACGCAATCCTTGGGTCCTATCAGTGAACCGCCTTTAAATATCGTGGCTGGGGACCTATGCCAACACTGCCACCTGCAAATACGTCATCAAGTTTTGCGAAGGAAAAATTAAAATAAAACGCTCGCTTTTATTTCTGAAGTTCCATAATTACCGCAACAAACTTTTTTCTTTTTTTGTCAGTGGCGTTGCATGCGAGTATATTTGGGTTCCGTAGTGCCAATAAGCTCGTGTAAAGCGAAAAAAAAAAATTAACTGACTATTGTTGCATTATGTGGGTATGCCATATCAGGAGTGGGTGGTTTAAGGCCACAGGTAGTTTAGCCGGAGGTTTATCTAAAACTGCTTCTTGATTTGAAAGAGCAAAATTTCATTGGTAGATAGAAAGGGGAAAAAAAAACAGATAAAACGGCATCCGCAGCTGCTTTTCGGGGGTGTAGCTCAGGGGCAGAGCATTCCACTGCAGATCGAAAAGTCCCCGGTTCAAATCCGGGTGCCCCTTTTTTCTTATTTTTTTTTTTTAATTTTTTTAGGGAGCTTTTCAAGTTATAGAGTTTAAGACGTCAAATGCGGTTTTTCTGGTTTTCTTTTGTTATTTTCCAGTTTTTTTATTTTAATATAAAGTTAGTTCACCAGCTTGCATGTGCTTTTTTGTATGCGTTTTATTTGTTGCCCAGCTTCGAAAGCTGTTCGCTCCCGCTCTTTACTTGACACTGCAATGCCGCCCTGGCTACTTTTGGATGAGGCTGTCTTTTGATATGCGTTTTTATTTATTACAAAGCCCAGAACGCCATGGAACTATATTGAATCGCTTCACGGATGCATACTTTATATTACAGCTTTGTTCAACCTATCCCTGAGTGTGTCTGTGCGATTTGGCATAATTTTTATGTGCCATAACCATGCGGCGATATGCAAGCTTGAAATACTGGCTAGCTAGCTGGCGCAGGCCTCTACCCGATTTAAAAGTCTCGTCAATCCATCTGTTCACTGGAGTACCTCCTCTTCCTTGCCCGAGGCTGTAGACCTCTATTCAGTGGCTGTCACCGTTCCCAATTGCGACATTAAATTTATTTTGTTTATTCAGTCAGGTTATACTGCATCGTAAAAAAGACACTTTTGCAAGAAAGTGATCAAAGTATAAATATTCATATTCTCTATAAAATAAAATATCTACACGCACACAAATATGCAAGCATTCAAACACAAACAAACAAAAACAAGAGAGGGACGGACAGTCAGAACATAACACAAAAATGCAGGCAGCAGTCTCCGTCCTTCACCATGTATTGAAAATGCAAGTCATTTGTAAGCATTGAAACAGTGTTACTGGCTAGCCGATTGGACTCATCAACTGTACACTAAAAAAGCAAACATTTGAAGACGTCAATTGTACAATCGAATTAATTAATTTTGCAAGCATGATGCTACCTTTTTTTTAGATAAAACATGACCAACAAAAAAACTTACTTATGTTCACTCTTGTTTTCTTCGGGTATAGATAGGTTATGCGTCTGTCTTCGGGAAACCACTTTCTGCAAAAATGCAGTTAATAAATTTCAGATAATTTTAACATGCTTACCTAGCAGAAATATTTGTCACTTTTTTATATTAAAGCTGTAAGCACATGACAGAGGGAATGTCTAACTTGCACAGGAATATTTAAGGATTGTTAGGACACCGCTGCTCTGCTAACTATGGCAGCTTCACACAAACACATCGTCACCCAGCTGGTTCAGCATTTCAAATCCTCGCGAAAAGCCGTTGGAGCGAGCGGCTTTCGCGAAACTGAGCAAAGCAAACTAACGCTCGAAGTTCCCAAAATAGGGGGCATCCGGATTCAAACCGGGGACCTGTTTATGTCCAGCCGAATACTCTACCACTGAGCTATATCCCTTTTTGTTGCCACCATCTTGGCTTTTATTTGCCTAAAAACATTATGCTATTTACTACCTAAAAGGTCAGCACTTCTGACAGACCTCTCAAAATTGTTCTCACATGTTCGACATGAAACTGTTTTTTCTCGTTGTTCCGGTTAGCCACACCTTTCCAAAGAGTGCCATACATTCGGGACCTTATAGTTTTAGTCTTGAACTCCTTCCGATGTTCTGTCTCCTCAAACAAAGTTGTTTGTTTTTTTTTGTGTGTGATGGATGACGCTTAGTGAAATCCCTCTAGAGAGGGATTTCACTCATTCACTCAGAGGGATTTCACGCAGACTTGCCTCGTTCTCGTACCAAGGTGTGATCAGTACGCAAGTTCCATATCGCATGCGAACCGATCAGGGTCAGGAACTCGTAACATGTGCTCTGTTGCTTTTCCGGTGTTTCAAGAAACTTTATGCTCACCAGGTTTGGTATAGCTCGATCCGAAGCTCCGCGCATAGCTGTGCCCAAAATAGTTCTTCATTGGTGCAATTCATGAATGTACGTTGCAGTGTTTCTGAAACAGGGCAAATGACGCAATTGACTCCACAAGGCACAAAAAAACCTTTTTCTTCCTCCCAGGTCTTCACCTGCAGAACTTCGGGGTGAAAGCGCACGAAAAAATTCTTTCTCCCTTTCCGAACTTTCCCTTTCCAGACGCTTTAACACGCCCGACTTTTCGCAGCCAGGAAATAGTTGGCGATACATTGGAGGCGGCATTACAAGATCCAGAGTGTCCCAAATAAAGACGTCTGCGTTTGACGGGGTTTAGGTATTCCCACGAAAAACGTTCTTCAAAAAAGCGAATCGCATCTCTAATTTCTTTCTAGTATCGTAGGATCGAGGTCTTTCCTGGAGTGCCAACGGTCTCTTTCGTCCAAGAAGCCAGATATGATCCACCGAGCTCTTTCAACGCCGCTGTCAACACCGGGCTGGTTGCTTTGTTTCGGAAGACACGGAAACGTTGCAGTTTCAATTCTATGTCTAAGTTTACAAGTTTCAGCCCTCCTTTATGCTTACTGATAGAGAGATTGTTTCTACGCATCCTTTCAAACCTACAGCCCCACACAAACTTCGCACAAAACCGATGCACTTTTTTTTTACATTGAGTGGCCTGCATGGAACAGTTTGCACCGAATATCAGACAGTGGAAAAAAAAATACTGCATTGCCAATAAAAGCTCTGTTCAGTAGCGGTACGTATTTGACCTGCCATTCTGGAAGTTTAGCCCTCAGTGTGCTCTGGTGAATGCCATCCTGTCCGGTCCTTAGCTGCTCTGTGCCCAGCCCAACCCCAAGGTAGTTGGAGATTGATGTGAATCACACGATACCCAAGAAATGTTCTGGCTTGGATGCCCACGGCCCCAGCCAGGCTCCGACAGACTTTTGGGGGTTCATCTCAGCTCCAGAAACGTCACTAAACGGCCTTAGAAGTCCTACCGCCCGCAATATTTCTTTGTGAGTTTGGCCAATTAGGGTGACGTCATCCGCGTAAGCTAGCAGCCGTGCTGACGTTTTACCCAGGTTTGCGCCCTTTATGATGTGGTCATTCAAGAATATGCCTTACTTTCTGGCAGATAGATAGCAAAAAGTATGGGCGACATTGTGCATCCTTGGCGTACCGACGACTTCACGGGAATGGAGCGTGACTTGCGTCCATTGATTAAGATCCGTGTGCTTATCACTCTAAAGAAAGCCCGTGCGTCTGCTTTCCCGCACAACACTCGAAGAACCAATCACCGCAACTTACGGAGGCAGCTTAGCGAATGACGATGCCGAAACATATGTTTATACCAAAAGATGCAGTCTGAGTTGTGACATTAAGGAATGCAAAGCGTCACGCTTGCATTGCTTAGTATCACAACTCAGACTGCGTTTTTTGGTCTAAACGTATGTTTCGGCATCGTCATTCGCTGATCTGCCTCCGTAAGTTGCGGTGATTGGCTCTCCGAGTGTTGCGCAGGAAAGCAGACGCACGGGCTTTTTTTAGAGTATGTCCCTGTAACATATTTTAATGAAATTGACCAGAAATTATTCGACTCCACAGTGCTCTAATAATAAAAATAAAAAGAAGTGACACTTTATCAAACGCTTTTTTTCAAATTTATTTGTAGGTCAGCCGTCGGTTCTGCCGTTTCCGCTATAATCCTCATTGTATGCAGATTAGTGAATATCGACCTGCTTTTAAAACCATACGTTTGATGATTTCCAACTGGTATGAAATGCAACTTCCATGTGGTTTGATATAATTTTTGCTAGCATCTTATAATCCGTTATCAGAAGGGTGATGGTCGAAAGTCTTCGCTGGTTCTGATTGACACCTCGCTTTTCCGTTTCGGAAGTAGTACCGTTGGTCGCCTGTCGCATTGAAGGTGAAAGAAGGTTTCGGTTATATATATATCCGCATACACTATCGTTCAAACCGGGACTAGTTCCGATGGAAACATATTGTAGGAACCCGCACCAAGAAATTGCAAAAAATATTATTTATTTATTTATTAATCAAGCTTTTATGTTAGTTGAAGTTCAAAAATAAAAAAATAAAAACCTAA
Organism: Ixodes scapularis; assembly: GCF_016920785.2. Taxonomy (NCBI): domain Eukaryota; kingdom Metazoa; phylum Arthropoda; class Arachnida; order Ixodida; family Ixodidae; genus Ixodes; species Ixodes scapularis. Next base: position 85,511,608 of record NW_024609884.1, read on the forward strand.
ATTACACAGAAGCTTTCACGAGTAAAAGTACGCGACGAGATGTCTGGTAAATTAGTAAAAACAAAAAAAAACAAAAAAAAAACAAGGACTTTCTATCTTTAAAACTATAAAAGCAAACTTGCACTGGACACCAAGAGGACTATAGTCTTAAAAAAATAAAATTTCCTAAATACGTACAGACCCTCCTAAAATGTAGAACACTATGAAGGAATTGATGTCAATAAATCAAGTGTTCATTCCAGAAGAGCTCGACATTGACGGTCATATGACGCCTAATCCTCACTGCCGAACTTGTTTAAATATTTTTTGCCACCTGGTGCTTCTTAATCATCGTTCTGTACAGTAATAGTCAATTACTTATCGGGTATTTTCCCAGGTAACTTTGAAACTTGCCAAAGTTTCCGTTATCCAGAAAGGTGGTGCATTTGAAAACCTCAGCAACTATAACCATATACCATGTCATACACCATGTAATAAGGACACAACCGAGCATCAGTTTGACTTTCAAAAGAGTAAGTCAACTCAGTCAGTCTTGATGCGAATTAAAGGCAAAATTATAATTTAAGGCCAAACATACACAATTTGAGTTTTCTTGGGTTTTAGAAAGGCATTTTATTATATTCAACATGAAATCTTACGAAACAAAAAGTTAGCTTCGAATGGAATTAGACGGGTGCGTGACACTGCGGTCATGCTCCACGGACGCGCGCGCAAGGCGCGCGCGCAAGCATCCTGCTCCTGCTTAGTCCTGCGTAACGTTGGCTCCTGCTGCGAGCGGCGAGCTTCCTCGCGTGGCTCGTGCCGAGTTAACGAAAGTGGCTGTGATGGAACTTCCAGCGCACCACCGGCACCAAACGGCGCAGCGTCGAAGCTTGGCTTGAGCTGTTCGAGGGTCAAACACATCCGAGTAGTACGCATAAACCTCGTAGCGCCCTACTCCCCATTCAGCAGTTTTATCAGTTTCCAGGCGACGCAGCATGTGTCGACGGCCACTCGCTCCGCTGTTCGCATTTCATTCGAACCCGATAGTAATATACCATGCCTTCCGAAGAAACATTTTTTTATAAAATAATTTATTTTAGCTATGACTTTGTTTATTTATTTAATGATCACCAGTTTTGCAGGAATGAAGGAAGTCCTGTATTTCTAGTAATATGACTTTGCTTACCTTGTTTATTCACCAAAAATGTTTGAGATGTGGGAATAGCAAAAGCTGTTCTCTTGCAGTTAACGGGACGTTTTGTAGTGTGTGTTTAAGGCAAAACAACGTGTGTGTTTTTTTGTGTAACAAAACTTTGTGTGTTTTTACACACAATACAAGTATCTTTAGATAATTTATTTACCGAACATGTGTGTTGTTGACGAATAACATAACCCCTGTTTTTTAACCGATAAGCTTGTCTGTACCTAACAGAACCTTTTCCTTATTTTGCCCGAAATTTTCAGGATATTTCATGTTATATTACAAGCTTTTTTTCTTTCCTGCAGCATGGCATATTTGATATGGCCGACGAAAAACTAATAAAACATATCTACCTCCAAATAGCAAAAGAAAAATAGAGGTGAGGCAAAACGAGAATGGGCGATGGTTACGCTTATATTCTAAATCTATTCTGTTGGCGTGGCGATGGTGTAAAACAATGTTTTCGCCCATTCTGAAAGTGTCGACATACAAAATGGCGGAGCCCTCGTGGAAAAGGTGTATACTTAGGGTTGTTGTAATATCCAATGCCCACTGCACGCGCTCTTTGCAAAAAAAAAAGAAATAAATAAAAATAGTGTATAACAAAATACCGTCGTAGCACCGTAAATGCCTAGAGCTCGTATCGGGAGATGCGCTTTAACGCGCTCCGCCCCCCCCCCCCCCCCCCCCCCGAAAAAAAAAAAAGAAACAAATGAAACAACTGCGTTTGTATCAAAACAGGTGTTTATTTGTTCACGATTTTCGAACGCTTGCGTTCACACACCCAACGCCGATGCCCAACGACTTCGCCGTGCCTTGTCGCAACTATCGCTCTGACTATAGTGTGGATTAACATAGGACTATTTAATTTTTGTTGGTGTTTATCCCATGCAGTGGTGGACGCTCATAACTGACCTTTTCAATTCAGGTTCTTCGCCAGCTACGGCCAGCTCACTCGCCCTGCGGCGTGTAATTGCGGCGACAACCTGCCCCACCGTCGTGACGACGGAAACGCCATTGATGTCAGCGTCCATCCGACGGACACAACTGTTGCTGGTGAGCCGTTGTCTGCACGTTATTGCCATAGATGAGCGAACATTATAAGCTATGACTAGGGTTCCTTGTTTTCGGTAAATACGGGTAAAACTAAAAAAAAAAATAATCCCCCAGCCGGTTTCTATCAAGTCGGGGAAAACCACAACATTTCGACTTCAAGCCGTCCTCTAATGGGAAATACCCAAGCTTGACGGGAAGAAAATATTTGTCTGCAGCTTTATTTTCTGTTCACCTAGAGGCTAGAACACAGTTAAGGCCCGTTCACACACTTGCGTTTGACTACAACCGACTGAGACACGACCGGTTTTTAAGCCTCTTGTGATGGCGTACGACCAGCTCCGCAGCAGCGCATCTGGTCGTAAGCTTCCGCAAGAGGCTTAAAAACGGATTTGTTTCAGTTGGTCGTGCTCGGTTGAAAGTGTGTGAACGGTCCCTTGCAGTGAACTAGAGGAGGGGTGGTGAGATCAGGCACCGACGCGCGCTAAGCATTGCTGTGAAGCGGCGAGTGTGGAAAGGTCCCGTATGTACGCAACGGCGCTGCAGGAGCATTGGCTGGAGGATCCGAGTGTTCAGAAAGCCCTCGACAAGCAGGTTTGGCCTGGCGCTTTGGCAGCGAGAACTGGCTCTCGTTCGGATCCTTCCCCCGTGTTTTCTGTTGCGTATGTCGATTGAAGTGCAGTGCCGAATCGACTACGACGACAACGAAACGACGACGACGACAACGACAGAAGCGCAGCAAATGCTGTGCGTATCATGCGCTACTACAGTCCTTGCTTTAGTGGCGCCCTCTCGTGCCGTCGACACGGTGTGCGGTAGCCGTGAGCACTCGCTGAGCTCACTACTTCTCCTCTAGTTCACTCTTTAACGCAGTCTCAAAAGCGAGGCTTCTTTCGCGGAACCACATGGTACGTCTGGTTTCTCTTTCTTATCGGTACGGGGACGCCTTCCGAGTATTTGGGTCGCGTGTATGTTCAAGTGGAGGTTGGGGAAACCCATGCCCTATATTCTTAAACGTAAAAGCCCTGATAAACACCCAGTTTTCGTCCGACACAAAACTTTATACCGAAAAACGCCGAATTTGTGCTGGAAAAAATAAACCCCGTAAAAACACACCTTATAAGAAAAATAAAGCCACTAAACATGAAGCCCTAGCTATACATAGCGTTCCGTGTTTTATGGGTTTATTTTTCTTCGAATTCTGTGGGCGTTTTTTCGCGGCTTATTTCAATAGTAGATTATGTGTTTCACGGTGTTGACTTCCGGCGTCTTAAAAACGTTTTCATTATGGCTTAAGTTGAAGAAAACCAGTACACGTGTATGGGACTCACTAACCTCCAAGGATCATGGGTGTGCCTTGTCACTCGAAACCGTTCTGGTATGAATACGAGGAAGTGGTTCCCGAAGACAAAAAGCAGACTCGCGGACGGTTAAGTGCGGGCTGTGTCCCGAGTACCGACTCCCGAGCCAACACGATGTGTAGCTGTAGAGAAAGGGTTTTTCCCAGGGCTGGTCAACCCGAGGGAAATTTTCCAGATTAAGGCAATATCCAGTTCTATGTGGGAATAAGGGAAATCTCGCTAGTTTGAGGGAAAGTTTTGGGCATCGTACATATTTGGAAGTCAATTACAATTTTTTTTTTTTGAGATAACATCGAATTTAGGTGACTTTTGCTACATTTGGGTTATTCCCTCCATCCGTTTGGTGGTTTTTTGTGCTACTATTTGGCAACACCCAGGAGCACTCGAAAAACTTTTTTCGGCATAATCAGTTTTCATCACCCTCGTAAAAACTATGGAGGCAGAGACCAGTCACCTCTAAGCTTCTGAGAGCGCTGCTGCGCCTTCTCGAAAAAGAAAGCTTGGTTGGGTACACAAAGAAATACTGCGATGTCTGGAGGTATACACACTTACCATGTCCAAGATACAGGCTTACCACGACTAATAATATTTCGCGAAGTGCCGTGCACGAAATGGTGCTTACTGTGTGTCGTGTTCCGTGTGTTCCAGTTTGAAAACTCTAGCTTGTGTTACACTTTTTGTTTGGACTGGCTATTATAAAAAGCGCTAAAGAAGTCATTAAAGCAATACCATGTTCTGATGAAGTGCATAACAAAGATAGGCAAAGATAGGGTTTCATTTGCGAGTTTGTTACCGGGAGTCAAGCTCCCGGTAACACTTCCCCTCGCCAGGTTTGCTTTGACCACTGTTTTGGCCCTAATAAACTCATTTTTGCAAAACGTATACCGCGAGGCGTAAAGGCTATATAATAATCTCTCACCGTAAAAATGGAATTGATGCAGAAAACAGCGAATATTTAGTATTATATAATTATTTGGGCAAGCGAGGGAAATTGCGGCAGAAATAGGGACATTTCCAGCGTCAGCTAGGGAAATTTTGACTTTCCGTGTTGGCAGCCCGGGTTCTTCCCTTGAAACTGAAGTTTTTCTCGTTCGTCTTTCAAAAAAAAAAAAAAAAAAAAAAACTTTATTTTGTTTTATATATATATATTTTTTTTTAGGTTTTGATCAAAACCGGAGAGGGGGATGTTTTTGGGAGATTGTCGGTGTATACCAAAATCACGGAACACGAGTTGTAACTTAAAAATAAACAATGTTGTAATGACCACCTTCAAATTTTTGTCCTGAATTTATTAATGTATTGAGAAGGTTCACTTGTATTCATACATTAGCTTGTTCCTGGTTATGCTGGAAGCCTAATATTTAATCTTTTTTTTTTTTTAAATTAGCGCTGATTCAAATAAAAAAAAAAAAATAGAGAGCACGCCGTAAAAGGAGTGAAAGACCATCGCAACGAAATACTGTTAGTAGTCATTTTATTATCCTAAAGTGCATTACAACGTTCTACAAGATAAGTTGGCAACAATAAGAGCTAAACAGGGTTTTCACGTGACATCATAGCCTAAAGCAAGTAGGGCTTGCGTGCACATATGGGCGGGCACTGCGCCATGCTGGTGGTCAAGAGTGATCGACACTGCGCATGCGCCGAGTGGCGGAGGTTTCTCCTTACATGCAACCTCTGCCACGGTGCCAGTGTGTGCTCACGACCACTGAAAAGCAAATGGGCAGCCCATCTTGTCAGCCAAACCTTGCAGCTGCTTCCGTTGTTGCTACAAATGGATCCCAGTTTCGAAGTCTAGGAGAAGATTGAAGGTCGATCTGGAATCTCTGAAGCCGTGCTCCTACAAAAGACAGCCTGCAGACACTGTCTGAGGCATTTCTTGTGTGACGTCTGCGGACGTAATCTTCAAATGTATGAAGGAAACGTCTTTCGACCACCTCTGAGGCGCGTCCGCCGATGCCCTGCAGCGCCTCCTGTATGACGTCTGAACAGCATGACCGCGGCTCTAGGGCGAGTTCTTTCTCTGGTGTTCCTGTCCGCACAAGTAAAGCCACGGAACTGAAAATGGCTACTAGATAGTCCTTGCGAAGTTTAGTCATCTGCGACGCCGGGGGTTGTGATTGTAATTAAGACTGCTGTCGTCGTATAGTCCCTGTCGCTGGGCTTACGGAACCAGCAATACACACTTGTGTACAACCTGCATACTTTGTGTTCTTGGACGAGAAGACGAGCGATCCTCCAAGAAGCTGCCGCATTGCTATGCATGCCAAGTATAGATTTTTTTTTTTTTTTTTTAATGTCCGGGGTTGCTTTCAAGTGTGGCTCGGGGAGTGGGGGGATGTACACAGGCGGTCCTAAACTATCTTGAAGTAGTCAAAATGAAAGTTCGAGTGGCGAGTGTCTTATCACTCTTCAGCCAAGGACATTGTGGCATCGATTGATAAGAAGGTCGGTGATAATGTAAAGTTTTGTGTGTCAGAGGAGAGCAGGGAGCCCAGCAAAGCCTCGCTCATAACTCGGGAAAAAGGGCCCTTCTCGTCAATGTTTCTAGCGTTGTGGATTCTTCGGACGCGCAGCGAAGGACCCCACTTTTTTAATGATAACGGAATTATGTTCAGCGCCCCTTTGAGCAGCCCAGGACGTTCTAATCGCCAATTCCACTGGTCGTTTTGAAGCGCGCCGGGATCGACTTTTCTGAAGCGATCCTGTTTCACTGGCGATCGGGATCGAGACGGACGTGTTCCACGGTCGTTTTGGATTAGCTTCCGCTCCAGATCTCGATCTGGATCCGGGAAAAGTCGCTCCGCCGATTTCGGCGGATTCAACCGGAAACCAGCCGGGACAGCCCTCGGCGCACACGCGTGACTTCCTTTCTCGTGGGGCATCTCGCCTGATCTCGCCCATCTCGCCTCAGGACTCGAGAATTCGTAATGGCCGCCTGTACCGCCCGCCTTATTGCTGCTGCTGCTTGACGACAGTTCGTCGTCAAGTTGCTCGAGCAGCTTCCGGCATTCCGGCAGTCTTTGCTAGAAACTCTTGAGCAATTCCTGCCGCTCGTGCGTCGAACACGGGTTAGCGCCGCGACTGCGAAAACGTCTTCGAAACGACCGCAGGGGCCGCGGAAAGGGGATTCCCCGGCAGGTCAATGACGGGAAGGCATTCGCCGATCCCGGAACAATGGTCATATTCCACTGGGGATCCGTAGGCGGCGCAACCCCGTTCGGATCGTGTGCTCCATTCCGGATCTGGTCAACTGACCCCGGCGCGCTTCAAAACGCCCAGTGTAATTCGCCATTAGTGTGATTGGGGTGACCAAATATTGCCATAATGTCGACCATGGTTGTCCATAAAGAGGCCTATAATGAAACGCTCGGACAGCGAATATTTCCTCGCTCCGCGTACTGAGTACGAATATTGAGCTGGCTTTTCGGGACCACGGCGTGTTCTAGACTAACCACATAACTATCTCCGTTCTGTTTCCAGCCGGGGGACCAGCTTTGGTAGCCCCGCATTATAACGTTTCCCTCATGCACCTGACTGAGACGCGTCGCCCTCCAGCACCGAGCTGTCCACCACCCCAAGGCTCCGTGAACTACGTAAGGTTGCCGTAATGACAGTCCTCTAGGCTTTATATTTCCGTATACGTGGTCAAAATGTCCCCGTGTCTCCTTCCCGCAGGGCAGGGAGATAGCCAGTCACAGTGATCTACGGTGGCAACTTTGTAAACAAAAAAAAAAAAACACCGTATTATAAATTTATGGCAAGTCTCAAGTTTGAAAACGAAAACAGTGTATTCATAGTCACTGAAGGGTTAAAGCCGGGGTCATACTGCTCCCACGTCATACAAAAGACAGTCTGCAAACAATCTGTGGTTCGAATGTCGCGTGCGAAGTTTCTCCTCGAACTCAATGCCATGCGGCATTCGAAGCACGGATCTCGCGGTGGTACGCGTTCTGAACTGTTTGCAGACTGTAAAACGAGCAGCGTTCTTCTCCTCAACTCGCAACCTGAACGAGCGGCCATGTGACCGTAGCAATTATATGCCGCCGATGTTTACCATAGCCACGCGCCGGGGTTGGCAAAGCGCAGACACCCGCTAAGTTCCACGCATTCTTAGGGTTCGGGTATGGTCGTTATTGCAGCGATTGAACACGAGCCACTACCCGAATGATTGTCGACAAAATATCGTCACGGGGGGACTAAGCCAACGCTGCTAAATCCAAGATGATAGGTCATCAAGTTTTGCGAAAGATAGATTGAGAGAAAACGCTCACTTTCACTCTTGAAATTACACCGGAACAAAGAGGTTTCTTTGGTCAATGGCGTTGCGTGCGAGTACAGGGTATTTTCACTGACGTAATTCCGTTCACCATTTTGTTGTTATGAGCTGCCTGGCGCGTGCTTAAAGCGAGTATTCCGAAGATCTGCATGCCTTCCTCAAATCAGGAGTGGACGAAAGCTTGTAAGTTTAATCGCGCCTTCTTTCTTCTTTTTCTGATTAAAAAAAAAAACTCATTTTCACTTTATTGCTTTAACAACAAAATGGCTGATTGACGTCATGTGAAAACGCCCTATTTTTGTGTCCCACTGGTGCCAGTAAGCTCGTGTAAAGTGAAAAATATTCCAACTTAAGAGGAGTGAGGCGAATCCCGAGCGCCTTCTTATCACTCCGCTGCCAAGGGGACTGCGGCCTATCAGAAAGAAGGAATCACGGAGCATGAATAGAAAACACCCTGTGTTTCTGAAGATGTCCCTGACGACTATAAAGGCCGGTTCTCACATGCAGCGAAGCGCTGATGTAGCGCTCCTCACGTGCCGTCAGCTACTTATCGTCTGCCATGAGCAACAGCTTTGACGGTGCGATACAAAGGTGGTGAACGCTCCCGTCAGCACGCGCTTAGCGCGAGGTAAGCGCTATGCTTGTAGCGCTCCGCTGCATGTGTGAACGGGCCTTATCCCAGGTAGTATACCAGACAAGCGCCTAACTTGGCACAAGCATGACGATCCTAGGAGCCGGTTGCTTTCCGACGCGTGTGTCAGAATACTTTTCTTTAGCCTTTCTGCGACTTTTCCCGAGGCTCGCCACATAATTTCCAAAGGACCAGACTTGAGCCAAAGACGTATGAACCGAACAACCAGCAGTGACGCCTAAATCTGCCACTTGTTCGTCAATTCGCTCCAATACCATTGCCTGAGACGTGACCACCCGGATCTGCCTTTAGAGAAGGTCTATGAGAGTTTTCGTATATCGTTGCTGGGAGTAGCATGTTCGCTGAACGGTTCCCAGTCTCACAAATAAGCTATCATCATTGTTTCAAAGTATGAGAATGGTATATGCGAAGACGTTCCTCCCTGTCGTTTGAAACCTCTAGAAATATAGAAATTTCGAGGTCTCGGTCTTTTTAAGAATGACAGGGCGTGGCTAATGAATATATTACTTATTGCTTCGCCATTGGATCCTGACTACTTTCACACGATGAAACTGCGATCTTCTGATCAGTGTCATGATATCGTCGGGACTGGTCACTCCATTTCGTTCTTAAGTTGACAGTGTCCACACTGCGATGTTGCGATGTTGTCAGCTTTAACCTAAGCTGGAACTCTTTTTTTTTTCTTTTTTCTTTGCAGCACTACCCATCCCTGCAACACATCAACCAGACAAGTCCATCCGTCGTGGTGGAACCGGCTTGCTTCGCCAGGAACTGAGCCTGCTTCCGCAGTACTTCGGTTCCTTCTTACCTTAACCGTCAACTGACCACACACTGCACCTGTCCATAAAGCATCCGCCGCCTTCACCTTTACGTGGTGTGTCAGAGTCTTTGGCCGTTAGCAACATCACGACAGAGAATGTCCATCTCCCGGTCGCCGGCGAGAAACAAACGGAAACGAAAGTTACTAGGAGAAGTAGATGACGTTTATTGTGAAACTTCGCTCGAAACACCTATAAATAAGAAGACTGTTGTTGATACCCGAGGCCATCAATGACCTGTTCGCGAAAAAAAAAAAATATATGAGGGGCACGTTGCAACGGCATGCCGCAGTCTCTTCGCTTCCTCGGGAGTGCATTAACGCCAGGACGTCGATCGCTACAAAGAAGCGCGGCATCCACTTTCGTCAGATGCCTGAACATGAGCGGGTTGTTGTGAGGGCGTCGAATCGTACCAGCGATTCGGACGTCACGATGCGGTAATGCGCCACTTTATGATGTGTTCGGGGTAGTACATGGCAGAAGAGCTGTTAAACCCGAAACGCTTGACACCATCACCGTCGGTGGGGTGCGCGTGCGGGCGATGTGTTGGAAAACACTAACAAAATAAGCGAGCGCGTCCTGGCAGTTGAACGCGAGCAGGACGGAAGCGAAGGCTCGACAACTAGGGTGGCACGGGTGCCGCCTGCTGCGTGACCGAGGCACGTGTCCAAGGGGCCGCGTTGCGGGCTCGGCTCATGGCAGGACGACTCCGTTGCACCACTTGTGGTCTCCCGGGAGGAGGACCCAGTCGATGACGTGGACGACGCCGTTCGACGCAGGAATGTCGGCCCGGTACAGCGGGGAGTTGTTGGCTTCGTACAGGCGACCTGCGAGCCGTCCAAAGCAGAGTCAGTCTTACGACACAAGAATGCGCGCCTCGAAATATGTTTCGAGTTCCTCTGTCGGCGGCGGGAATTGTACATCCGCGCGCTCCTTTTTACGGCCTTGAAGTGAATTCTAAATGCATAACGAATCAATTATGAGTTTCGAGCCGGCATTACTTGTTTTTCTGGGAGAACTGCGTAATCGGCGAGTGCAGTCTCTTGGTTCAAGCCTGACATTTTCATTGTTCAGTCCCAGTACGTACTTACCTTCAAGTTTCTTTTTAAGTTAATAATAAACGGCATCAGATGACGAAGTCCTACAGACAGAAATATAGAGGCTTTCTTACCCTGAATTGGTGCTCTTAAATTAACAGCTTTTTTTAGCAAGTAAATCAAAACAGAAATTCGGCAACTTGATATAACAGGATCCACAACTTAAAAGAAAAGGTTTTGTCCCCAATAACTACAGTCGTGAAAAATATATGATAAAAGTCCAGGTGAGCGCGTGACTTCGAAAGCACCCAGCGCTATCTATAGTAGAAAAAAGCTGAGCTATGTGACCGGGCTATAGTGCACACGAGAGTCATTTCAGCAGCTGCTAATTTTTGTCACCCCCGGCTCAGACGGCCGACTGCTGCTGATTCAGCGTATACGCTGAATCAGCAACAGTCGGTGACAGCTGTCAAGAAAGAAGTGGAAGCTCCTCCCACCTCTTTCCACTTTAGCAGAGGAAACGCTGGAAAGGAGCTTGGTTCCTCTCCAGCGTTCGCACTGCCAAAAGGAAGACAGGTGAGAGGAGCTTCCACTTCACTCTTAACCTGTCACTGAGGGCTTTCTACAACAGCCAAATGGAGAGATCATGGCTCATTCATTCGGGTTGCCCTGTTATCGCACGACCTGGTCAATAAACACGGAAACACTGAGTAATCAACATGGTGATCCGATTGAACGAGTTGTGCTCTCTCTCGCGCTATTCGTAGCGTAACACCGCATGCGTGGTCTAACACCACGGCCGATATCAGCGTTAATTCAACAACATTTCATCGGTCAAGCGGGAGTGATGACAAAAATAGAACAGCAGGTGACAGAGACGACAATGTCCTCTCTCCTCTCACCCCGGCACGTCGTCTGCTCCGTAGATTAAACAATACCAAACACCCGGTTGGCGTGCAAACATGGTTGAAAATTGCGTCATTTCGGCACTATTAGGCGCAAATGGGCGGATTGGTATCTGCAAGTTAATGTAAGATGTGATACAGGACAAAAGAGACCAACCGGACACAATCCTGCTGTCACCTCGTGCAAATAAAAAAGAAAAGTGAATTCAACCCTGTAAACAGTGTGATTGGTCTGTCATCTCCGTCGAAAAGTGAATGCGATGGTACTAACTCTACGCAAGGTAGTGTTTTTACTGATTTAGGCCTTTCGCAACTAAGTGTGGTAAGTCTAGATTTAAACAAAAAAGAAAAACGTGCTAATCAAATATCAAACAACAACTGCGCGATTGTTGTTGTTGCGGTAGTTTGTTTTTTTTTTTTTTAACAAGCAACGCATCTTAACATATGTTATTGCTTCTAGCCTTGGATTATGGATATGAAGATCTTTTAGGGCTTACATTATCGTAGATGTTTGTAGTTGCCTATTTGTAATTAAAAGTACTTATTGTGATGTTTGTTTACACGTAAGCGGTACTTGGAAAGCGACTAATGAGTGCGGAATTGATTTCAATGCGCTCCAAAATCCCAATGACGCGGTGCCGGCGGCGGGGTTCGTGTAAGGTTGTTTATTGTAATTCATAAAAAATAAAATTAAAAAATAAAGCAGCTAACCTCGACGTGACGGCGCTTCATTGGCTTAGGAAACTATATTACATATGGCTGGGAACACGTAAGAGAAACCGCTCTGGGTTTTAATGTTTCTAACCCTGGAGTAAAGAAAAAAAATGTTTGCATGGAGTTTTACGAAAATCGAGCAAAGTCTTTTTCGAACTAAGAACTGTATACAATCGAAATTCTATTTTCTGCTGATGCAATAAACGCAGCAGTTGAAGGTAGTGCTGTCGGTGAACGCCATTGCTATTGAAGAGAGAATGTACGCTCGGTGATTAGTTACTGAAATAAGACAACAAAGCGCAAGAGACTGCTTCTGGAGTAGCCACAGATGTTCTAGAGACTCGAACCACTTCACAGCGGCGTTAGCGAGCGAGCGTCAGATGTTCGGTACAGCCCATGCGGGTACTGCACAAAAATTGAGAACGCCCCGTTTCTCTCCTGCTATCAGGATCGGGCGAGTGGCCTCTCCTTCTTTTATCCAGCCCAATTCGTTCAAATGCCCGGATGTAACGCAATGGCGCCGCCCTTAGAGCACTTAGTCCATTAAGGCCCGTTCACACACTTGCATTTGACTACAACCGACTGAAGCAAGACCGGTTTTTAAGCCTCTTGGGACGGTTTGCGACCGGATGCGCAGCAATGCAGAGGTTCGTAGGCCGCCGCAAGAGGCTTAAAGTGGCCCTCTAATGAGATCTGAGTTTCTGACCATGTTCTGACCTATCTATGATATTACCTTATTAGTGGTTCGGGCTACTCGAGGAACAAGTAGTAGTCACAAGATATTAGCGTATCATATTTTAATTCCATGGGGCAAAAACAACTCAACGTCCGGTGGCGACACAGTTTTTTTCGAAAACACGCGACCAGTGACATCACCGGTAATGATTTTGTGATCGGCAGTTGTCAAGAGCCGTCAGAATATTCCTTATGCAGGCTAAATAACGTATTGGCGAACTGCCAAGTCTCGTGCCGACACTTATGCCAGGCTACAACAGAAATCTAAACGGAGCACAGCCTTGGCCTTCGTGAGTACGGTTGCGTGGCAGCTGCGTTGATAGCGTACTGACTATATTTATCCTCGAGCAGTAATTGCAAGGTGAGGCCTGCTAGAAACAAAATACGCTACCGATATTGAAGCGTCAGACGTGTACATTGGCTCATTTTAGAGCATGTTTTTTTATGTTAATTTGCCGCTTACTCGTCAATGGAATAATTTAAAGATAATATAGAGAAACACCCCCACGAAAGAAATCAAAACAAATAGGCAAGATAGCTGGTTGAGAACAGACATTGCAACCCTTGAGCACGGGGGGGAACAGCACAATAATACGAACACCAAGATTCAAACACAGCTGAAGTCTAATTTCACAAACCACGTTCTTATACAGTCCCACAAGCAGAGAAAAGCACTGCCTGAAGGCCAAGTATATACAAGGGAGCCTCGGAAGACCACGGTTTCGTTGAGGGTCAAGACGCACCTAATTCGTTAGGCCATTATGAGTCACGGTTTTACCTGCGACGCTCTCGTTGCTCCCGTTTTCGCTGGTGTGGACACAGCGAATGCAACTTCCCTCGCTTCGACGGCCATCGCGCCAGCCTCCGACAACATACAATCAGGGAAGCTTCAAAAGACGAGCAGAAATCTCCGAAGGACCTGTTTCGGCTAATTACGGGTATTCCCGCTGGTGCCGTCCGCTTTGCTGGAGTCGCAAATACCACAATGATCAGTAAAACGAGGAGCCAAGATCGTATCTAAACACGAGGAGACATCCCAGTGCATTCATAGTGGAGTGCACACTCACGATTGCATCCGTCCACGTTGACGCTGACTCTAATGGGCTGGTCGTTGTTCAGTGACTTGAGGTACTGGCCGTCCCGGAGGTCGTGACTGTAATGGATTCCTTCCGCGATGTGATACAGCAGGAATTCTGAAACGACACAGATTGGAGCGTTTTTTTTTTTTTTTTCTTGTTCTTCTTTTATAAAGAATTACGTCAGTCAACTCTTTATTCCTGGAAGGCGGATTCACTTATCCGGTTAAACTTATTGAATCACGCCGCACCAAAACCTGTACCGAGAACCGTCGAGCGGAATGGTTTCGGGACCCCTAACTGGAACGTCTCTTTGTTATACTTCACATTTATTTAATATAAGCGGCTTGTGAAAATGTCGTTTCAAGCGTGGCGACCCGGGGGGAATATGCTGGCGTGCAAACGTTGTTCCTGCTTTGTCATTCTGTTTGCTCCGTTTAGCACAGAGTGAGCGAAGCTCTAAAAGCTAATTAGGCGACAGAATTACTCTATCTGGGGCCTAGTGACGCAGGTGTATGCCCGCATCCATGGCGTTGACGCTAAGCCGCAGCATGCCGAGCCTTTCGTTCGTTTTTATCCATGTCAGAACGAGAATGTGTGGTATGGAACTTGGTTATATACGCATTTGAGCATTTGACCGCAGCGCCTTCTCGTCTGTAAACGTTCAGTCAATGCATGCAAAGTTTAACGCGATTATATAGGCATTTGACCGCAGTGCCCTCTCCTGTATAGACGTTGAGCGGCTACATGCAACGTTTCATCCATGACATCCCCAGCTCTTGAGTTACTACCTCATCTCAGAGCCCCCTACTCGTCCCGCAGTCGTGGCCGAGTGGTTAAGGCGATGGATCCATTGGGGTCTATCCGCACAGTTTCGAACCCTGTCGACTGCGCAAAATTTTTTTTTCTTTTTTTAAGAAGACAGATGGGATGGCAATCGATGAGAGCACGGACGCTGGACGGACAAGGCTAGACCCTAAGGAGCTTCGCCCCTAAAAAAAAAGGTCATTCTCTTCCTTCCTCCTCTAAGAAGCAGAAATAGAAGGTTATAAACTGGAAAGCAGAACAGTGGCTTACGTCGTGATCCAGAAGCGAAATTACACGTTTCCCGAACGAACCTTGACGACTTTAAAGTGTAATACTGAGGCTCACTATGTAGAGTGAAAATATCTTAGTCCGACTGTCTTTCACTTCGTGCAAGTGTAAACGTTCTAAGGCCTTACCAGCTGTTTAGGGCACAATAAAACACAGATTGATTGATTGACTGATGGATTGATTGGTTAATTGATTTATTCATTGATAGAGATATACGGTAAACTCGCTCTGGTCAATAGTTCGTGATTTGAAAGAAAACTAAAAATGGCGCCTCTCCGAAAGGACCACTGGCCCTGTGTCCTGCCGAAACATTCAGTCTTTTTTTATTTCTATTATATCTTTCGATTCTTTTTTTTGATAAACACGAATTGATCAAAGTTTTACCGGCGAGTTGTTTCTTTGGATTTTATCGGATTTACCTGAAAAAAGAAGACACTTCTTAAGAGCCTCCTCCAAACTACGTACAGCTCGGCTGAGATTTGAACACGACACCTGGGCATCCCTAAACCGGCACTGTACCTCCTAGTCGTTGGGTCGGCTGCCATTCATGCACGGCAACCCTGGGAAACCATTATCTTCGCCAGCGAATCTAACTAACTCGAAACACTCACCTTTGAGAGCGGTGACGTTCTTCTGGTAAACCTTGAGTTCATCCGCCGGCACTTTGGAGAGGGCGTCGTTGCTGGGCAGGAACAGGGTGTGCTGACCGTCTGCGCGGAGACAAAGGGCCTTTGTAAGTGGACGCCGGCGCCTCAGCCTAAACCGGAGTTCGCGAAAAGGGGGTTCCAATCTAATTCAATTCGACGTCCTTCTAATTCGGTCGACGTCTTTCCCGCGGGTGTCTTCCCCGAGTCGTTGCGAGCTTTGTTCCCCCGCGACATCCTTCTCTCTTGGGTGCAAGTGCTTCTCGCAGCACCAAACTCAATCGGAGGTTTCCTTGCGCGGCAGAAACTATGAGAGAGTTAGAGAACATACACCGAAGAAATGCACTCACGCCTTTTACGCGGGTATACGCAGAAAGCTCGAGAGGGGATTCACAGGACGATTTTTTGTTCACCGCACATGCACACAACTAGCTCGCCTTCATCGCCTGCCAAGAAGAACGGTCCTGGTTAGCTGGAATGCGCATTGTACGTGCATAAACGTACATTCGTCTCAAACAAAATGCTTGTTTGTTTTTTTTTTGTTTTTTTATGAGATAAACGGGGAGCTGCTTCTGAGCATGTGCTGCGAACAAAAGGCACACAATGAGGCATCCTGAGAATATCCCCTATACAATAAAGCACAACTTGATATAAAATAAATAATAACATTTTTTTTATTTTTTTTAAGTTAGGTTTGTTAGTGCCACGAGACGAATGAAACGCCACAGAAGTCCGAGCGTGTGATTTGTGAGGGTCCACGCAATTTTTTTTCCCTCGTTTATTTTATTATTTTTTTTTTTATATAAGGCTGTCTTTAACTCTTAGCTACCATGTGCTCCCATAGGGGCGAAAACACGCTGACCCGGGGTGGAATGAGATCCTGGTGAAACAGGTTAGATCATCTAAATTCGGGCATGGACACGCAGAATCGCAACGAGCTACGAGGGAACCTATAGATTTACTGACGAGACCTAGGAAACGTTTGGACCCAAAAATGCGACCTGCGTCAGAATTCCGCGCACGAAAACGTCACGCTCGGTGGCCAGCGCAGGCAACGTCGTCGATGCCAGACTTCATTAGCAGGGCCTGGTTATTCCTAGCGCTCCCTTCCGTAAATGGAAGTGATGGACTACGCGAGCCCTGCGGGAAACTAGGCGAGCTGAACAACGTCGAAGATGGTCGGACATACCCCTTGAAAACATTATCATACTATGCCTGCGAGAGCGAGAAATAAAATGTTTAATCGAAATGTTTTTTCTTTACACCTTTTTCTATGCTGCCACTGCGGCAACACTCGCAATTCTTTCCTCTGCTGCCGACGCGTGCGAGGAAGTGTGACAGAAGAGAACGACGACCAACGGTAGGAATGGCGACTAGGCTTCATGCGAGTGGGAAGAGCAATGTGTGTCCTTGTTTGAGAACGACGATCCTTCTGTTATGACGAGAAAACACCTGTGAGATTAAGTTTCAGGGCTGCTGGATATTGAAACTCCCTAGAGCGGGAAAATTCAAAATGTGTTCTGTGGCAAAGACAATCATGCAATCTTTCACCGACACCATGTTTCTTGTTCCGTACGCCACCGGACGCGAATCATCGTAAGAATGAAATATGACGAACTTTTTTTGTTGCGAACATTCTGACAAATACTGACTGCGACCGATTTTAACGAAATCACCCATAACGTATGTGGTATATACGGCTGTGGTGTCGACTAGCAGCCAGCAGTGCGCGCGTCCCAAAACCCGCGCTCTTGAGAGCATGGGTCAAAAGCACGCGTTTGGAGCACGTTCTGGGGCACGGCACGATCCTTCGAGGCGCCATTCAAAACACCATCCAGACGCTTCTCTGTGTTCAGCTTAACGCCCTGCCTGGGCTACGTAACGGAACCCGTAGCTTAGTTACCTTGCAACAGGATTGCTAGCCCTTAAAGATCCTCAATACGTTGATACTGGATGTACGCGAGCTTTATTAAAACGTTGTCATATAGCGATCCCGTTAAAGGATTAAGGTCGCAAGCCGTTCAAGTCGCACTCGGACGGACTCACGCGAGTGTGTGAACCAGCCTTTAAGGTGAATCGAAGTATAGATAAGAAAGCAACCGGACTGTCACGTGAGGCCTGCCTTTTGACGTCGGTGCCTGTGTGAAGACGCACCTTTAAGCCGGGATCGCACTGCTTCTACCTCATACAAAACACAGTCTGCAAACAATCCGTGGTTCGAATGCCGCGTGCCAAGTTTCTCCTTGAACCCATCGCCACGCGGCATTCGAAGCAGGGATATCGCTGTGACTCCCGTTCCAGTCGGTATGCAGACTGTCTTTTGTATAATGTGTGAACAGTGTGTGACCTCGACTTTACGTGCGATGCGCGGCGGCGCACGCTCGTTGCGAGTTTTAGACACGGGGGGCGGGATTGCCCGCGCGGAGATTCGCTTCGATAGAAAACCGAAGCAAACGTGCCCAAATTGATCATTTCTTTGGAACGCCGTAAAATTTTGCGCGTGCCTTCTATCATTGTAAGTTATCGATGATGCCCAGCAATATTCTAATTAAAACCACGCCTTTAAAATCAATGATTAACAATTTCATTACTCAAAATTACTTAATCGCGTGCCTTATGTCATGGTAATGTGAGTGCATTTAGGAGTTATCGACGATGCCCAGCAATACTATAATTGAAACCATGCCTTTAAAATGAATAATTAACGTTCTTATTACTCGAAATTAATTAATTACCAAATTATACTGAAAGCTAATAATTTTCCTTAATGGACACTTTGACACAGACCACTACGGCATGAATCCTTTTTTTGTGCATTCGGTAGTTTTCGCAGGAGCGATTTGGCCCACGTTTCCAAAATCACCCTTATATGGGACATTTCTTAAGTATAATAGAGCGAAAATAGTTTGTTGTACTATTTGATAGAACGTTGGACATGCCGCGATTGGTTTAGCTTCATCGCCAAAAGAGCTCTAGAGCAAAATTACTCAGGTAAACTTGTTTTTCCCATGATGTTTAACTCGGGCAGATTCACATCAAACATTTCCATTCTCAGGGGCTGCACCTTTCCTTTTAAACAAGAAACCACCCGATATCCGCAATAAAACATATCCATTTCACCGTCGGCGTTAACACCAACTCTTCTGTTTTTTACATATATGAAAAAGTACCCTCTTGTCATTTCGACCAACCCTGAAATTTTAATTCCCATTTTTGAAACGCCACGGGTGTGGTGAAAGAGTAAACCGCGACGTCCAGCTTATGCGCTACAATTTTGGACGGGTAGGACGGTTTTTGAACAAGACCTGCCAAGCCCCAGGCCCCAAGCCACCTCTTCGTCATTGAGCAGCCTACGAGAGCGCAATCTAACCACAGTTGAACAAAGAGGAACGAATTGCGAGGCGATGAATGCTGCGATACCTAAAACGCGTTCACACCGGCGATGCGATCTAGTCGCGTGATAACTTTCATCGCAAAAGCGACCATCGCGGGCAAAAAGCGACGGGATTTGAGCAGTCACTTGCTGACCCGACTTTTTGCGATGCGATCTAGTCGCGGAGCGGCTGAGCCAATCAACGGCGTTCGGAGCGAGAGTTTTTGAGAAACGACTTGCCAACGAGGGCGTTGGACTCGCTCATCGCGCACGCCAGTGTGATCATCTATTTTTTTTTTCCAACGCGATCTAGTCGCATCGCGCGACTGTTTACATCACCTGTGTGATTGCGCCTTTTCCCATGCCATGCCCGCAGGCTGAGTATCTCCGCCACTAGGTACAGCGAATGTCAGCTTTACCGAAAGGCTGCATGCAGTCGGGAACAAAAGGCCTAACACCCTTTGATACTGAATCTATCTGCTGGGAGAGTTATGTTCGGAACGGGCATTGGCGGAGGACAAATGATGGACTTTTCGTTTATCGTTTCCGTCGTCTTGCAACGCTCTCCGCAACGAAGACGCCGCTACTGCGCATGCGCGCCGCTAACCATGCATATCTGCAGAGTTCCGAATGTCGTATCGAGTGGCAGAGTGAATTGTGGGACGGCGGAAACGATAAACGCCATAACGTAAACCCGGAATCATCCGGGGGGTACACGAGGGCCGCGAGGTCACTTCCCTCCGTCAAGCAGACGGGTCACACAGGTCCTTTTAAACACTGAGAGAGAGGTTTATCCGAGATCTTTGGCTCACATAAAAAAAGTGTTGTTTTTTTTGTTTTTTCTTTTTTTTTTTTTTGTTTTTTTTTTGGGGGGGGGGGGTGGGGGGGGGGGGGTGCGGAAGGTGCAACGGTTGCGTTTTCATCAGTGCTGCGCACGCTAGTTCGCCCTCGGGCCGGAACTCCCCCAGGAGCTCCGGAAAAACAACTCTCGCGCCACACACGCCCTCGGCCGGGCGTTAGCGGCGCGTGACGTCGGACGGCGAAAGCGGCTGTGCTGTCGTGTTCCAAACTATTTAGCATCTCCGCACGAACGACGAAAAGAGCGAGAGAAAAAAAAAAAATCAACTCCGAATTCCCAGGAGGGTGCGCGACGCTAAAAGGGAACGCCCGTCGAAAGATCATTGTCTAAACCCCGAGGACAAGTATGGGACAACACGTCGTATCATGCGTTATTTTGTTTGTCCGCGTCTCAGGGTTTCGATTAGAATGTTTCACCTGACCGGCTCGCTTGCACACTTTCGCGTTTTGCAAACCCTGTCGAAAACCGTCCGAGCCTATCTCCTCCTCTTTCTTCTAGTTCCGGGGTATTGCTAAATGCGACGGCGAACTGATCAGGTCGGTTAAAGGTTTGGCGAATCCTCCAAGTCGTAATGAGCTGCGATATGGGCTCGCCCGGGACCGCTTCATGAATTCCCGGAGAATGGGACGGGAATTTTTCTGCTTTCAGCCGTTCCTTTCTGTCTGCTCGGACTTAATGAAAAGGCTCTTTTGTTTACAGCCTACCGGTCTTGATTGGGGTATGCGACGCATCCTGGCCTGGAATCCTTCGCTGCAAAACGGCGAGGCGGGGGGGGGGGGGGGGGGGGGGGGCGGTAACGGAGAATTACGTGCGTCGTAGTCGTATTGATTACCAGAACGCGAGAACATTCGACGCAGTGATGATATACAGAGCCTGATCTTCTCTTTGGGCGTGCTCACCTTTCTACCGGTCCCGGGGCAAATTGAGACTCTTGCAGCGCGGCGTGCTCATGTCTAAAAGATTCAATGCTCTGAAAAGATGTGCGCGCGTCAACCCCTACTTTACGCACGCGGAAGGGGAGCCAATCCCCGGGATCTAAAGTGGAATCGCAAAGAATGGCGAGATTCGGAAAGATATGTTGACCCATAACGCGATCTGCACTGGAACAGCGGCACGACGTGCGCGTGCAGTGTTCCAGCGCAAGTTGCATTCCTCCAACAAACTGCTTTTCCGCTCGTAATAAACCTTTAAAAATGCTTGCAAGTTGACGGAGGCGCGCTGTTCTCGTATGCAGCGCAACACACGTCAGGCTCTGCTGTGGATGCGTGCGTGCGTGTCTCATTCCGCCGAAGAGAGCAGCTCCTACGCATACTCGAAACCCGTTCTACAGTCCAATAAACGAAGACTGCAGAGTGAAGAAGGCGATTATTGGAGTGGTCTATGGTCTCCAGAGTTGTCGCTCGCGCGACACAATGAAAATTTGTGAAAATTAGGCGGTGCATTGAAAGGCTGCGAAGAAAATGATGCCCGTGAAAAACTAAGCGACCCGACCCACTAGCCGAGGATGGGGCAAGAGCTCACCCTTGAGCATGTTGGCGACTCCGGTGCCCGTGGCCAGGGTGAGGAAGCCCTCGTACTTTCCGCACTCCGCGATGGTGGTCATGACGTCCCGGTCCGCAGCCGGCGACAGCACTCCGCTGATGACGTGCACGATGCCTCCCTGGGGCCCGCTGCCGTCGGCCGCCACGATGCGCTGGCCGTTCACCGTCACGATCTGCGAACACAACAGATGGCCTGAGCCCGTACCTTTCTACGCAGCCGCCCCGCGCGCGGGAACCCCTTCAAAGGGTAGCAACAGGGATGGGCAGTATTCCAAATACAAGTATTTAAAATACGTATTTCAAATACTTTGTGTATTTTGCATTTGTATTTAATTACAAATTTTGTAATGGATTTGACGTGTGTATTTAGATACTAAAACGTGGGTATTTCAAATACAATTGTAATTAAATACAATTTTGTGGGCGAAAATACATCCCTCAAATTTATTGTCACTGTCCAGAGCAGGAAGAAAACTACGTTCTGCACCGATTGCAGTGTCTCTCAATCAAGCACAAGCGTTTAGTGACTTTTTGAATACGGTGCTAGTCCAAGGCAAGAATAGTGACGAAATCGACGTTCACAGGCAGCCTGGCTAAATAAGTGCCTGTGACAACTTGTGATGCTTTCCAGCCTGATTTCCATCCATATTTTTGTTGGAACATTCTAAATGCGCGGGTCGTCCAGATTTTCGTAACTGGTGCGAGTTGCAACAATAAAAAATTCTCTACCTAGTGCTGCGCGTTTTGGTCGTCTCAGTTCTTTGTTGGTCTATACCAAAATATAATCGACAAAAAAAGCTGCTTGAAGCTCTGCACTTTTTTTCGCCTATTACGTCCAAGCTGACTACACTTTTTGTGATTATATTTCTATTACGTTACTAGAGCCTCGCACACCAGCTCCCGAGTGTGCGATGCAAAATTAAAATGAAATACCCAGAAACCCGTTGCAGGTGCCCTGAAGTCGCTGACGCAGATTTTGAGGAATGTATTTGGAAAAGTATTTGGAGGAGACCAAATACATTTGGGTGTATTTGTATCTTGTACTTAAATGCTTTTTTTTGGTAATGTAATTAGATATTTAAATTAAATACGTTTTTGACGAAGTATTTTGTATTTGTATTTTGATACATATTCGCATGTATTTTGCCCATCCCTGGGTAGCAAGGTGTGTAGTTGGGTGAGCTGGTGCATCATGATCATAAATATAGTTTTCTCATCATTTTCATAATTGTTCATGATCATTTATTTATTTCCTTCAATTTTACAGATAAACAAGACATAATGAAAAACAGCGCTCAAAGGGACCGCACAAAAAAAAAAAAAAAATAAAGAACACAGGCCAAATACGCGCTGACTCATATTTCGTCCTTTCGTCCTGTCCCTTTGAGCGCTGTTTTTCATGATGTTCAGTGATGACCAAACTTACCACTTTGCTGCTATTTTCGGCGTGGTTATTCTACAACAGAGTTAGTGGAATTGACTCAGGGCCTTGCATCATCCATAAATAGAAGTACTCAAATTGATGTCACTGTCATTCCGAAAACCTTTAAATAGGTATCGTAAAAAAAAAACAATAACAACTAAATTACGCGGGATTCTCCGTGCTGAAAATTGAACAGCTCGCCAATTGAATCGTAACATAACCGTATCTTTCGAACAGGTAGAGCATGCATATTTTATCAACCCTTCTTCTGATAAACTACAGGGTGAAACAAGGAGACGCCAGGCTCTATAAATCGACCGGAAAATTCGGTTTCTTAACCTATCGCGCTACGACTTTGCGCAGCGTTGCCCACAAATGGTGCATTTTTTTTTTTTTTTTTTTGTAAAATTTGCAAAGAACGAACTTACCTGAGGAAAAAGTAAAGAAAGAAAAATACTTAGCTCCTATGGAAATGCAGCGACGCCACCGGTCTTCAAACAACACGGCGCCGTTTTGCACGGGAGACAAGAGATGGCGCAACGAACGCCGCCAACGAACGAGCATACGGCGCCGAGAGCCAGCGTCTTTAGCAGACGAACTTTTCGACTCAAAAGCGGCGCACGTTCCGCAGGCGGCGACAGTCGCAGAAACAAAAACAGGCGCGGTAACAACCAGGAACTGCAGTTCCTTGTCTGCTAATTACGCCGGCTCTCGGCGTCGTCTGCTCGTTCGTTGACGGCAGTTGGTGTCACGACCGCTTGCGCCATCTCTTGCCTCCCGTGCGAAACGGCGCCGTGTTGTTTGCAGACCGGTGGCTTCTCTGCGTTTCCATAGGAGCTTAGACTTTTTCTTTCTTTACTTTGTCCTCAGGTAAATTCGCTCTTTGCAAATTTTACAAAAAAAAAAAAAAGTGCACCATGTGTGGGCAATGCTGCACAAAGTCGTAGCGCGATAGGTTAAGAAACCGAATTTTCCGGTCGATTTAAAGAGCCTGGCGTCTCCTTGTTCCACCCTGTGCTTGTTGATTCTTGGGTTTCCCAAGGATCCGCTCTTCGACCTCTTTTACTTTTCTTATTTATGACGACATTGTGAAGAAAACTTCTGCAGGTCTGAAGTTATATGCTGTTGACTGAGCACTTTACTATGAAGTGAATGATTCTAGCGATCAACGTCAGTTGATTGAAGATTTGAGACTGACTGAGAAGTATTGTAGCTCTTGAGAGGTGTGTGTTAAATTAAAATAAGTGTTCCTATACAGTTCTCAACTGCTATGCAGTTCTTAACTGCGACAAAAGATATTTCACGACAAAAGAACACGGATTGAAAATTATATTATTTTGCAGATCGTTGCAGATAAGAACTTTTCAACGGTTGACTGAGTGTACATAGCCGAAGATGCTTACATCAAAGAGGGATACTGTCAGTGCGATGCACGTCACCGCGTTCTATAGCTCATTCAGAAACGGAGTTCGAAATTCCAAGTCGGGGGAAGGTGGTCACGCGTAGCCGCCCTATAGCGAAATCTAATCACAAGCACACCTTCGGGTGAGACGTTGTCACTTCAAAAGAATTATTCATCAAGTGCTAGAATATGTTAACAACATTCGGGACCCTTTTACAGAATCGAGCACTACGAAGTTAGACAGGGTTATGGTAGTTATAAGGGGGGGGGGGGGGGGGGGGGGGTGTACCGAGCGCTTTGCGTTCTTAGGGTAGTTCCACGTGCCGCCGCTAGGAGATCGAACAGTCACGCCTCGAGCGGTACGGTTCAGCTGTTGGGACAACAAACCGTATTTTCTTGTCTGTTTTCGATCCGCGAAATCGAAGATGACGATTCTTATAGGCCGCTCCTCGTGCTACCAAAGCGCTAGTCAGAAGGAAGCACTCGTGCCCAGACCGTGCTAGGAGAGGTTCAATAGACCGATCTCATTAGCCAGTTTGACTACGCCACCGCTGCCGCAATGCATCGAGGAAACTTTAGTCTTTCTGCACTTGCGACAACCTCGCTGGAGCTCTGCGCATGTGGCACGTGCCCTCTCGTGCACTGCCGGCTGCTTCCTGTGAACTAAAGCTTTGGCGGCATCACGCAAGCGCTGAACGCTTAGTGAGATCGGTCTATTTCTTTGTCATGCTGCGTTAGTAAACAGCGGGCTGTGGGGAAAACAAGCTCGATAAAGCGCCCCCTATAGTTCCACCTCCTGCCCAATACTCCGGTCACCCTTCAGTTGAGACTGCAGCCAATGCCACAAGCTGGAGTTTGCTGCTTTGAAGCGCTCTTCCGCAGAACGAGCACTCGCACTAGAAATGCACGTCTCAAAGCCAGGAGCGAGGGCGAGCTCGCGCTCGTTGCTTTGGCTGCAGGCTCAGCTTAAGGGTATCATGACTTTATTGTTTGTTGGTTTTCTGTTTGTTTTATGAAAAGCTAATGTCGCATCGCGCTAAGCCCGTGTCCTTTCTCGCTCAGTATTGAACAGCACACTCGCAGGGTACGATTGGTGGGGTCCTCTCGTTTATAAATGAGGATTGAGAAGGACACCAGCTGCTTTGCGCTTCACTGCAAGAGAGGCTACAAATCCAAGAGGCGAGGATTTAAAGTGTTATTATTTTCTGTTCCCAAATACCCTAATCGTTTTGAAAATGATCGACTTTTGGCCGGAGGGCAAAGACCTTTAGCCTTAATTGGTGGTTTGTGAAGTCAATATAGGAAAACAAAACGCATGAAAAAAATGCAATTCAAACCACAATGCCAGTGTAAGGAAGTAAGGTTAGTTCTAATTTTTTTATTTCCTATTCACTTCAATATGGCTTTACAAACTTTAGTATATTGAGTGCAGTTGTTAGTTACGTCCTTGAGTAAAATTTGACATTTCTGTATCATGAGGACAATTTTTGAGACCTGCGTAGCCGCAGTGCTTCTCCATCTCACCTGCAAAAAGCTACCGGAACCTTGCGCCTGGTGTCATCACGCGGCGTCATGAACAAGCGGCATGCATTCGATTTTCTGGTCGGCACACCTCCCCTCATAGCCACCATAAAATGGTTTAAGATAAAGTTGTTGGATTCATATTTAATTGGTTACAACACCGGTTACAGATCTAGTTCAGAGAGCTGGCCTTTCTTCACTGCCGGAAAGAAATTGAGCATGGAAACTAAAAGTTTTACTTAAAATTATTCGTGACATTTATAAAATTAATTGAAATAATTATATTACGTTGTCTAAGTGCAATTCCACAAGCCCAAGGTATAAGTTCGCCATATTCCGATTTAGGTATGGCAGTAATTGTTTTAAATTTTTTCTTCTTTCCAAAAACGCGGTGGTGGAGTGGAAAGGGCTTCTTCATGACACGGTTGAACAGGACTCTCTAGACATGTTTACTGCGCGTCTTGTTTCAACTGCTTATGTAGTAATGTTTCCCCAGTTTTGTACAGAGTATGTTTGGCAGTCTGGCATCGCTCTTTGCAAATTTCTGCTATATTCATGTTATATGCCCACCCGCTCGAATCTCCTTGTAAGATCGGCTATATAACTAAATAATAAATAAATAAATAAACTGTTTTTTTGTTTTTTTTTGTGCCAAGAGTGTACGAGACAGCTTGTCCGTGACACCGTTATCTTTAAAGTGTTATTCTGTGATACAGTGTTAGTTCCATTTCATCGCGACGAAAGAGAAAGAGGATACGTAAACGAGCGGTTGAAGGGGCGGTGCAACGGTATTGGGTAAAACTTGTGGCTGAAACTTGAAGATTCGCGGGCGAATCCACGCTGGCGACGTCAAAATCTGCTCGCCGGCGGCGGAAACTTTGAATCGGTCAGGGGACAAGGCTTGACGCCTAAGCGAAGCCTTTCACCGGACATCGATTTAGCACTGGCCGGAAGTTGCGTCGGTAGCTTAAAGGGGTACGGAAACGAAATTCTAGGGCTCATTTTATTGCTTATAGGTACATCCCACGTCGCATCAGCAGCTCAGCAAGATCAGTCTCTCGTTTGTAAACGCGAGAGAAGTTATTTTAAAACGAATAAAACGATTTCTCACTCGAAAGAATGCAGCATTTATAGAAGACAAGAAATTTGATAGCAATTCGTCGTAGTTTGCAACGAAGCACCGCAGAAACACGGCCCCTTTGTGTGTTTGTGATTGTGTGTGTGTGTGTTTCAATTTGCGTTAAATTACGTCTACAAAAAAAATTAAAAAGTCAGCTTTATTAAACGTTTTGTGTCGCTGAGCAAACTTCGGGTTTCATGGGCGAAGAGAAACAAACGGGGCTTGTCATGGTCCGGTCGCCGGCCCCATCCGACCTGAAGCAATCGCTGCAAGAAATCCCAAGAGCGTGAAACGAGTCGCAGCTGCTCAAGGGTGGTTCGGCGCGTGTCGTTTCGCCTCTTTCCCGACCAATGAAGTTTGTGGACACGTGGTTTTTCGATCGATTCCGCGTCAAACGTCATCGACAGGTCCCAATCCGACGAGCCGGCGGTTCGCGATGCTCGGAATCTGAGTCGCATTTGGGGTTCTTTCCAGTCTAGGCCAGACTCGGGGGACGGACGGAGACGAGCGACGCGCGCTACAACCCCGTCCATGCCCAAGTCGGCGGACGGAAGAAGTCGCGGACGGCCTCGGCCTATCCGCTCCGCGTCGCGTGGGTGCGTTCTGCGCGCGTTCCTCCGCGTTCACGAGGAGTCAACAGTGTCAAATGGACAATAGCACCTAAAAGGCCTGCCGTTCCCCGAAACGTCGTCACTAGTGGTGGATCCGCGCAGCGCCATATAGCGTGGCCGGCAGCGCGTCTCGCGGCGTCTCACAACGAGCCCTGACTCGAGCAGTCGGCGACGCCACGAGGGACGCGTCTGCCGCTACTCTGATCGAGCTTCAGCGTGTTTGCCGCTTGGGGATGGGGTCCACCGACGATGACGTCATGAGCAGGCCTTGTTTTCTTGGTGGTATTTGGAGTGCTCGCGATGCAGGCTCCGACGGAGGGACTGGTCTGGAGGCAGCGTAGGTTGGGGGTAAAAACGGCGGGCAGCGAAAGCTGACCTGTTTTCCGTTTCGCCGGCGTGACCGCGGACAAAATGGACTAGAAGAGCGTCTCGCGCGGTGACGACGACGGTCGAGGCTGTAATTTGCCGCGACCCGCCTCCCTTTGGCCCCCGGTGAATGTGCCGCTGTCACGCTTGCGGTGCGCTGCGCTTCGGCACGACGCCTGCAGATGGCGGGGTCGCTTAATGCGCGGGCGGAGAAGGGATTAGGCGGGTCAGCGAGGCTGCCGCTTTCGCTTCTCGTGCTGCCTCTGACGGCGGCCCAAAGGCCACGCTCCGCGGCGCCCAGGGTAGATGCAACGAGCCGCCGACCGCCCCATGAATCGGTCGTCGTCGGCGGCCGTTGGGCGTTTGACCTGGCGCCGAATGCCGGGCCTTGACTTGAGCAGATGTTGCTCGCGCTTTCACTGCTTCAATTCGAAGGAGTCTGCATACCACCCCCCCCCCCCCTCCTTTTTTCCATTTCAATCTTCTTTTTTTGTGTGTGTCAGTGGATTGACTGTTAAAGGGGAGCTTCGGTAAATTTGGATAATAATCGATTTGCCTCACAATTCGTTCAACTCATTAATACAAGTGTACCTGAACTAGCAGCCCAAGTTAGAAGTCACAATATTTTTTTTTTCTCGTAACGTTATTGAATTTTTAGCGTTTATTTGAGAGTCTGGAGGTTTTACAGGCAACGCTGGAAACGTGACGTCACATGCTGTAATATCAGGCAGTACAGCTTGCTCCCGACGGGTAACACGAGGTTCGATGGGGATTTCTGTAAAAGCTGACGCCGGCAAAAGAAAAATAAATAAACAAATAAATAAATGAAAATTATAATAAAAAAATAAATAAATAAAAAAAAAACAGTGCAGAATGCTGTGCCTGCTCCACTTGCGAGTTATACAACACGTGACGTGACCTCAAAGGACAACGCGGTAAAATTTCGATGTCGGTTTTGTCATAACCTTAATTTGCCATTTTCTCACTAGCCCTTTTGAATTAAGAGAAATGAACAGCATATGCCGAGAAGAGTGGGACGTGGGTATTTCCAAAACGCTCTTGAACCTGGGCAGCTAAAAAAAATATCCGGAACTTTCGTATTTTTGTCGAAATTTTGTTCGGCCATTCCACACTGCTGTCGCGTGATAGATGACGTTGGAACTGTGTTGCGAATAATTAATGCGTTGCTTTTTTCTCAAGGAGGTTTCATCGGAGACTGTTTCTGGGCTTTATGGCATATGCGTCGGTTTCCGCTCAGGGGTTCCCCAGAAAATTGAGTGTGCGAAAGAGGCTATTAGCGCCCGAGGATTAAAGAGTGGCATATCCATTGCGCCTGGCCTGCTGGTGCACCCGCGTTGAGCCCCAGCGCTCCTCTCCACGCTAACCGGGGGATAAGTGTACGATCATAGGCGCGTTGTATTTGATTAGGCGAGCAGAGTCACGCCAAAAGCGAAGAAGCTCAGAACACTCGAACGTCGCTAACTCTGGAAAACGTAAAAGTCGAAAGGAAGACCCCGTTGCTTTCGGTCATTAGGAACGTCGCTGTGCACAGCACCACAATGTTAATTCTGCGTTCAGACTGGCGTTTAAATTGCAGCCGCAAAGAGGATCTTCTCGTTTGCATAATCAAATGCGCGTGAATTTGTATTGGATCACGAAGCAGCCGCATTCGCGACCGCCTCGCGAATGCGGTTCATCCAGTGTAAATGAGCCATAGAGAACGTCGTTTTTGTTTTGTCATCTCTTCATGGAAACAAGGACTGTCTTCAAAACTTATAGTTTTGATGACACGAAAAAGGCACGATAAAAGCAGGTGGATTTTTCCGTGTTCTGCGGGGAAGACGAACCACGGTGGCCGTGTGCCCTTTGAACACGGGACTGTGGTGAAAGTTATTAACTTTAACGGAACCCTGTAGCATGTTTCAGCTACGTTTCAAATTATACGTGACGTGCTCCCGAATTTGGGTTTGAGAGAAAAGTGTCAAAATAACGCTACAGTGATCGCGAAGCAAGAGGCGCGAATATAATAAGCCAGACCCTGCGTTTCTTACGTTCTGAATGACTCTACACTTTAAAAATGTCCCGTGAAATCCCTTAGATAGATAGATTGTTTTATTAAGTGCCTGCCAACAGCCAAGTGGCCTGGGCGGCAGTGCACTGTCCAAAGAGTCAATACAGAATATAGATGCATGTTTCTAAAGTAATAAAATCACGCAAAAATGTCATCGTCTAAAAACAAGATATTATAGGTTTGTTGCAATCGTGTCATCGGACAGATTGATCGCATATTAGGATAAAAAGTGTCTCGGCAGCTAGATGATCGCCCAGAGGGCACACGGAATCTCAAGGCCATCAACAACTCTGAACAGTCAATAGCACCATGCACAACATGATATAAAAAGTTCATATTTCTAGCAATTCTTGAAACATGCGGAGTTAAAAGATTGAGGTCCACCAAAAGAGAGTTGTAGCCGTAAAAGCGGCGGCAGCCAATATGTCTGTCATATAAAATTCGTATAAATCTACGCTGAACATTTTCAATTAGATTGCTGTGTGACATCGCAATACAGTTCCATATTACGGACGCGACCTCAGGACGCGATCTAACAAGTGCACAGTACAAGGCTCAGGAAAACGAAACTTTCTTGTCAACTGCGAAATGACGCCAGGGCAGCGGAGACCAAGACTTGCAATACGAGAAACGTGGAAACGAAATCTAATCTCGAGTCTACAATCCCACCAAGGTCACGCGCGTGCGACACTCGCTGCACTTGTGCTTCAAGAAGGGTGTAGTCCTACATTATGCGCTCTTTCTTCCTAGTAAGGGACATCACTACTTACTTTCTGGGGTTCAGTAGAAGTCTACTGTCAAGCACCATTGTTCAAGAGAGCGGATAAAATGTTGGATATATATGCAATCACAAATATTTTCAACCTCGCGGAACAATTTTAAGTCGTCAGCGAACATGAGCACCTTTGCGTTTTTAATCAAGGACGGCAAATCGTTAATAAACACTAAAAACAGAAGTTGTCCCAGGTTAGAACCCTGCGGAACTCCAGATAAAGTTGTATACGATTCAGACAAACAGTTAAAAATTCTACCCCGATTTCGACGACTTTCAAGGTAACTTTCAAACCAAGCACAGTACAGTGGGCATAGTGCGTATTCTTTTAGCTCAGGCAAAAGTATCTGGTGGTCAACCTTGTCAAAGGCCTTAGTCACATCAAAGTAAATTGTATCCACCTGAACGCTGTTATGTATGGTAGATCCACTATGACCAAGGAAAGCACTTAAGTTTGTTTCAACAGATCTGCCTTTGAGAAATCCGTTCTGTAATGGTGTAATTTTCTGTTTAAAAAAGGAGTACAAGCGCTCATAGACCACCATTTCAAAAACCTTCGAAGAGCCACAGAGAAGAGGCACAAAACGAAAGTTAATGGCATCGCAAGGATTTCCAGACTTCAAGACTGGTATTACAATTGACATTTTCTAACAGGAAGGATAAAACCCACATTTTAGAGACAAGTTAAATATATAGGTAAGAATAGGTACGAATATTTCACGACATCCTTTGATAATAAAGTTCGGAATGCCATCACAGCCAACAGAGAGTTTCGCCCCAAGCTTCTGCAAGAAACACGCCACCTCATTTTCTGCTACATCGTGGTATGCCAAGCAGTCAGCAAAACCCCCGATAGCGATAGCCGCAGGTGCATCAGAAGGTTGCGAAAAAAAGGCGCTAAAATGTTCAGCAAAAGCCTCACACACTTCCTTTGGTTTGAAACATATCTTATCGCCAACCTTGAACACGACAGTACTGACATCATTTTTTGTTTGCGAACGCGCATATCGCCAGAAGCAACCAGGATCTAAAGCCTTTTGACTATTCTTCAACAAATCGAAAATCTTTGATTACAGTACAGATATACAGCCAAACAGAGCAAACAACCGAAGGATACCAGCGAATTAAAAGAAAAAGAAAAAACGCCCGGAACGGGATTACACACAAAAATTATGACCTGCGCAGGGATAAGGAGCATAACGTTTACTTGGTGACTGCGCACATTTCATTTTTCGGATATAATCGCATTTTAAGCATGGTCATTTGATGAAAACCTTCTATTGTTCGCAGTGATTGGCAGCCTCCGTGTGCTGCAAAAAAAAAAAGAACACGCGTGTTTTTTTTAGATTGTTTTACTTGTCTTTTTTTCCGGCAAAGACCGTTAAAAAACCATCGATGATTGGTATTTTGGTGCACCGCGGGGAAGTATAACTTCTGGCCGTGATTTGGCTGCGCATGCATGCTCGAAGCTCTCGAGACGACCAACTCTTGTCGATGCAGGAAGCTCAGCTCAAAGGCCTCGCTGTCGTTTTCACCCTGTCGGTGACCCGAAAGTGCACGGAGCGACCGCAGCTATCGCCACTGACAGGGTGAAAACGGCAGGAGGGCCTTTGAGCCTCCAGCGCGAGCTTCCTACGTCGACAACAGTTGGTCGACTCGAGAGCTTCGAGCGTGTACGCGCAGCCAAAGCACCGCGGAAGGCAAAGAAAACGTGCTGGGGGCCGGGTGTCAGAAAGGGATGCCCTGTCAGCTTCATTTGGTTAGGGACTATATATTGCCAACACCCTGAGCGTCCCGCGACACGCCTCTGAGCTGCGAGGCTCAAATACACGCGTGCCAGGCCATCGGTCACTGTCCGAAATACTTTGGTTCGTCGGGAGACGTGCGGACGTCCGATGTGCTGACCTCTGTGACGGATGGACGCACTGAGCCGACAGACGAAGATGAAGGGCTGTATCCGAGTGGCGCCGCGCGAAAGACGGGCGTCTTCCCTCTTGACTGTCACGCGACTACTTGTGGCAGGGCGTGCGCCCAATCTGCGACAGCTAAACGAGCCGCGATTTGGCGTGTAGCTCATTCGGACACGGCCTTTTCCCGAGAAGACGATTATTTGAGGTAGTATTTTTCAATTCTTTTCAGGAATTTGACAGCGAGAACGGTAGGGGGCGTGAATGTCGTTTCCGGGATTGCTCGACGTTTCTCAGAAGGACGCGTTGCGTTTTTCTTCCCGACAAGCAGTATGATGGGATTCCTTCCGCCATGAGCTACTCCGGTTATTGATGGGTCCGTATTAACAGAAACTGCAACCCGCTCATCGGCAGCATCAAGTCGGGCTTGAGCAAGTACAGATAGACCCCGCGAAGCACCAATCACTGCGATCTGCGGTCTTACTCTCAATAAATGGCTTTGTCATTGAACAGATATCTGGTTACAAATGTTTATGTATATGATATAGTAACAAATTGTCTGGGACAACCTAAAGCGAAAGCTTTAAAAACTAGTCGTACAGAGCCATAATCTATAAAACGCGCGGCGCGCGCGAGCACACGCCCAGCGCGGCGGATCGTGAATTGAGTCGCCACAGAGAGAATAAAGGTGCCTTAGCTAAAGGTACCCTTATGATCGTGTGAATGGGGTATTAAAGGAGCAATGCAACAATTTTTGTACTTTGCACAAATACCGCGTAAAACGGATCCCTAACGTTAATGACCTATGAAACACGCGTTCGTTTTTCACCTCACGCAATAAAAGTCCCAGAAAAAAATTTAAGAAAAACGAGCAGCATTCACCCCCTCAACTCGCAGCCAGAACAAGCGGCCACGTGATCTGGAGCCGATTATATGCCGCCAATGTTGATCATAGCCACGCGCTGGGGTTGGCAAAGCGCAGAACACGCGCTGAGTTCCAGACATTGTTATGGCTCGGCTATTGTCGTCGTTGCAGCGATTGGACACGGGTTACAACCCGAATGCTCCTCGAGATAGCAATTGTCACGAGCCCAAGTCGAGTGCCCACGCAATGCTTGGGTCCAATCTATGAGCCGCATTCAAATATCGTCACTTGGGTGTACTGCGATCCCCGAGTTACGTCATCAAATTTCGCGAAGGAGAGATTGAATGAAAATGATCGCTTTTGTCCTTGAAATTACACCGCAACAAAGGAGTTTCTTGGCCAGTGGCGTTGCGTGTGAGTATCCTTGAGTCCCAGGTGTGCCAGTAAGCTCGTGTAGAGAGAAAAACATTCCAATTGAATATCGTTGCACAGCTCCTTTAAACTGAGAGCACACTCCCACATCGCAAAGCCCATCCCCCCCGAAAACGTGTTTTTCCGGCCCCCTGTTCGGCCGAGCCACTCCTTTATATCGCAGGGACCGCATCTCGGAATGCTCTGCGTGAAAGTAAATGCTCAGGAATATTTTTGGCGGGTATCGTCTTCTTTTCCGACACCATGAATCCGCATGATTTCCTAGTTCTTGCCGCGCTTCGCCTCCCCGCGTTGTTTTAGCTGCAGTATTTCTGCTTGAGCGATCGCAGTCGTGTTGCTCACAAATGATGGCGGAAGTATATTTTATTTGCGTTATTGGGAGGACGTGGACTGCCGCGATCATCTCAATAATATTATTATTTTCCCCTATACCACCCAAAGTCTACCTTGTCCGGCTCACACAGGAGCAACCTTCACCAGTGACGTTTACTAGAGCAATTTTCCAACTACAGTTTTTATCCTTGTTTCGAACCGAAATAAATTGGTTTTGAGGGAACGTTGAGTAAGGAACAGATCACTTGAAAACGGACTAAAAACACTGGAACAAAATAGATTTTATAGTTATTACTCCTATAAAAAACCAAGCCAGTTTTTTACGTTTGTTTTTTTAGGTCCAGGTAACAGTTTTTTTATTATTATTACCTTAGTTGTTTTTGTTTGTTTTTTAACCTTACGCAATTTTTTTTTGTGCTTGAGAAAAATACACGATGATGACGGTGATGATGACGATGAACACTGTACTACTTGTGAGATGGTGGTAACACGGAATCAGCGAGCAGTGATGAAACGACGTTCCAAGGTGCCAACGCACTCTAAAAAAAGGCCCGTGCGTCTCCTTTCCCGCACAACACTCGGAGAGCCAATCACCGCAACTTACGGATGCAGATCAGCGAATGACGATGCGGAAACATGTGTTTAGACCAGAAAACGCAGTCTGAGTTGTGACATTCAGCAATGCAAAACGTCACGCTTGCATTGCTGAATGTCACAACTCAGACTGCGTTTTTTGGTCTAAACACATGTTTCCGCATCGTCATTCGCTGAGCTGCCTTCGTAAGTTGCGGTGATTGGCTCTCCGAGTGTTGTGCGGGAAAGCAGACGCACGGGCTTTTTTTAAAGTGCGCGACGCCCTCCGTGTCGCTCGTTGGCAAGTTGCCGGCGCCTCAAGGTGGTTTGTAAACTCGTTCTCGAGCTTTGCTTCCTCTTTCTTCTCTGTGGTCCGTTCTCTTTCCGGCATTTGTGGAATGCTATTAGGCGTCGGAAGGAGAGCGTCGACTCCCCGGCGTCTTGGACGAGAGTCGACGTGCAGACTGCAGCACGCCCGGCGGATGGACTCCTCCTCTTCTTCCGTGCTCAAATGTCTTCGCGCCGCGACAGGGAGCGGAACCTTGTTTCCGCTTCTTTCCAATTGTTCGTTTCGGAAGCGGGGCGGTAATTTTGATGGCGTGGCCGAAAAGAGAAAGGACGCCAAAACGCCCTCGCGTCGGAGCCTCCGTTTCAGCGGGCTTCGCTCGCTGGGAGCTGCAGAGTGTCGAGAACTGGCCAGCGCATTCCGACGCCGCGCAGCACGGATGGCCGAGCAAGTATTTCCGTCCAGGGAACCCTCAAATCAAAAGTAAAACCTCACTCGTTAAAAAAACGAAAATAAATACATAATTCGGGCTATGTTATTATTATTATTTTTTTTATGTAAAGGCAAGCCTAAAAAGAAATTTGCAAAACCAGAGTGACCCCTAGAGGCTGACACACATTCTGGGAAACGATTGTCAGCGAAGAGCTGATTTTCGGCTTCCTCGGTGGTAGCGTGGCCAGGCGCGGACCTGTGGCTCGCTTCTCTCCGCAGCGAAGCTAGCATTATCGATTGATCCACGTGTGCACGCGACGCAATAAAAACCTTTTCTCGTGGCTTTATCGCAATCTTCTTAGAGAACATGTAAGACGATAAAATACTCCATGATAGAACCATAATATGTATATAAATATAATACCCCCGGTAACTGCGCTTTCCATTCAGAAGCTATAGCAAAACGCATTAGTATCTTCAATTTGCGCCACGGAAGTCGCATACGCACTAGCGCCAGTTGAACCTCTAGCATACATTAGAATAAGTCTATGGTTATAAGAGCCGACTTCGACGCGCTGCTCGCCAGCGGGCATGGAAGCTTTCCAGCTATGAAGTGCTTGAAGTTTTTCGTCTTCGTATTGCAGGTATTGAAAGATCTATCAACGTTAACTGGACACTGTACAAAGATAAACTAACTGAACTCATTGAGTATTTTATACCACCCACTCGTGTCATCTCTGATAACAACAATCCGTGGTACAACAAAACCATTCATAAACACTACAACAACAACAAAAAGGCTTTATAGACGGGCAGTCACGAACTTGAAGCGGTCTTCCAGCTCAGGAATTTAGTAAATAAATTCAAAGATTTAAAACACACACACACACACACACACATCCGCAGCTTTCCTTTGTGCCATATTTTCCCAGTTACTTAGTATTTCTGAAATTCCACGGAGATTGGAAAACTGGCAACGTAACATGTTTTCAAATCTAGTGAACGCCACAAAATTACAAACTATCGTCCCATTTCCCTAGCATATCGTCTAAACTCATGGAACACGTACTTTACTCTAGTATAATCAATTATTTAGAAGATAACAACCTATTTTTCGATGAGCAACATGGTTTCCAAAAAATATATTCTTGAGAAACGCAACTACCGGCTCTTCTTCACGACGTTCACGCAGGCTTTGTTGTTGTTGTTGTAAGGGTTGAAAGAAAAAGGGGGAGGGGGGAGTCAATTGTGTACGCGCGCTGGGCGCATTTCTTACATACAAACATTTAGACTGACACCATTTTCTTGAGTTTTACAAAGCATTTGATAGGGTCCCTCATCAACGGTTTATATTAAAACTTAGCAAATTAGAAATCGAGCCCGCTATAGTAAAATGGATATCCGCATTTTTGACTAACCATTCATAATTCTAAATCCCCATCGTGCGCTGCAGGGATGGGCAAAATACATGCAAATATGTATCAAATACAAATACAAAATACTTCGTCAAAAATGTATTTAATTACAAATTTAATTACATTTACAATGAAGCATTTAAGTACAAGATACAAATACAACCAAATGTATTTGGTCTCCTCCAAATACTTTTCCCAATACATTCTTCAAAATTTGCGTCAGTGACTTCAGGGCACCTGCAACGGGTTTCTGGGAATCTCATTTTAATTTTGCATCGCACACTCAAGAGTTAGTGTGCGAGGCTCTAGTAACGTAATAGAAATATAATCACAAAAAAAATGTAATCAGCTTGGACGTAATAGGTGAAAAAAGTACTGAGCTTCAAGAAGCTTTTTTTGTCGATTATACATTTTGGTATAGACCAACAAAGAACCGAGACGACCAAGACGCGCAGCACTAGCTAGGGAATTTTTTATTGCTGCAACTCGCACCAGTTACGAAAATCTGGACGACCCGCGTATTTAGAATGTTCCAGCAAAAATATGGATGGAAATCAGGCTAGAAAAAATCACAAGTTGTCACAGGCACTTATATAGCCAGTCTGCCTGTGAACGTCGATTTCGTCACCATTCTTGCCCTGGACTAGCACCGAAATCACAAAGTCACTAAACGCTTGTGCTTGATTGAGAGACACTGCATTCGGTGCAGAACGTATTCTTCCTGCTCTGAACAGTGACAATAAATTTGAGGGATGTATTTTCGGCCAGAAAATTGTATTTAATTACAATTGTATTTGAAATACCCAGGTTTTAGTATTTAAATACACGCGTCAAATACCTTACCCAATTTGTTATTGAATACAAATGCAAAATACACAAAGTATTTGAAATACGTATTTCAAATACCTGTATTTGAAATACTGCCCATCCCTGGTACGCGGTAACCTCACGTCTCCCTCAGGGCAGTGTACTCGGGTCCTTACTATTTTTAATCTACCTTAATGGCATTCATGAGAACATCTCGTCTTCCGTTCGTTTGTTTGCAGATGACTGTGCAGTTTACAGACCCATTCTCTCGCCCGACGATTCCCATACTTTGCAAACAGATATTAAACCAAAATTTCGATGGTTGAGTAAATAGCATATGACCCTAAATTTCGACAAATACAAATTCCTTTCATTTTCTCGTTGCGCTCTTCGACCTTTTTTTTTCTTTTTAGCATCTTGACGCCTTCCTTATCACCATTTGCAGTTCATATAAATATATCGGACTTCATTTAGCATCTGACCTTTCATAGACATCTCACATCAATTTTATAATAGCTAACGCAAACCGTTCTCTCGGCTTTTCGCACCAAAACCTTAAACCCGAAACTCCAGATATAAAACAGCTAGCATACTTTACTTTAGTTCGGTCTAAGCTTGTATTAGCTTCTTTTGTATGGTGCCCTTGGCAATCTCACCTAGTTATAAAACTTGAATCCATCCAAAGCAAACCTCAGCGCTTTATTTTTATTTTTTTATTACTCACCATTCAGAAGCATAACTGGATTGCGCGAAACTGCTAACCTTCACACTCTTTCATTAGCATTAAGGTCACTTTCATTCTTCACCGTATCTTTCACCATAACTATACCTCTTCGTGAATCGCTGCTTTTAGCATCGTGGCAGATTTCCTCCCGCTTTGACCACTCCTGTAAGTTGCGACCTATTTTTCCCCGTCACCTACTTCATACAATAATTCAACTTTACCCTTGGCCATCAACGACTGGATCATTCTACCAAACGACATTGTTACCATAACTGACACACAAATTTGCTGCCTCTGTAACCACTTTGATTTCTGCTTTATCCGACTAATTCCTTATACTGTTTTAAGATTGTGTACAAAATTGTTCGGTTGAAAAAAATAAATAAGAAATGTACCGCTCCCGTGTGTAATGCCCGTAAGGGCCTGCAAGGATAATAAATTATGATGATGATGATGAGGATTCATTTTCATTCCACGAGTGACGTCGCGTTTCACGTGGCCGTTGTGGGTTGTTTGAAATTCCAGCGCGAGGTGCTGCGGCTGTGACGTCATGAACCCATCCATCAATCAGGATTTTCGCGGCACGCCACCGACGCCGGCTTTTCTCGTCACGCCACCGACGCCGGATTTTCTGCGACACGAGCTCCTTAATACTATCGACTTAATATAAGCGACCGAAGCCAGCGTGTCGATGGCCGAACCTCCATCCCCCGCGGTGCGCCGAGCGACTAACTAACGACGCCAATGCTGATTGCCAGGGAGTCGGTACACTCCACCGGCGATGTTTGCTGACCCCTCCGGGATCCCTCGGAGCAAGCCCGCGATGGAGGCCAGCATCTCGGCATCGTGGGCCAGACCAGAATAGCCTTAATCGCTCCTAAGCCAACAGCTGCGCCAGCGGGTCGGACCCAGCTCGGACGCTGCCGGGAAAAAGTGGGCCACGGCGAAAGGTCTCGCGGGGTGAAGTGCACGGCTCCCCCTCCGGAATTCACGGCAGGGCCACTTTCCCTGGCGGATCAGGCTCCCTCTTTCACCGCTCTGGAGTGTGCACAGGCACGCCCGCCGAGAACAAAGCCCTCGCCAAGTATTTGTTCCTGGACGGAATGCTGCGAGCCTTCCTCGTTATTTCGGCTCAGATCGGCGTCCAGGCGAAGAGGAGCCCAAGTTGATGCGGCTCCTGTGTGCCACCGAGGAAAGCGCGGCGCGGCGGGGGTATATGGCTGCGCCTGGCAAGCACTTTTGCACACGTTACCGGAAGACGAAATTGGGGTCGGTTTACTATATCTTTCCTTGTGTGTTCTCTGCTGCGTTGCAGGAGCCATGGTCGCGGGCGCGGTGAATTTGAAAGGACGTTTAATGTGTGAGTGCTTCGGTAAACAAGTCATTCATCGAAGCTGCGTTCCCGTGTATTGAACTTCAACGCCACAGCACGTAAGGTCTGCAATAGGGTGGGAAAAATCGAACTCGAGGCGGTTCAAGAACGGAAGACGAACGAAAAACACAGCTGTGTTCGTCCTCCACTCGTGGCACAGCATCGTGTTCAAGGCGCCATGTCCATAAGCTAACCTCCGCGCTAACCATCACACGAGTTATCCTATTTCAATTTACTCCCTGTCAAGACATATTTGTTTGAACTGTTCCGTCCCTTCCCCCGAAAGTAACGGGATGTTATTCTTTGATAGAACTGCACTGCGTAACAATACCAATAATAAAAATTAAAAAAAAAAAAAAACACTGGGATTGAGAAGACACGACATACACAAGTTTGTATACGCGCAATGTTAGAATATATTCCGTCAAAGTACGGGACACATCCATGCTAACCTTGTTGCCACATGTTCTGTGTGCTGTACCTCATAACAGGTTCCGTAGCTACCGGATATGGCACATGTTGCTGCCTCAGGGGTTGACACCATGAGTTCCGTATACCATCATCGTGCAACTGCTATTTGCTACAGCTACGGGAACTGTACCATTATAACAGAGAGCGTCGTGTATTTTATGTTAAACCACGGCGGAACATGTTCCTTTTCTACATTGGAGAGCACATATTCCAATGTGCCTGAAATCAGCACAGGTTGCGTTTTATGGCCAAATGGAGAACGTTCAGTCTCCGCCCACATCCCGTTTTATGCAATACCATAAAAAAAAACAAAAAAAAAACGTGTGTTTATTTTTTAGCAGGGCTTTTGAAGAGCCTATCTTCACAATTTACAGGGCATCTCAGTGAATTACGAGACAGAGCACATGTTTATACACAAAAACGAGGTCCGCGCTGTGATATAAAGCAATGTGAAACTTCACGCTTGTATTGCTTGAGGTCTTAGAGCAGACTTCGTTCTTCGGTCTGAAACTTGTGCTTGGCCTCGCCGTTCGCTGGGCTGCCCCATAAAATTAGATGGTTGGCTTTCTGAGTGTTCAGCGGGCATGTAAACAGGCGACTTTCTTTGGAGTTAATAGCAGATAAGGTTCTTTTTCGACCCTAATATACGATATCTTTAATTTTTCAGGTGTTTGCGTCTTTATGGTGTGCATGCGTACATCCAAATACACTAGGCAAGCCGGAAGTTTGTCATATCGAGGACCTTGCGTCTCCTTTGCAACTTTGTTCGATGCCTGCGATA
Source organism: Ixodes scapularis (assembly GCF_016920785.2). NCBI lineage: Eukaryota > Metazoa > Arthropoda > Arachnida > Ixodida > Ixodidae > Ixodes > Ixodes scapularis. The sequence goes on from NW_024609884.1 coordinate 85,552,617, forward strand.
TCTTCATGTAGCAACAACAAAAAAGCACGTCAGTATTAGTAAACAATCTAACTCATTTCAAATACACATATTCGAGTATTCTCCTATCAAACCATAACAATTAGCTCATATGGAAGAAATTGATGAATTACTACTTCGATATAGAAGTTGTATCTTCGAAAGCGCAGAAAAATAACATTATAAAAACTTATCATAAATGAATGAAAGCAGTGCAGCTTCATTTTCAAAAAATTCGCTATGGTACTTTGCCCAGCCGTAAATTTCTCAGAGAAACATGCACATACTAAAATAATATTTTTCTACTCTTTGCCTCTCTCCATCTCTTTGCCTCATGCAACTGAAGTAAAAATCTGTGAGTGCGAGTGTCTTTGAATTGTTCTTAAATGGGCCACGCAACAATGTTTCAACTTTCAGTAAATACAGCAGCATGTAAGTCATACCTCGACATGTATGACTTATATACCGCATGTTGCTTTTTTCTTTTCTCTCTCTCTCTCTCTACGCAAAGATAGTCGAACGAAAAAATCCGAGAAAAAGGAGCACCGTTTACTTTCTTAAAGGGTTGTATTCACACGAGGGAGAAATCCCGGGGATTTCTCCCCGGCACGCGCATCCCACGACGAAAACGTCAGGCTTTGCGATGTGCAAACGCCTCGCGTTTTCATCTCGTGATGCACGCGTGCCGGGGAGAAATCCCCGGGATTTCTCCCTCGTGTGAATACCCCTTAGAAAAGGCGGCCACGTGGTCTGGAGCCGATTATAAGCCGCCAATGTTTTTTAACATAGCCACGCGTTGGGGTTGGCAGAGCATAGGGCGCGCGCTGAGTTCCGTTCCCGTCATCCAAGTGATTGGGCTCGAGACACTACCCGAATGCATGTCGAGGCATTGATTGGCACGAGCCAAAATCGAATGCCTACGCTGTCTTCGTGTTCACTGTATGAGCAGCATTTAAATATCGTCACAGCAGGGACCGCAAAGCTCGACGACGCACGCCTGGGGATCGCATTGTTGACGCTGTCCTCGCAGCTGCGTCATCCAGTTTTGAGAAGGAGACACTAAAAGAACAAGGTCCGCTTTTATCCTTGGGATTCCGCCGCGACGAAGACGCTTCCTGGTCAGTGGCGTTGCGTTTGAGTATTTTTGAGTCCCACTATATGTGCCCGTAAGCTGGTGCAAAGTGAGAAACGTTCCTACCCAACATCGATGCACAGCCCCTTTAACTACACATCGAGATTGATTCAAAGTCCAAGTTGTATATTGCACCGCTTACCACATATTCAGCAAAGGCAAAAAAAAAATGATTACTTTTTTTAATGTTAGACGTAGAAATAAACGAGACCAATTAATCGAATAATGAATCGCTTAAAGGACGGCAATTCATCGGGTTAAAAGTTGTCATCGACGCCCAGCCCCAAGCATGACACGTCTACCGTATTTGTCCCAAGCGAGCGTTGCATAAAAAGATAGACTGATAACAGGCGACGAGGTTCAACGGCAAACGTGCGAGTCCCATAACTGTAAAGGCAGAACTGACTCTAGCCACCGACTGCTTAAGAAACGCATGGCGTGGATGGTATTCGTCCTTCTGAGGATGAGTTGCTGCGGAGAGAGATACTCGTCCTACCCTGCATATTTGCGCTGTCGGTGACCTGGCCGCCATGACGCTGGAAGAAGAGACAAGTGTCTCAACAACGCCAGAAAGGGGGCCGAAATTTCACTCGGGCTTCGCGCATTCCCCGGCAGGGGCACTGTCGGCTTAGGGCCATCACGGCGCTGCCTTCGAACCGTGTGCGCGAATCAGGCCGGTGTCTCGAGCCCCTGTACTAGGCGATTAAACTGCAGCCAAGGCTGCAAACGCGAGAGCAAGATACCTTGATTTCAAAGCATTCTTCCGCTCGACGAGCACCCGAGCTATGCATGTTTGCACTGCTTACAAAATCACAGTCCACAGAGTGCTCAATCACTGTCTCAAAGCAAGGAGCACGGGCAAGCTTGAGCTTGTAGCTTAGGCAACAGTCTCAGCTTCAAGGTGACCGGAGTAAAGTAATGCTGCTCATCTCACGGCGATCGCCAGAGATGCGACTGAACCTTCGACAGTTCTTCCAGGGCGAGGCGGCGCCGTGCAGACAATTCTCTTTTCTTTCATCGTGGCTGCGATTTATCGTACAATCGAGCTGTCATTGGAAAAACGAAATAAGCTTGACAATTCCCAAACTTACAATAATATTACCCCTAATAAAAAAAATTGTCAAACTAAAAACAAACAAAAAAAGAAGAAAAACGTTAAGCGAGATTGCGCTTTCAACTAAACCATATAGGTACAGCGCACTTCGCGTCGACGACGCCCTCAGAGCAGAGCACTACCGCTACATTTGTGCACGCGTTATTTAATTTCATTTAATTTATTTACTCTCTACTCCGAGGCTTGTTTGGAAAGGTTCTAAACCAGAACACGCGATAATTGCCGAGAATAAACTGGAACCCAGGAGAGTAACAAATGGTAAAAGAAAGAACTGGCCGGCGCAGTTTGAATCCTCCGCACCTTACCGGCGAGGGCGCTGCTAATTCGCACGCGGCAATGTGGGTGGCAGCATCGGAATAATAATAATTAATCAAACAATTTTATTGGGCGCCCAGAAATAACCATTTCGTCTTGGTACTAATAATAGTACCAAGACCATTCGATCTTAAGGTACTACTACTACTACTAATAATAATAATGTTTATTGTGTGTTCAAAAACAGCCAATGGCCTTTTTGTTGATAATAATAATAATAATAATAATAATAATAATAATAATAATAATTTTCATTCCTCCTCTTTGAGACTAGTCGAAATTAATGCAGGTTCGTCAAAGCCATCGAGGGCTTGTGGGACAGAACCTAAGTTGAAGTGACATCGAGTGAAGTATTAGGAAAAGAAAAGTTAGGCATCGCAGTAGCATCAAGAAAAGTATTAGAAAAAAAAAAGCTGGAGCATCGCATCGGTATCAAGTGAAGAAAAGAACAAAAAAAGCTTGAGCGTCGCAGTAACAGTATACGTGTACAAATGAAAAAAAAAAGTGAGCTTTGTCAGTCTTGGGAAAAGTTCGTGAAGTTTCAGAGGTTGGCCATGCGACACCAGAATGTCAAATGTTTTACATACAAATAGTATTCACTCTGGAGAATCAATGAGTATGATTAATTAGCTCTAGTATATACATATCTATCAGTCTTCGGTCCATTCGAATCACAATAACTTCACAAAGTTAGAAAAAAAGTAAAAAGTAAAGAAAAACAATGTGTACCATAAATATTTTTTTTTTAAATGTTGCAAAAGAAGAAGCAGGGAGGTTTGTTCTTTTACACCCGACAAAAAAACCGCAACCAACAAAGAAAAAAAACAGGCCTTTCAAGGGGTTTCGTTTAAGGAAGTATAATGACGAAGAGCTTTCCTTAGTTTCTCTTTCGAAGTCAGGTGTTCAAAGTTGGATGGTAACGAGTTCAAAATTTGAGGAACATAGTAACATCGCATGTGTTTGCCATAACGTGTATAACACGTGGGAACAAAAAAACTGAGTGTCTAGTCGTAGTTGACGGGATATGTTGAACGGGGTGTTTTAAATTCGTCCTTCCAGTAGAGCGTGAGCGCGATCGTTTCAAACAGAAGAGCCTGAAAATTAGGCATGAAGAGGACTTGAAAAGTACCGGGACAAGATGTCGTGGGTTTGTAAAGTACATGACGCAGGATATTCCTTTTAAGATACTGTTGACTTTTTTGTGCTATAACCAGGAGCAGTTGCCAAAAACTGTTATGCCATAGCGGAGTATGCTATATGCTAACGAGTTAGCTCTAAGTTTTCGGATATCAAATGGCAGGAAGGGCCATTTGGTATCCGAAAATAATAATAATAATAATAATTGTAATAATAATAAAATCTTAACTTCCATCGATTATGCTGCTACAACCCTATAGGGGAAAAAAGTGCAATATGCAGCTTGACTCTTCCTCGGGTTACTACAATGATCACCTGCAAGCGTGTAAGAAATATAGAAAAACGTAATACGCACACACAGAAAGCAAAAACTGGATCTCACATGAATACGCATTTTAACCAGTTAAAGAAAAACAAAATAGAAATCACGTGCAAAAATACATTCGCAATACTTAAAACTTTTATGCAGTCAAAATCCACATTATTCATATAAAAATGATTCAACAAAGTGAAAGACGATTACAATCCTCTGTAATGCGAAATTAGAGCGCAGCTCTCGAGGAGGAGGAGGGGAGGGTACGGAGGGGAGGGTTCCGTACTCTCCCCTCCTCCTCGCCTCCCATTTTGCGTGAAATTTGCGCTAAATTTCAAGCTAAATTTTGCGAAACTTTCTACGCTAAATTTAGCAGGTTAATTATCACCGCTAAATTTGGCGCGAAATTTAGCGAAAATGTTTGAGCCAGATTTGGCGGGTCAAGTTTTCCCGCTAATTTTGGCGGGAAAATTAATGTCGCCTGACTTCAACACCAATTCAGTGTCACCGCTAAATTTATCGGGGAAAAACTGACGTCCCATAATGCAACGCGCGCGGTTACGCCGACGCCGACGCTGCTCAACCTGAAAACGGGCGCCCAAGAGCTACGCTCTAAAATGTGCGAGTGCAAATTTAAGCATTTGAAATCCATAGTTCGCTCGCGGCCTGAGCACCGTCCACTTCTCCGCGCGCCGAGTGGGCTATGCTGCTGAATCTCCCTCCAAAGACGCACGGTTTCCTGGAAAAATCCTGAGCCCCTTATTTTTTTTTTCCTTCTCGAAACTCATATACTGTATATAAAGTGTCATGGCCTCCAACAGGTTATGCAGCGCAATGAAAAGCAACAAAAAATGTTATGGTCTTGCATGTTTATTGTAATAATAAGGAATTTATGGTTTTGTGTCATCAAATTCACGAATATTGTTTTGTGTGTGGTAATTGAGGAGGCGTCTACGTTTTCGAGTGCTCCACGTCTTTTATTTTTTTTTTATTTGTACATATCGAATGAAGAAATACCCGTATGGGCATGAACATTGTTGACGTGATGACAAAGCGCTCTATAAAAACAACTTGTGTTATGTTTCTTGGTATGAAGTGCGCTTTACAAAAATCGGTTTCCACAAATAAATATTGTGTTTTTTTTTTCCTTTATAACCTGCCTAAAGCTGAAAATATTAAAAATCATGACATGCAGAATTGAGATGTCACGTCAAGCATTTCAAAGAAGACGCTTGTAGTCATCAGTTTATTTTCAATGGGAAAACTTGCGCATCAATGAATTCTTGATTTTTCATCATGTATCGTTATGAATCAATCTTCCCCGTGAGACCTCGTCGTAAGAGGCGCACAAAATCGATCATAATAATGATTGAAAGATTAATTATCGAACTTTTTTCTTATATTTGAAATATTAAAGATGATTTAATTTATAATTAAAATTGACCGCCGTGAAACGACAAGTAAAACTTTAAGTATGACACCCGGCTTTGCTTTCTTTTCCATATAACCATAAAAAAAGCGAAATCACAGCTCTCTGAAGACTTTAAGGCCATGCCGAGCTAGGACGTTTCAAGGCGAATTTCTCCTACCTTTTTCTCAATAAAATTAACATAATTAGCCCCATGACCCGCATACAATTGTTGTGTAACACCCTCGGTGAAGCGCATGTCGACGCTTTTTAACTCAGATTTTTTTAGTATGTAAATTTTTACTGATCAATTAGGCATCAGGCTGTCTATGAGCACAAATAATACACAAATAAATGAATTAATTAATGTGAAATTCCCGTCGCGTCGGGCGACGCAGCTGGAGCGAGACACGTGTTGACACTCTACGCGGAAACAGAGGTCGGCATTTTAGGTCGCCCTCACCCACCCTCACCCTCACAGCCACACTCACCTAAGCCCCTCACTCACCCTCACCCTCACAGCTACACTCACCTTCAGCCCCTCACTCACCCTCACCCTCACAGTCACACTCACCTTCAGCCCTTCACTCACCCTCACTGAACCTCACGGCCCTCACGCACTCACCGCCCTCACGGCCCTCACGCCCCTCACGGCCCTCACGCCCCTCACGGCCCTCACGGCCCTCACGGCCCTCACGCCCCTCACCGCCCTCACGGCCCTCATGCCCCTCACTCACTCATGGCCCTCACGCCACTCACCGCCCTCACGCCACTCATCGCCCTCACGGCCCTCACGGCCCTTACCGCCCTCACGGCCCTCACCGCCCTCACGGCCCTCAGGCACTCACCGCCCTCACGGCCCTCACGGCCCTCACCGCCCTCACCGCCCTCACGGCCCTCACCGCCCTCACGGCCCTCACCGCCCTCACCGCCCTCACGGCCCTCACGCACTCACCGCCCTCACCGCCCTCACCGCCCTCACCGCCCTCACGCCACTCACCGCCCTCACGCCACTCACCGCCCTCACCGCCCTCACCGCCCTCACCGCCCTCACGGCCCTCACCGCCCTCATGGCCCTCACGCCACTCACCGCCCTCACGCCACTCACCGCCCTCACGCCACTCATCGCCCTCACGCCACTCACCGCCCTCACGCCCCTCACCGCCCGTGCGGCCCTCACACCCCTCACGCCCCTCAGGCACTCATGGCCCTCACGCCACTCAGGCCAGCTTCAGATGGGGCAATTTCGCCCAGAAACATTACGTCGCAACACCAGCAACACGGGCCGCCCGCGATCACACGCAGCAACCAATTGCTGCAATTTGCCATCGTCATCATAAAATTTTATTTTTCTTGCACTATTTAGACAGAATTACGCGTTATAAACGTGTTTTTATGCATTTAAACCTCGTTAAGAATACTAATGCACCTTTCTGAAACAATTTATTTCCAAAAAAAAAAAAAAAAACGATCGATTTCAAACCAGAACCAAGTCTTTCGGTGTCATCATCACCGGCACGAGGTATCACGTGAAAATTTTGCGTCCCTGATTGGATGCAGCCGCTTCAAACGTATTCGAATTGCTCCGAGTTGCTCGCTTATTTCGAGCCGGACCCGATCTCAGCAATTCGTGTCGATCTAGGGAAAGCTAGAGAACAACCCGCCATTAACACCAAAATTGATGAGAGAGATGCTCGATCTGAAGGGGGCCTCACGCACTCACCGCCCTCACACACCTCATGTACTCACCGCCCTCACGGCCCTCACGGCCCTCACGCCACGCACTGCCCTCACGCACTCATGGCCCTCACACCCCTCACGCACTCACCGCCCTCACACCACTCACGCACTCATGGCCCTCACGCCACTCACCGCCCTCGCGCCCCTCACGCACTCATGACCCTCACCGCCCTCACGGCCCTCACCGCCCTCACGGCCTTCACTCACCCTCACACTCATGAATTTTCCTGGTTCAGAAACTCACTCACCCTCACCTCACCTGTGAAGAGGAGGGTGAGTGAGGGTGAGTGAGGGCCCTCATGAGTGAGGTTTGCCGAGGTATGCGCGGAAGCCTGACAGCGTCATCCTCTTCCACCCCCCCCCCCCCCCCCCCCCATTTATCTGCTTATATTGTTTTTCTGAAATGCGCCATTCCAAAACACCAGGACGCCGCAGGACTGAGAGGTGAAATTAACTTGGCATCTGCACGACATTGTGGCAAATGTCATTTCCGAAACGCTCTTTGGAAAGCTTTTTTTGGCGCCAAATGCTCAAGCGATTACAGTAAGAAAGCATTGCATGCTTTGAAACTGAAGATTAAAATCCGGTGACTGAGCGATGGCGATTTATAACAGGCAAGCTGTTCACCCAAGGAAACTAACTGACTACAGCAGAGTGTTGTCGGAAGTTATATTCCAGACAACTAAGCCGTCTTCTGGCAACCAGCATTGCGAAATGACCCCCCCCCCACTTCCCCCCCCCCCCCCCCCCCGAACTCCATTCCAACTCCATTCCGGGAAAGAGTTTCCGACAATTTCATTTTTCTTTTCAACTCCTAGCAATGGAGGCACTGAGCCATTCGCACTCCTGAAATGGCTGAACCCCCCCCCCCCCCCCCCGCCCCCATTCCATTCTATTCTTCTAATTTCTAGACGCGAAAAATGTCTCTTGACAGCTACATTGTGTTGCCGGCAAAAGCAGCACAATGCTGGCGTTATAATATGCATAGACGCCATCAAACGCATAAGCGGTGTGACTATGTCCCCGCCCCGTGGCACCGGTGCTGTAGTCGCGCATGGTCACAACAGTCGCTTTGTCGCGTCTTGCGGTCCCAGGAAAGACGCGATGTTCGTCTACAACTTTTCAGTCATGCTTGCTTCACTGGGGGTGCCGCTTTTAACCTCGAATGAGCATTAGCTGGTCAGACAATCGAGTTTCCACTCAGCTTAAGTGGAAATATGCTGTTTCAATATACACTTTTTACCGTGAGCTATCATTGCGCCAGCAGGCCGTAGGCCCTAGCTGGAGATTGCCACCGCTTGCATAAGAACCGAGCACGTGTCATTCTCATTTTCTTCCTCCCGGCGCTGCCACTATTCCATTTCAGTTCCATTCGGGGTCGCGGAAGTGCGGAATGATTCCTGAATTAAAACTCTGAAGTGGCAACTCCGCATCACTACTCTTCCCCTAACGGTTTCCACCGCACTCTCACTATTGACAAAACAAGGGGTGCTATAAGCACGTTAGTAGACATTCTTTGGCCTTGATTGATAAGGAACTTTTTATTTTTAGAGCTAGAGTGGGTATGCTGGAAATGATGTGTTTGAGCCTCGTGCTTTCGTTTTCTTTACTATGTCCCTGTTATTTGGCGCATTTCTTGCGTAATTAACGAACTAACCCAACTCACCATTTTGTCACTGGTGTCAACGCGCGACATTCCCCCGTATACCTGCTCCCCAGCAAAGCACGGCGTGAATCAGTATCCCTGAGGTGTACGGAGGAGGTGCACCTCAGTAGTAGAGGAGGAGGAGGGGGGAGGGTGTAGCCATTTTTTTTAAACACTATAGGAGTTGGTGTAGACATTGCTCCGAAAAATGGCATCAGATGCGTGGTACTTCAGTGCGATTTCGACGAAACTGTCTGGTGACGAATAATCTTCTGCAAGCATACCTTTCTTCTATACCCCGTTTCACCTTACGTCCAGACGCAGTGGATGCTACGAACTATCCTATCCCGTTCTGTGGGCGCAGCCTGTGATAGGCTTTCCGCGCCTCGCTGTGCCCCCTCCCTAAGGTCACTTGGCGCTCACACGACCTTGGATTGGCTCCGATGGCTCGTAACATCTTCTGTGCTCGGACGTAAAGGCCCGTTCATACTCTTGTGACCGAGTACGACCGGGAGAGACCAGACCGGTTTTTAAGCCTTTTGCGACTTCTTAGGACCGAATGCGTTGCAGCGGAGCTGGTCCTAAGAGATCATAAGAGGCTTAAAACCGGTCTGGTCTCTCTCGGTCTTACTCGGTCGCAAGAGTGTGAACGGGCCTTAAGGTGAAGCGGAGTATCGTAGTAGTTTACAGACCACGAAACGCACCTGTTGAATCTTTAGTGCTTGTGTGTAAATATGTGAATGGCGATACCAGGGTAATACTGACTGGAAACTTTGATCTGCGATATGCAAACTGGGGTTCACTGAAACCTTGTGGCGTTGATGTTATGGAGAAAGGTACTCGACATCATGTTTTGTCACAATCTTAACCAAGTAGTGAAAAAATACATTAAAAGCAGTGGTCACTCTCAGTCGGTATGCGGAAAGCACGTTCGTCTGCTTCCTTTGCAGGGGTTCTGGTGACGTAAGAACGCCTAGCTCTGATTGGCCCTGAAAGAAGGATGATGGGTAGACCTCAGGGCAGCTTGCTTCGAAGTCTACTCACTGTCCTTTAATCGGAGCCAATCAGAGCTCGGCGTCATTCTGACGTCACCAGAACCCCTGCCAAAGAAGCAGACGAACTTGCGCTCCGCACTGGACTTAATATTCATTACGGACAATTCACCTGAGTACCAAGTTTCGGTTATGGAGGGCATTTCAGATCAGAAAATGGCCTTACTTACAATCCATTTACCAGAATATACCCATTACAGCACTTCTACGCCCATTATTGTTGAAAACTGTGCTCGTGCAGATTACTTAGAGTTATCACTGGAAACTTTTGAGGAACTAAGCGTTGCTAGTAAAGTAGATCTGCGGATTAATTGGGTCTCTGGAATTAATAATTACGTTCCCAACCGAAAAAAATTACGGATCGTAAAAATTCCAGTATTACACGTGATATTATATGCTAAAACCACTAAGACCAAATTAAAGACGAACCTGAAAGCGGCAAAACAAAAGTACTTGATTGATTGATCAATTGATTGAGGTTTTATGGCGCAAGGACTGCTAAGGCCAAAATGTACCACTTGTATAAAACACTGCAGGAGTGATGGTTAGGAGGAAGAAAGAACTACAGTACAAAAGTACTTTTCGCTTTCCCTTTGTAACTTTGTAAAAAGTGCACCAGAAAACTTTTGGCGGTTTCTGAAACAAAACAAAAGAAACGATTGAACAAATCATTGAAGGTAACGGGGTCATTACTGACAGCGCAGTAAGAGCAGATTGTTTTAGTTGTGCTTTATTTCGGTATTCCCAACCGTTGGGCCACAATTTTTCGAGCGAGATTTATTTATTTTTATTTATTTCCAATACTACTAATCCCATTCGGGATTATTGTAGGGTGGTACATCATACTGAAATATATATCTTTTAATACACATTTGAAGATAATGGTATGCAAGCCTATGTCGACAGGTGCGCTTCCAAGTTCCTAAGAAACTGCTCTACACTAGTAGAATGCACAATGTTTCGCGGCAAGTGATTCCATTCGTTGATAGCGCGGGGGAAGAAGGAATATTTGAAGCAATTATTGTGGGTTGGAAGTTCTTCGTAAAGCTTACCATGGTTATATCTTGTTAGCCGTTTACTAGTAGGAGTTAGATAATTTTCCGTGGGGATGTTGAAGTTGCTGTTAGCTAATTCATATAAAATATAGCTGTTAGCTGTTAGCTAATTCATATAAATAACGCGCGATGGTATACCGAAACGAGTACTCCAGGTGTAGTGATAAGCCAAGTAATATTTTTGCTAGGTCACTTTCTCTTGATACAAACAAAGATCATTAAGTGTACATAAAATAACAAATGAAATTATAAAACGATATGCAAATTGGATGTCCCATTTTTTTTAAATCCTATTTGAAGGTCACCACAGACATTCTCTTCCTCAAAAGTGGTTATCTTCCCGTGTTGTCCCCGTTTTCAAAGAAGGAAACCGCCTGATGATACAAAACCATCGCCCTCTATCTTCAACAAGCGTATGCCGAAAGTGATGAAGTACATTATTCCTAAATATATATTTACTTGTCTGGAGGAGCGCGGGATGTTTTACCCGGATCAGCGTGGTTTTAGAAGGGGTCTGTCGACCGTGACACAACTTGTAGAAACGTTTCATATTTCCAACACCTTAAACCACAAACAACCATCTGCATAAAATGTTTGAAGGCATTTGACCATATACCCCACAAAAAGTAGTCTGGAAACTAAAACAACGTTTCAACATATGCCTGCCTATAGGCAGGCTTATGTTGAAACGTTGTGATTAGGATGGAGGCTATTCGCGTCTCCAGCTCCTCGCTCGCCCTCTCGCGGCGGAAACGGGAAGCGTTCTATTAGCCCCGTGCGCGACCGAAAGCGTCGCTGTGGTCGGCCTTCCACGATTGGCCCAAAAGCTGACTATGACGTCGGAAAGGGTATACCATCGACGGAAATAAGAGGAATGAAAGAACTTTAATTTTGACGGTGTTGGCAGTGTTCCTTTGAGAGCGCAATGATTTCAGGCTTCCACCATGCTATTTACAAACACCATCGAACTTGTTGTTCGCAAGGTAATGACGTCACAAGGGGGAACCGTAGGAGGGCGCCACCAAAACATCTCGCCGCTAATACTCCGTTTCACCTTATGTTGTACCGCAGTGAAGGTTAGAAGCACGAGCTCGTAGCTCATACCGCCGAGATTCGCCCTAGAGCAAGAAGCTCGCGCTCGTGGCTTTTCCTGCGGTACATCATAAGGTGAAATTGGCTGGGTTTACATGAATGCGATCATAGCGCATTGAATCAAACAGGGACCAATCACACGCACCCTTTCTTCCTGCTTCTTCCTCGTCTACCTATCTACTGCCAATCAAAATAGTGACATCTCGATTCGATGCGCTATGGTCGCATCCCTGTAAACGCCATCATAGAGTATAGTGAGGGTCCCACGATTCTCTTGCTCAGCGGGCACGGCGGAACTGCTCGCGATTAGGGTGCCTTCATGTGTGCTTTGCTTAGGGTGGTGGCATCTCGCCATTTTGTCCCACACATTTATTTCAATTTTTGTTCAGAAGCGCGTGAAAAAGCGTGTCCCTGCATGCGTTTGTGGCGCTGACTGTGCTATGGCGACATTTTGTTTCCGTAGATTTCTTCGTATTTTACCCGTGAGTGCGTGTTGTCGGCATCGGGTACTACAAAGGGTGCCATCACCCTAAACAAAAGGACATTGAAACACCTATAGTCGCGATCATAGTTCGCGAAACGTCATTTCCGTATGCAAACAACACTCTTCACTGTCCCAACGTAGTGCCCCAGCCGGTATGGGATTGTGCCTTATTAGATAGTTTTAGTATGGCGTATACAGGGGGAAGCAAGCCCAAGCGCTGTGCGTTGTTTGCATTAGGGTTGCGTGTCCCAAGTCGCGCGTGCGCGTCATCGCCATGCGCCAATCCAAGACCGCTAGTTAGGGCTCCGCACACGCGCAGAGCGGAACATGCAAAGCTAACTCAAACACACAGCGCTTGCGTTCGCTCGTATACGCAATACTAAAACTCACTACTGTTTCACCGGCTTCCAACACCAACGAAACGCGCTGCAGTGAGCAGACGTGCAAGCAGGTAGGTGTTCCTTCGAACTGGAAAGGCTGATTGACAAAGCGATGGAGCGTAAAAATGAAAATAACTAAATGTCATGAAAAGATTGGTAATAATAAAAAAAAATTCCATTTCCTTTTTTTTTTTGGAATAAGGGGGGGGGGGGGGGGCATTTTCTTTGGAGGGATATTTGCGGCGACTTTGGAAGCTTTGCTTCTTGTCAAATGTCGCTACTTAGATACACCGTATGCTTTATTCAGAATTAATGTAATTTTACATTGATTTCTCACATCAGTTAGAATGTTTTCATTCATTTTAGACTATTTTTATTTTAAAACTTGGTAATAAGAAATGCTGCAGTTGGCATCAGTGATGATAATTAGCACACTTTTTGAAAGTCATACTTGTTCGCACGTTTGAAATTAGATCATAAACAACAAATTATATTAGAGGTTGAAAAAATACTATTAATAATATTAATAGGTTTTTTTTTTTTTTTCAACAAAAGGTACACTCTAAAAAAAGCCCGTGCGTCTGCTTTCCCGCACTACACTCGGAGAGCCAATCACCGCAACTTAAAGAGGCAGCTTAGCGAATGACAATGCCGAAACATATGTCTAAACCAAAAAACGCAGTCTGAGTTGTGATATTAAGCAATGCAAAACGTCACGCTTGCATTGCTTAATGTCACAACTCAGACTGCGTTTTTTTGTCTAAACATATGTTTTGGCATCGTCATTCGCTGAGCTGCCTCCGTAAGTTGCGGTGATTGGCTCTCCCAGTGTTGTGCGTGAAAGTAGACGCACAGACATTTTTTAGAGTGTACAGTGTTGGTGGGGGCTTTGGAAAAAAGCTGTTGATACAGCTTGACTAGTCCTAATTTTAATATGATTTTTTGTAATACACACCGCGGCAGTGTATGCCCAATTAACGCCACGATCACGAAAATACGCCATTTAACCATAATAGTCTTTTCAGAAAGGTATCATTTTGCTTTCTTTTTAGCATACGAAAAACTCTGACATCGTAATCAAGATAGAGAAACAGTCAAACACTGGATGCAATATAAAGTCATATGCTTAGCACTCATTGCTTTAAAAAAACACACACTTCAGCTGTCTCACTCAGATTCCGTCTTGGGGTTTTTGTAGTGAGAACAGCGTTTGTTAATATATACGTTTTGGAAACATATTGTAAAAATTGCATTTATTCTGTTATTCTTACCGGAAATAATGTTAAAACAGTTAATCATCTAAATACCCAAAAACCCATTAAAAGTATCGCAGTTCATTATTTCACGTGACAATTATCTGAGCGAGAAAAGGCAGCGAGAACGCACAAATATCAGCACGTATTTTTTAAACAAATACGGTATTCTATATTACCTCTAAGGCGTATGAAAAACCCTGTCTTTAAAGCGAAATTGAAAGCTCTAAAATATCTTGAAGTGCCTGGATTGAACACGTATGTCACAAAATAACGTTTCCGCGAACAACTTCTTTAACTGAATAATTGCGATGTGAGACACTTCTTGAGTCATGAAAGAATCTGAAATTAAAACCTTGAGAAACTAAATCCAAAATAGATGTTAGTTTCGGTTGCTCTAGAAAATTAAAACGTTCCTGGTGGCGTAAACACTACGCTAAGCACCGCTTTTGTTTTCAGGATAAAGAGGTGACCTGCGCTCATGACACCCAAGCTTCCTCGTGTTACAATAAATAATTTGTGTAGCTCGGGGAAGCCATCACACTAGACAAGCTCATCAGCGGCATGCATATCCGACCCTCACTATGCCCGCCATTTTGGAAAACGAGTGGCGCCACCTATAGTGAGTTGGAGTCGCGAATATCTATCAAATCGAAGTCGGAGTTGAAATTACCGGAAGCACATCTGCTCCGTTACCCGTATCATCAGACATTCATCAGGGGCCATTGCAGTTTTTAATATGCATCCATGACATTGCTTCACATATCCATCAGAAAAAAAAAAAAAAACCTAAAGCTATTTGCGGGTGACTGCCTTTATTCTCTGATAGACAACACAAGTGATCAGTTAAACCTCAAATGATATTTTGAATGTTTGAGGCAGTGGAACGAGGAGTGGCAGTGGCATACAGATTTGTGTGACTTGACATACATTCATATAACAAAAAAAAATGTTGTGCGGTTTTGTAATAGTATTGGAAATGCTAACCAATGTGGACAGTTGCGAATGCCTCAGTGATAGAATTTCACAGTCTACAACGGCGAACCTATATTGATAACGTCTGCTCCTCTGCTTATCGAAGCTAGGCTTCCTAAAACAAAAGTTAAAAACTGCGAATAGTGACGCCAAGCTGATCTTATCAAACCACGATAAGCCCCATTTTTAAGTACGCCAGTGTGCTCTGGAATCCTAACAAACAAACTGACAAAGAAAAATTTGAAAAAGGTTTGAAGGTCGGTTTGACGTTTTCTTCTGCCTAATTTCTGTGACTAAAATGATAAATCACTGTGGACATCAGTTATTGGGGACGAGAAGGTGAGTTGCCCAGTTAAAACTGTTTTAGTCTATTTGTAATAGACAATTAAAAATCGACCCGGAACTATATCTAAAAGAAGCGCATAAGCGATCGCGTAGACTAATCACGATCAAATAGGTGAATTGTACAACGGCAGAATAGGTAAGTATTTTCAAACATTAATTTTTTCTTGAAGCGACTTGAAGAGTGGGATGGGCTTCCAGAGCCTATTGTTAACTCCTTTAACGTGTGTCATTTTTAATTTTAATTTTAACATCTGTTTTCCCAATGAACAAAAAGCATGGCATTAGCAATTTCAGTATGTACTAGCGGTGCTAATTTTACAGCGAAGCTGTCTATGGCTAGGGTTTCGTAGATTTTTCGTGTGCGTGACCAAAAACTTTACGCTCGCACCGCCGCACGCGCACGCCTTCCCCATATAAAAGATTTGAAGGAAATAAGCAAAATAAAGCGTTGACAAATGCGCGTGCAAAATGCCATTTGTTTTTGTTTTTTTTGCTTTAGTACAGTTACTGCCGCAGACGCCGGCACGTGCGGCGGGTGGAACACCATTCCCTGCACTATCCTTGAGGCTTGGGTAATTTAGCGATTGGTCTAGTTCACTTATCTTCTCTCGTCGTAATGGGAAGGCCGCGTGTAGTCCCGACTCCCGAAGAGAAACGCGCCGACGAAGCACAAGGGCGAGAACGACACCGAGAATGTCAGCGGCGGCGGCGGGCGGCAAACACCACCGATGAAGATAGAGCTGAAAACACCTAGCGCATGCGGCAAACCAGACAAAACAACTAACGACTCGGGGCGGAGAACGCATCAAATAAATGTGTGTGCGTATCGTTTTGTTACGATGCCCACCGATCACGACAAGAAATGTGTTCGTACATTTGTTCAAGAATCTGTGTCACGTCTGTGTCATGCGCTAAACAGCTTCGCTGGTCATCCACCCTGACAAGGTGGAATGGCTTATGTTTCAAAAATGAGGTTTTTATATAGTTAAATTTGGGCTAAAATTTTATTAGGCTTGTCTTTTGTTGTGTTCATCTGCTTTTTAGAGGAGTAAACTGGGTGCAATTTTTTAAGTTATTTTGTTTACTGCAAGTTTCATACCATTGTAAACTATCCATCAACCTCTCCCGTAATGACCTTCAAATAAAAGTCGATAGTACTGATAAATAAACAATGTGCGAAGAAAAGATCGCGCTAGCTGTAGCACGATCACGCGAAGCGGGTGGAATAGTGCCGTCATGTACCCCAGGACGGAGGTGCGACGTTGTTAATTCTCATAGCCGTCGTGGCTGGCGTCGTGGATGCCACGGACGACCGCAACAAGTTCTCGATGATCCGTGAAGTAAGTGGACAATCGCAGTGGAAGGTTCTAAAGTAGGATTTCGTGTAACGCGAGTAATGTTTGTAAACAAATGTTTGAAGCAGACGACAGGAAGACTCTCCCTTTGTCGTGTCGTTACTGACGGGACGCCGGGCTCCCCACATTTCTCTCGTCGCGCTGCGCGGCCGACGGGAAAACCTGACTGCAGAAGCGCTTTTCCATAGCGGCGACGACAGCCCACGAGCTCGAAGTCTTTGGAAAGTGTCGCCCGTAAAGTTATCGCTTTAAAAATAAATAAATAAAATAAGGTCCGAGGAAACCCACAAATTGTGTCGATCTCAAGAAGGAACGCTCGAGCAAGTGCACTCACCCCGCGAGTGTGACGTTGAACGTTGACCATCGCGTTGTTTCCGGCCTTGGTGGCGAAAGTGCCACCGCGTTGGAGCTCCTCGAGCGCTATCCGCGAGGGCAGGATGTGATTGAGCAGCGCCCGCTGCAGGGAGTCCCGCTCCAGTCGCCATTTGTCCAGCAGCTGGGGAGAGATCAGGTCCAGGCTCTCGTCCGAAGGCAGGAACAGCGTGTAGGCCCCTGCGGGTCGAGGCACGGTGCACCGGTCAGCGCTGCCGAGGGTGAACCCGCCACGGCCGCGCGGTGACCGACTTTCTCTCGTAGTCTCACCTCTCTGTGTTTCGATTAGTGCGCGCCTTTGGTGCGGCTGTGGTTGAGCGGCTCTGCGCACCTAAATTTTTTGTTGCTTCGTGCCATGAGGCCTCGATAGCGCACAAAGTGACCGTGGTCCCGAATACGTTCGAGCTTATACACGTGCTGCCGTTTATTGGTGAACTAATAAAAATTTCTCGGCACCTGGCCGCCGAAAGTGCTACGAAGCTTTGAAATCAGGTCGTACGCAAGTTTCCATGCACTCGCCAGTATTATACACGTATAGGCACTCTTAAGAAAACAACGTTCCCAAAAGGTTACCAAAAGGGTGGGACAACCAACCTTTACACCCTCTGTCTGGTAAGGCAGCAAGTGCTTTGCTTATTTCCTCCTCAAGGGAGACAGATATATACTAGCGCCCCCTACACTTTTAAAAGGGAAAACACAAACACACAAAAAAGTTGACAAAAAACAAAACAAACATGAGCCAACTATCTCAAAACAAAGTATATATAAAAAAAAAAAAAGAAAACTGCTTTTCGACGTTGGGCCGGGTATGCTCGGTGTTCTAGCACAGTGAGCGTTTTTGAGTCGAAGTATTAGCGCGGTCTTACAACTTTTTTAAGTTATGATAATATTTGTCATCCCCGCGAATCATGGAATCCAGTTTATACACTCCACAAAATAAAACGCGTCTAGTTCCCGCAGAAGCGAACACTCCGAAAAATCTGGAGAGTATACTTTGACGCCCAGCGCTCGGGAGAGCCAAACGCTGCAATCTACTGACTCGGCGAATGACTACACAAGTTGGGAGCCAGAAAAAACAGTCTGTGCTCTTACACTAGCATGACCGTGTCCCCTCTGTGGATTGCAGCCTATAAGGAGTTTTCCTAGACCGTTTTCCCAGCTCCGCTACGCTTTCCGGAACGAAGTCTCCACTACCGCGCATGCGCGGCGCTAGCCTTGCCTGCAGAGTCCCGGATCTCGTAGCGGGTGGCGAAGAACCTTGCGGGACAGCGGAAACGATCCTCGAAAACCCCCTATTGCCAATCCCAAGTGTGTTGCGGTAAAGCAGACGTGTGGGGGCAGCGAGACGCGTTTGTGAAAACGAAATAAATCTTTATCACCACAAAAACAAATAATAATAAAAAAAAAAACTTTAACGCGTCGTGCAACAATATGTATTTGGAATATTTCACACTTTTGCTTTACCTTAGTGGCACAATATTTGTGGACAACTTTCTCGCTATGTAGTGAAAGGTATAGGGAGCATACACTTGGCGTCCATAGCTGTGTGAGCGACTGCTGAGCACGTGCTGACGCCGATCTGACACAGTTCTTTTGCGACGTGAATTCGGTGCCATCAAGATTGCCGGTCTCAGCGGCCTATTAATGTGAGCTCGTTCTGGGCATGCCCTTTGAAAAGCGACCTCAAATACGGCGTACAGTACATCGCCACCTGGTGGAATTTTTTCACAGCCCAGATTGAGGATTGGATACTTCAACGTCCTCTGCTTGTACAAGCACGTGCAATGTCAAGCATCTATGCACTATGAAAATTAAAACATAGCCTTGTGGGTAGCACACTGCACTACCCATAGTGAGGAAAACAGAAGCGCCCCTCACGAGCTTCTTACCGCGAATGCGCCGAAAAACTGAAGAAGAGAAGGAGACGAGAAGGGACGTGAGAACGAAGAGCTCTGATTGGAATGATTAGTGGGCAGACCTCAAGCCAGCTGCCTTTGTCTCCACTGCACTCGTCGAACACACTCGAATTCGAAAGCCAAACACCGGACGCCGGCGTTCGTTCTAACTCGTTCGACGAGTGCAGTGGACGCAGAAGCAGCTAACTTGAGTTCTATCTGCCCTAATCATTCGAACCAAAGCTCGGCGTTCTGACGTCCCCTCTCGTCCCCTCCTCTCCCTCACTTTCTCGGCGCGTAAGCAAAAAGGAGTCACTGGCAGCCAGAGCTGTGTGCATTGTTGTCAAACGCGTGCTTACAGAGTTTTCGTCAGATTCATTTTGCACCGTCAAAGATGCTGATCATGGCGAACGATAAGCATGCCTTATCCACGTCTCATGCTGATGATCGCATTAGAATACCTAATATACCACGGTGCGTGCATGAACGTCAATTAAAACTGTGCACGCGCACTCCTCCGGTCGTCGAAAATGCCGCAGAAAGTTATCTACCGATAAACACCATTTCAATATTTGCACTTTCTCAGCCAAGCGTGCGATCTCCTGAGCCCAGTACGCGCATGTTCCTCGCTTTGGAAAGCGAGCGAATCACTCGCCATACGCTGGAACACTGAAAATGGAACCGGCTAGGAGCCCTTTTTGGAAAATGTCTATAATACGACCAAGGTGGGACTCAAGTTTACTCGCACGCAACGGCACTGACCGAGAAGCTTCTTTGTAACGGTAAAATTCCGACGATAAAAGATAACGTTAATGTTGTGTTTTTTTTTTCAGTCTCTCCTTTGCAAAACTCGATAACGCAGTGATGATGTCGCATTCAATCAATCAATCAATCAATCATTTTATTTTTTCAAGTCAAACACAAATTCGACTTGAACGGTCCGCTGGCAAAAAAAGCAAACAGGCTGCCTGACGAGGTGCCAGCGGCCGGTAAGGATGGCAAAATCCAGCGGCATATACAAAAAAGCAAAAAAAAAAAAAAAGAATCCGCGCATGCAGAAACCCACAGTAACACAACATCGTGATAACACCCAGACATCATACAAGGCAAAAAAAAAATACATATGCGTACAAACAACACCAGGAAGCACAATAAATCACACCGCCCGCCATTAGACATTGTCAGGAAGCGATAGAGAAGAAACACGATATGGAAATAAGACAGCAAAAAAAAAATGGCCTATAAAGTATAGTATGTAAAAATGAGTATACGCATGAACTACATAGTACAAAGTACATAGTGTAAAAAATAAGTATAATGCTTGTGTATGGAAAGCATTACACGATTAAAAAGTACCATATATTTTACGGTCGTCAGTCAAAACGACAATATAAAACAGTGACAAATTAAAAATGGTCAGGAAAAAAACTCCTTGCCTATAGTTCACCTTTAAAACAATAAGAACATATGCAGGCAAAAGTAAAAACCATTAGTATATTTATATTTACATAATACGTATCTCATGTTCGACCAAGAAGGAGCGAAGCTGTTTTTTAAAAGCGCCTGTGGTGCCGGCAAGCAATACGTTGTTGCCTAGAGCGTTTAAGAGCTGGGGTACTTGGAAGTTGATCTTTTGGTTGCCGTAATTTGTTCTAGTTCGTGGTAGTTTATAAGCTGACTTTGCCCTTAGGTTATAGTCCGTTAGATTTGATGGAATTAAATCAAAGCTATTTATTCCTTTTGCATGAACTAGCTGTCCAAGTTTATAGTGGTATAGCCTATTGAGCGGTAAGATGTTAAGTTTTTCAAGTAATTCATTAGCATTGCTATCGTATTTTGCGCTGGCTACACTACGTATTATGCGTTGTTGTAGACGAATGAGCCCATTATAGTTTGTTTTGCAAGTGGTACCCCATACTAGAAAGCAATAATACAGTTTTTGATAAAACAAAGTATAATATAGTTGTACTTTTAGCCAGGTAGGCAAGATATCCCTTGTTTTATAAATGGCTCCTATAGCTTTAGATAACTCTTTCTTGATGTTCATGGTCTGTGTAGTCCAAGATAATTGGTCATTAAACCATACACCTAAAAACTTGCAGTCAGATATTTGTTCTATAGTGCAGTCATTTATTTTCAAACGTGGTTGTCTGGCAATTTTTTTTTTATTTTTTGCCCTGAGTAGCATATATTTTGTCTTCTTAGAGTTTAGTTGCATTTCATTTGCCTCCAGCCAGCTGTTTAAAGTTCGTAAATAATTATTTGCATCGCGTTCAATGACGTCAATAGTAGGGCCAGAAAAAAAGAGACTGGTATCATCGGCGTACATAATTAAACTTGGAGAGTTTGCGATGTTGACTATGTCGTTAAGGTAGATAATAAAAAGACTGCCCTACACTCTTTTTAGAGTGTAGGGCAGTCTTTAAGCGGCCAAAAGCCGCTTAAAGATTGGACAAGAGCAATGCGTGAGTGCTCAACTGGGCTCGTGACAATACCTTCGGGGGTATTCGAGTAGTGGTTCGAGTCTAACACCTGCATGATCGAGAACTTCGGTAAACGCCCTGGCGCGAGCCCAAAGCACCCTCGCTTTTACGCTGAGCCTCATTAGGGAGTTTTAGTAGATCGTTTTCAAAGGCACGCTACCGCTGCGGGCGCGTGCTTCAGAGCATGCATTTAAGTGGCAGCGCGAGCTCCCGCTACAAATAGTGTGGCCTGAAAACACGATCTACTAAAGCTCTCTAGTGAGCAGGGCTATACTTGCGTGATGTCTTGGGTTAGTAAAGCTACTGCAGTCCGCGTTGAGCCTATCATGGTGTTCTATGTCACTTCATACGTAACAGCGACACGCAGGAACCATTATTAAGGCGAAAGCCTTTTATGTCTCATCGTTCAGTCGACCTATCAGACAACACGTCTGCGACAAGAAAAGTTCCAACGAAACGGCGCCAAAAGTGCGTCGTCAGAGAGTTCGCTGTCTTCGGAGGTTCGCTATCACGCTAACATCGGCGCTTGGGCTTTCGCCTTCAAGTCGTCTTATGGATAACATAAGGTACCCTGTGTTTTCCCTCCTAATGCGATAGCGCCACTCGCAATGCCATCGGCAAGAGACGGTGTCAAGAACAAATAAGGCCCATGCACACAGTTCCGTTTCAGTCCGTTCGAGTGCGTTGGACTGCGTTGCGTTGACATACGGCCGTGAATCACTGGGTCATCCGTGCTTCGTGTGAAGCGTGGAAACCAATTCAAGGAGTAGCTTGGCAAGGGGCATACGAAGCACGAATGTCCTGGTTACTCCCAGTCTCAACGCGGTACAACGCTCTCAAACCACAAAGTGCCGCTGCAGCTCAGCGCGCCAGCCGCGCTCATGACCACTAAAGCTTACCTTAGACCGACGGTTCATATCTGACGTCACCTCCTTTTCAGGAGAGGTGTATGGGGGAAAGCAGCACGTGAGTTTCGGTTTCGTCGATTTATTTCACAAAACATATATGCTTCGTAAAATTGTATAAAAAGATTGAGCATATTGCTACGTCCTTACAAAGTCGGAGAACACCATTTTCTAAAAAAAAGTTAAAAATGCTCTTTATGGTTCATCAAAGAGGGCTTCTTATAACACTTGAGCTTCGGACCTATTTATGATATTACCTATTAGTGGTTCGAGCTACTCCGGGGAACAAGTAGAATAGCCCCGAAATATTAGCACATCATATTTTATTTCGATCCGGCAAAAACAGCTCAACGTCCGATGGCGACACAGTGTGTTGAAAACGCCCGAGCACTGACATCACCGGTAAAGATTTTGTGATTGGCAATCGGCCAGAGCCGTCTCAAAGTTCTTTTTTTTTTTTTTATGTAGGCTTCGTGTATTGCTCCGTGAAGCATCATTATTTTTTCAAGAAAGCGTTTGTATTAAGCGAGAAAGCTGAAAAATAAAAAAAAATAAAAAATCTTTAAAATGTGCAGAAACAAGGAGGAAAAAAACAAGACACGCAGGCCCTTAGCAGTGGAGCTAGCCCAACCAGCAGGCTCGCATATGTGCACTAGCGCTGCTAGCGCAGTGAGCTGATTGAGTGCTATACCCATCGAGCGAGCGTCCCATCGCCCCATCGGGAATCGGCGTGTCGGGCTAATCGGAGCGTGTGCGCGACGCTTATTTCTCCGACCTGAATCTGCCGTGTCCTGTGCCGTTCTTGCCGTTCACCATGGTGCGTCCGTGTTTGTGTGTTGGTGTGCACGTCGTCCGTGCGCTCGATAGGCGAGTCTGTGCCTGGACGGTTCTATCCGCGCTTCCACGAGAAGCTTCGCATATCCTAAGGAGCCGGACGCGGTTCACGGGGTGAAAGCCAAAGAGAGCTTGATGCTCGATGACCAACCAAAGGTAGAGTTAATTAGAATTCCGGACGGCCTCGTGTATATGAGCTACGTATGATTATGTGCCAGTCCTATCTCGCCGGCAGCCATTCCCGCTCGAAACAACACTTGCCAAATGTATACGGTGCAACTTTCTGCCCCGTATCGCTGCTTTGATCCCACCGTGCTGGATTCAATGAATGGACGCGGCGAAGTGGACGACGAACATCGTTCTATATGCCGGCGCTCGTTGGGTTAGCCGACGCCGAAGTATAAACTGACCAGGTCCATTGGTCACGCCGATCGCGTTCGGAGCCTGAACTTAGGAAGATGCAAGGAGCCATAGCGACGAAGCCGACATGCGTGCAAGTCCTCGGCACGGCAGCCCCGAGTCTAACCCACGGCCAATTGGGCCAGCCACTGCGCCACAATCCTCTAATCATTGGATTTTTCCGGCTGTGTCACGGAGCAAATATTGTTTGCTTTTTTTTTTGTAATTTTAATTTACTTATAACTTCCCAAAATAAATCGAACTTCCGGTAAAACATGTTTCCTCCGTGTTCTTACGCGCGATGAGGTCCGTTTCACCGCAAATTTAAAACCAGGGGCCACAGAATGATTTTTAAACTTCTTCCTTAGCTTCCTCCTCAACTCAAAAAGCGAAATGAGGAATCACGGGTTTGTGACGTAGTATTTCACCGAATGCGATGACTCTCAGCTTCCACCGTGCTTTTAAGCACACCACGGAGCATGTCAATCGCAAGTGATGATAAGTGCCGTCACGGTACAGCGAACTATAATAGGAGTAGTGGAAAAAATGAAAGATGCTTACAACTCCCTGTGATACCCAATGAGACCGCAGCTCTTGAGGAAGAGGGCAGGGTACGGAGAGAAAGGTAGTCCTCTCCCTTTCCTTTATCCTCCTCGTCCCCTCTTCCTCGTCCGTCCTCCTCTTCTCCTCCCTTCATCCACCTCTCCCCCTCCTCCTCCTCCTCTCATTCTGCTCCCCTCCTCCACCCTTCATCCTGCCCCTCCTCCTTCCCCTCCCTCCCCCAAGTGACCCTCGTGACGTCACTCGTGAATGCCTCGTGAAGGTCATGAGCTTCACTGTGAAGGTCGTGACGTCACTCGTGACCCTACTGACCCTCGTGACGTCACGTTGACGTCGTTATGGGAAACGTCCCATAACGAAACGCGCAATTACGCCGACGGCGATGCCGCTCAAGCCGGAAATGGGCGGCAAAGGCTCGTTCATACTTGCGAAATACGCACTTGCCGCCGACTGGATTCGCTCGCCGAAAAAAAATCGGGCCGTTCACATTTGTTGCCGCCGGCGGAGTGCGCGGCGCGAGCGTCTCGCAGTTTCCCGAACAGAAGCGAGCTGACGAGAGCTCCCAAACCTCCTCCTTGCCCGCGCGCGTCTCGTCGCCATCGGTGCCAGCTCGTCAGCGCGGATCTGAAGTCAGCAGGCGCCACTTCCCCCGTGCAATCCGATTGGCTTGCGGCGAGAGAAAACTTTTTTCCGGCGTTCAAAATTGTTCCCCAAAGCGATCTTGCTCTCCGCCGGAAATTCTGCCTGCTTTTGTCGCCGGGCATTAGAATTCTCGCGGATCCGGCTGCCGGTTCGGAAGTGTGAACGTGGCATTAGAGCTGCGCTCTAAAATCAGCAGCCTCCGGGTGAGGTGCTTCGTCTAGAACCCACCAGGTAGCGCTGGTGCTCGATTACGGAGCACTTATGCCAGCGAAGCGCGCGCCAAGCGCAGCTGTTTTCGATCTTAGCGGTTCACTGTGGCAAATATATGCTTTATGGGCGTTGAAACGTCTATGAATTAATGTCTGAAGCTTACTTGGGCAATGTAGTGAAAATCGGGGTAACCAGTCTCGCATCCTGTCTTAGCAACAAGCATCGAACCTATGAATAATCACAACTTGATGCCAAGCACTTGTCATTCACGAAAACAAATCGCGAAAACGGCCATAGACACCACAGAATCCATTCGAGAACCTACGCGACGCCATATACTCTAAAAAAAGCCCGCGCGTCTACTTTCCCGCACAACACTCGGATAGCCAATCACCGTAACTTGTGGAGGCAGCTCAGCGATTGACGTTGCCGAAACATATGTTTAGACAAAAAAACACAATCTGAGCGTGACGTTTTACATTGCTTAATGTCACAGCGCAGACTGCGTGTTTTTTTGTTGTTTTTTTTGTCTAAACATATGTTTCGGCATCATCATTCGCTGAGCTGCCTCCGTAAGTTGCGGTGATTGGCTCTCCGAGTGTTGTGCGGGAAAGTATACGCACGGGCTTTTTTTAGAGTATATACCATATTACAGAAGCCATGTCCTCCCGTTTTGGACAACAGCGCCAGTCGTGGCCGCCTACACTTTTGGCTTCACATGGTTGATGGGGCGCTGCCGGCGCTTTTTCCACTTAGGGAGGCTGTACTGAGGGTGGGCGCAACCCAAAACCTGGAGAGCGTTTGCAATTTAATGGCGGCGCCTGAGGGAGAGGATTCCGGAAAGGATATGCCCCAATGTTGCCTGCACGAGAGCAGGCGCCCGCTCTGTTGCAACTGGTTGCAACTCTGTTGCTCCATGCGCCTTTCCTCCTCTCGCCTCCCATTGCAAGCAACGAGCGCCTTGTCGCAGCCTCTCTCGCTTCCTTCTCGCACTCTCAAGAAAAAAGGGTGTCAAAAGGTGTATCGTTACACCCTTTGTCCCATATAATACACCCCAAAATTTAAATTCGACGTACAGCGCCCTGCAGTTGAAGAGACGGCCCAAAATTTTACGAGGGGCTTGATAGCCGTGTGGTACAATATTTTAAATAGCTAAAGTACGTATCAAGGACCACATAGACAAAACACCGAGTTTTTACAGTAGGGCCAAGAAAACCCCGATTATTTTTCCTGTTGTCAGTGAAACGTACATTAGCTATTTTAATAAGTTGTACCACTCGGCTATCAAGCCCCTCGTAAAATTTCGCGCCGTCCGTTTGACTGCATGGTGCTGTACGTCTAATTGAAGTTTGGGGGTGTATCATATGGGACAAAGGGTGTAAGAATACACCTTTTTACACCCTTTTTTCTTGAGAGTGCGCTCCGAGAATTGCAAACCTCGAGCGGAGAAAGCAGAGTTGCCAGACAAGCAGCAACGCCCAAGATGGCGGAATTTACCATTTTTTGCGTTAAAAAAATACTTAACCTATCGCAACAAAACTGGTGGCTATGAAAAAGTAATCATTTATACCTCGTGTAAATTATTCAAGCACCTTAATGGGCTTTTATGACCCGAGTTAGGAAAGAAAACGACCCTATGTCCCATAGACTCCCAGCAAAATTTAGCAATTAAATGGCGTCCATGTCCCGTGATCGCCGATCTAGCAGTTGCACCCACCCTCACTTGAGCCTCCCTATTTCCACTACCCCTATATTCTACACTCTCAGAAAAAAAGGTGTATTCTTACACCCTTTGTCCCATAAAGTACACCCTAAAACTTCAATTCGACGTAGTGCCCTATAGTCGAACAGACGGCCCCAAATTCTACGAGGGGCTTGATAGCCGATTGGTACAACTTATTAAAATTGCTAATGTACGTTTTACTGACTACAAAAAAAAATAATAATCGGGGTTTCTTCACCAAAAAACGCAGTCTGAGTTGTGACATTAAGCAATGCAAGTGTGACGTTTTGCATTGCTTAATGTCACAACTCAGACTTTTTTGGTCTAAACATATGTTTCGGCATCGTCATTCGCTGAGCTGCTTCCGTAAGTTGCGGTGATTGGCTCTCGAAGTGTTGTGCGGGAAAGCAGGCGAACGGGCATTTTTTAGAGTGCGGTTTCGGTTTTTGCCGTTGCTGCTGATTTCGCTTTCTGAAATTTTCCGTTGTTACCTCTGCGTCTCAACGCCTTTCTGCCTGTCTCCACACCGGGTATAGACCTATCGCTTGCAAACGGTCTAACCTAAAATCATCTATTCTTTTACAGCGGAGCTGTTCAGGGCTAGTTTCCCCAGGATCGTGTCCGGTACCACACAAATGTCGACAGAACACTCTGGTTGCCGTCGTCGCTCAAAGATGGCGGTAGCTGTTCAGAGTGTTGTGTTCGCCGGTTGTCTGCTTGCCGCCGTCGCTCACAGATCGCGGCAATCTTTCCAGCCTCGGCAACCAGACAACTGGTTGCTGCCGTCACTCATAGATGACGGCAACATTTCTGCGGAGGAAGAAGAGCAGGAACGGAACGAGCGGCGATGAGCGCAGCAGCGCGAATGGTTCCGCAACCGCCGCGAGGCCGCTATCGCCTAGAGTTCCACTGCGTCGAGCGCTTCAGATTCTCTTGCGGAAGAAGAGCAGATCGCTCGCCTGGAAAGCCACCGCTGAGAACAGAGGCTACAGATCCGCTGCTCTTCCTTCTTCACCAGAGTGGAAAGGGCTGAAAGTTTTTTTAAGTAAGTTTTGTTAATCTCGGCGTTTATTATTTTTTCATCCCACTCTATGACACAGTGCAATGTGTAAAACTTGTAAATAAACTAGTTATTTTTCGCGACATCCCATTGTCTGCTTTCCCAGCGAGTTGCGTCATAGAGTGGGAAAACTGTTTGCCCCACATCTGCCTCATGGCTCCTAGTTCGTTGGCGAGCCAGCCCCCTTTTATAATCGTCTCTAAATATTGCCCAATTTATGAAAACTGGCTAGTATTTCCTGGTTTACGAACACTGACTGATTAATTGCCAGGCGGTCACTCTCGTTATCAATGTATTGGGCGTATCTAAGCACAGCAGCATGACTTGTGCAAATTACGTAATGACGAGGAAACCAGCGCCGGAAGCAATAATGAAGACAGGATTTCTCGTATTTAGAGGAACCCTAATTTGTTGCTGATGCGCAGCCCACAAGTTCCCGAAATTTCCTTCATTGGAAAAGCGTTTGCATGTAGTTCCAGCTGCCACACCTCAAAATATGTGAAAAATTTCCTTGGCACAACAAACTTGTTATTTTAAGACGTAAAGGAAAATCGTAGACAAGCTGGTTCATAACTTTATTGCCTAACCCAAGACGATAAAAAAAATGGACTTATGTATTCTGTCCGTTGAAGATTGCACGAGCTGACAGACAATCTCGCTAAATATGATCGCGATGGTCAATGCTCACGTTGGTGCACATCGCTTCGCAACTGAACAAAACATCGAGTGACGATTGCGGTCTGACTTGACGTATGTACGAATTATTTTATAGGAAGTTCGTAAATGGAGAGCGGAACAAGCGTGTCTCTGAATAAGGATAGAGTAACCAGTGGCGTACGTATACCCTGTTCTACAATTTACTTATGTTTATTACGTTACTGGTTTTTTTCTATCGCAATGGCAGCTTTTGTACAGGCCCACGGAGAGCTAGATCGCTTCGAAAGCCGACGCTGGTACAGCCACTGGCCGGTTCTTCGACGATTCTGTCGAAGGCTCTTTAACACTGGCGTCAAACAAAAGCCACCGTGTACTCGGCGTCGTCTTCTTCCGTATTAGTCGGCTCCAGAAGGCCTCCGCATGGTTTCTTCTTCATCTATGAAACGTCATCACAGTCGGATCGCGCTCGGTCGGCTATTGGACCCGAGCCCGACCTTCGACGCGCTGATTGGCCACGAGCCGCAGCCGAACACTGACGCAGCACTCGTGCCCAATCTCTCGCCTCGATCGATCTGACTATGATGACGCGTGTGGAGGCCTTCTGTCCAGGTGGTGTTGCTCCTACACGCATGAACAGTGGCTTTCCCGCATGATTGGCAGGGTTCCCAGCAAGTGGGCTCGGAGCTCGGAGCAGCGACAGCTCGGAGCACGTGAAGCGAACGCTCGCGCTGCAGAACCCAGGGATCTTCGGTTGAATCCCCGCCCCAGCCCTTTTCGATCTGGATGAGCATCGTATCGGCGTGCAGTCGTGTATCATTACTGCGTGTAGCAATTTAAAAGAGCCAGTCTTGTGGTTGTACCGCACTGGCTAAATTGCTCATCTACAGCTGAAACACAAGTCGTCCGTTAAGGCTGACTAACTTTCGGCTGCATACACACACACGCGCGCACGCGCGCGCACACACACACACACACACACAAACATATACACATACCAGAGCCACAAAAAGTCAAAGTCAAATAAGACGTTTAGTGCTTATAGAGCGTAAGGTCGGTCGGCCAGGATCGGGCGACACTGGTTTACACTGTAGATGAGCAATTTAGCCAGTGCAGTACGACTGCTAACCTGGGGTCTTTGACGTGCACCACGCATTAGTGATACACGACCGCACGCCGGTACGGTGCTCATCCAGATCGAAACGGGCAGGGGTGGGGCTCGAATGCAGGATCCCTGGGTTCTGCAGCGCGAGCTTTCGCTCCACGCGCGTCTAGATGGGTGTGCACTTTAGCCGAAAGCCCCTCTATCCTTAGAAAAGTGGCGCCGTTAATTGTTGTGGAAATGCTGGAGACACGTGACAAGCTAAGTCTAACTTAGCTAGACCTGTGACTAGCCAAGTCTAATTAGAATGAGCCGACATCGCGATAACACAATATGGAGATTCGTATTCGTTTCGCCACTCCACTGTGAGCGAGCCCATTTAAAGTCGCGGACCGCATTCAAAAACCGCCCACTTTTTATGAATCTCCAACAGCACAACTTACAAATAATATTTTGTTCTGCTTGATTTAAGAAAAAAAAAAGGTTTCTTAATCAAAAAGGTAAAGAATTTTAGAGCACGAAATTAGTCATTTTACAGGTGAGCTAGTGGAAGTTTACCATGATGATCTCAACTTTTTTTCTCCTCAGTTTTGCCCCAGTCTCGGGTTAAAGTCATCATGATTAGAGCACGCGATCGCAGTTTCTTCATAGCAAACGCTTTTCCCGGTCTGGAATTGTGGCGGTAGTAAAATAAAAGAATAAAAAAAATTCTAGAAAAAAAAAGAAAAGAAATGAAAGACGGTAATGTATATCTTGCTCTTTTTTTTTAATCATTCTAGAGACAGAAGTGTGAGCAATTACTTGCATGGAAAGAGCCAACAGCTCTTACGTTAAAGGAGCTGTGCAACGATTTTAACGTTGAACGAGTTTGCACCTTCTGCTTTTGACAATGTCTATCTTGCCACAAAGGATACAAAACACATCTTCCTCCTTCGAAATGTTGCGATTCCGCCGCGTAATCGCGAGGCAAAAATGAGAATATTCCCCGAACTGCAACCGCGAGCGGCGGCCATGAAAACCACGCGGCATGACGTCAATGGGGGACTTGTAAAAAGATAGGAAGTTGTACAAATGCCTGCTCGATAAAAGGTAATTTTTCTATAGATCTTGTCGTTCCAATATAAATATAAATGCGTCAAAAACCTGGTGTCATCGGAAAAACTTTTATTATACGGAGTTTTAGTGGCGTCATCTGTCCGAGGTCAACAAAACCGTCAGCTCTATCTGCTACCGCCAACAGCCGCCAGAAGCCGGAGGGGGACGGGGGGCAGAGCCGGACGGGGATGGACGGACCCGGACGAGCACGTTGGCACTTTCCTCCTTTCGCCCTGTTGATCGCGCTGCGCAAGCACGTGGTCAAGTAGTCACGAGTGGGTGAGTTCTCGCTGCTCACTGATGGCTCTAGAGAGAGAGCTTCACCGGAACCCCGCGCGTCCCCCTTTCACGTGACTCGGAAAAAGGTGAAGGAGTTGAGAGATGTCCTACTTTTTTTAATAAAAACTAGGACATGCAGGCAAAAGCGGTTTTTTCTTCTTTACTTCAGAAAGGTCGAGACACACACTTCCAAATTATTTAAGCAAAACACTGAAATTTTGCACAGCCCCTTTAATGACAGACCCTTTCGGTGCAATGACACGTCACTGCGGACATTGGGTCGCTAATCCAGAGTGGATCATGAATTAGTAACACAATATGGCAGGAGAAATATTTCGTTGCCAGATCTCTGGTTTATGGTTGCTAGGCTGTCGGCATCTTCAAAAGAATGCCAAACTCTCTCAGCATAGATGGCTCTGTGAAAGCTGGTGTGCAGCGGCACCAACGACAGCGTCCGCGCTGTGTCGCGTAGTGAAGCGCTACCTGCACTACCCATCTGAGACCTCTTCTAATGCTACCTTATAGAATCTTGGCTGCATACGCGCCTTCCCGCGGCCGTGTTTCTTGATCTCGCTCGGAGTAAATGTTTGGCACCTTAAAATTTGAAAACCGACCCGCGCCCAGCATTGCTGTGGAGTCTGTACACGATTTTTCCGTCCTTCGACCTAAAGGAGTTGCTCGGAGCTCGGCTTCAATCGTGTCTCCCGCAGTTGTAAGCGGCAACGACGGCAACGCACATTGCCTTGTTTCTCGTTTATCTGCGCTGGAAGATGCCTCTACAAAGCGTTGGTGTGTTCCACGGTCCGGAAATCACTAGGGAACGACATTCACCGGTGCCAGTAATTGATAAAATATACATGAGAAGCATTTATCGCTCCTCTTATTGTCAGATTGCTCCTCGCTCGTCGATGGAACGGGTATATATAGACGGAGAGGAATTGAGATGATCGCGGCGGTTTTTGGCCGCTTCATGGACGGGGTTTGTGTTTTTAATTTGTAGGCCTCGCGTGAAAAAAGCTAGTGCCGTGTGTGACCCCGAACGTTTTGTATAGTGTTGTACTTAGGTAAGCGGACATTAATGAGAAACAAAGGTTTGCTGCTGCACAGGATATCTACGCCAGTATGGCCTTGTTCGAAGCGAAATGCTTATGCTAGGAGCCGCACCATGGCGCCACCGTCTTGTCGCACGCTTCCAATAAAGCAGCTGCGGGCCTATAGTTACTGGACGAACAAATCATCAGTATCTGCTCGTCGACGTATCCGGCTTTTGGTCGACCCGAGCGACTTCCTCTGCCGCTCTTCTTTATATTTCGTTTCACCTTAAGTCCGAGCGCGGTCAAAGCCTAGGAGACAAGCGAGCCTTCAGACGCAGCCTGAAAGCGTCAAGTCACGGCGTAGTCGCGCACTCTCTGGGCTTGATTGGATGAGCCGGCGGATGAGCACGCACAGAAAGCCGGTGAACGTCGTGACGTTGTGCTTTCGGCACTGCTTGACTTGCCTCTCGGCTCGTACCGTAGGCTGCAGTAGGACTTAATGTCAAGATGAAGTTTTAAAGCCCCTTTTTGGGGCCAAGTTGGTGGTATTGGAGGGGGCAAAGGTGCATTCCAATGTGGATTTGGTATGCCCACTGGCAGTGGGACGTGCTTACCTAGGCCATGTTCCAAGAACTTGATCTCAGTCCAGACTATAGGTTTATCACCTTTTCGTTCGAAAAACATGTACGCCTACAGCGTTGTTCCATCTCCGGTTTTCACCTGGTATATAAACTGTCGGAGTAGCTCGGATCTACTTGACGAAAAACATCGCGCGATAAGGCTCCGCCAGGCACCTTAAAATAATGTTGCATAAACAATCTGAGTGAATCGTCGACCGCAGCGACACGATGCAGTAAGTGAGAGAGAAGCGTGTAGGGGGGTGGGGGGGGGGGGGGGGGCCTTCGTTTATTTAGATGGCGAAGGGTCAGAGCAGCACCACCTAAATAAGACGAGGCCTCTTATGCTCTGAACATCATTAGCCGAGACGCGTCGCACGGCAACATAGCGTCACTTCTCGCTTCGAAGCGTTTTTGCTGTTGTTATTGTTGTTTTCAGTCAGTGCTGGGGAAGACTTTTTAAATGTGGTAACGTCTCACTGCGGCCTAAGAGGCGCCTCTCGAACGTGTCGAGGATTTCGCGTCTCCCACCAAGACGTGGCACGCCAAATTGTTCCGTGTGTGTGCGTATTCGTAGGAATGGGGCGGGGGCGTTGTGGATAAATAGATCACGTTTAATGGTAGGCTAAAGGTCGCAGTCAAACTGCTCACAGATCGTCCGAAAGACACGGTCTGCACACATTATGGCATCTGCGGACACGCGTCAAGCAAGCATGACGGCTTCATGCACGCTTCGAACAGGCACCTGCAGCCAGTAGGACCAACGTCACAAGACCGTCCTGCAAGGAAGACCTCAGGCAGTGTCTGCGGACTGCCTTCTCTACACTAGCTATGAGACCACGGATTTACGGTCTTGGATTAGTCTGCCGTCTGGCAGCAGTGCGTTAAACACTTGCCCTATGTCAAGTTCAGGATAGTTGTCAGCCGTACAACGATCCCCTGCGAGGAGGAAAAGAGAGCTCCCTTAAGCCGGGGTCACACTGCTTATACATGACACAAAAAAACAGTATGGTAGACATAAGTCACCCGATATCCGTGGTTCAAATGCCGCGCGCCAAGTTTCTCCTTAAAGTCGCTGCCATGCGGCGTTCGAAGGACGGATCTCGCGGTTACTTGCGTTCGACTCCGTTCGCAGACTGTATTTTGTATGATGAATAAGCAGAGCGACCCCGGCTTTAGGAATATCTGCGTGCGGTTTGATCTACGGTGCTCGAGGAACAATAATTTGATCTCGCCTTATTCAGCTTAGCGAGTGAAACACGGGCCAACGGTATAGCGTTCATTGCCGCGCAGTCACTGGCAAAACGGGGTGGGCTCCTTGTTATAGCACTTCGAGTCCATGATTATTACAAGACATGCCGCTCGCCCCCTTCACTGCGTAACTAAGCTCTAAAAAAAAAAAAAAAAAGAAACGTTGTTAATGATTGGTCCTCCGCTTCTCGAGATAAGTAACTCAATACAGTTCTTTTTCCCTGCTCGCTCACATGACCGCTAGATACGCTCCTACGCCGCCGGGTCGATAAAATAAATAAATAACGTCTATCGAGTATACGATGTCGTGAGCAAGGTTTCCCGACATAACGTCGCCTCACCGAAGCTTTTGAGACTTGTGCACGTAAAATCGTGCATTATGAGCCATTTCAGTCTAATGTCCTTATGTCTCTGTAGATACGCCACATGAATGCAAGCAAACATGCTTGCATTCATGTCGCGTGTCTACAGATCATTTTACCATCATGTCCTGAGTTTTTTGTATGATGTATACGAGCAATGTGAGGGTGTGGCCGTTGCATAACCGGTTTTTTTTTTTTTTTTTTTTTTTACGTTTTTAGGGAACGAGACATCGTCATTCCTTCCTCCTTCGAAAAGGAACAAAACGTGCTTACCGGAACAGCTCTTGGTGGAAAGAAAGATCCTCATTACTTCATTATACAAAAAAAAAATTACCGCGTAATAGTTGCGAGGTTGTTTATGACGCGTTACGTAGTACTTGGTCGACAAAAGGTCGGGCGTAATACCCGACCTTTTGTCGGGCATTGTTTGTGACGCGTTACGTAGCACCTGCTAAATTTCGGATTAATTTTAGATATGAATATTATCATTCACCGGACAAGTCATTGGATCCACGGGAATACCATGCACGGATTGTATTAGCGGAAACCAAACAGCGCAGGGACAAGGACAGAGTAGAAGGCGGTAGACACACACAGCGCTGTTTGTTTTCCGCTAATATAAATGAACAAGTAGCCCAATCGTCAACAAACACGGATTGTATACATTCAACTAGATTGCCTTATTATTCCTCGTATCCTCAGTATTTAATACCAGTGATGCTACCAATCTAATCACAGACTGGAACGACGCCCCCTTCAACAATCAATCTATGCAGTTGCTAACGTCTCATTCTGCTCTTAACGCTCCATATTACACAATCAGAACATACACTCTAGAAAAAGCCCGTGGGTCTAATTTCCCGCACAACACTCGGAGAGCCAATCACCGCAACTTACGGAGGCAGCTCAGCGAATGACAATGCCGAAACATATGTTTAAACCAAAAAACGCAGTCTGAGTTGTGATATTAAGCAATGCAAGGCGTGACGTTTTGCATTGCCTAATGTCACAACTCAGACTGCGTTTTTCGGTCTAAACATATGTTTCGGCATCGTCATTCGCAGAGCTGCCTCCATAAGTTGCGGTGATTGGCTCTCCGAGTGTTGTGCGTGAAAGTAGACGCACAGACATTTTTTAGAGTGTATGAAGAACTATAATCGGGCAGAGTCAGCCCACGAGGATTCGATAGGCTTAATTTTCCTAATGGCCTATACAGGGTGATCTCTGGTTATTATGGACACCCTCGTTCCCCAAAAATCGTCGATAATGTGAGTTGTCCGTAATAACAAGGCAAAAATGCTCGTATTTTTTAAGTTTGTCCTCGAATATTGTGTCCATATACACTCTAAAAAATCGGGACCGCCTGCTCTCTCGCAAAGCACTTGCTAGAGCGCTGCAGTCTACGGAGGAAGCTCGGCGAATGGCGGGGCTGGAAAATATGTTTAGACCTAAAAAGACTATGTGCTCTGTGGCACTGCGCATGACATTTCACCGTGCTCAGTGCCACACTCTAAAAAAAGCTCCTGCGTCTACCTTCCCGCACAACACTCGAAGAGCCAATCACCGCAACTTACGGAGGCAGATCAGCGAATGGCGATGCCGAAACATATGTTTTGACCAATAAACGCAGTCTGAGTTGTGACATTAAGCAATGCAAAACGCCACGCTTGCATTACATAATGTCACAACTCAGACTGCGTTTTTTTTTTTTTTTTTTTTTTTTTGTCTAAACATATGTTTCAGCATCGTCAATCGCTGAGCTGCCTCCGTAAGTTGCGGTGGTTGGCTCTCCGAGTGTTGTGCGGGGAAGTAGACGCACGGGCTTTTTTTAGAGTGCACAGCGCAGACCGTTGTTTGTTGTCTATCATGAGCCTCGTCATTCGCCGTTCCGTACTCTCTTAAAAATGCCTGCGCGCCTACTTATCCGCAAAACACTCAAAGAGCCAATCTCTGCGATCAACGAAATCAACTCAGCGAGTGATGAGGCGGAGCACCCTCAAAATGAAGTCTGCGCTGTGGCATATTACGCAATGCAAGCATGACGCTTTGCATTGCGTAAAGCCACAGCGCAGACTTCATTGTTTGATCTAAACGGATAATCCGCCTCATCATTCGCTGAGCTGATTTCTTAGATCGCAGAGATTGTCTCTGAGTGTTTAGCGGGTAAGTAGACGCGAAGGCTTATTTTAGAGTGTAGATCGCAGCAATTGGCTCTCCCAAATGCCTCGCGGAAGAGCAGACGACCTAAATATCTTAGAGTGTGTGGTATCCATATTAACGGCGGTCATATTAACGACACATGACTGCACTTTATTTTCGCTTCGGGAAAAAAATTACTACGTTGGATCTCCCTGTGAGATTTGAAATTTTGTAATTTCGTAATGTCTCTTAAAATTCATGGTTCTTAGACACAGTTTGGAACGGACATTGTGTTAGAACTTTACGTATTCATATTTCCCTCGAATCCCGTGCAAGATGTCTGATTACCTTAAATAGCCGACTTTGGATACACATTATTAAAAAAACTCATTATACAAATGATTCACTTAGCTCTTGCGAACGATGAGGGTCAAAAATCAAAGTAGATGTTCTTGTTTAGACAGGGTCAGGTCGTCGGCCTTTGAAGTGTGGCGACACTGATTAATGCTGTAGATGAGCGATTCAGCGAGTGCAGTACGACTGCTATCCTGAATTTCTAGACGTGCATCGTGCAGTAGGGATCCACGACCGCACACCGGTGCGATGCTCATTCAGATCAAAATGGACAGGGCTGGGGATTGAACCCATTCGCGACTCCAGCGACCTATAGGGGACTCCACTATCGGGTAAATATGGCGGTCGAATCCAGGTCGTGCTGTGCCATGCGCCAACTCAAAGTACAACGCTGGGGCACCAGAAAGTAAGCATTGGGCTCAAAATTGGTTCCCCCGCGTTTTATCTTCCACATTTCGAACCTGCGGCGATGTGTTGGGGTAAGCGAATTTCCAGAGGCTTGACTTTCTTCGAAGAAACGAGGAAAGGACAGCCCACTGTCCTTCCACGGTGCTGATGAACATTGACAAACGCGGAATGTCTGGTTCAAGCGGTTCCATAGGTCGCGTGCAGAGCAACCTGGGTCACAACGCGATACTACGATTACGACACAGTCACCGGTAGAACTGTTCGGTCGCGCAAACCCCCAACAACATGAAAACACGGAATCCAGAAGAGACGAGCAGAAATCGCGAAGGGACCTGTTCCGGCCAGTTCAGTGTTTTCCCGCTAGGTGCCGTTCGTTTTGCTGGAGTCGCGAATACTACTTGGGTTCTGTAGCGCGAGCTTTCACCCCACGCGCTCCGTGCTGCGATGCGAATTAACAGACTCGGCCATTAATACCTTCCGTATACACCGTCCAAGGGGGCATAAGTTTAGAAGGCAAAGGTACCAGAATGCTTAAACAAATCATCGGAGCCCAACGCATTTCTCACTTTCTTATCGCGCATTTCAAGGTTTACTTTCTCTTTGACGTTTTTAACGGGATCAGCGTGCATTAAGGATATTGTGAAACGTTTTTAAAAAAGCAATGGAAGCGTTTTTTTTTTTTTTTAGCAAGTGCCATTTAATATTATTTTTTGGCGTTTGTAATTTACGAAATAAGCGTTATTCTTTACAAGCCATGACGATTGCAGAAAAAGTTACTAAGAAACAAATAGCGTTCACACCCTCAAGTCGCAGTCAGAACAAGTGGCCCTATGATCTGGCGTCGATTAAATGCCGCCCATGTTCATCATAGCCACGCGCTGAGGTCGGTAAAGCACAGGGCACATGTTGATTTCCACACAGTGTTAAGGTTCGGCCATTCCCGCCATCGCAGCGACTGGACACGAGCCACTTCCCGAATGCTCATCGAGGCATTGTCTGTCACGGGCTCGTGTCATAGCAATTAGCTACATATTAATATCATAATTACGCGGTAATCCCTATGAATACGACGACAATGCGATCCCCGTTACTACATCATTCAGTTTCGCGAAGGAAAGGCTGAACGAAAAAGTCCGCTTCTATCCTTGAAATTAAACCGCGACAAAGAAGCTTCCTGGTCAGTAACGTTGCGTGCGATTATATACTTGGGTCCTACCAGACTTGTACACGTTACTGAAAAATAGTAAGGAATTACATTTACAATTACTCAAGGCTAAATTGTAATTTATTACAATTACAATTACCCTCCCATGAAAGTAACTGACCGTTACCCCAAAAAGTAATCCGTTACTTTCGTGGCGTTACTTTTAACATTATTGTCCTCAAGTAAGAAACAAAGGGAAGAGGGTTATTCAAGTTCTTATTCTTGCCACCTGTTCCATTTAATGACCTTGAGTATTTTGAGCTACAGCTGGCTCTCAAATGTTTTGTCAGACATTTTGCATTATCTCTTACTCAATACGTCGACTGCTACGCTGAACACCATTTGAGCTGAGGCACTGGATGGGAGTGCCATATTGTTCCTCGCGAATGCTTCATGCTCTGCAGTGAGCTTTTTCAGCGAAGCAAGGGAAGTACTAATTACCTCGAATGTAGAGCAAAGCTTCGTCCTTGCAGCCGTTGCCTGCTATTCGAGAGATTTAGTAGATCCTTCGGATACATCCGATACCCCCGATGACGGTACCCGATAACGATATGATGTATACGCAAAGACGGCGGCGAAGTATCGGATATCGTTATCGGAGTCATCGGACCGATCTACTAAAATTCTCCATTCTCTAAATCGCGAAGCTGTAGAAGTCATCAATATCCAAACATAGTTGTAACAGTAAGGTGATAATTAAATAATAAATAAGGTTTGGCTCGATATTCTTCTTGTTTTGGTTCTGAACAGTTCGAGCCTCACTTGAGACGTTGGTGAATAAAAAAAAAGTTTCCAGCATATAAATATAAGTAATAAAAGAAAAAGAAGGACACTCGTAACAACAATTAATTATAACGTCGGTTAAAACAGGGAAATGCAAATGCATGTTCGCCGTGTGTACCTTTCTTGGTGCCGTTCAAAAACGCACGGAGCACGAACCGACTGCAGTTTACTCCGGTGTTCTCCATATTGACGTCCACTGAAGCCACGGGCAGCAAAGTGTAGAGTACTAAGTAAGCCGCGCTATGGCCCCACTCACGAATTTCACTCTCTCCTCGAGCCCAGAATATCAAGCCTACGTCAGCTACCATTATGTTTTATTTGTAAAAATATCTGCTTGAGATAAGATGAGTCCTGCTGGGGCAAAACAGGAAGAAGAAGAAAGGAAGACTATTACCATTTTCTAAATGCTCGCAAAAAGCTGACTCATAAAAGGGGTAGGGTAGACGGAGCGTTGTCTCCAGTTGTGGCATTATGAAAATGGTCGGAGTCACTATATCCGAGAAGGACATTGTTAATTCTTTTCAGTGCACTTAACGCCTCGAGCTTATCGAAGAGGCGCCCAATCACTTGGTGTCCTCCTCTCCCCGTCTTCGATCGCAAAGAAAAAACAAAGGGACTAAAAAAAAGCGGAAATAACTTGCCCCCCCCCCCCCCCTTTTTTTTTTTCCGAGAATTGTTCATTTGGATTTTTTGACCTTGATGTTAGGGTCTTAAAAAAAAGAAAAGATAGATTCAGGGGCTTGGTGTTGCAAAAAAAGCTTTGCGGAACTGAAGAGTGCCAAGCCTCCCTTTGCGCTGGTCGATTCGCGTGACAGTGTCACTGCGCTCGACTTTAAAAAATAAAAAAAAATAAAAAACCTTTATTTAAAATGGGGGCGGGGGGGGGGGGGGGGGGGGTTGGTTCTGACAAAAAGAAAATGTAACGGATTACAAGGAATCCGTTACGTCAAAAAAGTAAGGGAATTACTTTAAAATTACTCTAGAAAATATGTAATTATTCCGTTACAAAATTACTGATAAAAGTAAGGGATTACAAGTAATTTCGTTACTTGTAACGGATTACGTACAAGTCTGGGTCCTACAAGTGCAAAGTAAGCTTGTAAAGATAGGGACATATTTCAACCCAATATCGTTGCATGACATCTTTAATTAGCTACCCGGTTGTTTTTCAGGATTCTTTATGCAATCCAAAGAAATAAAAATAACGCGGTCTTAAGCTCTCATTTACCATGATCATTATTCATACGAGTTCGTCATTTTACAAGTCTGATCAACGCTTTGTCTTTTAAAAATGACGCTTAAAAATGCTAAGTACCTCATGTTAATCGTGCACCATGTGTGATATGTTTTAGATCGCGCACCTAATATATATCAATTGAAAACATTGAATAAGTTATGATTTCAGAAGACGCTCACATCGCTATGCCTCATGGCGAAACATGAAAAAACTGACTTTGGAAGAACTCCATTACCGCGATGTATGCTTTGAAACTTCAATCTTGAAAGAAAGAAAGGCACGGGAGTACGAAACCGCACCAAGAAAGGTGCAGCCGAAGCAGGTGGGAGGTTTGGTCAGAACTCTCACACCCCCTTCGGAGAAAAAAAACCGCAATCACTCCCGAAAACCACGCTGATTTCGCTGCCCTTAACGAAGACGTTAGCATAAAGTCGAGGTCGTACTGCTGATAAATCATACAAAAGGCAATCCGCAGACAGTGTGTCAGGTGCGTCTTTGTAAGACATTCCTATCCGATTGGTAATACAAAATCTGCCTGCAGACACCTTCATACAAATGTGTGAAGCATAACTGCTCGTAACATGCTTCAGACGCAGAAAATTGTGTGCAACGAACAGCTTTTGTATGATGTACGAGCAGAGGGCCTGCGGCTTTCGAGGCACGTTCGCTTACCGTCTTGTCCAGTGAGAGCCAACAGTTCGCCCTCCGTGATGCCGACCCGATCGAGGAAGGCAGCGGCGCCTAGGCTGTCGGCCACTTGTCTCAGGGAGCGGTTGCCCAGGTTCGTGACAGCCGCGGCCGCCGACGTGACGGGGCTACATGCCGGACGACGCCTTGGGTCCAGCTGATTGACTTCAGGATGCTCCTCTTCAACGGGCCGCCCAGCCGGACCTCCGGGCTTTCCGGGCGAGTAAAAGGTACCCTGTCCAGGGGGCATCTGGTAACCAGAGTCGAATCCGTTGTAGCTCTTGTGCTCTCTTTGCTGGCCCGGAGGCTTGAAGAAGGTTTGACCATTGTCCTTTGCACCCAAATTGTACGTTGTCTTCGGGCTATCCGGAAGAACTCCTCCGTAGCCACCGGAGGGCCTCCTGAGTTTGTCACCGCTGAAACCCGCCTTGGACGACTGCGGGCGACCCACAAACGGAGGCAAATCGTCGGTCATTCCAGGACCCGACATATCGTATCCCTGAGGCCTGGGAAGTTCAGTTGGCGGTCGAAACGAGTGTCCCTTGCCCCTTTGCAGCGAGTAGCCACCATCCTCGGGGCTCCGGAGGCCCACGTTTGGGTTTTGCGCTATGATCGGCATATCGTCGATGTTCTGGTTGGGCAGGTAGTTTGGCCTGGACCGCTGATACTCCGCCGGAGACTGGAGCTGAGCAAAGTTTTGACCCTGGGGTCGAATGTGGTCTAGCAGCTCGGTGGGTAACCAGACGTAGAAGGCCGGGATGTCGTGTCGAGCTTCGGCACCCAAAGACCGGTCCCGCTTTGGCGGCAGGCTCCGGGCGCCACCGCTTTTGAGGATCTGGAGCTTGGACTCCGGCTTGCCGGGTGACGCGGCCGCGCGGCTCAGCACGGGCTGCCAGCCACCGGCCTCGAGACGCGGCTCGGTGAGCTGGCCGAGCGCGCCGACAACCAGAAGACAGCAGAGGGTGGCAGCTCGCGCATCCATAGCGACAGTGCGTATGCAGGCAGCGCACCCCCCAAGACGTCTTTTAACATTCGCGCTGGAGGGGGAGGGATGACCACGTGACCACTTTTTCCTGCCCGCCCGTCGTGAGACGACATCCTCACCGGGCCCTCTTGAACCTGACCCGAATCGCGCCTTGCCCTGACGTCTCCCGCGCTGGCCTTCTTCTCGGCAAACGAGGAGGAAGGCTGCGCTCTCCGCTTTCCCCCGCGGGACCTCGGCTGGCCGGCCCGGTCGCCCCCGCTCGTGCTCCCGACCGCAGGACGCTCTCGTACGGCCTCCCTCTCGTCTGCGCCAGCCTCTTACCGAATGGTTTGGCGAAGACGACGGATCGAGTGCCCCGCAATTTCGGTAGCCAGCGAGGAGAGCGCTAGATCGAACTACGCTCAATTTCGACTGATTGCAGGCAAGCCGAAGCTTGCAGCTGCACGCGTACGGCTTAGGTATTCAATTACGAGAAAGGGAGTCAGTGTTTCATAGCTGTTCTCATAGTGGGTATCATTATAGATGGATATATGTAGCTTTCATCAAAACACGACATTTCACAGAATCAGTCTCAGGAATGAAACAAACTCGCGCATGTGCGA
This sequence comes from Ixodes scapularis, assembly GCF_016920785.2. Classification (NCBI taxonomy): domain Eukaryota; kingdom Metazoa; phylum Arthropoda; class Arachnida; order Ixodida; family Ixodidae; genus Ixodes; species Ixodes scapularis. The sequence goes on from NW_024609884.1 coordinate 85,595,286, forward strand.
AACTCTTTTCGGACATGGCCGGACTAGATACGCGCTGGCTGTCCAGAGTCGCATATAGAGAGATTTTAGTCAATCGAAGGAGCGGGCAGAGCCAGGGCTTGCACTAGACGATGAAAGGGGGCTTGAAATGCTCTCTTGACCAACCAAAACCCAAAAATAATCTCCTAGCGGTGGTAGCGAGAAACAGTTTTAATAAGCGTATAAGAGTTAAATGTAGTAACTCCTCAATGGTTGAAAATATTGTGTACTTGATGTTTAGATTATGATACTTTGTTTCGCTCGGACCGAGTCTGACCGCTCGGATGGCAGATTCCCGGCCCTCGGCGCCTGGTGTACGAATTGCGTCGATCGTTCTGCTAGATTTTTATTTTGCATGAGCGTGATCCAAAAATCAAGTACCCCTATTTTCAGTCACCGAGAGTTGCTCCGGCGCACTTACTAATTTTGTTTCTCGTGACCACCACGATGGTATTATTCGCGGCTTCTGGCCACCCACATTCCAATTTCTGAAGACGCTCTGGAACACGCCCAGCCAGCTTTCGAACCATGGCGCCTCCTCATTTACCTCCTACACTTTTCAATGTATGGCCAACCCTCTCTCTCTCTCTATATATATATATATATATATATATATACGGCTCTGGCTGGTCTTACGGGCTCTCGAATGATGCATGACAGCGCCTATAATTCCAATGCAGCACTGCCACATATATAGTTGGCTGCAAGCGCCACTGGGCGGCCGGGAGCAGCGCCGCAGCGCGATCGTAAAGCGTGTTTCACATGCAGCGGTTTTGGCCCTAGAGCAGCGTGATTTCTACCGTCCCGGCGCTCTGGCCAGCACCAGGGGTTGAGCTGCACGAGCGCCGCGACGGCAGAAATCGCGCCGCTCTAGGGCCAAAATCGCTGCACGCACGCAAAATCGCACAACTATAGACATTTTCTGTGTACTCTCGTCCCCAGCAACCTAATAGGCGTATCCGGTATGGGCGATGAAAAAATAATCCAACGTTTCAACCTGCGAATAGTAACAAAATAAAGGGGAGGCAAAACGAGAAAGTGTTACGGTTACGTTTATATCCTAAATGCCTTCTATTGGCGTGGCAAAGGCAAAACAATGTTTTCGCCCATACTGGAAGTGACGTCAATTCAAGATGGCGGCGCACTTGCAGAAAAGGTCTGTACTCGAGGAGAACTTTCTGTGGCTATGCATGCAGTCAAAGGCAGAGGAGCGCGTGCTTGGGACCCTTTCCGTTCATCTTGCTCGGTCTGATCACAATAGACCGATCTCACTAAGCGTTCCATGCATGCGTGACGCCGCCATAACTTTAGTTCGAAGGAGGCAGGCGCCGGTTCAGGAGACTAGCTCGTGCAGACCCTCAGTGGGGTTATCGCTCATGCAGAAAGACTAAATTTCTTGCGACGCATGGTGACAGTGGTGGCGTAATAAAACTGGCTGTGAGATGGGTCTATCTTCTTGGGGAGCACACACATCTAGCTTTAACTTTCTGCTATTCGGCGCAGATGCCGACTCTTCGAAAGCAGGTTCTCTTCTGGCTTTCTTGGGTGCAGGCATTAAGTTTTACGAAGGCCCATCGAACACCGTGAGCACGGATCCAGGGACAGCTTCTTTGTGTGGTATCCCGGTACATAATCCTCCGGTTTAAAGTGCCTGCTGCCCACAACCGTAAAAGGAGATTTATCATTCGTAACAAGGTTCTCCCTTGGTATCCTCTCCTTCCACTGAGTTCTTAGCGATTCATCGGTGGGCAGCTGGTGGAAAGGCAAGCCAGAAGTCTTCCCCGATGTCGACTTGCAATCCAGGACGTAACAGTAAAGCATTGAGTGACGCAAAACAGAACCCACTAACGGCAGGGTGGAACAGCGAGAATAATTGGGTCATAGTGCCTCCGTGTAGAATGATCAACGATGCACATTCTTTCACCTGTGATGGAACAGGCAGTTCGTAAAAGAAGAGCTCGAATCTAGTCCGGCCGTGTCCCTTACACTGCGAGTCAATCAGCTTCACGTGCATGCTCTTGCTCGGATGGTGCGCCAGCCGGGATGTCATTCTTGGAATTCAGCAATGCTGCAGTTCACATCTAGGTTTTATAATGGGGCTAACTTTCCATCAAACCACGCTGCAATCAAATTCTAATATGGATGATTTACGGTGCAGTACGCGATAAAAACAGTTGAGTGGTGCTCGCCTATCCGTTCGGCAAGCGACGGTAGCTGGCCGTCAAGCTCACCAACATCTAGAAAGGCAGCTGCCAGAAGCGCTTAAAACTCGTGTGCGGCTTTTTATTCAAGTTCCCGCCCACAAGTAAAAAAAGCTTTATTTTCATTAGTATACTGGCAAGGGAAGCATTTTCTATACTTCGTTTAAGCAATTAGGACCGAGCGCGGCCGATGTTATGAGCCGAAGGGCCAATCAAACAGCGAAAGAGGCACAACGTCATGGCGTGCTCTCTGCAGTTGATAGGACTTGCCGGTATTTGCCGTCTCTCTGTGCGTGCTCCTCCACCGGCTGGTCCTATCAAGCGCAGAGAGCACGCCATGACGTTGTGCTTTTTGCGCTGTTTGATTGGCCCTTCGGCTCATAACATCGGCAGCGCTCGGACCGAAGCTGAAACGAAGTATAGCTGGGCTAACTCAGAGAGCCCTTGAGATGGAGTTTTAAAAAATGGGACTGCCAAAATGCGATCGCCGCTAGGACAGTCCATACGAAAACTACGTTTCATGTACGAATATAATGTTTCCGGGTTTTAACGTTCAGCTGAGCCACGCCATACTCCACAAAAAAGCCCGTGCGTCTACTTTCCCGCACAGCACTCGGAAAGCCAAACACCGCAACTTACGGACACAGCTCGGCGAATGGCGATGCCGAAACATATGTTTAGACCAAAAAATGCAGTCTGAGTTGTGACAGTAAGCAATGGAACACTTCACGCTTGCATTGCTTAGTGTCACAACTCAGACTGCGTTTTTTGGTCTAAACATATGTTTCGGCATCTTCACTCGCTTAGCTGCCTCCGTAAGCTGAGGTGATTGGCTCTCCGAGTGTTATGCGGAAAAGTAAATGCACAAGCTTCTTTTTTTTTTTTCTTTTTTTTTTTTTAGAGTGCACTTGCCAGGTTTTTTTCTGTAGATCACAGTAATTAGAAAGTGTTAGCAGAGCGTGTTTGCGCCCATGACACCGAATAGGTCACACCCTACGCTCTTGGAAATGGCTGCGTACATACCGTTCCGCGGTGCGCTCGGAGCACGAATCATGGTCCCACTTTACTAAGCTGAGCCAGAGAAAAGGCAGAGCCTTTTCGCGCTCCAAGGGCCGAGCAGTCTCCGGGGCCAAAAAAAAGAAGGGGTGGACACCTCTTTGTAACTGCAGCTGAATAAAGATCAGAGCATGCTCTCTTCTCCTCCTTACTTGTTGAGCGGATAAAAAAAAAAAACTAATAATTGGTGTTCCTACTTCTTTGCGGGGAAGTGAGTGCGCAGACATTAGTGAGCATGCGTTGTAAGCTTTGCCGATCACTGTTACCCCAGTTTAAAAAACAATAAATGATGTTTCTTCCGGACGGCCCTCTAATATCTTTTAGATGTCATTGAGTAATAGTAAATAACAAAATAGATACGATTTTTTTTATTTTCAAATGACTAGGCTTTTGTCAGTCACCATCCGTGGCCTAAAGCAAAAAGTAACTCCGCCACTTTTTTTTAAATTTTTTTAGTAGGGCTGGAAGTGTCCCTAAATTACAAAGTAATATTTATGTGTGTGCTTTGTGTAGTTTTGTAAATATCTTGCTTCAAAGTTTTCTTTCGAATGTGTACTTCAATACTGAAATTGCCTGCTCGAGAAACGCCAACTCTGGTGCTCACCTGCGTGGCTCACGTCATGCTCGTATCGCAAAACAGCGAGGCGTACGTCTGGCCCAGTGGCAGGAGCGGTCGCGACTCCAGCAAAACGGACGCCACCAAGCGGAAAAACCGGGAACCAGCCGGACCAGGTCGCTCCGCGCCCCTCCGCGTCTCTGGTGGCTTTCACGGCTGACAGGTGTTGTCAGCGCGGTGGCGAACAATGTAATTTGACGAAGGTTCGAAAATTCTTAAGTTTGCCTGAGTGTTCATTAGTGTAGTGAAGCCTCAGTTGATTGTTACCGTCCAACACATCTTTGAAAGCCCGTTCACTCCACAGCGCACGTCCGCGTGCTTACGATTTCTTGGATGGGGAGGAATCACGGAAAAACGTTTTGATTTCTTGTCTCTCTCGTATCACATTCAAAGTGACGACTACTTGGTAACTGATAAGGGGTTTCTTTATAATGATGTGCAACAGTGGAATGAGGACGACGGACGAGGTGTTTCACTGGAGGGAACACCAATTAATGTTCAAATCAAGTGAATGGGAAGGTTCGATAGCCGCTTTTCTTGAGTTTTGAATTGTGTTCGATAAGCTTCAAGTTCGAGCCACCCACTCCGGTCGGTGCGTTGGCTATTCACCTTGGCTGCTTTTCGCCGAAAAAGCCTCTGGACCACACTGAAGGAGTTGGGCTGATTTCGCAATTACTTTATTCAAGAAAACCTTCTCGCTGCATATGATTAATGAGGGAAATTATCTGCTTTCAAAAGGTGTTGGACGCGTCTCGTAAAGTTAGGAGCTCTCACGGCATTAGGATCTATCGCGCCTTCAATATTTATATTATACCCCCGTCGAAGCCAGCAGCAATATACGTCTACATTGCTCGGGTTGACCGGCAACAAAAAATACTCATTTTCTCCGTTTTGTTTCGAAGTCAAGTTCAATGCAGAGGGGTTCTGCGTGAATCCCCGATGAAAACTCTCTTCAGTTTGTCCGCGTTCATCTCCGTGCTACCGGCTAGGACCATTTGGCTAAGTTTAAGCAGTATCTCTCTTTCTGTCAAATATACTTTCATTCAGTAGTTCACCTAATAGCTAGTAAACTAAGCTCATATTTCAACCCAAGGAATATACTGATATCGCTTTAGTGGGACATAGTACGTCAAAATGACTTCACGATTTATTACTAAAACCTGAATTGAAATACGAGTATCAGCTGCTTAGTGGGGCGCTAGAGGGTTAACATGCTCCTTGGCTCAAGAAGCGCTTGCTTAATTTTTTAAAATTTTCTGCAGCCTGTGTTGTTGACCGAGCAGAGACTTCTGGAGCTGTTTCTTAAACGCGGATACGTACAAAAGCTCGATTTCGCGGACAGATAAATCGCATGGTCCAGACATGCGAGTTAGCTGAAAATTACTCTTTGTAGAACAATTCTGTAGTCATCGCCGCTTTCCTTAGATGATCAAAACTAATTAGAGTCTGTTACCGTCTCTCCGGAGCCCGTAGTTTAGGTTTTGAACGAAATCTCCGAAATGAAAGTTTGACATGAACAAAAAACACCAGGAAAACAAAACTATGCTTTGCAAGTTTATGCTCACCGGCTACACTTAACCGTCTCAGTTCAAATACCTATAAAATTAAGCATTAAATAAAAGAAACTCTGTTAAATTGAATGCGCCACCCGTTCAGGCGGCCCGGCCGAGCCGACGCGACCTGGACCCAGCCTCCATGTTTGTTTGGTGGTGGCGCCCCCTATAGGTCGCTGGAGTCGCGAATAGTTGCCTCACCGGCGGATAGGGGGGCTGCAGCACTTGCCGCCATTGGGTGACTTTAATTTGGTTGATTCCGGTTTCAGCGCGCTCACGGCTATGCGGGTATTTTATGTCACTTTCGCTTAATGTTTTTATGTAACCATGTGTCGTTGTAGCGTGCAGCTAAGAAAACAGCGGTATGCAGAGCCACTTTGAGAACTACGCAGTGGTTTCGTGTAATAATTGTTTACTTTTTTGCGAGTACCTTATGTTGGATCTAGTGATGTTCGTCGTTAAAGAGTAATACAAGAAACATGTTCCTCCTCAGCTTTCATCCTCAACTCAAAAGCGAAATGAGAAATCACGTGGTCGCGACGTGCTTGGGCACCGGAGGCGATGACTCCAAGCTTCCAGCGTGCTTTTTAAGCACACCATAGAACTTGTCATTCGCAAGTGATGATAAGTTCCGTCACGGCACTCATTGGCCACGCACGCGAATCCAAATATTTATCGACGAAATGATTTTTGACGAGCGCAAACGTCCGAGTGACGCAGTTCTCGTGTCCAATGCGTGAGCTGCGTGCGGCTGAGGTGCTTTGGGTACCGAGGATGTATCGCAGTAAAAAGGCGAAGAGCTTTCGAAGGAAAGGAGGCAAGAAATAGTCCGCTATATTTTCAAATTTTCATAACAAAAAGCAGGTGTTTGGCTTTCTACTAGTTTTCTTTTGCCCCACTAAACGATACGCGATTACCGTATTTACTCGGGTAATAGCCGCATTGTTTATGAAAAAAACCTGAAGGTTCGCTTTTCCGCGGAGCATGCTGATTGCTAATCACCGCGATCGACAGCATGATTCCAGCGGTTTACAAGACAAAGATAATGTCTTCTTACAAATATACCAGCTGTGCAGATTGCATTTGTATGGAGACTCATGTTCTAGATATATTTATTCGCTATGTTATTTATGTGCAACGCGATGATTGTCTGTATATGTGCTTTGCGGGAAAGTAGAGACAACGGCCTTGTTCAGAAATAGTGCGGCTATTACTCGAGTAAATACGGTATTAAAATCCAAATCCCAAATTATTTATCCCAGCATAAAATTAATTTTATGGCCTCTTTAATTTCAGGCAGGTTCGACGGCGAAACGACTGAACACCGGGAAGGTTCCCATTTTCTAAGGCCGCACCCCCTGACCCTAGTTTACAGAAAATAATTAATCAATCAACCGACTAATGCATTGATGCATAGTAAGAAAGTAGGTCGACAACCTTATTAACAATCGGCTGAATCGCAAACAAAAAACACATGAAATCGAAAGTTTACTGTTTGATTTTCGTGAACACCAACTTTTTGTGAATTTCAGAGGCAAGAAATATCTTCTGTAATGACGCAGATAGTCTTACGAAAAAATGTAATATTGTCTCGGACTGCTTTTTTAAAGAAATTAATTACTCGAGAACTAATTTGATAGATCTTAGGCCGAGTGGAAAGTTTCCTTAAAGGGGCGATGCAACGATTATTGTATTTTGCGCTAATACCGCTTATAACGAATCCCTGACGTTAATGACCAGTAAAATAACCGTTCCTTTTTCACCACACGCAATCGAAGTCGCAGCAAAAAAATAAAGAAAACGAGCAAAGTTCCCCCCCTCAACTCGCAGCCAGAACAAGCGGCCACGTGACCTGGAGCCGATTATATGCCGCCAATGTTGATCATAGCCATGCGCTGGGGTTGGCAAGGCACAGGACACGCGCTGCGTTCCAGACATTGTTATGGTTCGGCTGTTGTCGTCATTGTAGCGATTGGACACAGGACACTACCCGAATGCTTCTCAAGGTATAGATTATCACGAGCTCAAATCGAGTGCCGACGCAATGCTCGGGTCCAATCTATGAGCCGCATTCAAATATCGTCACTGGGCGGTACTGCTACCGCCCAGCTACGTCATCAGGTTTTGCGAAGGAGAAATTGAATGAAAACACTCGGTTTTGTCTTCGAAATTACAGCGCAACAAAGGAGTTTGTTGGTCAGTGGCGTTGCGCGTGAGTATCCTTGAGTCCCACTAGTGCCAGTAAGCTCGTGTAAAGTGAAAAACATTTCAATTGAATATCGTTACACCGCCCCTTTAACAATCGACAAAGCTAAATATCTCATTAACAGCCTTTCACAATATTGACGTTAGAAAATAAACTATTTTTTATGGACATTTGCTCATGACACGCTCAGGATATCAGATAAGTGAGAAGCCCGTCAAGTGAAGTCGGACATTTGTCTTGCGCAAAATTCACCAAATAAAATTAAAGGGCTCTAGGGAAGTGACCTCCGGTAAGTTTGGCTGAAGTCAAATGCTAGGCACCACTTCATGAGCCCGTGACGTACAGACCTCTATTGAAGCAGATGCGTTTTGTACATTGCGGCGTCGCCAGCCACTAAAAGTAAATCGCTATCCGGCATCGACAACGCTGCACCCTGCTGATTTCTATGCAGACGGCTTCTTTTTTGCATCACGTTGCGGGTCCTATACACTATTTCAATGTTTACAAATACTCAGCCCATCCTGCGATCTCCTCAGCCCCGAACGCGCATAGTCGTTGCTTCCAAAAGCGAGCAAATGACACGCCATGAGCACGAACACTGAAAATGGAACCGGCCACGGGCTCTTTTTGGGAAAGGTCTATTAGCGCCGAGAGCCTTCGGTGGCGTCCTCTTATAGGAAGTTTTCACTGGCGGCCATAGCTGTGTACGCGACTGCTGAGCGCGTGCAGATGGCGAGCTTCCATGGTTCCTTTGGAACGTGCATCTCCCACCATCATGATTGCCGGTCTTAGCAACCTATTAATATGGGCTCGTTATGAGCATGCGCTCTAGACAGCACCCACAAATATGGCGTCCAGTGAATACTCCTTATAGACGCTTTAATCACGCGCCAGATTGAGCCGCCATAGCCGACCTTCTCTTGTTTTACCGAAATGACGAGTCACTGAAGCGGGCATTGACGAGTCTCCACAGAGGCCTATGCAGGGGAGAAGGACGCAGTATAGCACCTAAAGTGGCGATAACGTGCCCTGCAGTGGCAATGATAAAGTGAAGCGAACAGAATAAGAGGAAACAAGAACTGAAGGTCGGTTATGGCGCCGCCCATGCACAGCTGCTTGAAAGCGTCTATAGTTTCCATTCGTGACGTCACGACTAGGATTTGCCTCGCCGTGACGTCACGAGTTGTTACCCTGACTAGTTACCATCAGTTGCGGCGACAAGTTCGATGGTGTCTTTAACAAACAAAGTGGAAGCTAGGAGACATCGCATTCCGAAACTAACACCGCCGAAGTTGACAGTCTGACAATGCTTTTATGCCCGTGGCTTGGCCAATCGGGGAAAGCTGACCGCAGCGACGCTTTTGGTCGCGCACTTCGCTAATAAGCTGCGAGCTGTTTTGGTGACGCCCTCATACGGTTCCCTCTTGTAGCGTCATTACCCTGTGAACAGCAAGTTCGATGGTGTTTGTAATGAGCATGGTGGAAGCTTGAAATCATAGCGCTCCAAAACCATCACGGCCAGCACCGTCTAAATTGAAGTTCTTACATTCCTCTTATTTCTGTCGATGAGAAATCCTTTGCCGACGTCAAAGTCAGCATTCGGCCAATCGTGTAAGGCCGACCACAGCGACGCTTTCGATCGCGCACGTCGGCAGCACTCTCAATATACCTTTTTGCTAAATTACTAAAGCACCAAGAAGCATGCTGCGAGTGTAGTTACACGCGATGCACCTGCTGGTGTCTGCAGCCGTAACTCTTCTAAACCAAAAGCCCCAAACAAAAGGCATCTTGCACGCGCCTTTGTCAACGCCTTATTCTGATTATGTACTTAAAATCTTTTATACGGGGAAGGTGATTGTGTGCGCCGCGTGTACCTACATTCCCAACATTCTCCTTGATGATTGGGTAATTTAGCATTGGTATATTAAGCCTCCTGTGACCTTTTTTCACCGAGATAGTCCAGACGTTTGTGTTGAAATGGTTGACATAAATCAAATAAATTCCACCTGCTAAAAAATTATTGAAAGCACTTGAATAACTGCAGACATGGGAACAAGTACGGTGTACAGTTTTTTTTTTTTTTTCATGAACAGGTTAAGCGACGTTTTACGCCGCAAAATCGATTAAGAAGGACTAACATATTTTGGAGTAATATCATGAACAAACAAACTGCCTGATGTTGACGATTACGAGGATCAAATAGAATGGAAATTAAAGGTTCGTTGCCTATTTCCACGAGTTCACCCATACTATATGAAGCAATTATCGATTACGTTAAAGACGCCAAGCGAAATGCTTTTAGGAAAAACACCTTTCGCTGACTATTTTTCTTATTTTAATTGAGATCCTAAATGCACGATTATAAATGTACATTAAGCTACTGATTTGGATAGTCGCGTCATTATCACTGAGCAAACTTGTCGTCATAAGTAACTGGGCTCAATATGCGCCAGGGATAAGCTGATTCCAGTGCTTCACACCCGTACAGGATACGCGTGATTCCTCACACGTATCCTCTACACCGACATTAAAAATAGTCAAAACGTGTTACACAATGAATGGTAGAAGTTGTGCACATATTAAGCAGTAGATATAAGTATCAGACGACAATTTACAAAGTCAGGCGAGAAATGCGGCGAAAGGAGACGAAAAACACGAATTCGAGCGCCTTCGCCAAGGCGCGGAGAGGAGAGTGGAGCGACGAGTTCAAGTAACGTTAAGGCGGCCGCGTCACGTGATTCCACAATGGCAGCTCCCATACGACCGAGTCTGAAAAGGTCTATAGCTTGTTTACTAGTTTGCTTTTTAACTATTCAACATTTGTAGCAAATGTTCGTAACAAAATAAATTAGTTGTTAGTTGTTTATACTGTACGAGTTTAGTCTACCCGAGTATGGCGGCAATATTATACCCACCGTATCCGAGCAATATAGCCAGTGCGGTGCATCCGCTAGCCTGGGGCTTTTGACGTGCACCACGAAGAACTGATACACGACCGCACTCCGGTACAATGCTCATCCAGATCCAAACGGGCAAGAGGGGACATTGAACCACGGCCGGACTGGAAGCGCGCGCTTCCAGTCCGGCCGTGATTGAACCTGCAGGATCCCTGGGCTCTACAGCGCGAGCTATCGCTACACGTGCTTCGAGCTGCGGTGCGCTGTTCGCAACTCGAACACCCTATTAGCGCCGAGATGTTTCGGTGGCGCCCTCTTATGGTTTCCCTCCGTGATGTCAAGACTGGGATTTGCCTCGCCGTGACGTCAATAGTTGTTATTCTGGCTACTTACCATCGGGTGCGACGACGAGTTCGATGGTGTGTTTAAAGAGCACAGTAGAAGCTAGGAGCCACCGCAATCCCAAACTAACACCGTCAAAGTTGACAATCGGACAGTGCTCATATATGCCCGTGGTTTGGCCAATCGTGGAAAGTAAAGCCCCTCGATGTGTTTATCAAGGGGCTTTAGTGGAAAGCTGACCGCAGCGACCGCTTTTGGCCACGCAAGTCGCTAATACACATTTCCATAAAATCATATAAGGGCGCGTTCATTGCTGTGATTGCGTGTTTTGCACGGGCACTTTCTGGGTGGCCGCAATTGCAAGCGAGTGCTGGCTGGTCTGTGATTTAGCACGTGTGGACTGTGGGTTGTGTAAACAGTAGAAACATCAATTCACCGATGTTTGTTCGCAAAAAAGCTCGCTACCTCCCGCTATCAGCGGACCCCTGCGCGCTTCGGGTTTTCTCTTCATTTTGTGTCACATCCTTTTGTTATTTGTACTACGTTATACAAAGCGCTCAGGTCCTTACAAACGTATAACAGGTACTTTTCCGAAGAAAAATCTTCTTACCCGATCACTGTCCATTTCTGAAGAATCTTTTTACCCGATCACTGTCCGTTGCTACCGGAAGTCTACTAGGGAACCAAATAGTGTGGCACCCTCGTGGTACCAACTCCCGCCTAATGCGATGAATAGATGGCGGAGATTCAGTGCCAAGATGACGGAAAAGAGATCCGCGCCAGCTTGCTGACGCTGGCTGATCTGTGTGCTAGAATTAATTTATTCGGCTACGAATTGGGAGCTGTCAGAGCAGGAGCACATCGCAAGTGACGGAGATGTTTACGTGTTAAGATAAATATCATGTTGATTTTTAAAAGTTACGAAGCGGAGCACAACAATTCCTATTATAATGCAATCGCTGTTTTCGTTAAAACTGCTGATGCACGAGCTTGCCCATCCGAACATGGAGTAACCAAGGCCGGCAGTCCCTGCACCGTCTCCGTCGCCGTTCCCCGCTCCTCTGGTTCTTCATTCGTCCGCGAGAGGGCGTGGGGCGGGCTGGAGTTGAGAATACTCGGGGACAACTTTTCTCGGCATTTCCGAGAAGAGGAGGCGAGCTCGCGCACAGCTTTGGTCGGCTCTCAAAATTGGAGAGGGCACGCGTGCCCGTACCTTTGACTGCACTTCCAAGAAAAGTTGTCCCCGAGTATAACAGACTCCGCCACCAATCCCTCCAACGCTCATGAAGTTACCGGTCAAAAGTGAGCGCGCAGTTATGAATAATAGAAAAGAAAGTGAGCGTTTTCTGCCAGAGCAAAGCGTTCAGCATGGCTGCATCTGTATCGCGATATTTCCGTTTCTGATGCTCGCAGAGCCAAAATTTATTTGCTGCCCTGAAGCAATTTAAGCAGCGCTTCATAGATCGTGCCCTAGAACTTCGCTTTGCTAGCGGCACCTCGGTGCAGTCAAGATCGCACGGTTGTTTGACAATAAATGTCAGGAACATGTGGTGTACGATATATAACGTCAATTATTTGATTCGGTTACCTCGTTTGTCGGAAAAACCACTACGAACGCTGTCGCACGTCACGTGCTCTGCTGCGTCATTCTTGCTGCCCTGTCAGGAGCAATTATATTGGAGTGATGCTCGTCTAAAGCCGCTGTATAAACCAGGACCTCAGCTAATCTTGACGCGAACACTTGGAGCATTCGGAGTGGCGCAGAGCACAACGAAAATTTCTTTTGTTCATCCTTCGTAATGACAATCAGTGGTCAAAACAAAGCGGGATAGTTGCAAACCCACAGCAGAGCGTAGCGTGCTCGACCTTGCAGAACGACGCCAGTGCCTCTGAGCGAGCAGCGAGTCACAACGATCTCTCAAGATCACTTACCACCGTAGCAGCTCAGAGGGTAACACCCTTACAAAAATATGTATGGACACTTCTAGGACGTTCTATAGATCAGCGTCCATAGGGAGGACAAAAGGCGTCTATAGGCGGACCACGACCTCTGTTGCCTCCGTGAAGTCGTCCTATGGCTGCCTTATAGAATATTGGCCAACGGACGTTCTATGGAAGTCCTATTCTATGGATGATGTGTGGTCATCCTATACCCTCTCCATGGCAAGGCGCCATATAGAGTCCATAGGGACACTATAGGGTGTCTACACAGGGTCTTTACGGTGTCTATAGGGTGGCTTTAGAAAACCCATACGAAGTCTACAAGGAGTCTCTAGGGAGTCCACAGGGAAGCCATACAAGGTCTACACAGGGTCCTCATGGGGTCTGTAGAAAAGCCATACAAAGCTCTACAGGGAGTCGCTACAGGGTCCGCAGAGAAGCCACTCAGTCTGCAGGGGGTCTGCTATGGGGTCCGCACCGACCAACGTTTCTAGAGCAAGTCAGTTGGGAAACGGCTAAAGAGCTTGCTCTAAAAAAGCGGCACCGATCTGTACTCGAAAACCAAACTAATTGCGATCGCAACGCCACCATTCCACCCGCAGCGGCCACTCGGATAACTGCACGACTGTGTGTGTTGGTTTGGGACTATCGATATTCGACAGCATGTGACTGTTCTGCTTGGGCTTTGATCGGCCACTTTGGCGCCGAAACATATACGGTAGAAGAGGGGTTTCAGGGATGCCAACCTCCGACTCCCAGGCGGACACGCCGCGAATTGCCACCGAAGTTAGGACGCACCCAAGTCGGGACGCGCTACCTGAATTCGCCGGTGAGGCATGGCTGTAAAAAACAAATTAATTGTGCCGCAAAACCCTGTAAGCTAAAAGTGTATGCAAACATCACGCTCTTGTCAGTTTGTACTGATCTCCAATAAAGGGTTCCACAAAAATAGCTTTTCCCCATTTGTTTTTACGCAAAAACGTGCTCTGTAAAAGTCATTTTAAAGAGTGTAGGGTCCTTAGGGGTCTGCAAAGAAGCCATACAAGGTCTATAGGGAGTACGTACGGGGTTCACAGGGAAGCCATACAGGGTCCACAGGGAAGCCATACAGGGTCTACACGGGCTCCTTATGGAGTCTGCAGAGAAGCCATACAGGGTCTGCACGGAGTCCCTACGGGGTCCATAGAGAAGCCACTTTAAGCGATGGTGGTACCGCGGTGTGAGAATCGCACTCCCTAGCTCCTGGATGTTTGGCATCATAATAAAATGGCTTGCCTACACTTTCCTGACGTGAAAAAAAAATAAAGTAAGTCTCTGATACTGCGCGTATATAGCAAAACTACAATTACTTACGCGTCGCGCGCAGACCCAGCCTAGTATACCGCTTTGTAATGACGATCATCCAGATGACCGCAATTTGGATAGGCACCAGTGCGCCCACTTTGGGTTGTGAAAGTTGCGAATATCTACGGGGGCCGCAGCGACCCACATACACCTACCTCCCACTGAGAAAGTAAAAACATTATTCCGGCACATACTAAACACTTCCATCTCCACAATGAGTGTACCCTGAGGTTGGATATGCCTCTAGACATCAATGTAACACATTGATACCCGGAACTTAATTAACAACTCTTTAACTCGGACACCTCGCTACACCTAAAGAAAACGTCTACCCGTCATCACTTTGTTAATGCCCCAATATATAGCTCACACCATAGAGAGGCAATATGATGACCATAGACTCACCGGGACCATAGAACGGAAATAGGAAGGAATGAAAAACTTTTTCTTTCGCGAAGATCTCTATTGCGTTTTTGTGTCCATTCTGTGGCAAACCAATGGTACATAGACGGTCTAAGAACTGTCTACAGGAATCCATAGGATGGACAAAGAGGTAATAGAACGGCAAAAGTATGGATATAGGACGTCCATACATATTTTTGTAGGGGCATCAGTCAAAAGTCGAACCAAAATGGACTGATATCGATTCACGGAGTCTAAATACGAGCACTAAAATATCACACTAATCGGAAACTGCTATCCACTCTAAAACCGGTATTAAATGTCTACCACCAAATTCTCAGAAAGCATTCAGCGGGTTGACTGTTTGTCAAGCAACCTTGTGCCCCGACTTCATTTTGAGTCTCAAGGAGGTCACTTGTTCGTACTGACACTTCTTTCGCCGTGCTTTTCTGCTTCGTTTTCAGCCGACCCAGCGGATGATTTCTGCTTTTTATATTATGTTTTACGGCCGTCATTCATAAGAGCTCCTCAGTGATTGCGCACGAAGATTATTGACTCCATGCTCACTCAAGCCTGTCGTGGTGGAGAAGTGCAAAGAGCCCAAAGTACCGGCATCGTTGAGCAATGCCGAGAACGCCTTGCTGCGCTGTGAGTTGCGCAAGCAACCCGTTGTGCAACCCGTTGTGCACCCCGTTGTGCAACCCGGACGTGCGTTTTCACCACTTCCCCAGAAACTGTTGAGCAAGATGTGGTTCGCGGCCATTTGACAGAGATTTCGTAAGGCCGTAGCCTCCGAAACCTTCACTGGCGGCCGTAGTTGACTTCGACCCTGCCCAACGCGAGCTTCCACAACGCTTCTTCAACGTGCATTGCACACCAACAAGGTTGAAGTTCTTCTCGGAAGATAAATGGGGGCGATTATAGCACCTAGTAAATACCTACTTATCACGTCGAACTCATTTTTTGGTGGGCAATGTGATATCTACGAAGCAAAGCAATGAATTAGCCATAGCAACTTACCTGACTGATCGAAACTGCACTCGCGACTAAACCAGTCGTACGTTTTGCGATACCGCGATATTGGCGATACTACGGTGGCTAGAAGGGCAGGTGTCAGAATCGGCGAGCGGGAGAAGGAGCAGTCGGCCAGGATGCAGTGGTGGCGCTACAGTCGACACTGAGAAGCGTCGTCCACTCGCGTCCGATGCGATTCGGCTGCTTTCTGTCCCCACGAGGAAGTATCGGGCGCCATCTGCGCTTCTTGAAATACTTTTCAAAGTTAAACTATGTTGATTTTGGACTTGTGGTTCACGTAACACAGTAATAAACCTGCCGACGCTTTTGTCGTCGTCGTCGCCTTCGGAAACGGCGAAGAGGGAAGCGTTCTCCTCTTTCTTTCTCGTAGAAACGTACCCCGTGGTGCATCCGGGAACAAGGCAATATGTTTGCCGTTTTGTCATCGCGGTAGTTTGGACGCATGGGGTAATTTTTTTCAGGAAGAGCACCACGAATGAGCACGTCGATAAGCGCGCCCCCTATCTTCGTTATGATACACTCGCGCGCAGCAGCACACGGAGCAACCACTCAGTTGGGAGACCGTCTTATACCCGTGCCACACGGGCAACTCGAATGCCATTTACACTCTAAAAAAAGCCCGTGATGTCATGTCATGTCTTGAGTCTTTTGTATGATGTATACGAGCAATGTGAGAGTGTGGCCGTTGCATAAGCGTTTTTTTTTTTTTTTTTTTTTTACGTTTTTAGGAAACGAGACATCGTCATTCCTTCCTCCTTCGAAAAGTAACAAAACGTGCTTACCGGAACAGCTCTTGATGGAAAGAAACATCCTCATTACTTCATTATACAAAAAAAAATTACCGCGTAATAGTTGCGAGGTTGTTTATGACGCGTTACGTAGTACTTGGTCGACAAAAGGTCGGGCGTAATACCCGACCTTTTGTCGGGCATTGTTTGTGACGCGTTACGTAGTACCTGGTAAATTTAGGATTAATTTTAGATATGGATGTTATCATTCACCAGACAAGTCATTGGATCCACGGGAATACCATGCACAGATTGTATTAGCGGAAACCAAACAGCGCAGGGACAAGGACAGAGTAGAAGGCGGTAGACACACACAGTGCTGTTTGTTTTCCGCTAATATGAATGACCAAGTAGCCTAATCGCCAACAAACACGGATTGTATACATTCAACTAGATTGCCTTATTATTCCTTGTATCCTCAGTATTTAATACCACTGATGCTACCAATCTAATCACAGACTGGAACGACGGCCCCTTCAACAATCAATCTACGCGCAGTTGCTAACGTCTCTTATTCTGCTCTTAACGCTCCATATTACACAATCAGAACATACACTCTAAAAAAAGCCCGTGAGTCTACTTTCCCGCACAACACTTGGAGAGCCAATCACCGCAACTTACGGAGGCAGCTCAGCGAACGACCGTGCCGAAACATATGTTTAGACCAAAAAACGCAGTCTGAGGTGTGACATTAAGCAATGCAAGCGTGACGTTTTGCATTGCTTAATGTCACAACTCAGACTGCGTTTTTTGGTCTAAACAGATGTTTCGGCATTGTCATTCGCTGAGCTGCCTCCGCAAGGTGCGCTGATTGGCTCTCCAGGTGTTGTGCGTGAAAGTAGACGCACAAACTTTTTTTAGAGTGTACAACGAATGACATTTGAACGATCGACCAATCAGCGCGCGACACTCCGAGCGTGGGGCGTTCCACGCGCGACAGATCGCGAGCCGATTCGTTGATCACACGAATGTCATTCATTGTAAATGGCATTCGAGTTGCCCCATGTGGCACGGGTATTAGAGACTGCTCTGAAAAAGTGGCACCGATCCGTACTCGAGAACCGAGCAAATGGCGATCACGACGCCGCCATTTCTCCCGCAGCGGCCGCTCGAGGAACTGCTCGTGACTTCTAATTTGGCTTTAATCGGCCTTTTTGGCGCCGAAACAGATATGGTGTAAGAGGCAGGTGTTCTGCTATCGGATCTCAGTGACCACTTGCCCATTTTTTTTCACACCTTATTCAACACAGCTTAAAGAACCCTGAAGACCTGAGCCGATTATGTCATTAATGAGGACAAAATTATGTTGTTACAAAGTTTAGTAGTGGAGGAAAACTGGAGCTTCGTTTTTCAGTTGGATGATCCCAATGGAGCATACAACCTCTTTTAGAGCGCAGCTCTTAGGCGCCCGTTTCCGGCTTGAGCGCCGTCGGCGTCGGCATCGCCGTCGGTGTAACCGCGTGTTGCATGCAACCTAGGTTGCATGCAGCCCGCGTTGCATGCAACCCGTCTGCGTCAGTGTAACCCCGTGTTGCATGCAACCCAGGCTCCATTTAGCCCAAATTGCATGCAACCCGCTGGAGTTGCCGGGTTGCATGCAACCCGGCGACGCCCCCGAGTTTACGTGACACCCCTGAGGTCACGTGACCCCCCGATGTCACGTGACCCCCCATGTCATGTGACCCCCCAGGTCACGTGACGTCCCGAGGTCACGTGAGCCCCCGAGGTCACGTGACCGCCCCCGAGGTCACATGAACCCCTCCCCGAGGTCACATGACCCCCCCTCGGTACCCTTCCCTCCTCCTCCTCCTCAAGAGCTGCGCTCTAATTTGGCGTTTATGGGAGTTGTAAACGGCTTTCATTTTTTAACAAGAATTAAGGAACTTTATTATCAAGCGTTTCCAATGGTGCCATTTAAAAAGGACAGAATATCAAGAAAGCCTTGGATTGATGCCGCATTCATCAAGAGACTAAAACAACTAGATAAGCTGTTCGCCCTTTTATAAAAGCAAAACATTAGGATTATCTAACTGAATTTAAAAGAACAAAACTAAACTAGGCGCTGATATTAAACGAGCACGAAATGTGTATCATAAAAATAAGTTCGCAGATATTTATAATAAGCCGAGAAAGCATGGAAATCTTTAAATAACCTAATGTCTAAAAACGAAAGAAATTGCATTTCCCAGCTTATAATTGAAGGCATGCATGTTCTGTGCACGGGCTAAGTTTGCTGATAAATCTAATGCCCACATTTTGATGTGCGGTGCTTCCACGGACGTACAGTGGCATTAGTCGTTGTTTATGATTACGAATCTTAAATCTCACCGAGTAATGAGAGGAATATTTTTGTTTCCCATTACTAAAACAGACATATACAGCCTAATACACAAACTTAAGAATAACAGTGTTTTTCGTGAAGATGGTGTAAAGGCCCAGTCTATAATAGCAGTTGCTTACTTAATTAGTGGGCAAATCTCATATATACTTAATCTAGTTCTGAGTACCGGCATATTTCCCGATAGATTTAATATAGCAAAAGTGTCGGTGATTCGCAAAGGAGGTGATAAAATAATCTAAACAACTACAGACCCAATCTCCAGTTTTCCCCCACTTTTTTTCAAACTCATAGAGGAATCTATTAAAGCGCGACTAATCAATTTTTTTAAACAAAATAATGTTATAGCGGAGCAACAGTGCGGCTTTCAGACGCAAAAATCGACTGAATTGGCGCTGCTAAACATCAAAAATAAAATAATGAAAAAGTTCGAGCGTAAGTTATACACAGTAGGAGTGATGCTTGACTTCAAAAGAAGCTTTCGATTCAATCAAGCATAATATTATTTTCGGGAAATCGTCAATATACGGAATTAGGGGAATTTCACATAGTTTAATAAAAATCTATTTATCAAATTGTTTACAATGCGCAGACATTAATCACGCAAATTTAAATATGACTTAAATAAAATATGGTGCCCCGCAAAAGTTCATCCTCGGCCCACGTTTATTTTTAATTTACATCAATGATTTTATAAGAATACCTCGAAGTACTAGATATAATTTCATATGGTGATGACACAAACCTATATTTTTTTCTGGAAGACGCCGAGAAATACTTGAGCGCGAAACCAACACATGACTTGAAAATGTATCATCATGGCTCAGAGTGAACCGATTTCAATTAAAGGAGCTGTGCAACAATTTCAGGGCTTTGCTTAAATAATTGTGGAAGTTGATGCCTGACACTTCTGAAGTGGACTACAAAAAACAGATTTTGCCTGGATACCCTAGTTTTTATTTAAAAAAATGAAAAAGATCCAGGTTTTTGCCACCTCACAACTCGTACATCGTCTTCCGGGTCACGTGCGCACTGACGTTGATAGGGTAGGCGCGGGGTTCCGTTAAAGTTCTCTCTCTAGAGCCATCAGTGGGCAGCGAGAACTCATCCGCTCGCGACCACGTGACCACGTGCTGGCGGGCGCAGCGCGAACGATATGGTGAAAGGAGTAAAGTCTCATCCGGGTCCGGCCATACCCGTCCACCCCTTTCCCCCTCCCTCTTTGACTACTGGCGACTGTTCGCGGTAGCAGATAGAGCTGACGGTTTTGTGGACCTAGGATGGATGGCGCCACTAAAACTCCGTATAATACAAGTTTTGTCGACGATACCAGGTTTTTGACGCATTTATATTTATGTTGGAACGACAAGATTGATAGAAAAGGCACCTTTTATCGAGCAGATATTCGCACAACTTGCTATCTTTCTACAAAACCCCCCATTGACGTCATGCCGCGTGTTTCTCATGGCCGCCGCTCGCGGCTGCAGGGCGGGGAATATTCTAATTTTTGCCTCGCTATTACGCGGCGGAAGCGCAACATTTCGATGAAAAGAGGTGTGTTTTTTGTCATTTGGGACAAGGTGAACAATGTCGAAAGTAGAAGATGCCAATTCTTTCAATGTTAAAATCGTTGCACAGCTCCTTTAAACACGGAAAAAACAAAGTATATTATATTTCGACTACGAAATAAATCTGCTCACTAGGAAATTCAAATTTAATTTCAAAGCAAAATTTTCAACTCTGTTATATCCGCACATAATTTCCTAGGTCTTCTGTTTTATGAAACTCTAAATTGGTCTTTCAAAGTGTAAGAGTAAGCACAGAAATCTCACGATCTATAGGGATTATCTATAGACTTAGAAGTTTACTGCCTCACTGGGTAAAAAACACAGCTATATTTGAACTCAGTTCATTCACGTCTTCACTACTGTCTTCTTGTAAGGGGGACCACAACAAAAACAAATATAGAAACCTTGCACATACTCCAGAAAAGGTCATGCGCTTTATCGAAAATACCCTGTATCAGAGTCACTCTGCTCCGCTCTTTAGGAAACACCGAATATTAACTACAGTATTCAGACTCTTATTAAAAAGAAGTTACTTTATTAATTTATAATCAGATGAAATTAGAACCAACTGCCTTTTTCAATAAGTACCTTTGGAAAGATCATCCATACAAGTTTTGGGCACACGAGCTACTCAAAGCAAAAAGTACGCACAAACAATGACATACAGAAATTAGATTATAAAATACCCCCAACTTCTAAATGACCGCCCTGGGCTCATGGCCATTATTCAGAGAGGTAACTGTGTGCAAGCTTTAAAGAAAAACATAAATATGTATTTATTGTCACTTCAAAAGTAAAAAGTGTGTTTGTTTTTTTTTTTCAAGCGCGAGTGCTGTTTCGTTTGCGCAGCATTTATTTTTAGGCTTTAGATTTGCTGTAGAGATGGCTGGTTGACTAACACCTTGCTGATGTAATTTTTCTCTGCTACGTTGTAGCGTGTGGCCACATTGTTTGTCGTGCGTATGCACGCTTAAAAAATTAATGTGCGTCGCTGTTTTTTGTCACTGCGTGGGAACAATCTGAATTTATTTCTTCGGTTTTGTTTTTTTATGCAGTATTTCTTACTGTTTATGGGTTGTTATGTTCGATTTGTCCTGATCAAGTGGTTTTTCGTCCTCTGTTACGCTCTCATTTTTTCAGGGCATGCTGGATGACCTCACCTTGAAGGAGTGTGTGCGTGTGTGTGTGTGTGTGGGGGGGGGGGGGGCTGCCGCTTCGTCAGGCATGTCAGTGCCTTTTGTGACGGCCCGCCAAACAACTGCATCCCTCGACGTTTGTCTAAATAAACTTTGATTCGTTGAGTCATGTCGAGCCCAAACACACGTTAATCGACATGTATCAAACTCTCACAGAAACGCTGGAGAACTAAAATGCGCGAGCCTAAACCCCAAGAAACCTCTAACACGCATGTGGCCGAGAATGAGAAGCCCCTGTACCAAACCGCAGTATTATACATCCATTCCGTTATATTGGTTTAAGAAGCTTTTTGAAGCTGCAGTGACAGAAGGATACCGAATAAAGATCACCTGCCTCTCGTTGAGCTGCGACTCGGCTATATGCGTCACAGGTCGAACAACAAAAACCAGTCGATTTATTTTCACTCCCTTCACATTAAAATAGTTGGAGATAGGCGCTTTCATCATGCAATGCCACATCATCCCCAGGTCTGGACGAAGTAGACTACTCTGCCCTGACCCATCTTGGTGACAGACCCTGATGTTTCCGACTCGAAGTCTATGTATCATGTGAGTCAGGCTCCGTAGCGAATGAATATAAGCTAACTCGGGTTCCGCCGCTTCTCAA
Organism: Ixodes scapularis; assembly: GCF_016920785.2. Taxonomy (NCBI): domain Eukaryota; kingdom Metazoa; phylum Arthropoda; class Arachnida; order Ixodida; family Ixodidae; genus Ixodes; species Ixodes scapularis. Next base: position 85,617,394 of record NW_024609884.1, read on the forward strand.
GCCGGGCAAATCTCCTCATGATATTAGCTCGTATCGACCAATTGCACTCTCAAGTTGTATTGGTAAGAAAATTAAAAAAATAGTGCTTTAACGAATCCAGTGGGATCTTGAGAAAGGAAATATCTATCGTTTTCAGATGTCCGGATTATGTCGCGGAAGAAGCAACATTGATAATGTATGGACTTTAGTGTCCAGTATAGAAGAAATTAAAGTACAAAAAAAGAGAACAACTGCCCTCCTTATTGACATTAAGGTGTCGTTTGATGTGATAGAGCGTGATGAAATACCTCGACCTGAAGAGCATAAGCTTTGAGGGACATGTACTTACATGGATATCAAACTACTTGAAGGGAAGAAAAATTTACGTTACAACGCAAGATGGCGAGACTGCACATCTTGAAGCAAAACGAGGAGTACCTAAGGGAGGAGTTCTGACTTCAATGCTGTGCAGCATATCACTCCTTGGTCTTCCCAAATTGCTTCCAGACACAGTTCATACTTCTTTGCATGCATATAATCTTTGTCGTTGGGTTTCCAGCAAATCTTTGTTTAGTCAACAGAGCACGACTGCAGAAGGCGATTAACATTACGGTGAAATACCTGAGTGCTCGTGGCCTTCACGTATCGCGTGAGAAACCTGCCGCTGCTGCTTTTACAAGAAAATAACTTAGCGTATACTTGGTTTATATAGAAGAAACACCAATTTCCTATGTCCCAAAACACACTTTTCTAGATGTAACTGTTGATAAATCTCTCACGCGGGGTCCTCACGTCAAACGGTTCAAAATAAACTGGTGTATTTCAGTCAAACGATTCGAATCATCAGCAGTACAAGATGGGGGTATTCCGTCTCCGCATTAATGACTCTATAACTAGATTTTGTAGAACTCTTAAAGTATAGCATTTCAGTTATATATGCACGCTGACTCGAAGACAGTAATGAAAGATCTTGAGAGTGCCGTGGCACAAGCAGTGCGCACGTGCCTAGGGTTACCCAAAGGCACGTCCAACACTGGCACAGTCGCTGAGGCTAGAGCGCTACCGCTTTCCGCTCTAAGAGCTCAAAAACATTTTAACTTCACCTTCGACATACATTATGTAATAAATACCACCCCCTTAAAAATATTGTTGAATTAAAGTTTGTTTAGCTGGCACGGGATTCCCCATCTTTCTCTCTCTCTGTCTCTCTCGTCGCTGGTGTTTTGCGTAGGATATGATGCCTATATAAACCCCTTTCGTTGTTGAATAAATTTCAGATGTGTTTCAGACTTTGCGTTTGTCCGTCCCTTCTCGTCCAAGTCTCGGGGTTTTGAGCCAAATGTTAAAACCTTCCTCTGGTTCCAAGAAAGTAATCTTAGATTTAAAAGACAATCTCCCTAGGTCATTTGAGGCAGCTCAGAATGCAGCATATCCACAATGAATGTATCGTTTATTAAAAATACGACTCAATATTCCAAGAATAGGAAAGAAAGCGGCGATATCAGTAACTGTAATTATACAACTAACTTTAGAATATATATATAGAGCACAATCACTATCAACTCATTTATGGGTGTTTCGCCTGTTATTCTCAAGAAAAAGAAAAGAACTCGGTTCTAACGTTACAATGTACAACCAATGCAGAATGCAGGCGGCCCAGCTTACCTTGATGTGGTTCTGTAGATTAGAGTTTGTTGTTTTTGCTGATGAAAATGTGTGTTTGCGTTTTTCTTGTTTCTTTTGTTTTTTTGGCAAGCAAATTTGGCATTGAAACTCTAGGTTTCCGTTCTCCTTAATGCCCTGAATTTTGAATATCTCATTAAGAGATGGCCATGGAGACGACGGACACACCATGACCAAAAAGTCGACCAGTCAGAGAAAGATCGCGGTTACGGGTTATCGATCGTTCTTCGGTTCTCACTTTCATACCAATATTCGTGGAGGCTAGGGGAGGGGAGTGCATAAAGAGCGAGAGATGCGGTGGCCATCAGTCTCACAAAACAAAAGAGGATCACACCATTTTTACGCGTTCCCTCTCTCTCTCTCCCTGTCAGCACTCCTTAGATGGCCTAAGCCCCCTTTATGTTGATAGTTGACTGTAAAGTGAGGAATGGGCTCGACCACCATGCCCAGGCAAGTAAACCAAATGAAGTACCGTCCGTACCACTGATGTCTATGTCTATTTGCTGGATTGCGTTTGACCAGCTCCGCCTATGGACCGGAATGCGGTCACTGGCGGCCATCTTTAGGTAGAGTTATATCATCTCTAGCCATCATAGTATTATGGCGGACAGCGCAATGGCGGCAAGGTGCCATAAAATAGCCGTGGATCTAGTACACTGTACCGTGGGAGATATTTCGTTGTTGATTGAAGTTGTTCGACGACGCAGATTCTTGAAACCCGGCGTGAACGGTAGCCTCATCTTTGAGGGCCCGGAGGAAGTTCTACGAAAGCGCAGCACCGGGGGAAAGCAGCGCAGCTCGCATCGAAAGCAGACTCCGTACCGGCGTCTGCTTTCGATGCTAATTTTGATGCGACTTTCGATGCGAGCTGTACTGCTTTTCCCCCGGTGCTGCGATTTAGTGAAACTTTCACCGGGTCCTCAAAGATCGGGCTACCGTTCTCGCTGGGTTTCAAAAACATGTTTCGTCAAACAATTTCAATCAAGCACGAAATATCATCCACCCTATTTTGACGGCAGCCTGCCACCACACCTGCCAAAACGCTGTCTGCCATGGATGGATGACAGTGGCTGCAGGAGCTGTACCTTGGCTAGAGGTAATATAACTCTACCTAAAGATGGCCGCCAGTGACCGCATTCGCAGAGCGGGCAAACGCGATCCAGCAATTTTCATTGAGATCAGTGGTCCGTACCCTCGAAAACGATGCTCTTAGCATCGCGGCAGGCGCTTTTCAGCCGTGCCCCGAGAGCGTGCAAGAATACAGTAGCGCAGATTAGAAAAAAAAAAAAGAAGAAAGAATTCGACCCCCTCGCGCGTGGCTACATCGTCTGTTACGCGAGTTGTGAACCCGCGAATCGAGGTTGTACGGACCTGCGTTTGATGTCTGTGCAGGTGGCGGGAGACGTCGACGAAGTTGGAAAGGGTGAAACGGTGTAAAAGACAAAAACAAATAAACACGAAGAGCTTTTTACTGCCCGAGAGAAGAAGAAAAAGACGATGGAAGGCGACAGAGAGCCTACTCGGCGTTGTCTTACTTGATCTTTGTCGTTCGTATATTTGTACATGACTTGCCCGTTTTTTCTAGTGGTTCTAGTGACTCGTCATACACGATATCGTCTTTTTTTTCGGCTATTCTGCCGTTCCTGATGTTTTCTATTTTGTTGAACTTGCTCTCTTTATGCTGTTGAATGTTCTTCTCGTATTGCTCCAGTTACTGCATTATGCTCATAATTTTTTTTAAGTAACGAGTAATTAAAGTAATCCGTTACAATATTTTGTAACGGAATTACATTACAAATTACTTCCGAAAAAAAGTAACGTGGCAATTACAAAATTACTTGAAAAAGTAACGGATTACAAGTAGGGTTCGGAGTTTTCGGGTTAAACCGATGAAAACCGATAAAAGTACGCCGAATTCCTTTTCGAAAATTCGGTCTTAACCGAAAAAGGTCAGTTTTTAGGATTGTAATGCAATTAAATGCAAAGGTGCAAGCGAGCTGGACAAGAATGACGAAAATAATCCCTGGAGAAGGGGAACAAGAGGGACAAAGGACAAACACAAATCTCCAAACACAGCTAGGTGACTGGTGCGCGACCGAAAAAATCCGCCTGGCCCGGGTATCGAACCCGGGACCTCTCTATTACAGTCGCTCACCAGTCACCTAGCTCTGTTTGGAGATTTGTGTTTGTCCTTTGTCGCTCTTGTTCTTCTTCTCCAGTGATTATTTCCGTCATTTTCGTCAGTTTTTAGGTTCGGCGTTTTCGGTTTAAACCAATAAAAACCGATAACAGTACGTATAATCCGCTTTCTAAAATTCGGTTTTAACCGAAAAAGAATGTTTTTTAGGGCCGCGTCGAGGTGGGTGGGGGAGGGGGGAGAGAGAGAGAGAGAGGAGTTCTGCAAGGTTCGACATTGTGTGACGCCTTCGTGATTGCCCTCTTCCGAGGTTCAACATGCAACAAAAGAGGCCTTGGATTGGCCTTCGCGGGACATCTGTGTCCTTTCTGTGATCGGGCTTATACCGAATTTACATGGTAGCGTAAAGGTACCTTTAGCACAGGTACCTGTAGTAAAGGGAGCCGGAGATCATGATCACACGGCGCATAAATGTCCCTTTCGCTAAAGGAGGTCCTGTGTTAAACGGAGCTCGCCGAGCTCCCTTAACAGCTACAGGGAGTAGCCTCGGACCCACGAACCTCATTGGCGCGCTTGCATATAACGACACTCTCACGGCCGCCGGACGGCACACCTCCCCATTCTAGTACACCTTAGTAACACTACGCTATACATCTTTGTTTTCGTTTCTAATCCGCTTCTAACTCTATTTCGAAATAACGACCATCACAAGGTTCGCTCACACAGTATCGAAACTCCTTCCGTCAGATATTTTGTAAAAAAACGCAGCAAAGAATAACGGTTTTGAAGATATTTTTTTGTTTGTTCGGAATCAGAGATGGCAAAATTACTTTCAAAAAGTAATTAAATTACATTACTAATTACTTTTCTAAAAACTGCAAAAATGTAATTAAATTACATTACAAATTACCACAGACTAAAGTTAATGACATTAGATTACAATTACTTTCAAAAAGTAATGATATTACTTTGAACTTACTTTGACATTACTTTTTAATACCTTGGACAGTAATTCGCGCTCATTTTATTTACCGTATACACCAACACACTGTTTACAAAACGAGCCCTCGTTTGTCCCCACAGCGCGTGTGCAGGAATCAGATCCGGGAGAAGCGAGGCGTTGCGCATGCGCAGTGCCGACAGCAGCGCCACCGCAGTGATGTGACGTCAAAGAGCTGAGTTGTAAACAAGGAGTCAGTGCTCCCTGTTTACATCGCAACAACCTTATGTGCCCCAAAGTGAACCATGCTGAACAGTGGTTTTGCTGGCGCACAAGACATAAGTGTTAAACAGGACGGACAGCTTCTTCAGATGTGACTCAGAAACACCGTAAAATCACCGATTTCGCTCTTCATTCAACGGTGAAGGTTCTCACTAAAAGAGTGATATGTTTCCGTCTTCCTGATTTAGAAGTTGTAGTCCGTTCCAGTTTGTTAAAGGGGTACTCCGGCGATTTTTGAGCTACCTCAACTAACTATATTTTCTGACTCCCCGGCCTTTACCCTTTTCAGTATGCTACTTAATATCGCGAAATTCATAATAGTTATTGCGAAATCGGCAGATGAAAATGATGCAAAAACCAACATTCAAATATACCCGCACTTTTCAGTGCCGTGACGTCAGTGGAAGGCAAGCTTGCCAATCGAGCGAGCAGTCTAAAAAATAGAATATGCCAATCATTGGTTCCGTGCTGGAGCGCGGGGACTGGAGCGAGCTTCAAAGCATTTATTTGACACCATGAAACTGCTTCGAATCAGTTGGGAACAAATTCTACAGTCCAAAGAGGGAACCCCTGCACTTCCACTGACGTCACTTTTTCGTTGTTGCCAGTAGAGACTTTCAGTTTGAAAAACATGGTGAGGACCAAAATTGTAAATTCAATAACTTCGTGAAAACAAATTATTTTGACCTAATATTTGAGATACTATTTTGGCGATGTTGTTTGGCGAGTTTAGCAAAATTTCAAGCAAATCGGGGACCATGAAAAAATCGCCGGAGTACCCTTTGTCGGGCAATGGCAGCTCGTTCCTACTAGAAGTCGCCACGTGGAACTTTTTCCTTCCGCCTCGGACGCAATCTAAATCTATTCTCCCGAGAACACTATACTTGGCGATAACTTTTCTTGGCAATGCAGTGGAGAGGAGGAGAGCCAGCGCACAGCTTTATTCAGCACTCAAAATGGGAGAGGGAACGCGTGCCTGGACCCTGCACTGCATTGCAATGAAAAGTTGTCGCCAAGTATAGTTGACCTATTCCCGGTCATTCCTTTCAAGGAGCATTCTTCCGAAACACCCGAAGAGTTCAAGTTTTTGTGCATTGTCACACAAAGGGCCCGGATAATCGCTAAGCAGAAGCGTCGCCAATTGAGGAATGGCGTGAGCTTCCTAAATTTAGGACTAAAGTAATTTCAAAAGTAATGAGTAATTCTCTCGAAATTATTGCCTGAAAGTAATTCATTACATTACTAAATTACTAGCCTGGAGAAGTAATTCCTTACATTCCTCATTACTCCAAAAAGTAATTTAATTACTGTAATTCCATTACAGTAATGTCATTCCTGCCATCTCTGGCTCGGATGTAGTACACCATCACGTGAGACCGTACATAGGTCTCGTGTGGAAATCAACAAACAAAGCAAAGCTCTCCCGCTCCCCACGGTCGTGATGGCCTCTTCGGCGCCAGTGTTTACTTCCTTATTCTTTTTTTTTTTTTTTGTGTGTGTGTTTCCGTGGATTTTGCCGGCGGGTTGACGGTATCGTTTGACGATGGAGCAAAGTAAAGCCCCGCGCTCCCGCCGGTTTATTATGCGTGCTTCGTCGTCATTTCCTGTCGTGTTATTATTACATTGGTAGGAAAGGAGAAAAATAAAGGAGGAGAGGGGTGCTTTAGGCCCACCATCTATACATAAGTGTCTTTCACACTTGAGTTAGAACAAATCGCCCCCGTAGCTGAGGCACCTTGTTCAGGAAAATACTTCGGTAGGAACCATTCTTGTACACGTTACTCGAAAAAAAATAATCGATTACAATTCCCATTACTCTTGGTCTAAAGGTGTTCAATTGGATCACTTAAGAGAACAAGTAATTGGATATTGCTTCAAAAAGTAACCGTTACTTTTTTTATTACTATTCGTTCACTTCAGAAGGTTCGTGACGTTCTCACTTGGAACAATAAGCAACTCAGTAAAAATGAAATTGCTGACGTCTGAAAAAAAAAATTATCTAGGCCAAACTAAATATATAAACAAATAAAAGTATGAAATCCGCTCCAAGATTGCACAGAAGCTTAATGACGAGTTTCTTCCAGGTTTGAAATCGGGTTTATTGCAAAAGAATCGCCGGACTACTAATCGTAACAATAATAATCCCTGGACAGGGGGAACGAGGCTTGTTTTTTGCCTCCAAGTAAGTACAAAGTAGCTTCTCTCATCTCCTTTCTGGCGCCACTTGTGCCAAAAGAGGTGGATTCTTGTGGGACGCCAAACACTTAACGCGCATGTAACAAAGAGATAGCGTTTTTTGTCACACTTTAGCATTTACATTATCTCAGTTTAGTTATCTCGGGGGCAGTCCAGTGTAGTTATGCTTTCAGCCGGCTTTAGACTGAGCGTCAATAAAGACAAAGAGTCTACATTAACCAACGAAGTTCTCACTGAATTGCTTTTGTAGAGAATTCGAAGTTTTCAGTCCCAGCTCGAAACCCAACAAACTACTCTGTGAACTGTTTACACAACGAGGCTTGTCTTGCATTCGTAGAGCTCGGTAACGATGGTTTTATTCTTATGGTTCCCAGCGTTTAGAAGCTGATCAAGAGAACATATCGCAGCACAAAGGAAGGGAGGGGGTAAGGAGATTACTCGTTTGATTGCTACATAATAAAAGTAATCAACCAAATACAAAATTACTTTAAAAAGTAACCGACTGCAAGTGATTTGATTACCCGTAATGACTAGCGTACACGTCTGGTAGGAACTCGGGAGGCACTGCCTTGCAGAAGTTGCATAGTTCGAGGTGCATAAATCGTGCTGCAGTTCAGACAACCTGGAGCTTCGAAGCGGCGAATGTTAGTGCAAGAGGACCTGGGTCAAATTCGATTTCTGCTCTGCATACCTTGCCGCCGGCCTGACATCTACACATTATTGTCACGGATGACAAGTGACGAGGCGGCGAAGGACTGAGTAAACTGAACGTTTAATGGGGCGAACTTGTGCCCAAAAATAAAAGGAGAAAGAAAGATAACAACAGAGCGTCGCGGGCATCGAAGGCGGCGAAGCAACACGATCGAACGCTGAGGCGAAACTGACTCCGCTCGCCTGGCGGAGTCCCTTATGTACCCTCGTGGGTTTCTGGATCCTCAGCGTAGAAGGTTCGGCGCGCAGAACATTCTAACCTCGAATCAGCAAGACGGTTCTCGAATTCACCAGAACATCACATTACAGTGTCAACAAAAATGTGTAGACGCAGCCAGGATTCGAATCCTGGCCTTCTGCGTGGAAGGAAAGCGCGATAACCGTTAGGCCACGTGCGCCCAGCCTACTTGGCCAGCTGCGCGCGCGGTAATATGAAGTCTTTAGCGTGGAGGATTTGTAGCGGCGTTATTTTTGTTCAGTTGCGCTCACGCTTTCTTCTCGTACGGGCATCATGTTTCCTCACGATGTTTTTGAGGATCAGTGATTCCAATTCCTCATATCTCATGAGAGTATTACATCCTTGACACAAAATAAAAGAAGCAAGGTAGCTTAAATTAAACATCCGAGGAGAGCTGTGTGTACACGGGCAAAGGAATTTTATTTTTGTTTTTCAACGTGGAGTTCCTCCCTCAACGGAAGAGGATTATGATTTTTGCAGCTCTAAGACGAAAACAGAATTTGAAATAGCCCAACGTCATTAGCCGCTTAGGTACGTCCATGCCTATCTTGTTCAGTATAATGCGGGATAAATATTTCAGTACCCGTAGAGTGCAGACCAGTTAGACACTTGTCCTGAACTCTACACTGTTAAAAAAAAAAAAGGTTCCTGTTGTCAGACCTGTTAGGGTGTAACTTGCTTGTCCCTGGAGTTCGTCTCGAGAGGTAGCAAAGTTACCTCTTCCGCTTCAGAGAAACTTTTACACCCTATGTCAGGGTGCACCAGTGCTCCCTTAGGGAGACAACCTTATTTCTAATGCGGAGCAATAGCCTTTATTGCAGGGGTGTAAATTTACTTCCATTAAGAGGTAATGGGGCATACTTTTGGGTTGAAGGTTTCACCCTTTTTGAGAGTGACAGCACATGCTTCAAGGGTGTAACTTCACCTCTTCTAGGAGGCAATAACAGTCAACCAGTTTACAACCTCTCTAAAAGTACATCAATCTTACTAGAATACTGTTTGGGAAACTGCCTCGGAGCGTCCAACAAAAAGTGGCACCGATCAAATCCAAACTAAACGCGACCGGATCGCCGTCATGTATCTCGCAGCGACCACTCAGCGAACTCCAAGGTAGCCTAAGCGTGTACTAACAAGGAAAGTAATTTTTTTTTTTTTTGTTAGAAGAATCAGAGTCCGAGTCCTCGCTAGCCGCTTTAAGGCCATTAAAGCGGCTAGCGAGGACTCGGACTCTGACTTCTAGCGCCTCTCGCAGTTGCCAGACGTATCGCATACGATAGCGTGCTACTCATCAACTTTGGGTTTGATCGGACCTTTCCGCGCCGAAACGTATACAGTAGAAGGGGTTCATGACTTCCAACTCCCATCCTCCAAGTGGGCAGGCCACGGTTATTCGCCGAAGTCAGGACGCACTTAGGTCGGGACGCACTACCTGAAAGTCACAGGTGAGACATGGTTATATAAAAACAATATTAAATGTAATTTAATATTAAATTTTAATATTAAATATTAAATATATTTATATATTTAATATATGTAATATTAAATCCAACTGGACGCGCTTTAAGGAAAGGGTGATTTTTCTCACTGAGAAATACATACCTTTGAAAACCATAATCGTAAACTCTAATTATCCGTGGTTCAACAGGGTGCTCCTGAGATTGTCAAACAAAAAGAAGCGTTTATTTAGAGCTGTGAGACTCACATCCTGCCCAGTTCGCTGGCAAAATTATTTCAGTGCCGCTCAGTGCTTCAAGAATGCTGTTCAGTCTGCTAAGTTCAACTTCTTCTTCACCTTACTACCTTCCATGTTAAAAAATAACCCGCGTCAGTTCTGGGATGTGTTGTCCCATCGAGATAAGCCTTCGTCTATTTTATTGAAAACACCTGACGAAACTTTGATCGATGAATCCTTATGTGCCACAATGTTCCAGGAAGTGTTTATTAAATCATTTTCTAGCACCCTAAGCAATGTGAACCCGAGCTATAATGTTGATCCTTTCCCACTGATGGACCCTATCATAATCAGCCCCGATGGTGTTCTGAGCATTCTAAACGGCCCAAAGCTGTCATCAGCAACTGGTGTTGACGAAATTAACTCGGAGTTTCTTAAAGCTACAAATCAGTACTCCTCTGTTATTCTCGCCCATATTTTTCAGCAATCACTTGACACATCATTAGTACCTTGCGATTGGAAAATTGGTAAAGTTATTCCTCAGCATAAATCTGGTGATAAGCACTTTCCTATCAACTATAGGCCCATCTCGCTAACCAGTGTTCCTTGTAAAGTTCTAGAACATATCATTTATACACAACTTGTTAACTTCCTAGAGTCCAATTCATTTTTCCCCCAAATCAACATGGCTTTAGGAAATCCTTGGCCTGTGAGACACAGCTACTGTCTATCACTAACGATTTTCATTCAGCATTTCATCAGGGATCTCAGGTGGACTGCATATTCTTAGATTTTGCCAAGGCGTTCGACAAGGTATCGCATAGACTTTTATTGCACAAATTAAAGGGACACTGACACCCCCCAAAAAAATTTTTTTATTTTTTGCCAGGCGCTTCATTATGGTGTCGGAGGACTATCCAATTAATATTTTGCAACAGAGTAGCGTATTTCTTTAATAATTCCAAAAGACGCAACTGCTCGAAACCGAAACCGAAACCCGACGGAGGTCGGAGAAGTGGAGAGAAGAGAGCGACTGGCGGAAGTCACGTGGCTACACCCGACCGTGCGGTTTTTTTTTTTCTTTTTTTTTCTCCTCTCCGGTAGCAGACGACACGACATGCGGCGTGCGGGAACTGCTTGCCGCGCGATTCTTTTGCAGTTATGTTTGTTCCGCTCGTTGTTCTGTACTCCAAGATGAGTTGTTTTGTACATTGAGGAGTTGGAGATGAGTAGTGAGTGCTGGTGGTGAATTTCCATGATCGGCTCCGAAAAGAATAAACCCAAGATGTTGCGTGAAGAGCTGGCTCACATGTCTTGCATCCGAAAAAAAGTGGCATTGTGCGACAGAGTTTCCGAAAGATCAACGGTATCGGGACCAATGGCTGGCTGCAATTCCTGTAGAACATTTACGGGCACCTCGGAAAGCGGACGCTACCTGATTTATATGCTCCTTGCATTTTGTGGAAAGTGATTACATTGAGTTCGGAGGTGTCAAAACGGAAATCCCATACCGTTTAATTCAGCGAAGTATCGTCCGCAACATTTGTTTGTTATTTTTTTGTTCGTTTCTTCAGTGATGATTGTAAAAAAAAGAAAAAGATATGTAAACATCGGAAAATGTCTGAAAAAAAAAAAATTAACGGGGGATCGAACCCGGCCCTACCGCGTGTGAAGCGGACGTCTTTCCCACTGAGCTGCTGGAGCAACCCTTTTCTGGTGGATCTCTTTCCTTAGTAATAATTCAGCCGGTAAACTGTAAGTTGGAAAGTTTGCTGTCGATTTTTCTCCAGCAAAAGCACTCCCGGGTCGAAGTCGGGAAGCACCACGCTTTGGGGACATTCGCACCTAGTAAAGAAATCGTACGCGTACATATTCAACTCGAAGTAGACACGTCGTGCTTGACGTCTGCGCGAACGTTGTCTTCAGCCACGAGAAGGGAGCGACGGCTCGGCGACGTCTTCGTGCAAATCGGCTTGGTGGCCGGGCGTGTCGTGCGGGATGAATACCAATTCTTTTGATAAGTCCCAAATTTCTCTTTTAACGGTAGACAGAATTCGCCGGTACCGCGAACGACAGTTCTGAAATAGAGGTCCCACGCCCGTCGTCCGCTGCCATCGCCGTCCCCGCGAGTCCCACGATACGCGAAACGACGAACGCACAGAATGCTTCCGGTTGTCTGTGGAACTTTGTTTTTCAATCAACGTATTTATAGCTTTTTAGAAGCCACAAAAAATGGGTTTCATGTTTTTTTCTATTTTTAATATTGAGTGTGTGCCTTCAGTGACCCACGACTTTGATTAAATTTGGTGGTCGCATCGATACCTTAGAAAACGGCCCGTGACCGCGAAAAAGAGAGTGAGCGAGACTCGAACCGGCCAATTCTTGATCGGCGGTTTTCGGGCGGAAAGAAACCGAATTTCGAGCCGCAAATTCTGTTCTGGGTAGTTGAGCTCTCATATGTCACGTACAACTAAAAACCTCAGCGAGCATAAATACCCTGTCAGTGTCCCTTTAAGTGAACTCAACATTGATTCTAACTTGTTTAACTGGTTGGTATCATTTTTAATAAATCGCTCGCAATTTGTAACGTGTAACGGCATGAACTCCACCTCCGCACCCGTCACTTCCGGCGTACCCCAAGGATCATGCAGTTTTGGGGCCTTTACTTTTCTTGATCTATATTAATGACTTGCATGAGATGGTTTCTTCTTCAATTAAACTCTTTGCTGATGATTGTGCTATTTATCGTGTAATAACCAATGACTCGGACTCGTAAAAACTACAACATGACCTCGACTCCATATTTAAATGGTGCAAACTCTGGTCAATGGAACTTAACATTAACAAATGCAAAATCCTGCGCATAGCCCGCAAAGTCAAATTTACTACCGCTTATAACATTCACAACACACCCCTGGAACTTGTGACCTCCTACAAGTACCTAGGCGTGATCTTAAGTGACGACCTTTCCTGGAAACTTCATATTAACTATGTGATTAACAACGCTAACCGAATGCTTGGCTTTCTCAAACGTAACTTTCCTTTAGGTCCATCGTCATTAAAACTGACTCTTTATAAAACACTAGTTAGGCCTAAGCTCGAATATGCAGCTTCCATCTGGGATCCCTCAACCATGTCCCTCATCAACTCACTTGAAGGTGTTCAGAACAGAGCTACACGGTTTATACTGGCCAACTATAACCGCACCGCAAGCGTAACGTCAATGAAAAGCGCATTATTACTTCCAACCCTCGCACATCGTCGCATGGTTTTTCGAATCTCCCTTTTTCATAAAATCTATCACCATGTTCTTTACCTCAAAGCCCAAATGATAATCCCCCCATACTTTGTTTCAGCACGCCTTGATCATCGTCAAAAAGTTGGTGTACCATTTTGCCACTCTAACATTTATTACGCTTCTTTTATTCCAAGAACTTCTAATGATTGGAACCGCTTACCTGCACCTCTCATATCAATGACTGACCACGCTCTTTTTTGTAGTTCTATTGCCAACCTCATGTTCCCTATTGTTTGAGTTTTTTGTTCATTGTTCCTTATGTATTCTTACTACTATTATTCCCCACTCCCCTCTGTAATGCCTTTGTGCCCTGAGGGTAAAATAAATAAATAAATAAATAAATGTGCCGCAAAACCCTGTAAACTAAACCTGTATGCAAACATCACGCTCCTGTCATTTTGTACTAATCTCCAATAAAACTTTATACAAAAAGAGCTTTTTCCGTTTGTTTTTACGTGAAAACATGGTTTCTAAAAGCGAGAGTACCAGCGTTCCATCGCCGACGAAAGGACGAAATCCAAAGGAGAACGACGGAAGTGACGTGGGGCTAACATTTCCTTCTAAAAACGCATTTCAAATAGGGGGCGCTAGTATCTGTCCCCCCGAGGAGGTAATAAGCAAGGCACTTCCTTCTTCACCAGATTGAGGGTGTAAAAGTTGGTTATTCCACCCTTTTGGTAACCTTTTGGCAACCTTTCTTTTAAGTGTAATAGGGGGCACTAGTGTCTGTCTGCTACCGCCCCATCCAAAGGGCTCAGCCGGATCCATCCATCCATCCATTTATCCATTCTCGAGGAGGTAATAAGCAGGCACTTCCTTCCTTAACCGACTGAGGGTGTACAAGTTGCTTGTTCCACCCTTTTGGGAACTTTTTTTTTTTTATAAGAGTGTACTGTACTAATGTACTCGGATATTGCTACTGTATGAGCTGTCTTTCTATGTTTCTGTTTCCTCGCCTTTTGTTTTACTTGGTACTTGGTACCTCCTTTTCCACCAACCTCTTACAATTATACATTTATGTACTTTCAACCCCATCCAAAAAGAAAAAAAGAAAAAACTTGCGCCACGTTACACGTATTTTTTAAGTCATCCCAGTTCATTCTTACTTCACAAGTTCATCATGGAGGGAATATGCGGCGCTGGCAGCGGCGACGCTTTCGCCGTTCCACCCCGGCTCCCGCCGGCTCCTCCTGTTGACCACACTCTCTCTTTATACGACTCTGGTCGAATAGAACCCTAGGGTGCCACATAAGGGCAGATATGGCAGTGTTTAAAGAAATAGATCGGTTCATTTTTTTTATATTCATCGCGACAAGTTTTATATTTGTAATTCACCGCCAGTGGCGCTGCCTTTACGCTGTGTTCTTGAGTGGTCGGTTTCGTGAATGATGCCACCCCTTCATAGAACTTCGTGACATTGCGGCGACTTATCGTGCAACCGCAGGAGCAGCGCATTTTATTGACATATTACGCCTAGTCATTGGATTGAAGTCGTTCCAATTCCGTTTAGAAAAGGCGCCGTTCTTGGATATTCCACTGGCACTGCGGCTTGTGAGTAATTGATGCAATCATTATGTTGCTATAAAGGACAACCTTCGTTGGCTGGAACAAAAAAAACTACGCAGTGAGATCACTCTGCACTACAGATGACAATGCTAAATTTTGCATGCTCCACTTTTAACCGATCAATGACGGTCCTTTGATTATGAAGAGCAGCAATTCAAGGTTGCGCCTACCTTCGAAACGTCGACTGCCGCGCCACGCGCAGCCAAACCTGAGGATAATGCCACGGCGGGAAGCACCGTTAATAATCTCGCCGGTGAAAAGCCAGAAACTTCCGCTAAAAGGTTCTGCATGCTAAAAAAAAACAAAAAAAAAAACACGCGCTCTGCTTTTTTTTTTTTTTTTTTTTTTGCATTTTTAATAATTCGAATCGAATATAGACGATTGCAAGCTGGGCGACTGGCCGCCGCCATGTCTCTGGTCGAGCAGGCACGCCCGTGCGATTACGAGCTTGCCAAAGCTACGTTCACCCGCGCGTTGCACGCGCTTGCACGCATGGGGCACCACTTGTGGCGCTATGCTTGCAATTGTCTATAGTGAAGTTTATTTGCGTGATATAGAAGATACAAATCGTGCTGACTGCCTTAACGTAGTTTTGTTAAAGTTGACCAATATATTATTCGCTGAAAACCATTTATTTCACATTTCCTTATCTTTTCTGCAAAATTAAAAGCACACTTGTTTCTCCATCGGGACTCAATATCAAAGCGGTATCATCACCATATTGACACAGCTGCGACGCGGAGGGAGGGAGGCGGTCCCAAGAGGTGATCCTTGGGTACCATTGCTTTTAAAGTTGCCAATTTTACCTAATTGATAACGGTCAGTAATATAATTCTTCAAAAAGCCGCTAAAAGGGCTGAAACTCATATTGCATAGTTTTTTTACGAGTAGATTATGGTCGATACTTTGAAAAAGTCCCTAATGAGTGCGCATGAGCGCACTCTAAAATAGAGACTTTTTGTAGACCGCTTTTCCGCCTCCGCTAAGACCTTCACAACGAATATGCCGCTCCTGCGCCTGCGTGGCGATGGCCTTGGCTGTAGAGTTCCGGACATTTTATTTATTTATTTATTTATTGGTGGAAATTGCCGGCCGCCTGTGAAGGGGCCAAGACAAAAGCAATGAAAAGATAACTAGAAGCAAGAAAAAAATCACATAAAAACAGAAATATGTACAACCAAGCAGACCCTAAGTAAACATGGGTAGATCTGTACACATGCAAAGGCAGAGCTACCCCGCATACGCACACAAAAAAAAAATTGACCCAGAAACATGAGCCGTAAAATACAGGGGTACACAATTTATCCCAGCCAATCTAAGAACTTGCGTCATCAGTGACGAGTGACTGGAGGTTGTCTGAGAATGCAACAGGGCAGTCTTCATTTACCAGCTGTGACGGAAGCTTGTTCCATTCAGTAACAGTGTGTGGAAAAAAGCTATACATATAAACATCACTGTGACAGAAAAACTCGTTCATCGTTTTGCCGTGTTTATTTCTAGTTAGTCGTTTAGAGTTGACTCAACATACTCGCTTGACGACAGACCATTTGGCCTGTTGATAAGGTTGTGGAAAAACTTTAGTATGTTAATTTTCCTTCGAGTAGCTAGCCGTGGCAAGCCGGATAGCCGATAGAGCTCAGTAATGGATGATCGGCAACCGTATCGGTTGTAGCTAAATCGCAGTGCTTTCTTTTGCATGTTTTCTAGTGCATTGATACATGCTTGCGACCTTGCATCCCACATTGCGTCTCCGTACTCCAAAATGGGACGGATTAAACATTTATAAGCCGCCAGTTTAGTTGTAAAGCTGCAGTGGCGTAAGTTTCTACGAAGAAACAATAACTTCCTTGAAGCCCTCGCGACTAAATCGCTAATATGTGCGTTCCAGCTGAGGTTTGAGGTAATTTTTACCCCGAGGTATTTGTATTCTGTGACTTTTTGCAAGGGTAGGTCGTCAATTATGTAAGTAAAGGAAAGTGGTTGCTTCTTGTTAGTGGCTGTCATGTGGGCGCTCTTGGAAGCATTCAGCACCATCTGCCAATGCTCACACCATGATGATATTTGCGATAGGCAATCGTTAAGGTTGACTAGGTCCGCACGACACACAATGTCTGTAAACAAAACGCAATCATCCACGAAAAATCGACACTGTACAGATGGATGACTTATTTCAAGATCGTTTATAAAAATCAAGAACAAAAGAGGCCCAATCACTGACCCCTGCTGAACGCCGTAAACAACGCGTTTATTTTGCGACTCACGACCATCGGTGCTTATGAATTTCGTACGATCGCTCAGGTACGAGTCAAGCCAGGCAACTATTTTGTCAGTATCGTAGCGAGGTGCGGAAAGCGTAGCGGGACGGCGAAAACGATCTATGAAAACTCCCTATTACCAGGCAGGGCTGCGTGCCCAGGCACCCAGACCAACCGGAAAGTGTAGGAGGTGGAGGATAGGAAGGAATCGAGTAGGGACGCAGTGAAGGGATTAAGAGTGTGGTAACGGAAGCGTTGACAGGCCTTCTGGGTGTCAGTCAGAATGTGTGTGTGTGTGTGAGGGGGGGGGGGGGAATAGGGGTGGAACAGGAGAGAGTGGAGGTGGAAAGGATTACCCTGGCGACCGCAGGCCCCTCCGGGAGGGACACGTTGGTGAGACCAGACTAAACAGGAGGGGAGAATGTACAGAGTCTTGCGTAGTGCCGCAGTTCGCCACCTGTGCGGATGGAGCGCGAAGGTGACCAAGGACGAGGCTGGCAGATCTGTCGCGGAGGAAACTGCTGATGTAATTGTACACCTTCGCTTCGCAGCCAGTGGCTGCCAAATGTTTAAGAACCAGGTCATGGGACAGGTTGTTAAAGCCGCCCTTAAGTTCTGCGGCAAAGACAGCTCGACATTGGACTGTACTCAGAGAGTCTAGAACATTCTGTTTGAGGCGGAGCAGTACATCCTGAGTAGAAATAACACTACGGTAGCCATAGAGGGTGTCGGGATGAACAGATGTGTCCGCCAAAAAATTATTTAGGCGAAGCTGTTGAACCTTCTCAAGAAGCTTGCCCAGACACGAGGTAAGGGAAATCGAGCGCAGGTTCTGAAAGGATAGGGGTTTGCCAGGCTTGAGAATCAGGACGTCTGTGGCTTCCTTCCATTTCTTGGGTAGGGCACCCGACTCCTACATCTCATATATATAGGTAGTAAGCTGAGTGGTGTCAAAATCAGGGAGGTTGTATAGAAGAGAGTACCAAATCTTGTCAGGACCAGGGGACGTGCTGCGGCAAATGTCTGTGCGTGATGGGCACGTTAAGGTAAAGGAGAGTGTTGGTGGGACCCGTGTAGTCCGCGTAGTGCAGCGTCAGGAGGGGGAAGCCAACAACGCTGTCGTAGCTGTGTGAGCCATTGGGAGTCTGTTATGTTAGTGGCGTGGAGACGTTTAGCCCTGTCCAATTTGGCTTGACCTGGTTGTATTAGATGACGGAATGACGAAGTAGGGACCACGTTCCTGCGATACCGAGCGCGCCATTGAGCTTGTCGCAGAGCGTATGCCAGTTTTGACCAGTGAGGTTGCGAGCATAGTTTGCGAGCATAGGTTGCAGCCTCGACAGTCAGTTGCGCAATGCGTAGTTTGAGCTTTGCGGCTGTGGCGTTGACGTCAACACCGTTCGGTTAAGCTGCGTCGCGCTTCCCATAGGACGAGAATGTGGGAGTCTATATCCGTTATCCGGTGCATCGGGAGTGGTGTTAAGGTTGCGTGTGTGTCGGTCTAGTCGGGTTTGCAGTGTCTGTACACCAATCAGCGAGTGTGTCAGGTGAGATAGAAGAGGAAGATGCGCGGACGGCAGGCCAGTATGCCTCCCCTGCGAAATCTTTAGTGTCGATATGGGTAGCAAGACTCGAAGGGTCACTGTCGAACTGTTCCTCAAGGTCGTGCCAGGTTCAGGGTTTTGTCCCATGGTACAGGGTAAGATCTGGACACGTGTCGCGTGCAACGCTGGTGCCAAGACGTGTGGGTGTCAAATAATCAATAAGTATAGTGAGATTGTGTTGGCTGATTAAAGTGTGTAGCTTGTGGCCCCTAGGCGTGTCGCGAGGGCAGCCCCAAGTGGGATGCGGAGCGTTAAAATCACCTGCAGTGAATGTGGCGCAACCCTTACCGCTCATTCACACTGGAAGCGGATCCGCGTTCGCAAAGCAGTTGCGAACGCGGTTGTATAAAGATTCAGTACATTTGCACGCGCACTTGATGTCATCGAGTGCGCGTGCAATTGTACTGGATCTTTATACAACCGCGTTCGCAACCGCTTTGCGAACGCGGATCCGCTTCCAGTGTGAATGAGCGGTTACACAGTGTGGCATCAAATAGCGTGTCGAACCGTGCATAGCGATCTTGGGGGCGGCTATAGGCTCCTTGCATTGACGTCACATCGCACACATTTGCACACCAAGTAAAAGGAGGAGAGGGAAGCTGCTTTTGTAAGAATTTTGAGTGACGAGTTAATCTTCTATAATCTTCTGGGAGGAGAATAGCGACGCCTGTGCAAATCCGGAAGGCACAAAGGAGGGTCCTGATAAGAGGGGAGCTCCTTCTCCCCCTCTTCTCTGGAGGGTATCGGAAATGACGTCATGTGCAAGGAGCCTATAGACGTTGGGTAGGCGGAGGGATTGAGTGTTGCGCTTGCGTGGGGTGGCGGAAATGAGTTCAAGTAAGACATGTGGAACGGCCTGGCTGTGCGAAGTGATTTTGACCGCAGTGTGAACGCGTTTGACAAGGGTGGCCAAAAGGGGGGCCACAAGGTGGTCCTGATGGGGGATAGGGATCGTGATGTGCCACATCTGTGGCATATCCACGAAGATCAGGAAGGGTGCGAGGTGTCTGTAGAAAGACTATGTCGGTGGGAGAGTGTGCGACCGGAGATACTGTATGAGGCTGCCGCGCTTTTTTCGGAGGCTATGGCGATTCCACAGCCACACCGTAAGTTACGAAGAGTACCGTAGCGTGGCGGATGCCTGGGGATTGCAGCTCACAATTTACAAAGACCTAATAAGGGGAAGGACCGTTTGAAGAAATGTGGGTATATTAAGGATCCATTCTGCATCAATGGATTCCAGAAGCCTGCAGATAATGTTTGCTGCTGCTTGAAGCTTCAGAATCTACCCCTTACTTGGAGCTGTCTGTTGAAACGGACGGAGTCTTACGCTTTGTTGTTCTTAGCTTTCTTGTATAGGTGGGTGTGGTTCCCTGACCCTGTCGGATCTGCGAGTTGGATTACGTCAGGTGAACTGGTCCCTTGCTTAGTCGGAGCTGCCTTTGGTTTGTCCTTTTTTGCAGCCTTAGTTAGTGCAGCATATGTAGGCCTCTTTGGCACCTGGCTCTCAGTCATGGTATTCGAGGTGTTATGCACAGTTGAAGAAGGCTGTTCACTTTTTTCTGGGCAGCTCGGGCCACTCGGCTTCATGAACTGCAGTTTTGGCAGTGCAGAAATCGACTGCGTATTGTCGGAAGACGTTCTTAGTCTTTTTGTTTCCTGCCGCTATTTTGAACGGGATGGTGATGTAGCCGAGTGTGCGTCGCCATAGTTAACGTACTTGTCTTGAGCAGAGCAGGAGTCTGTCCTCGTGCGTGCGCTGCAGCGTTTGCAAACTAGGTTGCTCTTGCAGGTTGCTTCGCGATGCCTATAGCGGCAGCACTTACGGCATTGGGGTGGGTTCTCTTGAATTTGAGAACCTGAATGCCGGACACGACTGAGGTGAACGTATACGTTGGCAGCGTCGATACACAGAAAGAGATCTTGATCGCTGCACTATTTGCCTAGTCGTCGAAGACGAGCAACTCTATCTTCAGAAGACCTTAGGTCGTTGGAGATTTCATCGTCAGTCGCGTGATGTCCACTTCCCTGACTATACCTGAAGCGAAGGGAAGAAATTCATACCCTCAAACTTTGATAATACAGAGCACTCTGCAGCGCAGTAGCCCTCGCGTCGTCTGTCAGTTTTTACGTCTACTGGAATGATATTCAGGCGGTTGTTGTACCTGATTTTGAAGATACATTTAGGGAACATCTTCTCCAGAGCAAGGAAGAGTCTCAGGCTACTCAGCAACGTAATTATTTGGCCCTCTTATACTGGTGTAAGTACGACAGTAAGCCCTTCAGGTACTACTGCAGCAGTGTAGACTGTCTCAGCACTTAGGCTTGAATTAGGGCTATTTTTTCGCTTTCTTCTTGCCTTGCCATCGTTCCAGTCTAGTTCGTAAAAATCGGGAAGCTTTATGTCACTAGTTGGCACAATTATCTGCCGTGAAGAGGTTGTGGCACATTGTTGACCAAAAGTGATGTCCTCAGCTGTATTCATGAAGGAGCCCTTGTCATCTGACCCAGCGATTGAGCTGGTGCACAGATGGAGGAAGACAGACTGTACTGATCGGTGGAGACGTGATGGCTTGAATGTAGCGAGGTTGGTCCCGAAGACATGGCAAGGCCGATTCCCGTGCACCGGGGAAAATCCCGGTGCAGCAGACCACACCCTGGAGAGCAGTAGTCAACTTACAAACGTTTTTTGGAGTTCAAACTATTCAGACCGACTGATAATATTAAAATTATGAATTCAAGAGACCAAGCTTGAAAAGACGCGACTGTCTTCGAAACACTTATTCTTCCTCCCTCATTTTCTAGTCTATTTCGATGTTGACTATCAATTTGTTGAACAATTATAAGTGCTTTACTTAGTCTAATTTGAATCCGAGGCATTTGACAATATAGTATGCATATTTATATAAGTGGTGCGTAAAATACGTAGGTCAAGAACTGCGAAGCATCCAAACAAAATGTTTGTTAAGCAAATACACGCGTATATATGTTGAATCACGAATAACGCACGTTTCAGATACACTGCAAACACCTTGTCTGCCGTTTATGTTCCGTTAAGGCAAGACGTTTCGCACTATCTTAATTTTTGTCGTAATATTGTGTTTAGGTTTTTTGTCGCAATGTGATGCGCCAACTTGGCGGTCAATATATTTTAATTGGTCTCTACTGCTGTTCAAACAAGCCATCGTTTATATATTCTTAACGACCCTTATATTGCGGTTACTTAAGCCCTGCGAATCGAAAGCTATCCCAAAAGGATTGGTCATGCACAGATCTTATTTAGATAAAAAATGTTGAATCGTTTATTTTATATCGCGACATCTATTTCCATAAGATATTAAGAAAAAAGAAGTGTCTAGGGTACCATCATTTAATGTGGTTAACCCAGGGAGTATACACGCAAAAATGAATCACTGAAATATTAAAATAAAATATTCACAATATTTAGAGGTCAAGTCTATGATTTAAAACAAAATTGCGTGTTAACTAATGTTAATCGGTTGCAGGCCGTTGGAATACTATGTTCCGTGAAGCCTTCTAAACTGCGTCAACAAATTGAGTCGCAAAATCAGGATGAAAACACCTTTTACTCTCTACACTAAAGTGAGAACAACGTGACCAGTCAAACTTTTAATTCTAGCTGAACCTCTCAACCCACCTGATCCTCCGAAGGCTTATTTATCCTTCCAACTTAACCAAGATGATTTAGCGGAACGCTTACTTCCTGCCAAACTAAATATTTTGTCAAAATAAAGTGTTCAGCTGCAACGAACGCTTGAGCGCAGCTGTGAATTACGTCAAATCGGAACGTTCATTCGAACTTAAACATTTAGCCAAATTGATGCATTGGCCAAATTAAAACATCATCTGAATTGAGATAGAGACATCATATGACCGCGAATGGTCGCGGCCTCGCGTTCAGCTGTCAGAAACTACAGATACCAGCTATTCGGGGTGACGTGACAAACACAGCATTCATCTCCGCCGACACAACAAAATCATCTCTTGGAGAAGCCGAGTACGTCAGAGTGTTGTCAGTAAATACTTTTAGAGCAGGCGGTACAATAGTATGAAAGTTTCGTAGGTCGGTCGTGCTCACACATTAAGTTCAAAATACTATTTTGATCTGCGTCATTTGTCAGAGTCAAATATGTTGTATGAATGCTTATAGACCACGACCTTGCTTAAAGAGCAAGAAGTTACAGTCTGGTACACGCTCACTCTCAGAAAGTAATCGATTACAATTTCAGTTCCTCTTGGTTTTAAAAAAAATCAATTAGATTAGTTGATTTCTTGAGAAGAAAAGTAATTGACCGGTACTCGAAAAAGTAACCGTTACTTTTGCAACTTCAGTTTCAAAACGACAGATTCATCTGCCGGTTTGAAGACGTTTACAAATCTCTGTAACGCGAAATTAGAGCGCAGCTCTTAAGGAGGAGGAGGGGAGGGTTAGGAAAAGAGGATATGCCCCTCCTCCGTACCCTCCCCTCCTTCTTTGTTCCTCCTCCTCTTTTCCTTTGCCCTCCTCCTCCTCCCCTCATCCTTTCCTCTTCCTTCTCCCCTCTTTCTCCTCCATTCCCTCCCCTTCCTCCCATCCTCCTCCTTCTCCCCTCCTCTCCTCCTCCTTTCCTCCTCTTCCTCTTACCCTCCCCTCCTCCTCCTCCATACCCTCCCCTTCTCCCACAGTTCCCCGTTAAATTTAGCTGGAAAATTGACGCCACGAGACGTCGACACCAATTCGGTTTCCCCGCTAAATTTAGCGGAAGAAATGACGTCACACGACTTCGTGTCGCGTCACCCGTGAACACAATCATTTTACCCGCTAGATTTAGCTGGAAAATTGACGTCACGTGAACTATATGGGGGATTGGTGGCCGAATGGGCTAGCGCACACCAGCTCGGAGCACATGCAGCGAAAGCTCGCGCTGCAGAACCCAGCATCCTGGGTTCAATCTCCACTCCTGCCCGTTTCGATCCGGGTGAGCATCGTACCGGCGTGCGGTCGTGTGTCACTTTCTGCGTGGTTCACGTTAAAGACCGCAGGTTTGCAGTTGTACCGCACTGGCTAAATTGCTCATCTACAGCTGGGAGACTCGTCACCCATTGAGGCAGACCAAGTGTTAGGTTGTATGAACACACACGCAACCCAATTTTTTTTTCACGAACAATAAAATAATAACGCGAATAAAATTAATCTAACCTCGAACACATTTCCTGAGTTGGTGCGAAATAAAACATTCTGCATACATATAGAAATTTCAAAAAACAAAAACTCTAGACATTACTGCTTTATGCCCTCAGGGTAAATAAATGAAAGTAAATTAAATGAAATGATCTAGTGAATCTTAATCACAATTATAAGGCAGCCCGAGGCGGACGTCAACGCGATGCTTTGTTGCGTGAGTGCCTACTGCGTCAGAGTGCATTGACTTGATTATCCAGGGTATGCCCAGAACATTCTGTCCACAATACCAAAAGAACAGCTAGTTTCACCTCAGACAAACCACATTCGCAACGTTTTCAGTATATGCGGGGACGTACGCAGTCAAAACAAGTTAGCGCCGCTGGAAGTTAGCCACGAGAAAGGGGACAAGAGAAGCAGACGACGCGCCTGCGACTGCCCATCGTTGCGCTTCTTTGCCGGTGGAGGCGCTGACTATCGCCGGACTGCGGCGCCTCTATGGTTCACTGTCACTACGGCGAATAAACCACGGAGTTAATAATTTGAGAATTCTGTAAAGTTACTTGATCATTATTGGGGCTGGGCAATTGATCGATTAACCTACAGATTAATCGATTCATGAGTTAATCGCGATTAAATTTTTTAACCGGTTAATCGGTAAAATTTTTACGATCCAAAACAAAGTAAAATTAAACGCTTCCATCACGCATAAGTGGACAAACGAGTGCACCTGTATGAGGGCAAACTTTAAAAAAAAATTAAGAATAAAGTAAACTATTGGCGAGATTTGTAGCTGCAAACAAGTGCAGAAGGTTACACGCGTCCCGGCCACTTCAACGCCGTCCGAGTATCCGTTTAGCGCAGCAGAGATTCTTGTGAACGATCAAAGAAGGCTGCTCTTACTGGAAAATATCAAATAACCTCGTTGCCGCCTGCAGCTGAAGTAATAGTCTGTGAGTGTGAGTGTCTGAGTTTTTCTTACCTATAAATCGAGACTGATTCATAATACAAGCTGTATATTTCGCCTTTTATCAGATATTCAGCAAAGGCAAACAAAATATATTAATTTACATTTCCGTAATGTTATGCATAAAAAGAAACGAGACCGATTAATCTATTAATTAATCGATCAAAGGGTGGTGATTCATCGGGTCAAAACTTTTAATCGAGGCCCAGCCCTAATCCTTATGTCGTGTGTTGTTTCGTTCGCGAGCGCTCCACTGGCTCCAGAAGCGGCACACGGACAGATCGCTCGCATCTCGCGAGGCGAGAGCGCGCCGAGCGCTCGCTATTTGCCAAGGGAAGGGGTTGTAAGAGCGGCCTTAAATGTGACCCGCTATGGATCTCTAGACTCCTTGGATCTGTCGTGTTGATATTATTTGGAGTCATTCGCTTTTAGTCCCAGGGGGCATTTAGCGACATTCTGGCATTTTCCTTTTTTAATCCGCTTCTAGTCATAGGGATGTTGTCCGCAGAGTTGCTAAGGCCCGACGTTATCCACTTTTAGTTCTAGGGGAGCTTCCAGTCGCGTTGCTGTGCTCCGGCGTACTTCCCGTTTAGTCGTACTGCGACTTTTAGTCGTAGTGGAATGATGCCGAACCTGAGGTCCGAGATTCGTGCTGCATTCTTAATTTCGCTACCCAAAAATAGAGGGAAACAACACGAAGCGCTTCGTGCTATGTTGTCCCTGTTTCACGGCGCAGAGTCTTTAAAGGACCGGTGCAACGATATTCATTTGGAATGTTTTTCACTTGACACGAGCTTACTGGCACAGCTGAGACTCAAGGATACTCGCACGCAACGCCACTGGCCCAGAAACTCCTTTGTTGCGGTGTAATTTCAAGGACGAAAGCGATCATTTTCATTCAATCTCTCCTTTGCAAAATTTGATGACGTAACGTGGGGATCGCAGTACACCCAAGTGACGATATTTGAATGCGGTTCATAGATTGGACCCGAGCATTGCGTGGGCACTCGACTTGGGCTCGTGATAATTGCTAGCTCGAGAAGCATTCGGGTAGTTACCCGTGTCCAATCGCTGCAACGACGACAACAGCCGAGCCATAACAATGTCTGGAACTCAGCGCGTGTCCTGCGCTTTGCCAACCCCAGCGCGTGGCTATGACCAACATTGGCGGCATATAATCGGCTCCAGATCACGTGGCCGCTTGTTCTGGCTGTGAGTTGAGGGGGTGAACGCTGCTTGTTTTTCTTCAATTTTTTTCTGGGACTTCTATTGCGTGGGGTGAAAAACGAACGCGTGTTTCATAGGTCATTAACATCAGGGATTCGTTTTAAGCGGTATTTTCGCAAAATACAAAAATTGTTGCATCGCTCCTTTAAAGAATCATGTGCCAACTATTTCATCTCTCCATTTTACTACCCAAGTTGAGGCCTCACGTAAGCATATTCTTGTTGGGCTTTAGGTTTCTTCAACTCTAAGGGCCGGTTGCACCAACGTCGCTTAGCGCAAAGCGGAGCTTAGCCGAGAACTTAAGCTTAGTTTCGGTTTCGTTCGGTTGCACCAAACTCGCTTATCGCTAAACCCAGCACTAAACTACGCTTAACTTGAGCGCTAAACATTGGGCGCTTTGCTTTTGGCCGTTTCTTAATCCTGGATTAAAAACATGGCGGCTGGTTTGTCGCCGTCGACGCGGTGGACGAAATTGGTTGTGCAAAGTGTTTTAGGCTACATCACTCTAAAAAAAGCATGTGCGTCTACTTCCACGCACAACACTCGGAGGGCCAGTCAGCGCAACTTAAAGGGGTCATGAAACGCTTTTCCAACTTTTTCCTGTTTCGCTTTCCTCCTCAACTCATAAATCGCGCATTCCACCAAACAGTTAAAGAAGACGAAAAGGGGGAGTCCCCTCTTGCTCGCACTCTTGTTTGTGTAATCCCGGACACATTCATTCTCCCCCTAGAAGATTAGCCCGTCGCTCAAAACTCGGACAAAAGTTTCTTTCCCTAGCCCGTTCACCCCTAAGCTGACAGTGCTGTGGAAGCTACGTGCTCCTTGGGCTAGACACAGTTTTGCCACGTGAGCGTGGCAAATGTGGCTGCAGAGAATGAGGTCAGGTGATGAAACGGAGGCGGCTGATTGGTCCGGCAAGCACGTAGCTTCCACCACAATGTCAGCTTAGGGGTGAAGGAACTAAATGAGGTCCGGTTTCGTGTGACGTCAGCTTGGACCCGATGACGCGCTTTTGGGAGCGCGGATGTATCACAGTGAAAAGGCAGAGAGGTTACGAAGGGGAGGAGGTACGAAATAGTCCGCTCTGTTTTCAAATTTTCGCACTGAAAGTCAGGCTTTTGACTTTCTACCTTTTTTCTTTTGGCCCACTGAACGATGTGCTATTAGTAAAATCCCAATCTAAAATGATTTATTCCAACTCAAAAATCGTTTCATGGGCCCTTTAAAGGGGCCCTGCAATCATAATTAAGCGTCCACATTTTTTGCGGTTTCCACGTCTCTTGGGGTTCGGGCAAGCCAGCGGGCACGGAGAGAGTAACTAAATATCAGTGCGTCATATTTTAACCGGATGGCGCGGAAACCTCCTCTACCGACGAGGGCGACCCGCGGTACCGAAAGCGCGCAAAATGTGACGTCTTTGGTCCTGGGCTTACTACTGGTCAGAGCCGCTAAAAGCTTCTTTTTAGTCGAAATACAAAATACAATTGGCGCGAACCGTTTCAGTTATTTATAAAAGTAGTTTTTGTTCAGTATTTTAGACACAAAAACAAAACGAATGCAGTTCATAAAGTACGGAAACAAGAAATGACCCGTCGACATATCCGCCACCAAGCGGTGGAAAAGGCGGCGCACACTAGAAAGGAGTAGTGGGATCAGGCGCCGACACGGAAAGGTCCCGGATGTGCGCGGCAGCGCTGCGGTCGTTCGGGCAGGAGGATCCGACCGGCTCCGAGCGTTCCGAAGGCCTTCGGCGAGAAGCTTTGTCTTGCGGTTTGGCCGTTTCGCGGTATGGCAGCGCAAAGTAGCTTCCATTCTGAACTGATCTTTACCGCGCGTTTGTTCTCGTTTGTGGCCAATGAAATGTCATGCCGAATTAGTATTTAATCGCGCAGCAAATGCAATGAGAGCCGCTGTGGCTGCCCGCTGCATACTGCCTATCCAAAACACGCTTTAGTGGCGCCCTCTCGCGCCATCGACTCGGAGTGCGGCAGCCGTGAGCGCTGGATGAGCTCACTAATTCTCCTCTAGTTCACGGCCACTCTCGAGCAACCAAGGACGTCATGAGGGAGGTTATTTTTTGCTTGTTTTTGTAATTTTAATTTGCCTATAACTTTTAAAATAAAGGGCATTTCGAGAAAAGAAAAGTTTCACTAAGTTGCTACGTTCAGTGCGCTCAGGTTCGGTGCAAATTAAAAATTAGTAAAATGGTCATTGCAGGGCCCCTTTAAGGAGGCAGCTCAGCGAATGGCAATGCCGAAACATATGTTTAGACCAAAAAACGCAGTCTGAGTTGTGACATTAAGCAATGCAAGCGTGACGTTTTGCATTGCTTAATGTCACAACTCAGACTGCGTTTTTTGGTCTAAACATATGTTTTCCCATCGTCATTCGCTGAGCTGCGTCCGTAAGTTGCGCTGATTGGCTCTTAGAGTGTTGTGCGTGAAAGCAGACGCACAGACATTTTTTAGAGTGATCAGCGTGAAAGTCTCGACAAAATGACCTTCGATTGTGACAAGGATGCAAAATATTGTCGCGTGAAGTGTTTATCGACCCCTGTTTTCAAGTTGGCTCTCCACTCTCAGGGCGTGTTAGCCCTAACCGAGATACATACGGAGCTGTGGGTCTGTGGGGCTCACGGGGCTCACGTCTGTCTTCCCGTTGGTTCTTCTGTCAACGAGCTTATTCGTATGTACTTACTAATTTTCGCATAACCGTAACGTATTGTTATTTACAACCTTGTTTATTTACACTTGCAGCGCGTATCCTTCAATTCGATCAGCGCCTTTGAATAGTGGCAGTCCATGATCTCGGCGATCAGCTGATCGTTGACACCTCTGCCGTTCGCATTAGATTGCGGCGCTTTTAAGTAATAAAACAACGAAAAATCAATTTCTTTCGTTTTCTGAGTTTTGAGACAATATTCAGTGAATTTTCCTAATCTCGCGAGTTGAATCTTGGCTTCAGAAAACTGTGTCGTTCCATAACCGTAACTTGTTTGGTGATCGCGATTTTTTAGGAATATTTTGCTTTATATCTTTCATTCGTGGCGACGACAAATCGTAACGACTACTATGCTAGATTCGTTCATTGCTGTATCGGGGCGGGCTGGGGCAGGCGATGCGAAGAGACGACCGTTCTTATCGGCAAGATGTGATGTACTAGTGGGAGTTTTTTTTTTTTGTTTTTTTTTTCTGAACTCGACAGTGTAAAACTTAAGTCCGTTTGAGGCTGCAGCGGATGTTCAACGACGGTACAGTGCAGTTCTGTCACCTTGCTGATAGCAACGAGTACCGTCGATGCAAGGACTCGTGACCTGACCTCTCGACGACTTCTCTTCAACGATTTCCGGGCATTTTCGCAGCTGCCGTGGCGAGTTCGTCACTGTTTCGAACTTCATCGGTCTCAGGCTCGACTTGATTTTAGTAGTTATCTTACCTGCCTACTTATATCGATGATGTTTTGTCTTCAGCGATGTAGCGAGTAGAGTCCCCGATGGCTCCTTCACCTCAAAATGTGAGCACGAAAACTACTACCACTGTCAAAATATCCTGTTATCAACCGATATTAAACACAATCACAGATGTAAAGAGCATTCGTGTTTATTTGAAGCTTTGACTTCTGTTATTGAAAGTTAAACGAAAAAATGATTGAATTTGGAGACCTTTAATTTGTCACTCACCGAAGAAATACAGCGAAAAGCAAACGCCAACGACAACGACTTTTTTTTTTTTTACATTACGTGATTTTTTTTTTTTTTTTTGCCAATCGTATTCGTTTCTTTGAGCGTTCCCTAGTTCGCTCTGTTTGTCCCTAGATTCCCTACGCAAATCCAGCGTTTAGCTAGGGGCCCGTCTGTAAAGCCGGCTTAACGTTGGTGCAACCGGAATTTAAACCCGTGCTTACCTGAGCTCGGTTTAGGGCGCTAAGCCGGATTAGGAAAGTGCCGCTTTGGGTTAAGCTTAGCGGCGTTGGTGCAACCGGCCCTAAGAGATGAAGTGAAAACAAAAGAACTGGCATTTCCGTGTTCCTGCTCACTATGTCGCTATCTGTACAAGAATATGTGCAGGATTAATAAGACCGCGATTTTTAGGGGCGAAGCTCTTTATCGGTCTAGCCTTGTGCGTCCGGCGTCCGTGCTCACATCGATCTTGCTGGTGCTCGTGCTCGTGATCGTGCTCGTGAGCTCACATGCTCACGTGCTCGTGTAAAGCAAAAAAAAAATGATAAAAAAGCTTTTGTGCAGTCGAAAGGATTCGAACCTCTGCGGGGAAACCCCAATGGATTTCTAGTCCATCGCCTTAACCACTCGGCCACGAGTGTGGGACGAGTAGGGGGCTCTGAGATGTGGTAGTAGCTCAAGAGCTGGGGTTGTCATGGATGAAATGTTGCATGTAGCCGCTCAACGTCTATACAGGAGAGGGCGCTGCGGTCAAATGCGTATATAATCGCGTTAAACTTTGCATGCATTGGCTCAACGTTTATAGACGAGAGGGCGCTGCGGTCAAATGCTCAACTGCGTATATAACCATGTTCCATACCACACATTCTCTTTGTGACATGGTTGACAACGAACGAAAGGCTCGGCATGCTGCGGCTCAGCGTCTACGCAGACAAGCACCACCAGAGCGTCGCCCCAATCAACATCATTCCAGAGCCGTTTATCGAGAGAGTTTGGCCATACATTGGTTTGAATAGGCGAGCATCTCGGGGCCAACCACAGGACGCGAAACAGCCCCTAGCGGTGGTCGTGAGCTCTAAATTTGTGACACGACTAATTCAAGCCGTTTTAGCGTCGCTAGAGTTAAAAGGTGTAACTCTCAGTGACTGAAAACTTTGTGCGTGCGAGGTTTTCGTCACGCCAATATTCAAGTGTAGAATAAACGAACGTGCGCTCCAAACCAGGGCCAACTTGCTAGAAACAGCGTCTCAGCTGAGACGGGGAGAGAAAGCACTGCCAAAGCCAGCGCACGAGCCGAGCGGGACTCCGCGTCTCCAGACGCTCGCGCGCCCCACCCTTTGCAGTTTTCTTTCCGCCAGTCACAGGACGCTGTTCTATCAAGCCAACTAGAGCCACTAAATAAGCTGCGCTTAGAGTATCGGCACTCCGTTCCCCTACGTTGTTGTGGGCGCCGCCATTTTGGCTCGTATGCAGAGCAGACGCAACTACCGATCGTCATGATTCGAAAGTGCGACTTCCTCAGCATTAGATTCGGTGTTAGGAAGGTCATGTAATATTGCTTTGCTCTGCCGCGAACTGTGTAAACATTTGTGGAGGACAGAAAAGCGTTTCCTGTGATTTCAGATAATGCCTCAGATAACTGGCAACCATGATTTTAAGACACAATATGGCCAAGTGTCGTTACTCTGAAGCGTAGCTTATTTAGTGGCACTAAAGCCAACATCAGCAGTGCAGAGAAAGGCATGGGCACGAGCGCGTGGCTTTGGAAAGTGGCTCGTATGCACGAGTTCTCGTACAAACAAAAGCGTTTTCCTGAGCTAAGTTCACGCGCCTGTACCTTTGTCTTCACTGCCGACATTTGTGAGATGGAGCAGAGAGGCCGAGATTGAACGCCTCTATTTCACGCTTTGAATGTCGTTTGCAATATTGTGACGTCGCGGTCTCCTGATTGGTCGACGCTGTGTCACAAATTTAGTTTACGCTCTAAGCGCGGGGGGAATATTCGGCGCTGGCGGCGGCCTTTGCTCCGCCTATTGGCCAAACTCTCCCAATACACGGCTCTGCATCATTCACCACGTGGAGATGTGGTCAATTTTCATTTGCTCTCTCTCAACCCCGTGCCATGTACAAACACTGCGGTTGGTATGGCTGCACAAATCCAAACCGAGAAGACGCCTGATCCCAGCAGCAAGATGACAGATCACTGTTGCGGTCTAGCCTTGAGTTACGTCCACCCGCGTTGTTTTTAACGGGCGGTTCACCTGCATGCCTCGAACGAGTTGCAGCCCAAGTCTCCGCCGTCACGGCGAGAACGCGTCCCGGTAGAACTTCCGAAGGAAAACGTGTCGACGTAACTGCCGAGTCGTGCTTCGAGACTCAAAAAAAAAAGTACGACCTTGAACCTCAAGCGCGGCTTCTGCATCGAGACCAAGCGCGCTCGGGTTTCCGACTGGAAGTTCTATTCCGGTTGCGCGCCTCTGTGCGAGCTTCTGAGCAGGGGAGGGGGGTGACTGCGCTGTGGGACTTCCCGGGTCTTTCAAGCACTGTGCCTTGCCTCTCCCAATCTCTGTCTTGCACGGCTTCCGAAATCAGCGGACTAAACGCTCCGGTTCCGAGAACGCTGGGCTGCACGCTCTAGCCGCCGCCATCACCCCCTCCCCGGCGGCTAGGTCACGACATGGACGACGCGACAGTTCTAGACGCGTGTCTGGCGTCTTTTTTTTTTTTTTTTCTCATTGTCAGGTCCCAGACGTTAAGAAGCCCTTCGTGGTCGTAGCGGTGTGTGTCTCAATGGAGGGTAGACAAGAAAGAGCACCACTGCTTGAGACAGAATGCTGCATCGCTCGAAAATACCGTCGCTCTATAACCGGGAGCAACCCAAGCTGGGAATGCTCTTTCATTTTATTATTGGTTTCTCGGAAAAATTTACTACTACTGCAGCCGCTTATGGTGGAATAGAGGCCATCTAAAATACAGACGAAACGGGTTAAGTCGTAACGGAGGCGGATCGAAAACGGAGAGGGTTCACAAGAGAAAGAAAAGTCGGAAAGAAGGGTAGGAGAAACAGCAGTTGTTGGAACGCGCAATGTCTTATGAAAAACAGAAGCAACAGAAGCAGGGACTCAACAGAAACCGAAAACCGTTTAGGAACGAAACTTTTTCAGTAAGCGTAACCGGAACAAAACCGTTATTTTAAAATTAATGAAAACCGTAACCGTAACCGTAATTTGTTTACCGGTAACCGATATTAACCGGTATGAACGGAAAAATAAAAATTACAGGAAGATCCATCGGTGGGTCCTTAGGGAATGCGTTAGCATGACCCTTGGGAAACGCCACCCACGTCTCCCTTAGGGTAACGCTAACGCCCTTCACTTTTCTCTTTTGACGTTCTCTTTTGCTGCCCCTTTTTGGGTTCGTTACGGGGTCAATGTTAGCATTTCCCAAAGAGGGCGTGTGTGGCGTTTCCCAAAGGTCATGCTAAAGCATTCCCTAAACATCCATCAATGAATCTTCATTCAATTTGTTGCCGCCCACTTGGACCAGCGCTAGCACTTGGTTCACACTCCATTTTGTTGCGCAAACTAACCGCCGTATTCAGAAACCTCACTCAAACTACACTCAAACTGAAGGGCCCCTTCACTTCCTCGAGGAAGGCGGGAGGGCCGGCGCTGGCCAATCGCGACGGCGGATCCGTCCTCGCGATTGGCCAGCGCCGACCCTCCCGCCTTCCTCGAGGAAGTGAAGGGGCCCTTCAGTTTGAGTGTAGTTTGAGTGAGGTTTCTGAATACGGCGGTAAGTCATACTCGCTCCGCACTCCTGCAAGTTCAGGCTCGCCCCAGGATCCGCGCGCGCATTGGCTTTCGCCCCGTGACGTCACCTCCCGCTCGCCTTTATCCTTCCCTACTCTCCTCTTCTCTACGCGGCGCGCTTCCCTTTCCACTGTTTTGTCCGCAGACGGACGCCGTTAACTTTTCCCTGTCATGTGGGTACTAATGCTAATGCATTAAAAGGTAAGTTTTCGCAGCTCGTTTCCGCTGTCCCGCAACATTCTCCGCAACCCGCTACAAGATCCGGGACTCTGCAGGCAAGGCTAGCGCCGCACATGCGCAGTAGTGGCGTCTTCATTCCGGAGAGCGTAGCGGAGGTGGGAAAACGGTCTACGAAATGATCATTTAAACATAATCATAACTAGGCACAATTGCAACCAGCGAGATTCACCAAGGGGCTCAGCGGGAATTAAACCCCGGATTATGCATGCGAACCGCAGTTAGACGTTTCTCTTTGTCCGTGTTTTTTTGGCGCTTATTTTCCCACGATGTACCAACTGGCCCATCTAAGCATTTTATTGTACACGTTTCTGCTCGGTAACACAAGGAATAGGCGAAAGAGAGCGCAAGCAGCTGGACTAAGCATGACCTGCCGCCGACGATCACCCGCGGTAGCACGCGACTGTCCACGGCGAGACTTGTACGTAGGTCAACTACTCAGACTACTGCTACTTATGGTGAATTCGGGTGCATGGTCTCCTTTCTCCTCCGACCTTGATTCAACAGAGCGCCCCCTGCTCGCCGGCAGAGCTACCCGAGATCATTTTCAAGCGATCACAACTGCTGAGCTCAAAGCGCTCTGACATTATCGCACCAGTCACGTAAGTAAAACTTCTTGACAATGGTAATGTATAAGAAAAGATGTTGCAGCGTACGATGGACGATTGAGCAAAATTTACGCTTGCAACGTGATGAAATTACGGCTGTGACGGACTATAAATTGTTCTACGCATCGGTATGTAAAAAAAAAAAAAAAAAAAGTCAGCAGCATGCGAATTTATTTTCGCAGAACGGAACGAAAGTCAATGTTTGGAAAGAATTGTTATCTCATTGCGTTCTCGACAGTGAACGCGCTACGATAGCGGTCATGCTTACGGCAGAACATGCAAATATCAAATGGTAAATAAACCGCAAT
This sequence comes from Ixodes scapularis, assembly GCF_016920785.2. Taxonomy (NCBI): domain Eukaryota; kingdom Metazoa; phylum Arthropoda; class Arachnida; order Ixodida; family Ixodidae; genus Ixodes; species Ixodes scapularis. The sequence continues at coordinate 85,651,975 of NW_024609884.1, forward strand.
TTTCTCACGGCGGACCATCGTGCAAGCATCACCCGCAGGATATAGTACCTATCACCATGTGACACAAGTCACAGCGCATTATAATCGGCTCTCTATTTATTTTGACAACATAAACCTTTGAACGCACTTTTATCAAACCTGAAAATTTCTTGAAGCGTTTACAAAACCAGGTAAACAGCGGCGAGTTCTGCGGGTTGTTTCTTCATCGGTTAAGCTTAGCGGGTTCACCACTGTTAATACAGGGTGTCATAAAAAATTTGCCCATTTTTTTTTTTTACCGCAAAAATAAACTACGCATCGCCGAACGCTCACTCTCCGCCCAAAGGTAGCGCTAGAGGTCACAACCAGATGCCAAAGTTTCAGCCCCATCCGATACGTTAATAAAAAGTTATAAGTGATTTTTTGAACTTTTCAATGGGAAAATGGCGGCCGACGGAGTTTTCGAATTCATGGGGCTCTATGGCACCAGAAACCGAAAAGGAACGAAAATGGGCTCCATTTTCTCATTGAAATTTTCAGAAAATCAGTTATTACTTTTGAGTAATGTATCGGATCGGGCTGAAACTTTTCATCTAGTTGTAACCTCTCACGCTACCTCCTGGCGGAGAGTGAGTGCTCGGCGATGCCTAGTTTACTTTTGCAATAAAAAAAAAAAAAAAAATGTGTAATTTTTTTTTTTTGTTGTGACACCCTTTACTTCTTATGTCGAGCACATGGGAATACTTCCCACGTCGAGTTTTCCTGCCACGGTCACAAGGGAATGTCGTACCGTCGGTTGGTAATCCTCGCACCGTCGAACGCACACGCACTTGGTAGAACCAGATATCCATCGCCAACATGCCGGAGCCCACATGCACACCACTGCCGGCCATCACCAACAAAATCACCTGATCCCCGTCTAAGTACCACGTGATGCCTGTGCCGCTCCGCACTCCTAAAACAATTGTCTTGCTTGTGTGTTTATACAGCCTTGATGGTGGTACGCCTGAACGGGTGACCTGCCTAATAAGGGGTATTCACACGACGGAGAAATCCCGGGGATTTCTCCACCGCACGCGCATCCCGCGACAAAAACGTCAGGCTTTGCGATGTGCAAAAGCCTCGCATTTTCGTCTCGTGATGCGCGCGCCGGGGAGAAATCCCCAGGATTTCTCCCCGTGTGAATACCCCTTTAGCTGTAGATGAGAAATTTATCCAGTGCAGTGCAAGGGCTAACCTGGGGTTTTTAACGTGCATCACGCAGTAGTGATTACACGAACGCGTGCCGGTGCGAAACTCATACAGATCGAAACGGGCAGGGGGTGGAGTGGGGGATCGGTGGCCGAGTGGGCTAGCGCGCACCAGCTCGGAGCACGAGAAGCGAAAGCTCGCGCTGCAGAACCCAGGGATCCTGGGCTCAATCCCCAGCCCTGCCCGTTTCGATCTGGATGAGCATCGTACCGGCGTGCGGTCGTGTACCACCACTGTGTGATGCACGCCAAAGACCCCAGCCTAGCGGTTGTACTGCACTGGCTGAATCTCTCATCTACAGCTGCATTATTTATTTATTTTTATATTTGTTATTCGTTATTTTTTATTTTTTTATTTATTTTTTTATTTATTTATTATTATTTTTTTATTTATTTTTTTTTTTTTATGGGAGACTCGTCACCCCTGTGAGGCAGGCCAAGTTCTAAGCTGTAAAAACATACACACAACCCAATTTTTTTTCAGGGGGTGGAGATCGAACCCAGGAGGTTCTGCAGCGCAAGCTTTCGTTCCACGCTCCGAGCTGAGACGCGCTAACCCACTCGGCTACCGATCCGCACTCCGAAGGCTAGCGACGGAGGGATAGGGAGCGCTCCTAGAGGGAAAGGCGCCCTCGGTAAAAACCGGGCGATCAGGCCACCGCAACCCTTTTCCAGCACCCGATTTCGCACGCTCTGGAAAGTGCGCTGAGAGCGCGCAGAGAGAACTACGTGAACTCGCCATTAGTCCAACATATTTATGGCGAATTCCATGTGTTGTTTCGGAGCGCGCCGGGATCGACTTTTCTGGAGCGCGTCTATTTCACTGGACGATCGTGATCGAGACGGACGTGTTCCACGTGTCGTTTTGGATCAACTCCCACTCCAGATCTCGATCCAGATCCGAGAGAAGCCGCTCCGCCGACTTCGGCGGATTCGAACGGAAGCCAGCCTGGCCAGCCCTCGGCGTGCACACGTGACTTCCTTTCTCGCCGGGCATCTTGGAAGAATTCGTAATGGCCGCTCGCGAAGTGCCGCCGGTGCCGCTCGCTTTACTGCTGCTGCTGCTTTAGTTCGTCGTCGAGTTGCTCCAGCAGTTCCTTCAACAGCCGCGGCTCGAGTAGCAACGATGGGGAGGTTTTTGCCTGTATGTCCCGCATCAAATCGACTGTCTCTTCGGACCTCCGCAGAAGAGGTGAAAATCGAGACGTACCTGGACACCGTTCGCGAGTATTCCGATAAAGAGGCAAGTGGGCTACGCTGATGCACAATATGATGAACTTCCTTCGTGCGTTAAACACGTGTTATTAGCGCCGCGATTGCGAAAACATGTGATTCAAGATCCGGGACCACGGGAAGGGGATTCCCGGGAAGGTGAATGACGGGAAGGCATCCGCCGATCCCGGAGGAGTGGTCATGTTCCACGGGGGATCCGGAGGTGGAGCGACTCCGTTCGGATTGCATGCTCCATCTCGAATTTGGTCTACTGATCCCGGCGCGCTCCAAAACGACCAGTGGAATTCACTGTGAGCTCTAAGCGACAAAGTTCACTGCTGCAACCGGAGCACGGGAAAACCCGCCCTCGTCGAGTGAATACGGCAGAAGCCGCACCCGATGTCTTCATATTACGACAATAAGATGTGACTCACCTCTAAAGGAGTTGCTTGACCACTGAGGTACAACTACTAACCTGGAGTTTTTAACGTGAACCAAGAAGTAATGATTGCTCGAGTGCAGCCTCAACGATGCTGATCGAGATCGGACTGCCTGGGCTCCTACGGTGTGCCTCACCTCATAACTAGGATGGAATAGGTGGGCAGATATTTATCAACAGACTCGGAGCTAATTTTGGAAGTTCACTTGGCTTGCGAGACATAGGCCATTCCCGATTTGTAAAGGAGGCAGTACGAGTATCAGCAGATTGGCACGACATAATAATAATGTGTTCTATGTTGAATATGTTCTCGTTTATTGTTCTCTCTACTCATGTTTTTAGTTGTGTAATCCACTCCTGCAATGACCTCAACTGAGGTCGCAGTATACATAAATAAATAAAATAAATAAATAATAATAATAATAAAGTTTATTGCTCCTCTTTGATACTAGTCGAAATTAATGCAGGTTCGTCAAAGCCATCAAAGGCTTGTGGGACAGAACCTAAGTTGGAGTGACATGGAGTGAAGTATTAATAATAATAATAATAATAATAATAATAAATGTTTATTTTTGCATGTATGATACTTGGTGGATATACGGGTCGGTCAAAGCTAGTTGGATGACTTGTAAGACAGCACCCTTCACTTCATGAGTACAAAGTGTCCCCCTGATATGCAGTTCCCGACTCGAGCAACTGTTACCACGCTATGATACTGACGATCATAAACAAAGAAAGGGGAGACAAAAAAAGAAAAGGAAAATCACGTTTGTAAGCGTTCACGCACAACAAAAAATAATAAACAATAATAATAATAATATTAATAATAATAATAATATTAATAATAATAATAATATTAATATCTTTATTTGGCTCTGGAGAGCCGCGACACTGCGGAAAAGCAGCAGCCCGTACCATGGACACCGTTCACGAGTATTCTGATTTCCTTTTACATCGAAACGCAACAGGAAAAAACACTGGCCTACAGTCTTGGCAATAAGTATTGCTATAGACAGTCTCAAAACGTGATTGCCAGTAATACTCTTTTCAAAGTTGTTTTATTTCTATACACGATCAGTTTCAATAGGGTGACCCCCGAAAAGTCACACGGTTGTCTTCACCGCGAAAATCAACTGAGCATCGCCGAACGCTCACTTACCGCCCAAATGTAGCGCTACAGGTCCGAACCAGAGGCAGAAATTTCAGAACTAATCGTTATTTTATTCCAAAGCTACAAGTGATTTTCTGAAATTTTTCGATGGGAAAATGGTGGCCGACGGATATCTCGAATACATGGAGCTGAATGGCGCCAGTTCCTGAAAACGGCCTAAAACAAGCTCTATATTCCCGCTGAAGTTTAAAAAAAAAAAAAAAAAAGGGCAACTTTTTTCGACTAAAACTTTGGCATTTGGTTTTGACCGTTAGCATTACCCTTGGGCGGAGGATAGAGAGTTTTCGTAGACAGCGGTTCGTCCTGCGCTAAGCCCTCCGCAGCAAAGAAGCCACTACTGCGCCTGCGCACCGACGGCCTTGACTGCACAAAGTTCCGGGTATCGTAGCGGGTTGCGGAGAGCGTTGCAGGACGGCAAAAACGGTCTGCGAAAATTTCCCAATTGAGGTTCGGCAATGCGTAGTTTATTACTGTGGTTAAAAAAAATTGTGACACGCTGTAGTTTGGTTGGATTGTAAATGATGTCGTAAATGATTTAAGAAGGCTATCCACAGTGCCAAACACTCACCTGGAAGACCGATCGACAACGCCAACGGCGCGGTATGCGTGCAGTTATCGTACAGTGTATACTATATGCAAGAACGCCTAATGGCGGCACGGATATCGATGAATTTGAGCGCCACCTCGCGGTGCTTGTGAGTTTCGGTAATCTGGAAACCTATTCACTGATTCTACTGGTATTGGCTCGAGGCGACGGCAGTGAGTGGAATGGAGCTACTCCTAAATTACCCAAGCATCAAGGAGAATGCTACGAGTCTAGGTCCACGCGCCGCATGCACTCGCCTTCGCCATATAAAAGATTCGAAGTAAATAAACAAAATAAGTCGTTGACGAACGCCCGTGCAAGATGACATTTTATTTTGGTTATTCACTTCGAATATTTTACACGGGGAAGGCGAGCGCGTGCGGCGCGTACATACCGTACATTCCCAGCATTCTCCTTGATTCTTGGGTAATTTAGCAATCGTTCTATTGGCAGCGTGAGCGAACGAAAGCGTCGCTGTGGTCCGCCCACCACAATTGGCCGAATGCGGACTATGACGTCAGCAAAGGATGTCTCATCGGCGGAAATAAGAGGAATGTAAGAACTTCGATTTTCACGGTGTTGGCAGTGTTGCTTTGAGAGCGCTATGTTTTCAGGCTTCCACCATGCCTACTACAAACACCATCGAACTTGTTGTTCACAAGGTAATGACGTCACGAAAGGTAAACGAACGAGGGCGCCACCGAAACATCTCGCCTCTAATTAAGCCTAGCGGTCACGGACTCACACTGACTGGCGGCGAACGAGCGAAAGCGGCGCGAGGCACGAGCGACGTGGAAGCATTGCTCGTGACCCTTGTGCCACACCGCCAGCAACAAATTCAGGAAATTCAGTTGAATCGCTGTTTAAATGCATCTCCTGGTAAAGCAGCAGGCGGTAGCAAAGCGGCAGAGATCAAGCGGCCGTGGTCTGACAGTGTGGTCCTCTAAATGATAGGCAGTATTCACCAACCAACGTGCAGTGATGTTAAGCCTCCCCTTGTCAAAAACCATCTCCAGCTGCTGATAATATCGCACTACCACGTTCACTTCTCTTACTAGGGCGCACTGTTTCATATGTCATTTTAATCGCAATTACAAAATCTCTAAAAGAAGATGTACTAATAATAAATAAAAACAACAGAAGGGTTTCTAGGTGCATATATACCTCGGAAAGACCGTTTGCCTAAGGACGCCACTGTAAAGATGAAACTATGCCATTCCTACTGCTAGGCCCGCGGGCTCCTCTCTGTCCATGTCGATATCGCCAAGGGTGCCCAAACTGAGGGCACGTAACACCAGAGTCTGGAGCGCGAGCTTTCTCCTCCCGTGCCACGAGAACAAAGCTCTGGCCGCGTTGGGAGCAACCCAGCAAGCCGCGTCAAGAAGACACCGCACAGAAAAGACCACCTACCGAGCAGACGATCCGGCCCTTTCCGCAATCTGCGCCGTCTTTCAGATCAACCAGTCACACATTCCTGACCACATGCGGAAGTGATTTGTTACCGGCGGGTCGTGCGATCGCATCTGTCGTCACGACCTGTTGCGCCGTGTGTTCGTCACCTACATACACTTCAGACTGAACGAGGGCACAAATTTGTGCATTTTCTTGATTGCGTGCAGTGATGGCGATGTTGGTTGTCATTGAGACACGGCTTGCTACTCCAGTCTGATGGATGGTGTTAACGAAGACAATCTTTAAGAGACACACTCGGAGCTACTCCAAGATGAAATCGCTTTCTCACTGACCCAGAATAAACGCCTATCTCCCCCACCACACACACCCATGACACGCACACACACATGACACGCACACACACATGACACGCACGCACATGACACCACAAGCACCCACGACACGCTCACACGTGCACACACACGGATGAATCCTCGCTAAATCCTCACCACTTAAAGGGACGATGCAACAATTTTTGTACTTTGCCCAAATACCGCTTAAAACGGATCCCTGGCGTTAATGACCTATGAAACACGCGTTCGTTTTTCACTCCACGCAATAGAAGTTCCAGAAAAAATTAAAGAAAAACGAGCACTCACTACCCGAATGCATGTCGAGGCATCGGTTGTCACGAGCCCAGATCGAATGCGTACGCAGTCTTCGCGTCCACTGAGTGAGCAGAATTTGAATAACGTCAGCGCAAAGCTCGATGACGCATTCCCGGGGATCGTACTGTTGCCATTGTCCCCAGACTCCCCACAGCTCCGTCATCAAATTTCGCGAAGGAACAAAAGGCGGCTTTGGAAGGAGAGACAAAGAAAAGCTCCGCTTTTATCCTTCGAATCCTGCCGCGACGAAGACGCTTCTTGGTCAGTGGTGTTGCCTTCGAGTATTCTGGGGTCCCACTAGTGCCAGGAAGCTGGTGTAAAGTAAGAAATATTCCTACCCAATGTCGTTGTACAGGCCCTTTAAAAGAACTTCGATGTAATTATAAGAACAATCTAAACTTCCGAAATATCATATCGACGCATAGAGGTATTCTTCTTTCCTTAAAAGTAACTATACTTAACTGGAATAACCCTTTTCAGAATAATGTGTTGATAAACTGTCCTGAGAAATTTGCAAATGTTATTTCAAAATTATGCGATATAGCCTGCTCAATATGTTATTCATGTTATCGTCACTGGAAGTAGTGATATTTAAATAGTGCTGACTGTTCGGATTTATAATTTGTACTATTGAAGTGTAGCGCATTTCAATTATAGTTTTTCATTGTTTTATACACTTATTGTAGGCCTACTTGGCGATATTCTTTGGGTTCTTTTTTTTACTTTCTATTCTATATTCTATGTGGACTTGTATCTTTCATGTAAATTTCGACCCCAGACCTGTCACAGCCCCTGTTAGGGGCGAACAGTATTCATAAATAGATAAATAAATAAAATAAATGACACACAAACAGATGCGCGCACATACTCATGACCACACGCATATAAACATCCACAAACGCACACACATACACGCATGACATGCACGTACATGCACGTACATACGCACGACAATAACAAACATAAACACACATGACACGCACACACATACCAATGCTTACAGTACTGATGTTACTGTAATGTAATTACAGCAAACAAAGTATTTTTGTATAAGTGAGTAATGTAATTCATAATGTTATGCATTACATAACTCACCTGCCAAATGCCGAATTACCTTTCATCACAGGTGCCCAGACTAATTTTATTCTGAAATTAAATTACATGACTAATTACTTGGCCTGCTAAAGCTAACATAGAATTAAGTTGCATTATAATTTAATCACAGCAGCAGAAAAATCATTACTACAACAAGTTACACTAAAAAAGTGATGACATTACTTTCCATTAGGGCTAGGCGTCGATTGAAAATTTTAACCCGAACCCGATTAATCGCCAACTTTAATCAATTAATTCATCGATCAATCGGTCTTGTTCATTTTCATGAATATTATTCCTAAAAGTAAAAATTACATTGTTTTTTCATTTTTTGTGATAAGTATGTGATAAACGGCGGGATCAACAATTTGGATTATAAATCAATCTTTATGTGTATTTGAGAGCAGCACAAAGACCACCCACCCTCACAGATTATTACTTCAGTTGCACGAGGCAAACGGGTTCGTTGATATTCTGCGGCAAGAGCGAACTCCCTTGATTGTTCAGAACAGTCTCTGCTGCGTTAAACGGACACTTCCATGACGTTGAAGTGGTCGGGACACGTGTAAAGTTCTGCATTTGTCTGGGGTTGCAAATCTCGCCCCTACAGTTTACTTTAGGTTAAAATTTCACCTAAAGTGTGCCCTTCATACATACTCGTCCACACCTACGTGGTGAAAGTGTTTACGTTTTACTTTCTTTCGGTTCGTCAAAATGTTACCGATTAACCGGTTTAAAAATTAATCACGATCAAAGCATTAATCTATTAATTTGTAGCTTAATCGATCAATTAAGCAGCCCAGACTTTCCATTTCTTAATTTATCTCCTTGAACAAAAGAAGCAATAATTACCTTTTTGCTACGGATAATTTTGTTTACATTATAAAAACATCTGCGTAAGCGGCGACTTGAAATATGCCACACCAGTCCAGAAGCTACCCGAAGCTGATCGTAAGAAAACAGCTACGAGTTTTAGAAGCAGTCAATTTTGGGAGGTAATTCCAGGAGCCTATATTATTTTCTTCACTGTTTTTTTTTTTTCTTTTTTTGCATGGGAAAAGAGATATGCTCAGCAAAAATATAATTAGTATACATCCGAGCTGCCTGCCTGGTGGAAGTTTACCATTGCGATATGCTTGCGTGATTCGTTCTCCGTTCCCCAGCATACCCCCCGAAAAGAAAACAAAGATAAAGGACCAGCAGCTGCCCCGTCGTGTTGTTACTAAAACAAGAAGGTGAATACCATTTCAATCGACCAAATGTCTGGTTGGTGGTTGCTCTATTCTGGAACCTTTTATCTGCAACCTTTTATACTGCACTTTACTGGTCCCATCTTGAACTATAGATCCTGTTCCGCAAAGAGAATTCGCGACTTGTTCATCCAATTCGGGTGACTAACATCACGATAGAAGTGTCAGAGCTGTTTTGCGAACAAGGGTTACCCCTTTGAATTTCTCTTACCGACACAAGTTTTCTGTCTTGATTTTTGATCAAAAGCATTGTGTGCTTGAACACTCCTCCTTTAACGACCGTATTTACTGGAGATAGACGTCTTCTCTATCCTTTCGTTCTCAGTCACGTGGGTTTCATATCTTGTATGCGGGTCGAAAAAATAATAGGACATTTCAACCCTGAATATGCGAGAAAATATAGCTGAGGCAAAGTAAGAATGTATAACAATCACACATTTTTCGTGAACACCTTCCAGCGGCATAGGGAGATCAAAATTACGTTTTAACGCATACCAGAAGTGACGACATTCAAGATGACTGCGCCCTTGTGGAAAAGGTGTAGGGCGCCATGCACAGCCCGCGGACTATTGCGGACTATACGGACTACCCAGCGGTGCTTGTACAGGTGCGGACATGCTGTTTTCGAGATCATTCGTTACAACGAAACGCGACGAATTTTTTTTAATTACAGAGGATGTTAACTGTGATTTGTGTATATTACAAGCTTTTTGTGGAGCTAATAAAACCGGAATAAGTCAAGATGTGCCGCGTATGAGAAGGCTGTGCGTCCATACTGGGCACCAGGCTGGGGCTATGCACCGGGTGCGGCGGACTGCACACCACGTGGGGAAAATCTAAGCAAACGTTTTTATTTCATGTGACATTAGCCCCTGCGGAACATCCACCAGGTGCTCGTCCGAAAAATACGTTATTGCACGCTAACAACCATCGAAACTTGTGCCCGTTACTTAAAAAAAAATGTAATTGATTACAATTAGAAATTACTGAGCCCGAATGCAGTGGATTACCATTACAAGTTACTTTCCTTGAAAAGTAACGGATTACTTTACTCGTTACGCTACAAATTACATCCACGTTACTTTTACCGTACACCTATAAAAAAAAAACAAAAAAACAATTCTGATGTTTTTAAAAAGGTTTCCATTTCTCAAACGGCCGCATTAAGGTAGTCCTTGTAAAGAGAAAATATTTTATTTAAGAGAAGGAACGGAGATGGACTCCGTTCACCTTTAAGCTGACAAGTCAACGAAAGCTGCAACCCCACCCGCCATCCCGCTCGTTTACGGCGACCGGAAATGATGCCTGGAATTCTGCAGACAAAGCTAGCGGTGCGCATGCTCAGTAGCAGCGTCTACCTCTATTAGGAGATCAAGAAGAAAACATCTACTCGGCGTTGTCTTCTTGATCTTTGTTTTTCGCATATTTGTGTAGTGTGGAACCTGTGGTACCACCTGTGGTACCGCCTTGCACTTTTTTCTAGTGGTTCTTGTGACCGGTCATAAACAAATCGTGTTTTCGGTTATTCTCCTTCTCACGGTGTTTTCTATTTTGTTGAACTTGCTATCTTTATGCTGCTGAATCGCTTGTTGATATTGCTCCACTTCCGTATTATGGTCATATTTTTTTTTAAAAAAGCACCGAATATTTCACGTAATCCGTTACCAATTTTTTCTAACGAAATTACAATATAAATTATTACCGCAAAAAAGTTGCGTGGCAATTAAAAATTACTTGAAAAATTAACGGATTACAAGTACTCCGTTACTTGTAAAGGATTACTTCCCAAGTTTGCAACCCTCTAACTGCTTTCTATTCTTCAAGGCCTGAAAATGCGTCACATACTGTCTTTTATTATATTTTTTTCCTTTACACATACTATGGTCGATGATAGGTTAAGAACTCGGCAGATTCCCCGCATCCAGCACGCCCTCCTTGCCTTCCACCGTGCTTTGGCTGCGCATGCGACCAAGCGTAATCAAAAGTAGAAAGCTGGGGCTCGTTGCGGGACATCTAGAGCATTCTTAACCTCAACGACTTATAGTCTTGTCGCAGCTTGTTCTTGTTTTGATTTTCGTTAAAAGAAATGGCGGTGAGTGTTTTTTGGCGCACGAAATTATATTTGAAAAAAAAAAAACTTTTATTGAGTATTTTCATTACTATTACCATCCAGGGTAATTCAATACATTGATGAAATAGCTGCAAGAAAGCGTAAGTATTTACATTACTAATTAATTTTAAAAAATTGGGGCTCCAATCCACGCTGTGAAGGCGGTTGGCCACCGAAGCTGTGGTACCACCTGCAACGATTGCCCACTGCACTATACCAGATGATTGACGAAAGAAAAGTAAATGCACTGTACCAAAAGCGTTCTTTTTTTTATTTTTTATATAGAACCCCTTTCCGTTGCAAACGCCACCAGGTGGTGCTCCAGTCTATGACCTCCCAGCGAACTTCCGGTTCATAAAAAGAATGAACAAATGTCCTTAACACCGCTGCTTGAAATGTAGATGAAATGTTTAACCACCAATTCTCCAGGTGAACGCCAAAAAGAACAAAAAAGCGGGATGTCTATTAAAATGTTTAGACTATTCTTGTAAACAAACTTGGTCTCCTCCAAGATGTAATATTGGGCAGCTGAAGGCCCTCACTAAATCTCCAACTTTGTTGTCCGTGTAGCATGTATGCTTTTCTAGCACTGGTGACATAAGCAAGCTCGACAGGCTTGCAAAGACGGAGCGACGGGGAGTCGCAATTGGGACGCAGGAGGCAGTTCATGTTTGTAAACAGCAAAAGAGTCTAGATGAAAGACTTCGTACGCTGCCGTTGCCGCGGCAGCTTATGCAACCACAGTCTTTACCGTAAAACGCATGCGGGGAGCTCTACGTGCTTTGCATTGTTAGCGGGGCTAGTAGTGAGGTCACTCCCCACATCGTACTCCGTCGTTGCTGTGGTAGCTTATGCAACCGCAATCTTTACCGAGAAACGCACGCGGGGAGCGCTACATGCTTCGCATTGTTCGCGCGCGCCTTATCACCTATCATGTGGTATTGACACTTTTTTTTTATTTCCTTATTGAAACAAGTGTCAAAACCACATAATAGAAGATAAGGCGCGCGCGAACGAAGATAAGGCGCGTACGATGGTTTCTGTCGACTGTTCTGTCGACAGACACGAAAAACCGACCAACGAGTCATATACAGTTTCGCTGTAAAATAAAATCGCGCCTCGCTCACACTATTGTAGCAGAGACAGTGGTAACACAAAATTTGAAGCAGCGCCGAGCTAGGTGAGATTGCAGCCCCGTTGTTTTTGTCACAAGGGCGACTCCGGAAAGAAGACATACCGGAACGAAGAAGATTAAAACCCTCTCATACGATTCACGCTCCGGGTTTCCTAGAAGTACTGACAAACATTGTTTTGCGAACGAGCGAGACCGGCGGGACACGTGATACAAACGAGTGCGTTAGAGAAAATGGGAGTCGCACCGTGCTGGGGCTTCTACGAGAATGGTTCATTCCGAAAAGCTCGCCGAAGAAGTGAGAACAAGTATAAAGACAGTAGAAACGCGCAAGGTCGTGGCAAAAAACAAGCAAAACAAAAAAAAAAAAAAAAAAAACATTCCAACTATTTTAAGCCGCCGCGGCAAAGTGAAGATGCCTAACCCAGGTGGGGATAAACAGCGCGGCGAACGCAGCGACGGGATCGATCAGATAATGTATATTGGCTCGCACTCGAGTAGCCTCAGCCGGCAGCGCCACCGTCCAAACGGCACAACTGAAAAAAAAAAGAAACAAACAAAAAAGTGATTATTTGTATGTCACCCCATAGACCGTTTTCGTGTACTCTCGTTTCCAGCCACCTAATAGGCGTATCCGGTATGGGCGACGAAAAAATAATCCAACGTTTCAACCTGCAAATAGTAAAAAAAATAAAGGGGAGGCAAAACGAGAAAGTGTGACGGTTACGCTTATATCCTAAATGCCTTCCATTGGCGTGGCAAAGCCAAAACAATGTTTTCGCCCCTACTGGAAGTGACGTCAATTCAAGATGGTGGCGCACTTGCAGAAAACGTCTATAGTCCGTTGCAACCTAAGAACGAAGTTCGAGGGTAAGACGGGCCGGGTAGAGGAGGAAGCAGACGGAACGCTGGAGAAGAGAGAGGGAAACCTCCTTCTCTCTTTAGCGTTCCTTCTGCTTCCTCCCCCCGGCCCGTCTTACCCTCGCCCTTCGTTCATAGGTTGCAACGGACTATAGTACGCGCCCTTTCCGCTCGGAGCGCTGGCTTGAACACCGCGCCAGAGATCTCTCCGCTGCAACGCGTTAATAGAACAATTATTGCCGCCGTTGTGGCACAAAACAAGGGTCAGTGACGAAGCAGCGTCTAAGCAACATGCGTAGCTCAAGTGCCAAGTTCTGCATGAAGTGGCGCACACAGAAATAGAGCAGCATAGGAAACCCGGACCCGTGAGAGGCCGCCATTGTATGTATGTATGTATATGTATGTATATTTGAGGCACAATCTCTTTGTAACGAGAGTCTTGTAAGACATGCCAATAAAAGCAAAAAAGAAAAACTAAATAAAAAAGGACAACAACGAAAGAGAACTGGTTAGCACGTGTGTCCAAAGTTCGCCAACCGTTACTTTCGCATAGTCAAAGTTAATCAGTTCCCATGACACCGTCGTTTTAAGTGAGCGCTTGCCCCTCCAGCCAAAAGTAAAGCAGCGGCTATTGGCCATCTTGGTCACCTTGGTCGTCTTGGTCACGACCCCGATTTTTCAGTCGAGTCTGCCACCATGCCTCGAGCCTCCGCTTGGAGCATACCACATGGGTCTGTTCGTTGGTGAAACCAAGTGCCTGCTCCAAGCGGGCACCCACGACAGGCGTTGGGTGTAGCGCCCTGCACGCAAGCAGCAAGTGGTCGATTCTTTCTTCGCCCGCTCCACACGCACTGCATACCGTGTCAGTCACGCTGCTATCGTACTTGCTTCGGTATAGGCGGGTACGTAGGGCACCACCACGGGCCTCTATAAGTAGTCGACTGCCCAGTGTATTCCCGCAGAAAGTCACCGGGGCAATCTCCGTCTTCAGAAACGCGTACGTGTGCATGGAAGGGTGTTGTAGCATGCCGCTCATCCAACGGTCCCTATCAACCCTCTTCACTTCCTCCCGCACTGTGCTCATCCACTCCTTTTCTGTTTGAGGTTCAGTGGCCAAGCTGAAGATCTTAAACTTTTTCCCAAGACGAGTGACTCGCTTCCTCCACGTCGAGTTGATATGCTTCAGGTGAATGTACATAAAAACTCGCCTGGCCCACCGGTCTCCGTTCATGTACCGGAGACGTGTCTAGTACAGAAGCTTGCTGTTTGCCTCCCGCGCTTCAAAGGAAGACCAGCCGACATCGCCCTCTATCAGTTCATTGGCTACTTGTCCATGACACCCTAGTGCCTGTCGTCCGACCTCCCTTTGGCGCCGCTCAAGATATGTGCGTAGCTCACTAGGAACACATATGACTGAGTTTCTAAAAGTCAGCCCGGGCACAGCCACAGCCTTCCAAAGTTCTCGGGTGACAATGTACCGGTCACAGCTCCATAGGCTCCGCCTTCGCAGTATGTTCCGCTTGCTAACTGAGGACTTCCTGAGGCCCTCATGGTGCTCAGTCAAGTATAGTCCTCTCTAGCCGACAGTGTTATTCCGAGGTACCTGTATTCGGTGTGAAGAGGTATGGCTGAGCCTTGCAGGATGAGCCAATAGCCCAATATCGAGGTGCCATCTGGTGGCGCCGCTTGCAACCAAGGTGAGGAGAGGACTTTATCTCTCAGCTGTGACGCCCGTGGTGTCCACACCTTTATATGTCTGGTTACACTATGGAATAACATAGCGTCTGCTTTCTTTCTCTGCTCTTCTGTCGCTATGTTTTTCGCTGTTTCTCTCGGGAAGCCCGGGGCTCGTTCGTTTTTAGGAGCAGACTCGCCAGGAGTAATACGGATGTATTCGAGGACTGCCTTCGGCTGCCACTAGTGTCCAATCAGTGAGGAGGTGAGCGCTGCGTCTGCGTTCGGCGGACACTGGCGTTCTTCGGACTTTTTTATGAGTGAGATCCGAAACGCGGTCAGGGGCCAGTCATATTTTGTGTTGAAACTATTTCATTACTCTAATTTTATTGCGGACACCTGATTTTTTATACCCGCAACGTCAGTGAACAGCAAATCACTTGAAAACAAAGAAGAGGCACGAAAAGCGGAGACTTTAATTTTTATTGTTTTTATTCCAAGAATACTACAGGTTGTTTTTCACTATTCAAGCAGAAGAGGGTTACATTAAGTTTCCGACAGAACATTCAAAACAGCCAATACTCGGACCATGCACAGGGTCGGAGGGCAGTGCGACACGAAAGCGCGTGTCATTAGTGCGCGCGTCACGAGAGCGCTGAACAACAGGTGCAGTCACTAAAGGGGTATTCACACGAGGGAGAAATCACGGGGATTTCTCCCCGGCACGCGCGCATCACGAGACGAAAACACGAGGCTTTTACACATCGCAAAGCCTGAGGTTTTCGTCGCGGGATGAGCGTGCCGTGGAGAAATCCCCGGGATTTCTCCCTCGTGTGAATACCACTTAAGGTGCCTTTCCCTGTGGCAGAACACTCCAGTATCCAATCTCCTTCTATTAGGGGTATTCACTGGGCGTCAAATTTGAGGGCGATGTTTAAAGCGATGCTCAGAACGAGCTCACATTACTAGGTTGCTCAGACCGGTAATCTTGATGGTGCGGAATGCACGTTGCGAAAGAACTGTGGAAGTTCGTCGTTAGCACGCGCTCAGCAGTCGTGCACGCAGCTATGGCCGCCAGTGAATACTCCCTATTGGCGCCGTGGGCGATCGAAAGCGTCGCTGTGGTCGGCCCACCACAATTGGCCGAATGCTGATTATGACGTCAGCAAAGGATGTCTCATCGTCGGAAATAAGAGAGATGTAAGAACTTCAATTTTGACGGTGTTAGCAGTGTTGCTTTGAGAGCGCTATGATTTTAGGCTTCCACCATGCCCATTACAAACACCAGCGAACTTGTTGTTCACAAGGTAATGACGTCACGAAAGTTAACCAAACGAGGGCGCCACCGAAATATCTCGCCGCTGATACACCATTTCAAGATTCCCAAGTCCTCAGCCGAGCACGCGCATGTTTGTCGCTTCGGGAAACTTGCAAATCACGCGCCATACGGTGAACAAGCACTGAAAATGGAACCGGTCAGGTGCCCTTTTTTTTGGAAAGGTCTAGTTGTTATAAAAAATATACATTGAATTACCTGTTAGGCGAAAGCCAGCACTGCAGAATATGTGGGCGCAGCCTTATGTCATTAATCAAAGGAACGAATGGATGGATGTCTACAGCGCGTTCCGTATTCGATGGTTTCCCGACATTTGCTAGAAATAAACAGGATAATTACGTAACACCTTCGCACTGTAGGCTCCTGTAGCCTTACTCTCAGTAAATAACTAAAATGTTTAATCCCTAAAAAAAACACCTCGCCAAACCGATTTTTTTTTTTTTTTTTTTTTATTTATAGTGTTGTATGAACCGAATTTTTGTTTCTCAGGGACAAAAAGGACAAGTAGAATTGTCTCGAGAGCGAAAGTAGTGACACATTTTAAGAATAGTACTCCATAAGCGGCAGCGATGAGAATTGCGCGGTAATGTATTTTGTAACCTGAATGAAATGAATTATCTCAACTGGCGTGACTGCAGACCGCTGCGTTCAGCACGCTTGTATCACTTTGCCCAGCTTAATTTGCGTACTCAGCCAATTAAATAACACCAAGCTTTCGAAATGGGAATTCATTTGATGTCGAAATTTCAGTTCCGTGAAAACATGTGTGTGAAGGCCCTAATATCGATCCTTTCCCAAGGCACGCACATATCCGCTCTCGTGACGCGCGCTCTCCCGTCGGCGCTCTAGTGCCGTGCGTTCCCGTGTTATAAAACCGCTCCGCTCTCCGCTGCCCCCCGACGACACTATTAGCAGCTTAAAGCAGAGGTCACACTGCTAAGTCGGCAGACACTGTCTGAGGTCTTTCTATGATTGGTCATACAAAACCTGTCCGCAGACATGGTCGAAGAATGTGCAAAGCATACATGTTTCCGAGATGCTCGTCGTCTATGCAGATGTCATTATGTCTGCAAACCCTGTATTTTGTGCCGTGTGTGACCAGTGTCGCTGTGGCTTTGTGCAGTGCCCGTGCTTATGTATTTTCCCTCAGATAGCTCGCAACACTGTGGTGAAGCAATCATGCCGGAGCCTGAGGTTCACAGATCTCCGAGACTCTCTAAGAGCTGCATGTTGAGATGCGCGTCAGAAAGAATACAACAACAAAAAAAGGTCAAACATCACTTATAGGCCGCTGTTAAAAACCAAGTGGGCAATAGAGTAGAAAAGTTCAAAAACAATCAAAAGTCAGCTTAAAAAAAAAAAAAAGCTATTTCGCATATCTTATATTCCAACATTTTTACGAAGTCCGAAGCAAGTATAATGTATTTTATTGCGTTTATCTACACGCCCGAAAAATGTCATTCCAGATTTGGTACAGGCGAAAAGCACGTAATGATGTAAACAAAGATATCAAATATTCAATAAAAGCAAATAGCCACACAATGTTACGACGCCGTGATTGTCGTCGTTGCCTCGTTCCCTCTGCTCAATCGAAAGTGTCTTTCTCCTTCTTCTTGTCAATAAACTTGCGAACGTCACCTCGCGTTGACATTGCGCAGAGGTAGGACGGTTCGGTGAAGAACAATGGAGCCCCAGAAACGACAAAAACAGAAACTCTTTCACGCGAACTTGGCAAGTCAGGCTCTCGCAGACTGCATACAAAACGGCGGATCTCTGTTTCGGTAGCCCGCACTCTCGAGCCCAGCAGCGTTGAGGATTGTGCGCATGCAGACTACCCATTTCTGCGCAAGGTGGAAGGACCGTGAGCGTCTCCTCCCCGCCGTGTCGACACGGAAGGAAAGCCATGTCGGTTCTCGCCGATGCGAGCCCTTTGCTCGACCCTTCAGAAACAATCTGCTTTGTACCACGATGGAGGAAGAACACAGAGGCACGAAAGCGACTCATCCTGCCCAAAGGCGCGCCACCACGAGCGCCGAGCACCGCCGCGGTCCATTGTTGTCGTTACTCCAACGCCGATCTTCAGGTTGCAGAGCCGCTGCGGATCCTCGTCGAGAACCGAGCTCCCACGACGTCGCAGCACGCCAACTTGGCGCAAAGGGGGACTCGCCGCGTCCCATTATTGCGCTAATCTTTTTTCTTTTTTTCTTTTTTTTTTTTTTTTTGCGCGAAGGGACGCGCGGTACGCGTCTTGTTTTCGTGGCCCGCCCGTCCGGGTTCCCCGAGAGCGCACAGTATGCGTAGAGAGATTCGTAGCACCAGTAAACACCGTTATAAAGGGGCAGTTCGCCAGACTCAACCTCGCGCATTTAACCCCGGTTACTTACGCTTTGCCCTTTGGCAGCCAGGCGTGTCGCCCGTCTTCGCTGCACGTTGTGGCAGGCGTCAGGTAGCCCCGGGCTCTTTCTCGGGTTCACGAGTCCTTTACGCCGCCTGGCGTCGCCTCCCTTCGAAGTCTCCACGCTCAGAAACAATTCAAGAAGGACGTTCAACCAAATGCCAATTCTCAGGGACCCAACTTGAGGAGGGCTACTTGTTCTCTTCTTCAGGGGTGACTATGGAGATGACAGTTGAGGAGCAGTATTAACTGTAGTTCTTTTCTTCTACGCTGCTGCCTTTCACTTAGTATCGGTGATATGGTAAAGCCCGTTTGACGTATAGTCAATGCTTCCCAAACGTACCGTGCGACCCATCAAAAATATAAAATATCGCGTCGCGACTCCCCCCCCCCCCCCCCCCCCCCCCCCCCTTCTCGGGATGCCACAAGCTTATCCATTTCAGTAAAAAGACTGTGATACACAAACTTTACACAAAATATTTATTTCACTGTTGGCAGACATCCTCCGGGACGACTTCGGAGGAAAAATATAACGAGGTAAACAAAACGCATGCAACCAAATACGTCCCATTGTGCTTGTTGAAACCACCACGCTTCCAGGATGTATTAACACTAAACGTTATGCCAAGTAAAACTTCCTTAAATGTAAACTACTAGGGTAAAATGCAGAATGGGTTCACGCACATCCAGGGTAATACGACGAAAATGATCCCTGGAGAAGGGGAACAAGGGGGACAAAGGTCAAACACAAATCTATGAACAAAGTTAGGTGACTGGTGCGTGGCCGCGACTAGCTCGCTTGCACCTTTGCATTTAATTGCATAATAATCACAACCTTAAAAATGCAAGCCGTTCACCCTTGTTGGTGTTAGACTGGTGGCAGCTGATAAAACCCGTTTGCCCTACTGACGTCAAACTCCTTGTTAGCTCAGTTATAGAGCGCTCTGCTGGAAATGGAGAGGCCCCTGGTTCCATACCAGGACCAGGCGGATTTTTCCGGTCGCGCCTTTCGCCTTGATAAAGGCGAAAGACATGCGGAAACACATCGAGGGGCTTTAGCTTTTTCGAATAACGAGCGCTATCTCGGGGATAGTCTGCGAGCTACAAATGAAGGGCAGCCAAACATGTTTCCGCCCTACATTAGGTATACGTGCCGTTGTATCGGTTCTTATTGATTGTCGTGCCCCGCACTACCGATGCCCAAGAAGGAATCGTCAAACAAGACGCAAGACGCGCAAACAACGGTGCTTAATATGTTGGTCGTGTGGCACCCTCCGAAAATTGCGACAGCGGGAAGCAGGGCAATGGGAGGGGGCGTATGAGCACTCTGCGTCCACTAGGAGCCTCTACCGATCGCCCAGTGAAGAGCGCCGCGCGCGGCCACTTTTGGGTCAGTGTATAAGCTCCGACCGCTGCTAACGCTGCTCCCGCACTTCCGCCAATGTGGTAGCCTAAAGCGCCGTTGACACACTTGCAACCGAGTAGGACGGAAAGAGACAAGACCTGTTTTTAAGGCTCTTGCGACGTCTTAGAAACAGCTTCGCAGCAGGGCATCCGGTCCTAAGACGTCGCAAGAGGCTTAATAACCGGTCTTGTCTCTCTCGGTCCTACTCGGTTGCAAGTGTGTGAACGGGCCTAAGCAGGCATGTCGACCTTGCAACACCCACCGGTGTTCCACGGCAGTCGAGCTGCGACTGCCGAGGTCGCTTCCCAATGAGTACGCGCGACGCCGCCTCGAGAGGCGCACGTGTCGGCACTGAGTAAGAGCTGCAGGGTGCCCATACGCCTACGGAGAAGCCTACTGGGAAAAAGGTCCATTCGGTACAATTTTCTAAACTTGCATTGTAAATTGAGTTTCCTAGATTGATTTGTCTAAAACACTACGCGGAGCGAATTGGCCCACACTCCGGGGTACGCTAGGCATATACTAAGCTTAATGTTTACGTGGCCTGGTGGAAGTATCCTGTGGTAGCAACTTCTCTTTCTGCAAAACTCGCCTCAACCACAAAGCAAATAACAACTTTTTTTTATGAATTAGAAGAACGCACAGTCATCATTTCTGAGTGGCAATCCCACTTTTGCCAGACGAATCCTTCTGGAAAGGTAGCGAATTAAACAATTAAAAACACACACACACAAGCACACACCCAAGGTGGCAAGATATAAAGAAGAGACACGATATGCAAAATCGAACGTGATAGCCAGTGCGTGATACACGTTTTGGTTGATTTTGTTGCCCATTACGTCCGACGCAATTGTGCTACGAAGTAATCATTTCGTTTTACAAACGCACCGGGCGTTATAGCCAACGCACAGAGTAAAAACTTCAGACAGGCAAAGGTGACAATATTGCAGTTTGCACATCGTGGTGATTTTCTTACAACTTTCGATTTTAAACGGGTTCGCAAAAAATCAAATCGTTATGTTCGTTTTAGTTTGAAGACATGCTTAAAAGCTAGATATTCAAAAATAGAGACCGCCGAGCAGGCACGTAGCGGAAGATTTCGGGGGAAAGGGCACGGGCCCCATACCCCCCCCCCCCCCCCCCCCCCCCCCCCCCCCCGCATGGCTACGTGCCTGCCGCCGAGTCAGGTGCAGTCGCGTCGAGTATTAACAGAACAAATTTTAGCGTTGAATTTTAAGACAGGACACGGAGTGAGTCTCACTTCGCAGAGTTTGTTTTCTCGTTTAATATCTTGATGAAAATATTAATTGTTCTATAAGATTACTATACCAGTGACCGAGCGATAGCTAGATTTATATCACAATAAATGGAAACGTAACGTTGCTTGTTCCGACAAGTTAAGGATGGGAAGCAACTCACTAGTCTTCTGTTAAAATGTCCGTTGGCTGTATTTGGTCGTCTGTTTTTTTCTCCCTACACTGCTTCTGAGTGTACAATCTGTGAAAAGCTGTTGCTGCGAACAAGTCATTGCTGGTTTCCTCTCTTTTTCTTTCATTATTGAAAGGACGGTCTTCGAAACTACTATAGTGGTGGAAAGTGCTCAGTTTGGGTAGTAGCCGTGGGGAATTTTGATGCCCGCCAGATCATCCATTCGAAGTAAAATGCGAAAAAGTGCCGAAGTTGTGTTCGTTCTAACAGTGTCGCGCGGTGTACATGTCAAGTTCCTATGGTCCGTGCCCTCGTTGTATTTTCTTTGTTCTCTTTCGCTGGAAGTAACGTACGCAGAGTTTTTCCTCTTTAACTGGGAGCAGAGAAGAAAGCTTGTGATGAAAAAAGGGGCAGCTTGTTACAATAGTCAAGGGTGCTACTAGTTACTAAATCGCTATCAAAACTTATCAATAAACTCGAGTACTCACTGCGTACAAAAACGTAATCAAACGGTCTTAACCTTACTCTAAAAACTAATTTATTCCAATTAACTTCATTACCCGTAGAAATCAATTATGCGCAAGACCGCATGATAAAAGTGATCATTAGTTTCCTAAGGAATACAAATACTTGCATCAGTTTTGACAAAAGACAGCTCAGACGCCACAGAAACTCCAGTGGCCCATGCCGAGGAAGTCCACGGCGCCGCGTGATAGCAGGGTGAAGATATGTTCAGTGTAGACTGATGCAGGGATGGTGGTGAGGAAGGTCAAAAATAGAGCTTTCTCAAATGGAGTCTGCCGTAAAATAAGCCGTCCCGCACCGGACTGGAGGCATTATGGGGATATTTCCACACAGGCGCTGTTTTAGGTTCATGCCAGAAAGTAAGGATTATTACTAACGACTTATAATCGTAATAAACGAATTCTCCTCTCGAAAACTTCCAAGGCCAACAGTCACCGGTTCTTTCGTTTGACTTCTAGCAGCTACACCTATTCCAGACCCTCGTGAATTTAGAAAAGCAAAGCTTCGTCAGCAGGTGAGGACACTCGCCACTCGTTGTGTGTAATTTGGAGGCCAAACGAACGTCTACCGCGACCTTTCCCGAGGCATACCCAAACGCGGGCTTTCCGTCTGGAACGCTCGTTCCGCGGAGCCAGCCCGTTCGCGGACGCCCCGGCGTCCGCTGAGGAGGAGGCACGCAGCGGGGACCGAGCTGGGCCATATTCGCGCACAAGGGGTCAGAGTTCGAACTGCAACTTTTTGTGGGTCACGCCGCGACGCCCCGCCTGCCTGCCTGACGCCCCGGGGTTATTAATAGAGGGGGGGACTTTCGCTACATGAGATCTTCGCGTGGACGAGTGCGGAAGGTCTCCCGTGCTTGAGCTCCGGCAGTTCTTCGATGGACGCGTGACACATGGGGGCGCGTCGGCGTAAAGTACCGAGACGTGAGCAGCGCGACCGCTCGCTATGCCTCAATATGACGAACGCGCCGTTCTGCCCTTCCCGGTGACCGCCAGTTCGCTCGATTATGATCGCGCCCGACCAGTTCTATTTTCTTGGTCGCCATTTGTTTTTATTATTATTATTATTTGAGGCACGCGCCGTCGAGTGTTGTCATTTATGGCGCTGGGGTCATCAGCACGAGCTGCGCGCGGAGCGACTTGTCATTTGCCACGATCAACATTTTTGTCGGCGAGAAATGCTGTTCACGTAGACACATTCCACGGGCACGTGCGGTTAGCTCAGGGTGATTTTTCTTTGTACGAGAAACCGCATAGGAGAAGACTTGTGCCGGTCACCAAAAAGGAGAATGAATTACGATTACAAGTTACCCAGCCTTATACGCAATAATTTATCGTTGCTAATTACTTCTATGAAAGAGTAGTTGATTACTTTACTCGTTACGTTATAAGTACCTAATCAATTTTACGTCTCTTTGCTCGGATGCTTGTCAAGAAAATAAATAAACAATAATTGTATGTCCACGCAAAGAGTATTGCAACACTACTTTCAGGAATCCATACGGATCGTGGTCATTCTAAAATTAAAAAAAAGAAAATCTATGTTTAAATTGTCATATTTGATCTCATTCGGCGATGGCAGGATAACAAAGCAGCAGAAGCGCTGCCTCCAGACTACGCTCCTTGGATTCCATCGTGTTTTCGTTGTAGGCTCTCAACACTCATCAACTTAATTCAAAGTAGGAAGCTCGCACGCAGTATTTAAAAAAGAAAAAAAAAAAGGCTTGGATGCAAGAACGCACGGTTTCATCTTTCAACGGAACAGTAAAGCTCGTGCGCTTGAAAGCCCCTTTCGAACGTCATTTGCCTTCCCACGAACTGCACAGACAGTCTCTGACGGGGTATCGACACAGATGCACGCAAAAAGAATGTCCTGCAAGGTTTCAGAGACATATCCCAGGCAACACACCAGAGAAACGCCCAACTTGGCCCAAGTTTGGTCACCCTCAGAGTCCAAACTTTGACCTAATTTTGCTCCAAGGCGTTAGCTAGTACCAGAGTACTTTCCTTTGGCTTTTCTCTGGATCGCCTCATAATTGCCAAAATGCCAAACTTGAGCCAAAAATGTCTTATATCAATCGAACAACCAGCAATGAAGTCTAATTCTGGCACTCAATTTTAGCCCAAAGTTGCCACATAAAAACGAACCAAGAAGTAAAGCCTAACTTTGGCGCTTGTTTGCTTTGGCGATCTGGAGCCGAGATATCCAGACTCAGGCCAAAGAAGGTCAAGTTTGCCTCGACCTCTGCTTTTTCTGGCTTTTCAAGGACGAATTCCGGGGACAAAAAGCAAATTTCGGTCCAAAGAATGAGCTGCCGGGTTAGTAAGTGAAGTGCGAAGGCTTGTTCACATGGTGGCGTCGACCGGGTTGCGCCGCGTTGGGTCGTGCTGCAGCACAGCGCCTCCCCATTGGCTCGTCGTAAAGGTCGCCATAGCAACAGCTCGACGCAAGCGCTCCTCACGCAGTCAAATGCAGGTGCCTGAACCGACCTTGATGGAACGAAGCGAAAGTTATGCCACGACCCAGACGACTGTAGATTGTCTAAAGTTGCGCTGGTTCGAGGAAGATCAACCTGATATATCATTTTCTAACCTTGGCGTTTCGCTGCTATGCCAGCTTGGTGCAGTCCTCCGAAGTGTAACGTATAGACATACGTTATTGAAGGAATTGATGCGGACTCTACTGAAGCATGTAATTGATTACGATAATCTGATAAACGGCACCTTCAATCGTGGTTTCGCCTGCTTTCTTAAAAAATACTCAAATAAATGAAGGTAAAATCATGAGAAAAGAAAGAGGATCGTTAAGAGTACGGTTGCTTTGCATATGATCAGTGTTTTCTTTATTTCAGACTTCAATTTTAGTTTTAACCTAAATTTACATATCGTTTGTTGTACTGAGTGTTATTTCATGCTGTTTACTAGGCTAAACATAGGACGTAAATTGCCGAAATAGGACCATAAATTTTAAGGAAATAACGAGCAATTATAAAGTAATTCGTTACAACAATTTTGTAATTAAATTACGTTGCACATTACGGCTGTGAACATGCAACGTGGGAATTACAAAATTTCATAAAAACGTAATGGATTGCAAGTAATCTGTTATTTGTAACGTATTTCTTCCCAAGTCTACACAGAAGTCACTTTCCGGGGTCAGGCGCTCGCGCCCGTGTACGTGTTCGCGCTGCAGGTTTTTGTGAGATGGAGTGCTCGACGGAGTACGTGCAGCGTGTGCGGGGACGCAGCTATGGCAGGCTTGCAATAGGCCGATTTCTTTAAGCGTTCAGCGCATGCGTGACACCGCCATAACGTGAGTTCACATGAAGCAGGCGGCAGTGCACAAGACGGCTCGTGCCGTCTCGTGCTCTACACGCGCAGAGCTCCAGCGAGTCTGGCGCACGTGCAGAAGGACTTCCCTCGATTACAGTACCTCGATACATTGCGGCAGTGGTGGCGTAGTCAAACTGGCTGGTGAGATCGGTCGATTGCACGTGCGTGCCCACACGAGCAGAGACATAGCGACAACGCCGGCATGCTTGCAATCGTGTGCGCGGTATCTCATCACAAATAGAAAAACCTAGGGTGCCTTCATGTGCGCTTTGCTTGGGGTGATGACATCTCGCCATTTTGTTTCGAACTATTATATTTATTTGTTGTTCTGAAGCGCGTGTCTTTGCCCGCGCTCGTGGCCTAGACTGTGCTACGGCGACATTTTGTTTCCTGCGATTTCTTTGTATTTTCCCTGTGAGCGCGTGCTGTCGGCATCGGGTACTACAAACGATGGCATCACCCTAAACAGAAGGACATTGAGGCACACTAGAAAAACCAATGTTGTTGTTCTTTTTTAACGTGCTTTCGAAAGACAAGATATCAACGACGTTTGCTTCCCTCTATCCTTCATTACTCGTGAGGTGAATGCACAGCGATCCCTCGGCCACGATGACACGGTCGAGTGACTGTTCATTTTGCGTGAAACTCGGGTGATGTTTATGCGGAGCGCGTTCAGGGATGACCTCCCATTGAACCTAACTCACGGTAAGTGCATGTAACGACGGAACCGCAGACGAACAGGGTGGTGACTAAAAATCAAGATGATTTAAATCGCTATTTCAATCATGACTCGTTATTTCAATTACACCGATTTTAGTATGATGATTTAAATCAAACCTTTCCCGCATAAATAATTCCCAAACTACTTCTTATTTACTGCTTGTAGTAAATAAAAAGTAGTTTACTACATTTTACTGTTTCTAGTTTTTACTGCTTGTAGTTTATTTCCTGTTTGTGTTTACACTTACAATTACATTACGTAATGTAAGCAAAACAAAACGCGAAAGAAAAACTAGATTAGCTTTTTTACTCACTACAAGATAAGTTGTTTTTGTTCTAGTATCGCAGGCTTATATCTAAAAAAAAGTTGTTAATTAGACTCTAACTAAAATGTTTAAAGGGGTACTCCACCGATTTTTTGAGCTACCTCAACTAACTATATTTTCTGGCTCCCCGGCCTTTACTCTCTCCGGTATGCTATTTAGAATCGCGAAATTGATAATAGTTATTGCGAAATCGGCAAATGAAAATGATGCAAAAACCAACATTCAAATATACGCGCGCTTTTCAGGGCCGTGACGTCAGTGGCAGGCAGGCTTGCCAGTCGAGCAAGCAGCCAAAAAATAGAATATGCCAATCATTTGTTCCGCGCTGGAGCGCGGGTACTGCAGCGAGCTTCCCAAGCATTCATTTGACACCATGAAACTGCTTCGAATCAGTTTAAAACGAAATCTACAGCCCAAAGAGTGAACCCCTGCCTTCCACTGACGTCACTTTTTCATTGTTGCCAGTAGAGACTTCGATCTTGAAAAACACGGTGAGGACCAAAACTGTAAATTCAATAACTTCGCGAGAAACCAATATTTTGACCTAATATTTGGGATACTATTTTCGCGATGTTTGTTGGTTAGCTTAGCAAAATTTCAAGCAAATCGGAGACAATGAAAAAATCGGTGGAGTAGCCCTTTAAATGCACAGAAATCCTTACTTACGTAATGTTTTCAGTTAACCAACGGTCTGATCAATCAATATGCTTGGTTTAGAAGTACATATGGTGATGAAGAGTTGCTATTATAAACTAGTGTGATTTAAATATAATTGATCTAGCTTAAATTAACTAGATCTGATTTAAATCATACAAATTTTGCTTATTTGCTTAAAAACATCATGATTGTTTTTCTACTCTTCGGACGAACCAGGGCAGTTATTCTAGAAGCGCGTGGATTGACACCGTTTTATGATACCGCAGCACTGCGCAAGAATATAGAAACAAGGGCGATAATCCACTGAAAATAAAAGAGGTTACGCGCTGAACTGAATTATTCAAAAACTCCTTCTTTCCGAGATCGACCCATGACTAGAATTATCTACCACAGTACGGTCGTCACAGAAACTTCCGATTCAAGGCTACGTACTTCTTTTTTTAAATTAAATATATTGCTATCTTCAGAGTCATATTATGTCTTTGTATTCTGTTCTTCTCTCTTTACAATAGTGGTGTATGTATATTATACAATTTTATGAAATATTTGTGCTCGGAGACACTGTGTTTTTTGTAGGTGTAAAAAACCATGTTTGGTATTATGAAACCCCGTAAAATAAAAATTAATGCCCCCTCGGGATTGTAGGCAATAAATAAATAAATATCAACTTCACAATGTATGAATGAAGCCTGTAACGCGTTCCTAGTCACGGATTCCTGTCCTTCCTAGCGACCCAAGCATTGTTTCTATTTAAATGGTGAAGGAGACCAAGGCGGTCTTGAGTACCTTTCATTTCACCGAGCTCAGTTTCAATTCATGTCGGAATGGGCCACGTGGATGGGAATTGACGGGAGACCCAACCATCGGTGTTCCGAGCGCATCGCCGGGACGATGTTCTGATACACCGTACACCAGAAACTATTCGCAACTCCAAGGCCCGCCATACAGCCAGTGGCGTAGCCAGGGGGGAGGCTTATGGGGCTTCAGCATCGCCCCCACGAAACCCAGCCGACCCTATAATAAACACCTGTATTTTGACCCCCCTCCGCACCACCCAAGTCCTAGACATCTAAGTCACTTCAGCCCCCCCGACACGAAAACAATTCCCGGATACGCCACTGCGCACAGCGGAAAAAAGACGTGAAAGCAGTGCGCGGAGCCGATCCAAGTGAGGAAAGGGAATTAAACGCACAACGCTCGAGTGCGCGTTGTATAAGCACTCCTTTAGTGCGCTTCTTACGTGACAAAGATGGCGACGGGTGTTGGGCGGCGTTCCTTCTGCCTCGTCCATCGCTGCACGAATTGTAACACGGACGGGGCTCTCGCTCCATGCGCGTAGAAAGCGAGGGAGAGGAGGAGACAACGCCGAGCTCTGGTTGGAATGATGTGTAGACGCGAAGCTAGCTGCCTTTGTCTCTGCTCGCTCTTCGAACCCATTCGAACGCGAACTCCGGCGTAGGGCGTTGGAAGGCGTTCGACGAGTGCAGTGGAGACAAACTTCGTTTTTACCCATCATTCCAGCCTGAGCTCGGTGCTCCCGACGTCCCCGAGCGCTCTCGTCCCCTCCCTCGCTCTTTCAACACGCACAGTGACTGATAACTTGTGAAACGCGTGGCCTAGCCATGTCCGTGCTTTCGGATTCGGTCTTCTTATCGGCTAGTCCCGCAATCCTATTGCCTGCGGATGCTCGCAAAAAGCCCTGCCTTTTGTAGCGTGAGCTACACTTTAAAAAAGTATGTCCGTCTACTTTCACGCACAACACTCGGAGAACCAATCAGCGCAACTTGCGGAAGCAGCTCAGCGAATGACGATGCCGAAACATATGTTTAGACCAAAAAAACGCAGTCTGAGTTGTGACATTAAGCAATGCAAAACGTCAAGCTTGCATTGCTTAATGTCACAACTGAGACTTCTTTTTTTGGTCTAAACATATGTTTCGGCATTGTCATTCGCTGAGCTGCCTCCGTAAGTTGCAGTGATTGGCTCTCCGTGTGCTGTGCGGGAAAGCAGACTAACGGACTTATTTTAGAGTGTACACTGGCCGATGTTGAGCAGTTTCGCGTGGCTCGCATAATGAGCCGTGCTCCGTGCTGTGCATGCGCGAGGAACAGTGACGTCACACGGCACACAGCTGGCGAGCCGGAGCCGCCGCCGCGCCCGCCTCGCCGGTCTGCGCATTCCAGAGGAGTGACGTCATAGCCGCGGCAGACGCACTGGCGCCGCCGCGTGCCCAGCTGTGGGCCTCCGTTACGCAGTAGCCAAGTCTGACGCTGCACCAGAACCGCTTGATAGCGCCTCTCATTTTGTGCGCATAAGCTCACGCTACGTATATCCTAACATAGCCGAGCTAAGCCACCGCAATTTTTTTTTCACCAGGCGTAATGTACACTCAGATTTTCCAATGCGATTGCATTTCTTACCATGCATTTCGCATTGCCTCGCAAGGAAAGGAACGGACTAAAGAGAACATCGCTCATCAGAAATGGCGCCCCACAGAGACTCAGCGTATTTGTCGTGCCAACGCGGAATACGGCCTTCGTAGAAGAAACGTCGAAGCACCGCAAAAACACAGCCGTGCCTTTTTTTTTTTTTTTGTATTGCAGGTGCAGGTTTTTACACCCTATTTGAACTCCTTTTAAGCTTTTGGTAAAAGGAAGATCCTTTCGCCTTGTTTTTGACCGGCCACTCGTAGTTGGCCCGAAGGCATACGGCCAGTGCCCTGCATGCGCCGAGAGATTCGGGTGCCCCCGCGGCGCTACTTTCCTTCTTCATCGACGGCCAAGGTTGCGTATTACAGCGTCGCTGATGAATGGTGTCGACCAGCCAGCGCTCCCCCAAGTTCACGGCGAGGGTCTCGCGGAACGGGTTCGCCAGTCACGCCGGGAGGCCCCGAGTGGACGTCGACCGTGCATAATCGGGAGCTTTCTCCGGGCCGCTCGTCCTCGCCGCCGTCCTCGCGATCGTCTCCCTGCCGGTGGTGCGCACATGCGTCGACTTCACGCCGGTTGCGTGCGAGCCGCGAGACCACGGACGCCAGCTTCTGTGGCGACACCGGGAAAGGCGCAACGGCGCATTTTCCTCCCTTGTGCTGACGCGCCCCAAGCGGACACGTGAAGAAGGGAGGAACGAGACGTTTTTCTCCTTCTCCGGATAGACGGGGAGAAAGCTTCCGCCCTCCCGACTTATCTTCTTTCGGTTTCGTTTTTCGAGCATGCCGCACACGTTGTTTAATAAAACTTGTTAAGTTGATTGAGCTTCAGCGGCAGCAAAAGCCGCCTGTAATTCTGTCTCCTAGTCCAAACGTGCAGAGCATTTCGGTTGCACTGACGTTCTTACCACTAATTTTATCAAACGAGCAAACGACGCCGCTAGAAACAAGCAAAGTTCCGGAGCAGCGCCAGCAGCACTACGTACACTGGGCCAGGATGGCCGCCTCCGGATTGCGGAACCCAAGCGGAACACGCGGAACGATGTTTCGACGTTGAGGACGTTATAGAAATCTTGGAAACTGCGTCCAAAAGAGGCAGGTTTCGCTGCCGGGTGCCTGTGTGCCTTCTGTGCTGAGTTCGGTTCTGTTTTCCGATGCCGAGTGCCAAACGGCAATCCAACGTGGTTCTGTATTTCTGTGAGTCAGAACATCGCGATGGCAGTGTTGTGCGTTGTGAACAGAAGACTGGAATTATCACCGATGTGACCGTGTGTTTGCATATCAGTGGTGTAACAACAATATGAGATGACGTAAACTGTCGGGCATTGATGCCGCAGGTCGGACCGTGGTCAGGGAGGCGGGGTGTCCCAGGGTGACATTCCGATTGGCATTAAAGAGTTTAAGAACGCTTGAGGGATTACGATGTAATCGATCGACCTGCGGATAGTCATGTTGTAACGCTGGTCTGAACCCTAGCTCCTATCGTACAGTGGCCAATATGACTCGTCTGCGATGTGCTGTACTCTCCACCCCGAGAGCCACTGCGCTCTGGGGGAAGGACTGAACAGTATAAAAATATAACAGAAAGTACGTATATTTACAGTTTGGAATTTTAGCATTAAGAGAAAATGGTAGGTAAAATTGAAAAAAACAATGTATTCTTTGTTTTGCTGTTTAAATATAGTACGGTTCCTGGAGAAAATGCCCTCCAAGTGGCGGACTGGGATGAGCGCTAGAAGTTTTCGAGCTCGCCATGGCGTAGTTCCGTACACTGAACACCTCGAGCAAGTCGCGGCTTTGACTGCATTCAAGTTGATCGAAAAGCGATTTCTCTGTCCGTGAAGCATCACTCCCAGCCGAGTGAATACCCCCTCTGCACAGATTAATTCCCCAAGACGACAATTGCAGCCGCACGCGAACAGCACAAATAGAAAAACAAACAATAGATATACTGGCTACGACGTGCCATGCGGGGAAGCAAATACATGGCTTGGAACCGCATTGGAGCGGCTTGATTTATTGGCTTTCAAATACTTACGGCATAAGCGGTTACCTTTTACTAAGAGATTCATCC
The DNA here is from genome assembly GCF_016920785.2 of Ixodes scapularis. Classification (NCBI taxonomy): domain Eukaryota; kingdom Metazoa; phylum Arthropoda; class Arachnida; order Ixodida; family Ixodidae; genus Ixodes; species Ixodes scapularis. Next base: position 85,683,420 of record NW_024609884.1, read on the forward strand.
CCTGAGCCGTTCAAGATACTCTCAGAGTTGTGACATTGCTGGAAAATAATCAACATGCTGGGAATATTTTTAGTGCTTAGGCAGTCACCGAGAAATTCCGCACGTTCAAAACGACCAGTATAAAAGGCGGAAACGCAGTGTACAGATGTTGTGATCGAGTTATACTTCGTCTCACCCTACGATGGACTAAAGGCAAAAGCTACGGACCGCCAGATCCAATCACGAGCCACTTAGAAATTGTGCGGTATTTCGCTTCGATGCACGAATCGGTGCCCGCGTCTCGGATCACTGATGAGGGGACGGGTGGACAGTGGTTCGAATAGAAGAGCACTGAGTGACTCAACAATTTTACATCGCAAAGAAAGCCACGACATATCATATAGGCTCTTTGCAGCGTCGAAGCTATAGAAATGATGTGGCGCTTTTGGATTTGAGCATTATTCGTCCACCCCTAATCAGTGTTAAGCGTGCCATAGTATAGCGTGGAACGTGATTGGACCTGGCGGTCTGTGGCTTTGGCCTTTAGTCCATCGTAGGATGAGACGAAGTGTAGTGTACTGTTGTAGGGATGTTTGTATGTGCCGGTGTGTGCGCTCAGACGTACATATTCAGCTGATGCTAGGGGTATCCGTACTGTTTCCACTTGTTTTCTAATAAAGGTTCCCGAAGGTCCCAAAGCCGAATGGTGACGTGCGCAAATAAAAATATTTTTGGTAGAACATGCCTTGGGGCGTTACCTAGCGCCACCTAGCCTAGCGACTTGCAATTACTCTGCTTGAGTCTGCCATCTGCTGGCAAGCAATTTAACCTTCTTTCACGCCTCGCAATAATTTCTGATTACCGTGTAACAGCTGTATCGAATTTGCTCTTTTGAGAGAGGCTTTTGGTTTCGCGAATGGTTTACAACTCCTCCGTGATGTGCGGTTGACGACGGTATTCTGACTTGAGGAACAGCAAAGGTAAGACGTAAGATGCGCGAAGTAACTGGGTATCGGTTGTCTCCGTTTAACATCGCAGTTCTAACTACGAGAAGACTGAGTAACTGCTATCGAAACGCAATTTTCTTTGCCTACTAACTTTTGAAATAAATACATTTCGCGGCAAGCTCGTGTTCGGCTTTTATTTGCTGCTCCTCTCATCCCGTACAATAGAGAGAGAGAGAGAGAGGTGGCGTGAGAGAAGCAGGGGAGGTTGTTCTAGCGGGAATGCTGAACTGGTTCCCCATAAAAAGAAGCAGAGAGAAAGGAAAGAAAGGAGGATAAAGAAAGGGGGAAGGAAAATAGAGAAAAATAAAATAAAGACGTGAACGCGCTAAGAGTTAATCTCGAGTTATTTCATAGGCGGTTTGCGACACCGGATTCGTCGAGGAAGTTCAGTAGCAGGTGGTGTATTACTTGGCGGCGACGGGCCGAATCACTTGGATAGATGATGTCCTCGTCGTCTGGATCACGAAGTCCAATTCTGGCGAGCTCAGTGACGAACCGTTGACGTGGACCGCTATATTCTTCGCAGTTGAAGAGGATGTGGCAAATGTTTTCTTCATCGTTGCAGTTCGGACACTGGGAGCTTTTTATTGCAGATATTTTAAAAAGAAACGCATTTGTAAATGCACTTCTGCTGCGTATTCTTATGAGGAGAGTGCACTTCTGCCTTTTAAGACCCTTTGTGATGCATGGCTGATGTTTCGAGCATGTGGTCGGAGAAAGTTCAGTTATGTAACTTTTTATGGACTTTCGTGTCGCACTGAAATCTGTTGGACTGGGAATAGTGCGCGGCAGTCCATGTGCCGCTCCTGCGAGTTTATCGGCTTCGGAATTACCAAACAGTCCCACATGTGAAGGTACCCATTGAAACGCAATGTTGAGGAACTTTGCCACCCTGCTTTTAAAACGAAAGTTTCTCCCTTTCTAGAGGAACATAAGTTACAAGAGCGTTCTTCCCTTTATGGAGGACTATCGATACCGTTTTATCTAAGAGTGCAGTGCGCCCGGACGGGTGTCGGACCCGTCAACTGGGGCTCAGCCCGGGTTCCGGAGACGGGTGTATGGGCTGTTTTTCGATGGATGCGGCAGTAGCACGTCGAATCGAGAATTTACGACTCTGACTGAGAGCGTGATTCGTTCCCTTTACAATTCGACGCGCTTCGGTCCCATTCAGGTGAGCGTAGCTAAAGTTGTCACGCTGTCTCAAAGCGCCTTCACACCCTCTGTGAGATGTAAGGTCACGAAATTTCGTTTTCGAGGAATGCATACACTGTGTAATGAGGCGTTCGGTACAGTTTTTAGCCAGTAATTCGTCTTTTTTTATGATTTTGAACCCGAAGCCTCTCTCTGCCTACGCGACTACTTCCGGTGTCTCTCCTACACATGGCCTACACCGACGGCAGCCACAGTGGTGGCCTTGCTGATGAGCGCGCATACCGTCTGCAGCATACACTTTCCGCCATCGAATTCGGTTTCCTCGGCAAAGAAGAGGCAGGAATGACGAGCAGCACGATGGTGCGATGTCGTCACTCAGACTCATTGATGATGACGAACCCAAGCAAAGCTCGAGCTGTAGACAAGGAAAACACAAAATCCTCTTCAGTCCGACCACAACCGACCATCCGGTAGAGCCAATCGATCAGTCGTCGTCTTTGTGCGTTTCCTATCGACGACGAAATTGAATCGCCAACAGTGAATGCGGCCCGACTCTGCACCTTTTCTAAACGCGCCAGCGTTGAGGGAGCTCGTTTCGCAGAAACGCCGGCGTCGGGAGCGTCGTGACGTCATGTGACTGTGACGTCGTCACGACGTCACAGTCACATGATCTCGCGCGGGAATTTCAAACAACCCACATGCTCACGCTCACGCGACGTCACGTGACGTCGCGCGTGGAATGAAAGTGATTAAAAACGCACGACATGTAACGCGAATTAAAGGTCACCGCATGTTTCAAATGATTTTTCTTCATACAGTAATTGCTCCCAGAAAAAAATACGGATATTTTAGGCGGGATTCCAACCCGTGACCCTCCGGCTGCGAGCCAGACACGTGACTGACTAGGCCACCGCGTCCGCCGCACTTCCGGTCACTAACAGAAAGAGCGTGAGAAGTGAATGAGAAGGCGATCTGAACTGGATCTGCGGTCACGCTACCACGTTCCACTCTTTTTCTGCGCGATTGGTTGAGCCGCTGATAGAGCGAAATGACAACGAGCGCCGTCACGATCCACTTGTGGCTCTGCGTCCACGAGTCCCGAGGATCCTGTAGCGTCGACTGCGACCGGGCTTCAAACGGGACGGCGGGGCGAAACCCAAGCGTACACTGTTGTCGCACCGCGGTCAACGCGATTGCGGTCTTTGCCCTTGGAAACGCCAGCCAATCAAGACGCGAACAGCCTGAACATAATACTAATCCTTCTTAAGCTCTCCCTGACTGTTCTAGGGCAGCACCCTTTCAGCGTGCGATCATTCTAAAAAAAATGAGAAGGTTAAAAAAAAAAAAAAAAGCCGAGTGAAGGGAGTTTTTGGTTCCGTCCGCGTACACAGAGCCGAGCTCTTCAAACCACGGCGTGCGAAGCACTCCAACAGAGAAGGTGAATGCAGAACTATACTTCGTTTCAGCTTCGGTCCGAGCGCGGCTGATGTCATGAGCCGAAGGGCCAATCAAACAGCGCAAAGAACGCAGCGTCATGGTGTGCTCTCTGTGCCTGATAGGACTAGCCGGCGGAGGAGCACGCACAAAGACACGGCGAATACCGGCTGTTCCTATCAACTGCAGAGAGCACGCCATGACGTTGTGCCTCTTTCGCTGTTTGATTGGCCCTTCGGCTCATAACATCGGCCGCGCTCGGACCGAAGCTGAAACGAAGTATAGCAGAGGCAAAGAATTTCGTGCTTAGCAGCTACAAAAAAAAAAACAAAAAAAAAACATTGAATGCCCAAACGCTCGAGCTAGAAAGAAAAAAACACGTTTTGTTTATACTTTTTTTCCGCCTCAAAGCTGCTCAAGACTCACGAGCTAGAAAAAGAAGAAAAACTACGACGACGACATTTCTTGAATCGGAAGTATTTTAAATCTTAGATAATTGTTGTTGTTGTTGTCGTTGTTGTTGTTGTTGTTGTTGTTGTTGTTGTTGTCGTTGCTGTTGTTGTTGTTGCTGTCGTTGTTGTCATTGTTGTTGTTGTTGTTGTTGTTGTTGTTGTTGTTGTCGTTGTTGTTGTTGTTGTCGTCGTTTTTTCTATGTATTTAGCGGGTCCAGCCCGATATCTTCGATAACCAGGTTCCAAAGGCCGGGAGTTAGAAAACTGAATGGATCTTTTTCAAGAAGGCTTCTGCACATGAGCAGGCCTTCCTCTCGCAGCGGCGAAAGCTTTAACATCGGTCGGCGTCCGGAAGAACGGTTGCACTACCTCACCTGCCGCCTCTTCGCTACTCGAATAAGCCGCTAAGAATGCAGGAAAGGTATCGCGCTGCCATTCCATCCACCAACCGTAGTAGGAGTTTCATGTTTTCTTTATGTGAATAAATGACACCACTCAAAAAGACTCCCCCCCCCCCCCCCTTTCCTTCTTCACTGACTGATACTCCTGGATATAAACACCAGACCTAGCGATTGACGAGGCATCGAAAACACCAGCACTAAACAGAGGGTCAGAGCTGGGACGCTGTGCACGAAGTTCGCGCGTTCAGTTTGCAAGCAAATGTCTCATCTTCACGTCCTAAGGAGTTATGTGCCCCGCCATTCGCTGGTTGTTCCTTAAATTGACTTATTTGACGTCCGCATGTTTAACGGGAATGCTGACGCGCCCGAAAGAAAATATCGGGGCGTTACGTAACAATGCAATCAAAGATCTATATGCAAATCTCCAGATTCCTCAAAGGAGGGACCACTCAATGCTCAAAATCCTGTACTCCGCGCTTCGGAGACCGCAACAGAACGGCAGGCGGTTGTGGAAGCGGTAATGTTTTTAACCAACTGTAATGCTGTCCGAAAGATACGTTATGTTGAATAAATCCTGCAATTAACACTGTTTTGATCCAAGTATACTCATTGCCCGAACTTTTTCACTAACACTTCCTAAAGCACGTTGGGCTTCTTCGCATACAAACTCCATGAGCTGGCCATCTTGTTCAGTTGCCAGTGTTGTGGAATGGAACACTACTATTTGCACAATGTTTCGACTGCCTGGTTTGTAAACTGGTCAAAGCCAACTTTCACTACGCACGAAGGGCGAGTTGGGGGGGGGGGGGGGGGGGGGGGTTAGGTGAGCTTTGGAATAACATGAACTGCAATCTGTATGCGCTGCGAGGCTACGCGCAAAATGTTGTTTCTCTTTTATACAAACTAGCGCACTGACCTTTTGGTGCATCGAACCTTGGTGCAGAACCAACTCGTCGTGGACGTCCAATGTGGGTAGGCTGTGTGTGAGCAACACGTTTTCAGCACCGGCTTCAAATGTCGTCTTCGAAGGGTTTTTCCGCACATCACATTTTGGAAAGTCGAAGTAACGCCGCAACTAAAGAAAAAATATTTTTCAATGTACGAAAACATCACCGCCTGTCGCCCCCTCGTTGGGCCCGACATTCCTTTGTATAGGGATTTGGATACTCCACGTCCCCAAGTGAAGTTCCCCACGGCTCCTGTGGGTACCTAGAACCTGACGCCGACCGGCGCTATACTCCGTCCCTCCCTAAGCTGAGACTACGGTGCGAGCTACGTTCCCGCCGGACCAATCAGCCGCCTCCGCTGATCACCGGATTCGGTATTACTGCAGTATGTATTACGCAGTAACACACAATTATGTATTACTGCGCGCTGCGGGACAAAAAAAAATGTAAAAACTTTGGAACATAGACACATAATTATTTATTGTGTATTAATTGCAGTATCCCTAGGGCCAAGTGGGTGTTATGAATGGGAGTAAGCAACTAAACGCAGCAAAATACACAAATAGGAAGTGAACAGAGTTACGTGGCATTTCCTCAAAAATATTTAGTAACAGCAGTTTAAAGTAAATATTATGAGGGCATCGATACTCATTATGAGGACAGGTGGTTACACTGTGACGGTGTTCTATAAAGAGAAACAGCAAAAAATATAATACAAACGTTTTTCTCTGAAGAAAAATATGCACGTCTGACTTAAAGCGCAGGATTTTGTATACAATATTTACAGTATATAAGAACATGCAGGGTGTTTAGAGGTTCTACCGATTTGTTCTTAAAATTAAGCTTGTCTTGATCGTTCTGGTAAACTCGGGGGCACAGAATGTGTGGTGCGTGCGTTAAGCGTGCGTTATGATTTGTTGGTTGGTTGGTTTCGGGTGCGTTGTACGCAGGGCACACTGTTGTACTCCCCGGGTTTATCAGTATTATTAAAGGTACCCTGAGGAGGTTTCTGAGATCGTCTATATATGGCAACAACTCACTCTGCGGGCTCGAAGCATCCTAAAAATCCATAATTCATAACGATGCGCGGCCGATTTTCGTATTAAAAAAAGCTATCAAAGATCGAAATTATCTTCGGCGATGGGGGGAGCATTGTGCCGGCAGCCAGGACGGCATCTGACCAATGAAAACACGACATTTCGTTGAGATTGCAAACCCTGTTATCACAAAATGTGTATGCTTTTGTAGATGATAGAAGCAAATAAGAGTAGTAGAAAAATTGATTTTTTTCGTGGAGAGGGAACATAATACTGCAATAATCCTCTCAAAACCAACGAACTATGGTGTTGTCGATGTTTTTTGTCTTTTGCGGGAATGACGGTCGACAGCTCTCGAGCGCTCGCTCGCTGGGTTGAATCGTAGTCCGGGCTGTATTCGGGCAAAGAGTGGCGCGCATTCGAGATATCACTCCGCGGTTCCACTAGTCGGAGGCGCGAGGATCCTTCGCTTGATATTGACTGACAGTGGTCCTGGTTTCGGAACATGGTCTTCCCATCGCCGGAGAGGAGATCGGTGTGTTGCGATCTTTGGTTGTTTTTTAATAGGGAAATCGACAGCGTATCGTCATGATTTAGGGATTTGTAGCATGCTTAGAGCCAGCAGAGGGAGTTATCACCATATTTAGGCGATCTCAGAAACCTCCTCAAGGCACCTTTAAAGGGGCCATGAAACGAATTTTGGGTTGGGATGAATGATTTTAAATTGGGACTTTACTAATCGCATATCGTTTAGTTGGCCAAAAGAAAGAGGCTAGAAAGTCAAAAGCCAGCTTTTCGGTACGAACATTTGAAAGCATAGCGGACTATTTTGTACCTTCTTTCCTTCGAAAGCTCTCCGCCTTTTCACTATGACACATCGGCGGTTCCCAAAGCGCGTCAGCGGTGCCAACCTGACGTCAGCCGAGCCCAGTTCACGCATTAGATACGAGAGCTGCGTCACTCGGACGTATGCGCTCGTCAACAATCAATCCGTCGACGAATATTTGGATTCACGTTCGTGGCCAATGAGTGCCCTGACGGAACTTATCGTCACTGGCGAATGACAAGTTCTATGGTGTGCATAAAAAACACGGTGGAAGCTAGGAGTGATCGCACCAGTGCTGAAGAATGTCACGACGACCTGATTTCACAATTCGCATTTGAGTTGAGGATTAAAGCTAAGGAGAAAAAAGTAGGAAACTCGTTTCATGGAAACATTTAATACAGGCTTAAATATATTCAGGAGTGGAGTGTGTGAGTGGTGTGCTTTATCGAGGAGTTTCCACCGGTTCTGCTTTCTCGGAAGGTACGTGTTGTGCCTCGAGATATTGGTGCTCTTGGACTGCAAGGAGCCCCTTGTGGTAAGAAGTAATCGCGAAGGGGAAAAGGTTTATCGCACCCGCTGGGCTGTTTATTATCAGCGTTGCGAAGCCGCGAGGTCATACGCCCGCTGCGCTGTCCCTTAATTGCGTTACGCCCCTTTACGTCATGAGATCACGTGGGGCTCCGCTTCGTCGTTTGGGGTTCTGCTGCGCGCGCCGTCGGTCGCATGGGACACCGTAGGTTCCCGTGAGTCGTGCTTAATCCAGCTGCTTGCGCCAGAACCCTTTACACTCAGAGAGTTTGGCATTATTTTGAGGATTCCGGCAGTCTAGCGACCACGACTGAGAGTCTGGCAACCAGGAAATAGTTCATACCTCGGCCGCCTCGGGGCATCGAATTTTGGGCCCACTCTGAATTAGGCACACCAGCCGTGCGGTGTCCCGTCATCGACCGCGCTCGAATGCGAGAGCCACACACCGAACGCCGGCGTACCGCGTTCTAACGCGTTCGACGGGGGCAGTGGAGACAAAGACAAGCTTTAGGTCCACCCACTAGTCCTTCGAACCAGAGCTCGGCCGTTCTGACGTCCCTCTCGTCTCCTCCTCTTACTCAGTTTCTCGGCGCATAGTGTGACTCGTTGGTTGCTCAGAGAGAGAGAGAATAAACTTTTATTTGCAGACGCTGTCTTCTTCTCGTGGTGGGTGGTCTCCTCAGTCCAGAAGACCAAGGTGCTTGGCTGCCCGCCGGGCCCTGTCGATCAACTCGGACTGTTCATCAGGGCCCACGCTAGTTAGCCGGCTCTCCCACTGTTCTCTCGTAGGTCTCACTATGGGTTGTATCGCCGTGCTGCCCTGGAATCCCCACACCATATGTAGAGGTTGTTGGGCACCTTGCAGACCTTGCAGTCATATTCGTAGCAAGCTGGGGTATCTCAGGTGGTAGAGTGTACCATGTGAATAGGTGTTAGTTTGCAGTTGTCTCCAAGAGACTGCCTCTTCTCTGGATAGTTTCGAGTGGGGTGGTGGATAGACCCTCTTTCCAAGTCGATAATGTTCTAATATATCTGTACTTCTTTTGGTGACGCCTTCATCCGGGCTCAACAGGCTCGATCGATCGGCAGCTAGGAAGGCCCTGGGTGTATAACCTCGAGCCACGGCGTGGGCCACCTTATTTCCCGCCAGGTCCTCGTGTCCCGGTGTTCAGACTATCAGGATTTCTGGAAACCCTGATTTTTGTCGTGATCTGGAGAGCCGCTGCAGCCACACTCCCCCTTTGGCAATTTCTGCATGCAGCCTGTGAGTCCGTGATTATTGTGAGGCGTTCCCTGCTCGTCGTTACCGCTAAAGCGATGGCCGTCTTTTCCGCTGCCTCTATCTTTTGGGTCCTGACTGTCGCTGCTGCCACTTCCTTTCCACTGCCATCCACCGCGCAGACTGCATATGCTCCCTTCCCTTCATACTTGACTGCATCGGTGTACCTTATGGACTCCACCTTCCCCACGAATCATTTCCTGAGAGCTTCCACCCTGGCTCTCCTCCGCTACCTGTGGTGCTCCGGATGCATATTCCTCGGGATGAGCGCCACCCTTATCTTCTTTCTCAGGTCGAACGGGATCCTTTGTTTGCCTAGAGTCTCTCCCTCGGTCCGGTACCCTAGTCTTTGCAGCGTGGCTCTGCACGCGGCCGTGAGTTTGTCTTTCCAGTTGGCTTGTTTTGTGGGCCCCTACCATTTCCTCCCCCAAATTGTAGACTCCAAGTTGCATGACCCTCTCCGTCGAGTTTGTTGGAGGTAGCCCCAATGCCAGCTTGTAGGTCTTTCTGATGAGCCCGTTGATCTGCTCCTTTTCGCTTTTTCGAAGTCCCAGGTACGGAGTTTCATATGTGATACTGCTGATCACCAAGGCTTGCACCAGTCTGATGGAGTCCTGCTCCTTGAGTTCGTGCTTGCGATTGGCCACTCTCCTCACTAGGTGTGTGACTTGGGAGACCGTCTCCTGTAGCCTCTTCACGGTTGTTGTACCCGCTCCATCTCCTTGGAAATTCAGCCCCAGGATTCGGATCGTATTGACCTTCGTGATAGTGACTCCGTTCAGCGTCAACTTAGGGTCCGGATCCTCTTGTGGCGGCCTCCCTCTTGTTCGTTTCTTCATGATTAGCAGCTCTGACTTCTCCAAGGCACACGCCAGAGCGCAGTCCCTCAGGTATGCTTCTATCCTGGGCAAGGCGGCAGCATGCATGTCACGAGGCTAAAACAGTATCTGCTCTTCATTCAGGTACTCGCCTGTGTGGGACCACGGAGCGTCGACAACAAGCCAGCTGCGGAAAATCAAGTGTTATGCTTGATCCCTGTCGAAAAAAGTAGCGCGACAACGCCTACGCTCAAGCAAGGCTTCAACACCGGACCGACGAGGCAGAATGACTGGCAAGAGAATCTACTGCAGCGTGACCTTCCGTCCGGCGTGACGTCATCTACCCCACCACCGCCGCAAGACCGTATAAAAAGCCACGCATCAACTGACATCTTCAATGGGCAAGGCGGCAGCATGCATGTCACGAGGCTAAAACAGTATCTGCTCTTCATTCAGGTGAGACCCCCACCTTTTTGGAGTTAAAGAAGTAATGATGTATGCCTAGTGCTGCTGCCTTGCCCTAAGAAGTGTCTGGCTCTTCTTGGTGAATGTTATTGTGTATTCATACAACTTATTTTGTTGTGTGGAGATGTTGAAAGTAACCCTGGACCCAATTCTGACATGAAAGAGCTCATCGAAGGTCAAAAAGCAATCTTGGATGAAATAGCTGAATTAAGAAGAGGCCAAACAACCATAGATAGGAAGCTTTCGTCATTTGAAAGCAGACTTACAACGATTGAAAACAAGGTTGACATTCTAAACGAGACTGCTAGACAGCTTGCGCAGGCAGAAAACAAAATAACCAAACTCGCAGAAACTGTTTCTTTCTTGAACCATAAAATTGATGACTTGGAAAACCGTTCACGAAGGAACAACGTGATCATATATGGGATAAAAGAAGAACAGCGTGAATCTTCGGAAAGTCTGCGCGATATTGTAACAGATACAGTCTTCAAAGATAAGCTGGGCATTTCCGTCACTGGTATCGAAAGGTGCCACAGATTGGGAAAGAAGGGCGGTGAAAGACCTAGACCGGTTATTTGAAAGCTGCTCGATTACAGGGAAAAGGTTTCGATATTTAATAACGCGCGTAAACTAAAAGGCTCCGACATTTCAATATCGGATGATTATTCCAGTCATGTTCAGGAACTACGAAAGAAATTGTGGGCCAGTTCAGCAGAAGATAGGGCAGCTAACAAGAAAGTAAAACTTAGTTTCGATAAATTGATTATAGGTGACAAAGTTTATCGCTGGAACGAAAGTAAAGGAGAGAGAGTACTTCTCCGGTCTCGGGATGAGCAATGACAACCACGAAAACGTAATCAAAGCCCGTTAATAGTCATGAACATCAACGCCCGTAGCATCGTGAATAAAGTAATTGCGCTTGAACATCTTTTACTCACGTACTGCCCACATATATTGATTTTGACCGAAACTTGGCTCAATGACGAGATTCACGATTCGGAGATTGTGCCGCCGGGTTATAATATTATACGTAAAGATCGGGGATCGCGAGGGGGAGGTGTAGCAATTATATTGAAATCTGGTATCCCGTACCGGCAGCTCCATTTTGACAACACTAATGAATCTGTGTGGTGCAGTGTTGAATTTGAAAATTCATCCTACGTTGTTGCATCCGTATATAGGCCGCCTAATTCTCCTGTCTTGGTTTTGGAAGAATTAAAAATGTGCCTTGGCAAAATCTTGACAGAAAAAAAGAAACTCATAATAGGCGGGGATTTTAATCTGCCAGACATTAATTGGGCCTGTCTAACGCACGGAAGTACTGATGCTGAAAACTGCGCTGAACTAACAGATATTGCTTTTTCTTTTAATTTATGTCAGGTAGTTGACAGTGACACGAGAGTAGTGGGAGATTGCAGGTCAATCCTAGACCTGATCTTTTTGTCTGCTGGTGCTAGTGCTGACGGCTATGAATGTGAAGTTGTTGAAGGGCTGTCTGATCATATGGCAGTATTACTTACTTTGTTTAATAACATTGCGCCCCCCGCGGAGAAAAAGATTAAAGTCTTGAACTTCAATAACGCCGACGATAACGCTATCACAGACGAACTGGCTTTTGCGTACGATGAGTTTGTATCCTTATCAGCAACCCCGGACTGTGTGGATCAGTTATGGAATCGTTTCGTTGCTATTGTTACTCGATGCGTTTCAAAATATGTTCCTTACCGAAATAAAAAAATAGCCAAACATAACCCATGGATCACGAGAAGCGTGATACATATGAAAAGGAAGGTGAACAGACTGCAGAAATCTTGGAAGCGATCCGGCCTTCCATCCGCCAGAGAAAGCTATCTTTCTTGTAGCAAGAAACTTAAACAGGTAATACGCGAATCAAAACAATGGTATTATAATATCTGTCTTTCGTCATTCATAAAAACAGCACCACAAAAATTTTGGCGGCATATAAGTACTTCCAAAGACAAGAAATGTTCGTCCCTCGTTGTTGACGGTTGTGTAATTGATGACGAATTTAAAATCGCTACCATTTTTAGTGACCAATTTTATTCCGTGTTTACAAGAGATAACAACATTGTTCCTAACTATGACGTCCAATCTCAGCTACCCGGTCTCCAGAACATTACTATCAGTGAGGCGGGTATCTTGTCATTATTACTAAACTATGATGTAAAGAAGAGCAGCGGCCCGGATGACATCCCCAATTTGTTTCTTAAACGCTATGCGGAATGGGTTTCAAAATATTTGTTTGTCATTTTTAAAGCGTCATTGGCCACTTCGAGATTACCTGCAGATTGGAAGCTAGCAATCGTTAAACCTATATATAAATCGGGTGACCCTCGGATAGCAGTTAACTATCGTCCCATTTCTTTGACGTGTATCAGTTGTAAATTACTCGAACATATTATTGCTAAACATATAGTTGCCTACGTCACGGAGCATAATCTTCTATCGAATGTACAGCATGGTTTTAGAGCCGGATACTCGACAATATCTCAGTTAGCAGAAACAGTGCATAATTTTTCTTCAGTTATTAATCGCCGAGGCCAAGTTGATGTAATCTACCTTGACTTTTCAAAAGCCTTTGACAAGGTTTCACATCCAAAGATTTTATTAAAATTACGTGCGATGTTAAAAAACGATCAAATCGTAAACTGGATTCAGGATTTCCTGTCGGGGAGGGGACAGTATGTAATGTTTAATCAGACTGCATCTTCCATAGCAAATGTAGAATCCGGGGTACCACAGGGGTCAGTTTTGGGGCCACTGCTTTTCTTGATATATATCAATGATATAGCTACTAATATCAGAGTAAACATAGGATTGTATGCTGATGATTGCATCCTATATCATGAAATCAAAAGTCCCGATGATCATCTCATCCTAAATAATAGCCTTCAGGAAATATCAAAATGGTGCAAAGATTGGCAAATGGTACTAAACAAAGAGAAAACTGTATTTATGTCTATCACCCATAAAAAGCACCCCTCTCTTTTTTCATACCACATAGATAACCAAGTACTGATCCGGGTTAATGAATATACTTACTTAGGACTACATATAACACACAATTTAAAATGGGAGAAACATATCAGCGCGGTTATAGATAAAGCATCTAGAAAACTATGGGTTATGAGACGCAAATTACGGCAGGCAGCTCCGGATACAAAACTATTGGCGTACAAAACTTTTGTTCTTCCTATCTTGGAATACGCGAGTGTAATATGGGACCCTTATACAAAAAAAGACATCAATAGGCTGGAAATGGTACAAAGAAAAGCGGTTCGATTCATCTACGGGGTATATAACAGGCATGCTTCAGTTAGTGAGTTACTTAATAAAGCACAATTATCAACACTTAGCACGAGAAATACTATTAACAGATTGAAACTGCTCTTCCAGATAATTCATGGCATGATCAACATCAATCGGGACAAGTATATATCATTTTCTGCACGCTCCAATACACGTAGCCAGCATCCGTATTATATCACTGAGCCGTTACCGCGAAATAATGTTTTCCAATACTCCTTTTTTCCTCGCACTTTCAAAGATTGGAATAACTTACCCGCTGAAATAACGAGCTCTAGTTCCCTAATTTCATTTCTTGATTCTGTTAGAAAACATTTCAATGTTGAGTGAAGATTTTGTTTCTATTTGTATTTGCTTGCATGTTTTTCCTTTCGTGACATATTAGCGTCATATGGTTCTTGTGTTTGTTTGTTTGTTTGATGGCTATTTTGTAACCTCATGAATGTAACCATTCCTACAATGGTTCTGAACAAGGACCAGTAGTATAAATAAATAAAATAAAAATAAAAAATAATCCTGCACACCGCCTCCTGCAAGGCGTTCTGCTTGGTTCCTGCTGCACCGGTCGTCGTCCACACAGTCAAAGCATCGGCATAGATTGCATGGTTGATTCCTTCAATGCCCTTCAGCCTCTCCGGTAGGCCCCTCATCCCCAGGTTAAAGAGGAGTGGTGAGATCACCGACCCCTGATGAGTCCCTCTCTGTGGGACCTTCAACTTCTTCGTCCTTAGGCTACCCAGTCCCAACATCGCCGCCCGGTCTGCAAGGAAGTCTCGTACATAATTGTAGGCCTTCTTTCCGCAAGCAGTCTCTTGTAGGCTCCTCAGCACCGCCTCGTGAGAAACATTATCAAAGGCGCCCTTTATATCCAGGGCTAGGATGATGCTTTTGCTTCTAGAGCTCAGGTTGTCGATTACTTCCTCCTTCAACTGCAGGAGAACATCCTGCGTTGACAGATGTGGTCTGAAGCCGTACATGGTACTTGGGAAGTGGCCTCCCTCTTCCAGATGGGGCACCAGTTTGTTATGTACCATGTGTTCGACCAATTTCCCCACACAGGATGTTTAGAGATATCGGTCTCAGATTCTGGATGGCTATCGTCTTGCCAGGCTTCGGTATCATCGTCACATCTGCATGTTTACAAATGGCTGGAATCCTCCCAGTCTCCCAACTTTCGTTGACTTGTTTTAGTAGGCAGTCGATCATCTTGCCGTCCAGGTTTTTGAGAGTCTTGTTGTTGATTCGATCCCGCCCTGGTGCCGTGTTTCTCGTAAGCCCTCCCAGAGCAGCCTCCATCCCAGCTCTGGTGAAGGGCCGTTACAGCTCTGGGTTGTCTTCTCCCTCGTAATCTGGGTAGGTGGTTGTGCCTTGTAAGGGGCGCTCTCCGGAGACCTTTGTTTTTCACCTTTTCAAATATCTTCCCATTCCTGCCCAAAAAGTTATGGATGAGTTTCTGGATCTGCTGTCGCGAGGTTGCCTTGGGCTCTGCCCTGTTCAGCAGGGCCCTGATTATTGCCCAGGTTCGCTTATTGCTCAAAGTCCCCTGCGGCTGATCGCACACTTTGTTCCAGTTTTGCCTCCCCAGCCTTTTTGCGTAATCCTCCGCCTGCCTAGTGATCTGGGCGATCTTGGCCTTGAGTTTTCTATTTCTTTTCTGCCGCTTCCATCTTCTCAGTAGCCCTTGCCTCACTTCCCACATGTGAAGCAGGTGAGGATCCACCTCTGGGTTATCTGTCGTGAGCTGGATTGTCTTTGTGTGCTTGGTCACAGCTGCAGTCACTTTCTGCATCCACTTCTCGATGTCTGCCGGCTCCGCAGCAACTTCCTCCTTTCGGAAGGTCGGCCAATCCATGATCTTCGCTTGCCCGAGCATTCTTGGCAGCCTGTGATGTTGGATTTGCGTCTGGACAATGTGGTGGTTGCTGCCCAGCGTCTCTTCCAGCCTCGACCACTCGAGCTGTGGGATGGCGGCCGAGAAGGTCAGGTCCGGGCTGGTGTCCTTCGAGACGCTGTTTCCAATCCTTGTAGGGATCTGAGAAGCGTTCAACAGCGTCAATTGATGTTGCTGTGCTGCATTGTGAATATCGGTTCCCTTCTTGCTGTTTGTATGGTAGCCCCATGCCACATGTGGGTCATTGAAATCCCCCACCATCAAGAGTTTCTGTCCTTTCGCCACCTTTCTAACCTCCCTTAGCAGCCTGTCTAGGTCCCCTAGTGTATCTCTTGGCGGGCTATATATATGCAGAATGAATAAACTACCCTGCGTTTTTTTTTCGGAACGATTACTATCAGCACGTGCTCTATCCTGTGACTAATTTCGTGCTGCTGTGATGTGAATTTTTCTTGACCAGTATCGCCGTTTTGGTCCTACCCTCTGCTATATGTGTTTCGTATCCCCTTATTCTAAGCTTATCCGTCTCTGTTTCCTGTAGCGGTATTACATCCGGCTGTTAATCAAAAGAAAGGTGTATTACTCCCCGTCTCTTCCTATAGATTGATCTACAATTCCACTGCCAAATCTTTAATGTCTCGAGTGCGTCTGTCTTCTCTCGGTGCCTAATTTCCATTTTGGTTACTTGTTGCCTAATCTCCATCGGTTGTCATCTTAGCCCGCTTCCTGTTCTGTACCCTTTCTTCCACCGCCGATACTCGTTGGTCTAGCGCACTGCTCAGCTTCTCCATCTGAGTCTGCAGATTATTCGCTATCTCCTACATTCTAGCCTCAAACGCGTCCTTCAATGATCTAGGGATTCTGTTTCCGTTCTTTACCATGGCGTTCAAGGTTGCTCCTATCTTTTCCTCCACCATTTCCATCACGTTTTGCGTGTCCTCTGGCGTGTTCGAACCTTTTGCATCCTGCTGTTTCTGCTGCATCGGTTGGCTTTGGACCGACTGTCCGGGCATCTGATCTATCAGTTGCTGCAGCTTCCTCTCTAATTCCTGCTCTCTGGCCTGAGCTCTTCTCTCGTTCTCCTCCAACCGCCTAAGTAATTCCCCATTCTGTCTTTTGAGTTCCTCAATCACTTCCTCACAGTTCTTAACGCATTTGTTCTCTCGCTTGCTCTCCAGCTGGGGAAATCGTCTTTTCGTCCAGCCGAGTTGTCAACCAATCGAGGCCGGCTTTGATGCCCCCACCTGCGTACGCTGCGCCTTTTTGCCTGGTGTCGGCGTTCCATGTCACTTGCTGGTTTCCGCTGGCGTTCTTCTTTCTCACGTGTACAGGTGAGGGTCCCGGCTTGAGCCTTCTTTTACACTCCTTGCTCGCCGCCTCATGTGGCTAGTCACATATCTTGCACCTGGGTTGACATTCGTGGCCCTCCGGGGCCACCTTTTGCCCGCATCTTGGACACTGGTTTGTGTCCGGGTGCGGGCAGACGTCCTGTCGGCGGCCCACTTCGCCGCAGGCCTTGCAGTACTGCACAGACCTCCTGTGTGGTCTGCACCGTGTGTATGCACTGCCCACTTTCACATAGAAGGGCACGTAGGGCCCCTGAAAGGTTAGCAGCGCCGAGTTGGACTTTGCTGGCGTTCTGGCGTGCATTATATTGTGTCCTTTCGCGGACAGTAATTCCATGAGCTCCCGTTCAGACGTCTCTGCCTCGATCCCGTGTACCACTCCTCTCACTGTTCCGGGTATTGGTTTGAGGTACGGTAGGAGGTCGTAGGTGACACTCCCCAGCCGGACCTTTGTAACCTCATGGAATTTCAACGCGAAGTCTTCGCTCGCCGTGCTTGCCACGATTAGATTTTGTGCCCACTGCGTCTGGATTGTCACCTGTGCGTAGAACTCCTTGGTTGGTATTTCGCTTGCCATCGCCAGGCCTTGCGATATGGCTCAGTCCGTCCATGATACCACCTTCATCCTTGTCCTTTGTCTGAAGACGACCTTGTGTTCGTCCTCCGGGAGTGGGGGAAGCCTTCTCCATTTCTGAGAAACTCCAGCATTTCCCCTCGATCGTTGGTTGTTGACAGCTTGCCCTATTGATACCGCCGCGTCGGCTCTCTGCTTTTCTCTTTCAACCTTCCTGCGGTCGTTGAGGATTGTAGCCCACGGACCGTCGTGGTCCAGGGTCCGGCCGCTGTCCTTATCAAAATCCGCGGTCACTTCCTCCGCGTCTTTGTCTTTTTTCGTCCCGCATGTCGATTTCATCAGGTATCCTTTCCGCCTCCATTTGCGTTAAACCTGTTTATACGCCCCGCGCCTAATGGGTGTTCTCCTGGTCAGGCCTAAGGTTAGGTTCAACGCCAGCTGCTCTCGGCCGCACAGGTGTTGACGCCCGTTCGTTTCGCGAGGCTTAGCTTTTCTTCCCAGGGTGTAACTTCAAGAGGAAAAATTTGGCTTTGGAAATCTACTCACAGGAATAAATGGGGTGTCCTTCGATTCTGCTTCTCTTGCAGAGTTCGTTGGTACCATAAATTTGGAGAAACTTCGAATAAATCCGCAAAAATTGCCGCAAATTGCGGGAGCCCATGTCGAGCCGGAGAACCCCCTCACTTCGTCCTGGTTGCTCAGAAAGTAAAAAAAAAGATCGCAGGGTATCTTATGTTATTCCTAAGACGACTTGAAGGCGAAAGCCCAAGCGCCGATGCATTCAAGACCGACACATGATTTACGGATGTGGCGGACTACTGAACGCAAGGTCGCTGGTTCGACGCCAACCGAGGGACAAGAGCGAAAAGTCTTATTGGAGGAATATAGCACCTCCGCCGACTCTGGCACAATTAACGCCATTTCGTGGTCCCGTGGCGAACCGTGGGTTTTGGTACCTTTAGGGGTAGTTGTCGCTCAAGGACTGTGAAGGTCGACTGAACGATGAGACATATAAGGAAGTACTGTTTAGCGTTTCCGAGTCTCAAAACGAACTTGTTACTTTTCTCGTTACGTTTCAAGTTAGAGTAGTTGGTAGGTGATGTGAAGTTAAAATGGCAAAAGTTCTAGAAGCAATGGCTGACAGATCAACTCAACAATCATCATCGATTTTCCTTGTCTTCAGAATTTTGAGGGGCTGTCATCGAGGGTCTGCTTGAGGCGCTCACATGCGCTACTGTATAGTCAACCTCGGCTCCCAAAGTAACGAATATGCGTCACTCCTTCCTGTTCGCAAGAAGGAAAGAAGTCGTTATTAGCGTTACACAAAAATTCACAGCAACCTTTATCCTTAAAGTCCTAAGGTGCGATCGTTTAAGTTTGCTTAGAAGGCAATAAAACGTGGTTTAGGGGAGTAAAGAACCAATACCTTGGTGAATTTCCCCACTAAATTTAGCAGGGAAACTGGCCTGGTACAAGCGTCGCATTACGTCAGATTTTCCGTTAGATTTAGTGGGAAACTGAATTGGTAAATAGGTCACGTGACGTCGATCGCGCGATATCTATTTTCCCACTAAATTGAGCGAAGAAACTCAATTGGTATATAGGTCTCGTGACTTCAGCTAACGTGACATACATTTCCCTGCCAAATTTAGCGGGGAAACTGAATTTGCGCATAGGTTACATGACGCCAATTGCCCCGCCAAACTTAGCGGGAAAACTGAATTGATGTTTAGGTCACGTGACGTCAATTTCCCCGCTAAATTTAGCGGAAAATGCACGGACGGACGGGCGGACGGACAAAATTTAGGGATTATGTTAAAGTACGGTTAAAAAGCATTTCATGCTTTAAAATGTCAGGCGTTATTAGTGAGAGGCGATCCCCATGCACGACAAATAATCAACGCGTCGTATAGTTACAAGGTTTATTTTGTATTTTAAAGATTACAGTGAAAAGATTGAAGTTACTCGCTACGCGAAGAAACTTAAAGGCACAAAAGTGTTCATAAGCAATGGTTACTCGCAGTCATGGAAAGAAAAATGCAAGTGCAAGGCAGGAGAAAATGGTCCGCACTCTCGTTTATCTGGTGAATGCTTAGCATATGTGAATGCATTTATTGGGGAGAAAAATTTAAATGCACGTGGCTAAAATTTGAGCCCAAAGTAAACTAATAATATAACCGACTTCCACCTCACTGTAATCAGCTCCGACTTCTGAAATTGAACGCGCAAAGTGTCGCTAACAAATCATGCTCCCTTGAACCATTTTTACTTAGGAATAACTCTCGTGTTTGCGCTATTACTGAGACTTGGCTAACTAACAATATTACTGACGCAGAGGTATACCCGGGAGAGTATAACGTGTTTCGTAGAAATCGGAGGGCTTGGCGTTGTGGAGTGGCCGTGTTACTCAAACCTGGCATTGAAGCCATTCTTGAAAATCGAATTGAGAGCCATGAGAGTTTATTCTTGCGCCTTAACTGTTGTGTAAACACCATGATACTTGGAGCTATTTGCCGACCCCCGTCTGCCTCTCAAGAACATTTGAACAAGTTATTTGATCACTTGTTTGCATTTAGCAACAACAAAATAATCCTAATATAAATATAAATAATGAGAAGAACATAAAACACACGGACGGACAAAACGGTTTCCCAACTGGCAGCAGACGCTTAATGAAAACTCCGACGGGCCGGAGTCTTTCTCCCGAAGAAGGAGACTGAGGGACGCGTTATCAGGGTAGGGGAAGGGAAACCATAGGGCATAAATTCGTTGTTTTATTTATATTATCCTTACCAGCATCCTCTCCATTCAGTGTTGCCAGACGGAGAAAAAAAAAAGTCAGCAGATTGATCTCCAAAAAGTCTGTAGATTTGCACAAAAATCAGTAGATTCTACGAAATTTGTTTTGCCATATTTTGCCATTTCCATTAAACCATTTTTCGAAGAAATACTGTAGAGCAAAAGATAACATGGTAATAAACACAAATAAAATATGAAAAAACAAGAACAGTTCTCGAGTAATTCTTTATGAAAAACAAAGTAAGATGGCACCGTGAATATTGCCGCGCCCAGGGCTGAGAAAGCAACGCTCGGTCACGAACCTCCAGATGTTCTCGTTTATTCATGTACCGCATGTAACTTCTATCATTTATTCCTGCTTTTGTTTTCTAGAAAGTGCGTGTTCATTCTCGCCCGATCACGCGACGCTCGAGCCGTTTTCGCCGAATCTTCGAGATAGCGACGCACTCTAGATAAGAGGCCGCCCGCGACCTTGTCGAGTCAGTCTCGCCCCAGCGCTCGATTCTGCTGACACGCCGACTTCGACGCCCGCGACGCTCTGCTTTCTTCTGTTTCCTTCTTTATTTTTGGCACAAGTTCGCCACATTAAACGTTTATTTATTTCTGTTTATTTCTTGTTTATTGGTCACGACTCACCACCCGTGACATTCTGGTGGAGGTGCGGGGTAATCGGCTGAAGGAGACCTGCTGGCTTTGACGGTGGTTTCTTGCGTCGCTGGCACTCATGGCACGATCGTGTGTAGAGATGGACGGTCTTCGGAAGCTTTGGCCAGTAGTACTTGTCACGAATCCGGGCAAGGGTCCTGCTGTAGCCGAGATGTCCGGCCGTTGGGTCGTCGTGGCACGCTTGAAAAATTTCTTCTCGGAGGCTGGCGGGGACAACCAGTAGCCAGGGGGTTTCGCTGGTTCCGAAATTCTTTCTGAAGAGCACGCCTCGCCGCAGGACAAAGCTCGGTAGGTCCCGAGAAAAGACCCGTGGGACAGAGCCTCCTCGACCTTCGAGGCTGTCGATCACGGAGCTAAGTTCCGCGTCGTCGCGTTGCAGTCCCCTCATGTCGGTAGCGTCAACTGCGCCTAGAAAACGGGCGTCGTCATCGTCGTCCGCGCCGGAGATTGGAGGTTCGACTGGAGCCCTAGACAAACAGTCAGCGTCATTATGCTTGCGGCCGGACTTATGCACAATGGTTACGTCGAATTCCTGCAGTCGAAGGCTCCAGCGGGCGAGGCGTCCGGACGGATCCTTGAGGTTTGCGAGCCAGCAGAGGGCGTGGTGGTCTGTGACCACGCGAAACGGGATCCCGTACAAGTACGGGCGGAACTTGGTTATCGCCCAGACGACAGCAAGACATTCTTTGTCGGTCGTTGAATAATTTTGTTCTGCCTTAGACAGCGCCCGGCTTGCGTAAGCGATTACTCTCTCTGCCCCTTCTTGTCGCTGAACGAGTACCGCACCGAGACCGGTATTGCTGGCGTCCGTGTGGATTTCAGTCTCCGCCGACTGGTCAAAATGTCCGAGGATAGGGGGCGACTGGAGCCTTCGCTTGAGTTCGTCGAACGCTTGCTCTTGCTCCTCTCCCCACTGGAACTGCACGTCGTCTTTCGTCAGATGCGTCAGCGGTGCAGAAATTTGCGCAAAATCACGAACGAAACGTCTGTAATAGGCGCACAGCCCAAGGAATCTTCGAACGGTCTTCTTGTCCGATGGCTTCGGGAACTCGGCGACAGCGGACGTCTTGGCGGGATCAGGGCTTACACCCTGAGCACTCACGACGTGGCCCAAGAATTTGAGCTCACCATAGGCGAACCGACACTTGGAAGGCTTGAGGGTCAGCCCAGCAGCTTTGAAGGCCTGTAGAACGGCTCGCAGTCGTCTCAGGTGCTCGTCGAATTCGCTTGCGAAGACCACAACATCGTCGAGGTAGACGAGACAGCTTTGCCATTTCAAGCCGGCAAGGACGGTGTCCATAACGCGCTGGAAGGTTGCCGGCGCTGTGCACAGCCCGAATGGCATTACTTTAAACTCGTACAGTCCGTCCGGCGTGACGAAGGCCGTCTTCTCACGATCTCGTTCGTCGACCTCAATCTGCCAGTACCCGCTCTTCAAGTCCATCGACGAAAAGTATCGGGCGTGGCGTAGTCGGTCCAGGGTGTCGTCGATGCGTGGCAGTGGGTAGACGTCCTTTTTTGTTACGGCGTTCAGTCGGCGATAGTCCACGCAGAACCGAAGAGTCCCGTCTTTCTTTTTCACCAGGACTACCGGTGAAGCCCACGGACTGCTTGAGGGCTGGATAATGTCGTCGTCAAGCATTTCTTGTACCTGCTGCTGGATGGCTTCCCTTTCTTTCACGGAGACCCTGTACGGCGGCCGATGCACAGGGAGTGCGTCGTCATCAGTAATTATCCGATGTTTCGCAACCGTCGTTTGGCGCACTTTCGACGACGTGGAGACGCACTCACTGAACTCGGCGAGAAGGTCACGAAGTTGTCGTCGTTGTGGGGCTGGGAGGGATGGGTCGATGTCGAGCTCTGAGGACGTGATTGTCTTGTTCTGCGTCGGAGAGGCGTCTTCTGAGATCACGGCGATCGCGGCTGAGTCTTCAATTTCCTCGACGTAGCCCACAGTTGTACCCTTTGTAAGGTGCTGCGACTCTTGCCGGAAATTGGTGACAAGGGCTACTGTACGCCCGTCCTGGAGCTCGGTTACGGCTCTTGCAATGCCAATCCCTCGTCCGAGGAGAAGTTGGACGCTTCCTTCCAGCAGTGCTACACCGCAGGTGGCTCCTTCGGTCCCGACGGGCACAAAGACACTCGACAGCGGCGGCAGGTTTACGTGGCTGGCGAGGACTCGCACTGCAGCTAACGTCGGTTTGGTATTTTCCACCGATGGGGCAGGCTTCCGAAGCGTCAGCTTGTTCTCCGCAAGGTCGATGATGGCGCCGTATTCACACAGGAAGTCCATTCCGAGAATGACGTCCCTCGAACAGTCTTGCAGAACGACGAACTTCACAGGGCATGTTTCGCCGTGAATCTCGACGCGAGCGGTGCATCTCCCGACTGGTGTAATGAGGTGTCCTCCGGCGGTTCTTATTTGTGGTCCATCCCACGGCGTCATGACTTTTCGAAGGCAGCGGGAGAGCCTCCCACTCAAGACTGAGTAGTCTGCTCCGGTGTCCACGAGTGCGGATGCGTCGTGGCCGTCGATGACGACGTTTAGGGTATTGGACACCACTGCAGCGGCGTCGTTTTGGTCTCTGGTGGCGTTCGAGTGGGGGCCCCCCGACGTTCGTGGAGGATCTTGGCGTCGGTCGTCTTCGGCAACTCCACCTCCAGGGGTTGCCGCGCCTAGTTTCCCCGGCGAGGAGCGAGGGGGGACAGGCTTTCACGTCGCGGTCGGTGCATCGGCGAAGCTGGACGTCGCGGTGACGGCGACCGGAACTCTCGGCGGGACGCAGGCTCGGGGGACTGAGGTCGTCGCAGGTACTCGTCGATCTCGATAGGGCGTTCACCATGACGGGGGCGCGGGTCGTTCGGGTGGAACCCGCGTAGCCCGAGTCGTCGGTATGGGCATCGGCGGTAGGTGTGGTCCGCTTCCCCGCAATGGAAGCACAGAGGGCGTCGGTCGGGCGTTCGCCACAGGTCGGTCTTGC
Organism: Ixodes scapularis; assembly: GCF_016920785.2. Taxonomy (NCBI): domain Eukaryota; kingdom Metazoa; phylum Arthropoda; class Arachnida; order Ixodida; family Ixodidae; genus Ixodes; species Ixodes scapularis. Next base: position 85,707,329 of record NW_024609884.1, read on the forward strand.
GGGGTGCGCGAGGCTCCGGGCAGGCGTACTGGACCTGGTCGTCGTGGCGTCGGTCGTGCTGCGGCGCAGGAGACTGACGTCGGGGCGGCGTGACATAGGTGCGGCGAGGAGGCGGTGGCCGTCGGGCCGCTGCGGCGTAGGTCAGGGCGGGCTCTTCGGGTGGTGCTACGCAGGCAGGAGCCTCCGGTTGAATTGCCCGCTGGACTTCTTCGCGCACCACTTCGGCGATCGACAGCTCAGCCGGCTGGTTGGCAGCAGGCAGCAGCTTGCGGAGCTCCTCCCGGACGATGTCGCGGACGATTTCCCGAAGGCCGTCGACACCGGTGGCGTTCAGGTCTAGTCGGCAAGATGCGGCGGTTCGAGGAGCAGGCACGCCGGCGAGTCGATGGTAATGGCTTGCTCGGGCCGACAGCGCTCGCTCGATGTTAGTGGCTTCAGCCACAAAACCGTCGACGGTTGTCGGGGGATGGCGGACAAGGCCCCCAAAAATTTCAGCCTTCACGCCACGCATGAGGACGCGGAGCTTCTTCTCATCGGCTGCCTCCGGATCGGCTCGGGCACATAGGCGCATGACATCCTCTACGAAGCTGGTCACGCTTTCGTTGGGGCCCTGCACCCTTGTTTGGAGAAGGTCCTCCGCTCGCTGCCGACGGTGGTGGTTGAGGAACGTTCGCTTCAACTCCGCGGCGCAGGACTCCCACGTAGTGAAGGACGCTTCGTGGTTTTCAAACCAATGCCTCGCAGTTCCTTCAAGCGCGAAGTAGAGATTGTGGAGGTATTGTTCAGTCGTCCATCCGTTGTGGCGGGCTACACGTTCGTAGTGTTGCAGCCAGTCTTCAACGTCCTCGTGGACGTCTCCGTGGAAAGGCGTTGGAGTCCTGGGTGCGATCGGCAGGTACACAACGGCAGAAGCGGCCGGGGTCTGCGCCTGGTTGGCCATCGTCGTCTTCGGCTTGGTCGTGGGTGGCAGAAGTCCGTGTTCCGGGGGTAGACCTCGGATGCGGCGACTTGACCGGGTCTCGATCTGGTCTTCGTCGGGTCCTCCGGAGCTGGGGTTTGGACTTGTACTGCGGGAACTCGGAGGGCTGCGCTGCACGGACATGCGGTACCCCGTGGAGCAGGTACAAGGCTGGAACTAGATAAGAGACGGAAAAATCGCGCGGGCGCCTTATCGCAAACGCTAGCTTTGTACCTGCTCAAAGAGCGGTAGCTTTAGTGCACCACTACGCTTCTCACGCGCTCAAAGTCTTTCTGAAAACGACTGATTTAGTGGTTTTCAATAACGCTCAGCAACTTTCTAATCGGAACCATATGTCTATTTCCCCTAGTTAAAAAGTTAAGTAACAAATTTTAATTAATTAGCTGGCTAATTAGTATTTTTTTGGCAATCCCTGACGTCCGTCGTGGCTGGTAGTTTGTTCCCGAAGACAGTTTCTTCTTTTTTCAAACGCCCTAATTTTTAGGATTTCTGAAAGTCTTGGCAAAAACACCCGGTATATATATATTATCAGCATTGATTAGTGTTGCGATTTCGAGGATTATTCATTGAAATCGAGACTGAGCCACTTTTGGGATCAACAGATGAGGGTGACATTGGGACATCCACCTGTCGGTATTACTGAGACGAAACCAAAACAAGACGTTCCAGCAAGTGCGCGCGTGCATGTCAATTTTTATGTCCTCTGCAAGCTGCCATTTTTCCTTACTGGGCTGTGGAAGGTTTTTGACGCAACGCTGTTGGCGCGGAGCACTGTCGAGGCTACGCGTCGTCTGCTGCGGGGTTATATCTTTTTCGCCTGACTCAAAGCTTGCGTTCGCACGTGGAGAAACTCAATTCGAGCCACCGAGGAATAACATTATATTATTTTCTTGCCAAAGCCTGGCAAATAAAAGTTAACAACCGAAATTTGCATGTCGAGCCCATGCATTCTGCCGGGAGAATGAATGAAAATGGCGGCCCTCCCCGCTCAGCTGGGAGCAGCCGAGAGTTCACGCGCATGCGCTCATGCCTCTCGCTCTGCGCCGCAGGCTGATTGGCTCACTCGGGAGGGAGACGTTACGGCGGCGAGATTATAGACTGGCCAAACTCTCCCCATATATGGCTCTGGCCCGGATGTCACCGTCGAACCCAACGTTGGTCGAACCTGCTCTGTGTGAATAGATATGAACATACGGTTAAATCGCTCAAACAGGTTGGGTTTCTGGGCCGTCTAGCCAGTGCTTCGTTTTTAATTGTGGGAGAATATGAGTTTCCTTTGATGGGTTACCCTGGGAACTGAGGGGGCCTAATAATAAATTTTTAATATGTTTACTAAAAAAAGTCAGTAGATTTTCTTCTTTTTCAGTGAATCAGTAGACCCGGAACTAAATCAGTAGATCTACTGACAAATCAGTAGACCTGGCAACACTGTACTCCATTCCAAGTGAATAGTCCTCGCGGGCGATTTCAATGTATCGTCTTTTGACTGATAAATATGTGTAGTTCATCTCCTTCCACTAATATTGTTTTTGATATGATGCTCGCTTTTAATCTACCGCAATTAGGTCAGGAGACCACCAGAGTGTGTGGTTAAACTCGCTCCATTATTGATCTTGTTTTCATAAGTAGCTCGGTTAATAATTGTACTATATCTGTTGAACAGCGTATATCTGACCAATACTTGGTCCTGATGTCCTGTACTCTTGAGCGCTTATCATCTAGGGAAAAAAACTAGATATTCATCTCACAAAAAACTTCTCAAATGCTGATGATACCAGCATTCTAGACTACTTCGATTTCTTGATAGTTTCTTTGGCACAAATGTTGACACACTTTGGGCAAACTTTAAGACCGTCTGTATGTACTGTCTTGGCAAATATGTGCCTACGAAATATAAGCGGGCAAATCGTGATAATCCGTGGATCAGTAGAAGCATCATACACCTAAAACGTAAATTTAAACGAGCCAAAATGAACCGGTCCCTTGATTGTGATGTCAAGAGCTAGCAGTGCGTTTCAATAAACGAATTATTGAAGCAAGGGGATTTTTTCTCAGGAAGGAACCTTCTTAAATTTCTTAACCATGACCCTCAAAAGTCTTGGTGTTATTTAACTGAAAGAAATAAACCAGTAGGAACAGAAAAAAGGGAATGATGAAAATAATTTCTAGAGGAGGGGAACAAGGGATACAAAAGACAAACACAGCTAGGTGACTGGTGTGCGTCCGAAGAAATCCGCCTGGTCCTAGTATCAAACCAGGTGCTTCTCCATTTCCAGTGGAGTGCTCTACCAACTGTCCGACGTTAGTAGAGCAAGCGGGTTTTATCAGCTGCCACCAGTCTAGCAGCAATAAGGCTAAACGGCCTGCATTTTTATGTCATGCTAATAATGCAGTTAATACAAAGGTGCAAGCGAGCAGGACAAAAATGACGAAAATAATCCCAGGAGAAATGGAATTAGGTGGGGGAAGTACAAACACAAATCTCCAAATGATACCAGGACCAGGCGGATTTTTTCGGTCGCACACCAGTAACCTAGCTGTGTTTGGAGATTTGGAGCCTATGGCCACAGCACCGATTGCCAACTCGTACCGGCAAGATACATGCTGTATTGATGCAGGGCCGTACCCAGAAAAAAATTTCGGGGGGGGTTTTCGGGGACGACGGCGGCCATTTTGAAAGTGTCTATTGTCTTGTTTTCGCCTATGAATAATGTGCATGGGTGGCATATAATGGAGAGTTACAGCAAACCGGAGAACCGGTCCCGGTTTGGTACCCGGTAGCCGACCGGCGCCACTGCGCGTGCGCAGAGGTGAAGATTAAAATCGGCTGGCTGCCAGTGTACCGACCAGGGCCGTACACAGAAAAAAATTTCGGGGGGGGGGGGGGGGGGGGTCAGAACCCCCTAACCCCCCCCCCCCCCCCCCCCCTTCCCACTGGTTACGGCCCTGTATTGATGCACTTTACTTCTCGGGCGACACGAAACAAGTGGATTCAAAGACGTGCGAAAGAGAGAGGAGGGGTAGGATTGGAGGTGCGCATGACTGGTCCCGTCTCGATTCAATGCGCCTCGGTCGCATTCATGTAAACCTATTGTTCCGATTTCCGTCACTCTAAGGCGATGCAGTCGTTGCAGTCGCAGCGCATTGAATTGAGAGGGGACCAATCACACGCACCCAGTCATCCTGTTTCTTCCTCCTCTACCCAGTCACTGTCTTTAAATCTCACTCCGATGGACTACGATTGTATCGATGTGCGCGCAGTCAGTGATTGATCACAAACAAGGCACTGAATTGAGTGCACCCAAGTGGAAGTCGAGTGATGAACCAGGATTTGGGTCAAATCCCTGAGGCACATTCGACTGCCCAAGTGAGACTGGAGATGTCGCTTAGTTGGAGAATTCCAGCTCAGTAACATCTGCGATATTAAGTCTGTGGTGTGACGCTAAGCATGGCGTACGTGAGCACTATGTCACATCGCAGCTTCGCCTATAGATCACACTAATTGGCTCTCCGAGTACTCTGACGCTAAGTGACGAACGGGCCTTTATACTGTATTCGTTTATACTGCCTGGGTTAAGTCTGTCTTTAAAGATTGGTGTCCCCGTAGTTTGAGGAGGCAACATCAGCTCACTTTCGTCGTTTCCAGTTTCTACCTTTGCCTCGCGCCAGTGACAGGACTTTTCCTCTTCTCGTTGTTTTATAATTCCCTCCAATGCCGTGAAGTGACCGCTAAGAACGCTTTCTACTGCCTTTGAGGTGTCCATAGCGGTTCCCACAATTGACGTCAACCTCGCTCGCAAAGGCGGCCTGCGCACACGAAGTCAGTCTATGATTCTTCGACCCTGAGAGGGGAAACACGAGGAATCCAGTCCGCACTCCGCGCCAACCGTATTCACCTGCTTCGGCTATAACCGTAGCGGTCCGACACAGCAAATTCGTTGTCACAGTTGGCCAACTTGGCCAACCACGGAGTTCAGTCCAGACTTGACCCCTCGGCGCGTCCAAGGCAGCAACCGTTCATGGTCAAACAAAAAGTCCCATTTGTTCGTCTCGCTTGCCGACCACTTTCATCGTCCGAAGCTGCCAACTTCAAAAATTAGACAAACAAATAAAAATAAAACAGCATTTTGCGGGCACGCGTGTCGCTTACGGGCTTCCAGCGGGGAGGCTTCCACGGCGTCCTCCGGCGCGTTGCCGACTCCGTGCCACATTGATGATCACGCGCGAGGGCGTTCGCGACGCCATGATCGTCTTGGCTGGGGACTCCCGTTCGCCACGCGGTCGACTCGGCCGCCTTGACTTCGCTCGGTCACGGACGGCGTAAGGTTGAGGCCGCTGCGACGCATGCCACAGTCCTACACTGATGATTCTGTGCTCGCTGGCATTGCGCATTTCGCGAAGGAAGGTGTGTCGACAATGGCTCGTGCTTGCCTACAGACTCTGGGCAATCAGGCACTGATGGGCCTGGCTATAGAGCCACTGAATGTTTCGAGAGTACTGCATTCCATATCGCCCGCTTAGGCAATACCATCGGGCCACTCTGGCTTTCTGATTGTCCGATGTCGGCCATCTTGCGTCCGGTTGAGAAAATAAGTGAAAACAGCATGTAAAAATGCTGCGCGGGAACTCGGTTTTCTTATGACTCCCTGCAACAAAAATAGCTTGCAACCTAGTCAACGCAAGGAGCATACTGGCCCGTTTCCACGTTGGCATATGCCAAAAATGTTTACACCGCTAAGGGTGTTTTCGGTTTGTCCCAGGGTTCCTCTTAAAACACTCTGGAGTATTCTAGGGTGAAAGGAGCACCCTTCAGATAATAACCCAAAATCAGTCATGGGTAAGTTACTTTTAAAAAGTAATTCGTTACAGTTACTGTTACTTTCACAAAAAAGTAACGAAGTTACCGTTACAGTTACCGCAACAAAAAAGTAACTCGTTACAGTTACAGTTACTTTCAAAAAGTAACGACGTTACTTTTCAGTTACTTTTCTATAACACAAAAATTAAGGAAAAACTAATGTTTGAAAGAAAAAAAAATATAGACACGAATCAATCGGGCTTTCACCATAGCGGTAAATTCAAACTTAATAATTTAGCTGGAAAATTAGTCAATATTATGAAAAGAATACAGACAAAAATTGAACTGGATGTGTTTTCTCAGATTTGAACACGAAGACTTGTTGTCGGAGTACTCCTTGTTGCAAAGTTTGCATACTGCGGTCAAATAGTTAGCAACCAACTTCACCACAGAAAAATACTCTGTACGCCGGCCATGCTTGTTCTTTGTTCTGTTCTCATCAACATCCCTATCCTTGTAGCACTAGCACATTGCTCGCTCGTTGACGGTTGCGCTGTGTTCGTGGACTCCTTTGATATATTTCAGTTCGTACCCGGCAAACCAGAAACAAGCCCTGCGCAAACAACAGTAAATTTTGCCTCCACCGTTGAAACCACGCCGGAGTAGTGGCGCAAATCAAAATACGAAACATGCGGAGTGCGGAGTTGTGGCGCTAATCAAAATACGAAACATACGAAGTTCCCTCCGCGTGTTTTGTTGTTTCACGGTTGATTCACCCGATTAAAATGCGTGCGCAGAAAAGAAAAAACCGCAACAGAGGTAGTGCTTCAATATACTAAGATGTAAGTGTTCAGTCACAAAGTACAAGCAAGTGCGTAAAGATAACTACATTCTTCTTCTTTTTTTCTTCATGAAATCTACACGTGGCTATATTCGGATAGTGACTCGCGAGAAAGAACGTATTCTCAAGTTTGTGCAAGGCCAACTGACACTCAAAATGACGAAACAGACACTTTGGAAAGTGCAAGGAATAACTAGATTATACTCGTTTAATGATATATTATTCACAAAGAACTGAAAAGTAACGACAAAAGTAACTTCGTTACTTTCATCGTTACCTCAAAAAAAGTAATGGAACTACAGTTACAAGTTACATTCTTAAAAAGTAACTCGTTACAGTTACAAGTTACCGAAAAAGTAACGAAGTTACAGTAACGCGTTACTAGTAACGCGTTACTACCCAAGACTGCCCAAAATAACTGTAGAGATATTTTGTCACCCACCCAGATTGCACTCGCAATAAAAAAAAATTACAGTAATAGTTGCAACACGTACCATATAAAGTTCTGACGGGAAGAGAATCCAATACAAACGTAATGAAGCAGACAAAACACCTGAATCACGACAGTGTAGACTGCTTGTCCGCGCTCTATCGCCGACAAATGAGAGGCGAGCATCTAGCAGGCAATCCCCCGAGCAATTAAAAATAAGTCACGAATATGCTGTTGTTTTTTATTGTTTTTTTTTTCTCGCTAATATTTCACAGGAAGCATTTTGCTTCGCCGTACTGCACCAAGTAAGGGGTGCTCGGTTTGACAGCACTCTATTTCAATATTGTGAAGAGGTATTACCGGACTATGGGTGTTGAAAGGAAATGCAAGTCGTGAGAACACTCATTTTTCACCCAAAAAGGTGTAAACCATTTTGTGCGCGAGCAGGCTTTGCCAGGTTTGCCCGTCCCGATATGATCTGATTGCAAAAAGCTGCCATGATATCCATTGTGAAATGAAGCTTCGAAACTTTTTCTATCTGGGAGATTTAGTGGTTCTAGACACGACAACAGTGGATTTTTCCTTATAGACCTTGAGCTCGCACGCCAGCGGTCGAGAACATTCTGCCTGCGAGTTGCCCCTGAATTGCTGCAAGCGCGAACCCATTTCGCGACATCGATTTCGTAAATAATCGAGTTTTGTACCCCATGTTTAAAGTGGGACGCACGGGCATTTATCCACGTTCCACGTATCCCCCTGAAAAGCATCTGAGGGCGCGGCGGGACCACCACGGACGCATCAATGAACCCCTTCTTATTACTCGCACAGGTCACGCTGTGGACTGCACTTGATTGTGCATCACGGTGCAATGCGCCAAGCAAGTTCGCTGCGTTCATCACCGAGCAAGACCACGTGGAAACAGAAGTGGGATGTGGCTTGATGACTCATCCACCCTTCCAAGCTTCGACAACAGCGCCATCTTCAACGGGGCATATAGCCATGCACGGTCTTCAAGGCTTCAGAGGGCACGGCGGGACCACCACGGACGCATCAATGAACCCCTTCTTATTACTCGCACAGGTTCGTAGAAACTATGTAAAATGTTTTCGTAGTAATAATAGAAATATTATTGTCCTGCCGTGCCTGGCAAAGTGTTTTTCGCTGATTGATGAAGCTCTAAGTGTTCTGATTCTACTTGCCGGTGACGTTGAGCGAAATCCCGGTCCTGAGGTTAAGCAATTTCTTCAGGAAATGCGTTCAGCTCTACAGGCTTCAATCGACAAAGTTTCTTTGCAACAGTCCACAATGGAAGAAACAATAAAAACTAGGTTTGCTGAGTTAAACGACTCGCTTAAAGTCTTAACCCAGCATACCGAAGAAATTAATCACTTAAAGTCAGAAGTCTCGTCTCTTAAGAAAATAATTACTGAGCAACAGCAGAAAATGGAAGATTTTGAAGATAGGAGAAGTCGCCGCCGAAACCTAGTAATCTTTGGCCTCCCAGAAATGGAAGGCGAAATCCCTGCTCGTTTAAAGCAGCATGTGTTGGAAGATATTTTTTATACTAAATTGGGTGTTACAGTACAATCAGTAGAAAGAGTGCACGGGATCGGCGTAAAAAGAGCCGATAAGACAAGACCCGTCATGCTAAATGTTTTTGACTACAACGAGAAAATGCATGTTTTGCAGAGTTGTCCTAAACTAAAAGGTTCAAATATATCAATTAGTCACGATTACTGCAGAGCTACACTTAACAAGCGGTCAAAATTGTGGCAACATGGCAAAGAGTTCAAAGCCCAGGGCCGCAAAGTGACTCTGGACTACAACCGCCTTCGGGTGGATGACACGGTTTATATTTGGGACGATGTTAACTCGGGTCCAAAACAGGTTCACTCTACCAAATTCCGTCCGAAACAAGTTCGCCAATCCAACTCTGCTCAGGCATCTTCTTGAAACGAGTTTAAAACGCTTCGGATAAGTGTGCTGAACGGAAGAAGTATTGCCAACAAATCCCAACAATTGGAAGAAGTTCTCCTGCTCTACGACCGTCACCTACTGGCGGTTACAGAGACATGGCTGTCACCAAATATTACTGATTCCGAAATTATACCCCCCTCACATAAAATAGTAAGACGGAATCGTAATGGGAAGTGGTGGAGGCGTAGCTATAATAGCAAAGAAAGAAGTTGATATCATTAGGCTTGAAAACATTCCGGAACACGAAAGCATTTGGTGCGAAATCCGTTATCGAAATATTTCTACTTTATTTGGCGTCGTTTACAGACCGCCCAATAGTCCTGTATCATATATTGAATTGCTGGCAAACTATCTTGATCGCATGCTCACGCCTAATAAAAAATGTGTGCTCACTGGCGACTTTAACCTACCTGGGATTGACTGGAATGCGTTAGCTATCTCGGGCTATCATGACGTCGAGAGCGCACGCCTGCTTCTTGATTCTGTCTTTTTCCACGATCTTAAACAGATAGTCACTGTTCCCACTCGAGTCACAGAGACAACTCAGTCAATCCTAGACCTTATTTTGATCAAAGATTTTCCCGGTGACTGTACAGTCTCTACCGCAGATGGAATCGCCGATCACAAACTGGTAAATCTAAATTTGCTTATAAAAAAAACAACACCAACGCCCCCCCTTAAGACTTTCATTGATTTTTCAGCTGCAGACGATGAATCAGTTCTTGATTGTTTACATTTCTCTTTCACGAATTTTGAGCGTATCGATGACGTCTCTCTTCTATGGGAAACGTTCAAAAGCCTCGTCACGTCCTGCATAAATCAGTTTGTTCCGATCCGTCGAAAACCAATCAGAAAACACAATCCATGGATTAACCGTGAGATTATTCACCTTAAGAGGCGTGTCAAACGCAAACGAAAGGCAAAAATTAAAAATAGCTCAGAGCTGAACGTCCTGAATGATGAATTACTCAGTAAAATACGCATCGCACGTGATAAATTTTATGGGCAAACTCTTACCTCCTTTTTATTAGAATCACCTCAAAAGTTTCGGCGTTTTCTATCTGATACTAGTGAACGAGTCGAACAACTAAGAATTAATGGTATTGTGTGAACTAACGGTAAAGAAATTGCAAATGAGTTCAATGCCAGTTTTTACAGAGCGTTTACTACACCCGATTCCCTTTTGATTGAGAATGACAATTATGCCTCTTCAACCGCTTCTGTTAAAATGCCAGATGTGGTGCTCAGTCATGAGGGCATATTTTCGCTTTTGTTGAATATCAATGTAAAGAAATCATGCGGTGCTGATGCTATACCTAATTCCTTTCTTCATCGCTACTCGGAAATAGTCTCCGAGTACCTTTACGTGCTTTTCAGTGCCTCACTTAATCAATGTTCCTTACCAGCAGATTGGCTAACGGCTAGAGTAGTTCCAGTATTTAAATCAGGTGACAAATTAGACGCCGGAAATTACAGACCTATTTCTTTAATAAGCACATGTTGCAAGTTACTTGAGCACATAATCGCTAACCATATATCTCGTTACCTTGAGTCGACCAATTTTTTTGACAAGAACCAACACGGATTTCGTAGAAACGTTTCCACAACGACTCAGCTAATATCTGTAGTCCACGATTTTGCAGCCGCGATTGACAATCGTCACCAAATCGACGCAATTTTTTTAGACCTATCTAAGGCGTTCGATCGCGTGCCTCACAATCTGCTCATTGATAGATTGAAAGAGGCAGGACTTCCTGATAGGCTGGTCCGTTGGATACAGGCCTATCTACAAAACCGCTCTCGATTCGTTGAACGTGATGGCTCTAAATCTGATAATCTACAGGTCTTGTCGGGTGTACCACAGGGCTCCGTGCTCGCACCGTTACTTTTTTTTATTTATATTAACAACATTTCCAAAAATATTGATGAATGTGTTAGTGTTAAATTGTTCGCGGATGACTGCGTAATGTATAGCCTTGTCAAAAGTTCTTCCTGTCAGACTACATTGAATGAAAACCTTTGTAAACTTGCGGACTGGTGCGACCTTCAGAAAATGAAAATTAACTTCTCTAAAACCGTCTCAATGACACTGACTACTAAAAAAAAGCCCCTTTCTTACATTTACCATATTGGCAACCAGTGCATTCAAGAAGTTTCCTCTGTAAAATACTTAGGTCTCACAATTAAAAACAACCTAAAATGGGATCAGCACATCAACAACATATGTGCCAAAGCGTTCAGAAAGCTATGCTTTCTTCGAAGAAAACTCAAAGGGTGTCAGTCGGCTGTGAAACTTGTAGCTTATCGTTCTCTGGTTCGCCCAGTTCTAGAGTACGCCTCTATTGTGTGGGACCCGTATTTGGTGAAAGATATTGCGGAGGTGGAGCGGATCCAACGTCTTGCTGCAAGATTCATCCTATCTGACTACCGCACTTCATCATCAGTAACTAACTTGTTAAAGCAGCTTGACCTCGAACCGCTCCACCTTCGCCGACAAATCTCTAGGCTGAAGTTTCTCTACTTACTTTATAATAATTCATCTGGTCTATCAAGTGACACTTATCTTTGCCCTGTGCCACAAAGGTCAGCTCGACTAAATCATTCCAAAGTCATATGTCCATTCTATGCCAGAACTAACCTTTTTCAGAAGTCATTTTTCCCTAACACAATTGAACAATGGAACTGTTTGCCGTCATTGCTTATGGAATGTACTCATGTCAACCAATTCGATCATTTGTTAACTAAACTCCTTTTGTAACCCTCCCCTGCTTGGGCAGCGCCGCTGCCTGCAGTATATGTAAATAAATAAATAATAAATAAATAAAGTGAGCCGAACTTTGCACGATTTTAAAATAGATATAATGCTTAGCTCAAACACACAGTGGGACTGCTATGCTGGATCTACTTTCCACGGCCCCTAACCCGCTTTTCACGAAACGTTGCGACTGGTTTCCCGTCCAAGTCTGAGCGCTTGTCGTCCGTGAATCCACAAAGGAGCGCGTCGGCGAAAGCGCTTTTCTCTCTGACAGTTGACGAGCATGATCGCGGACGGGACCCCAAACACGCTCGTGCTGATGGAGGTCTCTTTCAGGGACTGCGAACAACAACCTGGACGGCAACGGGAGGCTAAAGGAGCGTGGTAGCGATAGCCCGCTGGTCTTTGCTTGTTCCTTTGGAGGACGGATATCGTGGCTGCGGCGACTAGCGCTGCTTCACGCTCGACCGCGGCCTCTTTGGGAGCGGTTCGGCCGGCGGTGAGCCGATCGAAGCATGCGCCCGGCCAGTCATTATCTGGAGCGCTCATTGACGCCTCACCAGGAAACAAATCCCGGCTCGGCCAGCGCAGCCGAGGACGTGTGTCCGATCCTCGCGACGCAACCCGGCCGACAACTATAGCCGCGCCCGTCAATGGGGGATTCCGCTTCGTGGCGACGGGAGTGTACGCTCAGCTCGCTCGCCGCCTCGTCGGAGAAGTCGGAGATACGACTGTCATGCAAACGCCGTCGATTGAGGGGGCGCGTGGATGGTTCCACATCCGCCACCGACTTCCGGTTCTGCCGCGCACCGCTGCGATGGAGCTGACGAAGAAAGCGTCGCATCGAGGCAGCGCTGTGCGCAGCGCGACCGAATCTTGTGCTCGTGTTCTTGTTCTTCGTGGGGGTAACATCCGCCGCCATGGGAATGCAGAAACGTGTATGACGCTGCTGGGGATAGCCTTTCACCCCTCCGATCCGTGCGCTACTTTGTCCAGAGGAGGGCCCCTCGCTAGTCGGGCGCTCTCCTCTTTCTGCGCGGGCAAGGCATGGTTTCGGCTGGCTAGCGGCGCGGCTACTCCATCATTCGGAATACGACGCGTATAGAAACGAAAGAGCGTGTCCGCCCAGTCGCATCCAAAACTGCCATCGCGAATTAGTCGTTGCTTCAGCCCCACGCAACGCCGCATCGGCCATGCAATGGGGCTCCCCGCGCGTACTTTATTTTCCCGTTCTCCGGCGGGAGCGCCCCCGCGGAGGTCGACGCCGCGACAGTTCGGAAAGGAGTCGTCGCTTCTGTCTTTTTGTTGCTCGCGTGTTGTCGACCTTCCCGGGCGGCGTTCGACGCCCTGATCCATTTCCCGGGCTCACGACGACCAAGAGAGATGCCCGCGCCGTTTTCGAGCCTGAACTTGTTTTGAGAACGGCAAAAGCCGCGACGTCAGCGTTGACACTTCTGAAGCTTCATTATCCATTGTTCAAGAGCAAATGTGGCGTGCCATTCTGAACGCCGACTCCACAGCGCTTGTCATAAGTTGCTGGATCACTCATCCCCTGGGTCTCCGTCTCGTTCTCTTTAAAGGGGCCCACCAACAATGTTTTGACCGGTTTGAAGTTCGCGCTGAAACGGAGCTCCATGAAAGCAGGAACACCGAGGAAAAAAAATATTACACAAATTCGCAATATTTTGTGAGTTATTAGCAAATTAAATATTGCAGAAAACAACTTTAAATAAGCAAAACATAGCGCTTCATGACGTAAAATGAAACAGTTTAGCGATTGGAGCAAAGCGGTTGGCCAATTGGACGCGAGTTTGGTTGATAGCCCGTCGGCCCGGTCGGCTCGTCGGCCATTAGGCCTAGCTGCAACCATCGTAGCTTTGCGATCGGGTTGCCATCACCGATGAATTTACCGGGCTTATCGGATTTTTAGTGCGGATCTGGGCGTCGCGCCGTACGAGGACACTCGACGCTAGCGCCGCGTCTCTGCCTCAGTCCGCTTCGACAGCCGCGGAACACTCGTCTCCCGCAACTCCGCCACCGGAGCCACCTCGGCGAGTAGGAGGGAGAAACTGGTGAGCGGTCCCGTTGGGCACCGGTCCCGTCGACGCACTTCACTCGAACAGTGAAAAGTCTGTCACAGCACTAAAAGAAAATAAGGATTCCCCTGGCTCCTCTTACTGCTTTTAGTTGACCGGGACCGGGGACGCACAAGTGAAAAACGATCCGCGTTACGTGCACGGATCACTTGTCGTCTGCTCGCGATGGTACGTCGCGGACGCCGCTGGGAGGCGCGCATGAGCGTCAAGGCGTTGTTTTCGCCCTTTTTGAACTTTACTTTGCAACTTTATTAGCTCTATAAAAATTACTTGTTAGAGAAACAATGACGGTTAACGTGTGATATACTTTATTTCGTATACCTTATTTCGCTTCAAAATTCCTGGGACGGCTCTCGCCAATCACGAAACCCAAAGAATGTGACGTATCCGTGACGTATAGTGAAAGGGAGCGCCGTTATGCGCGCGCATTCGGCACCTCGCGGCGCCACCGTCGGAGGAGGTGTTTCCGAGTTGTCAAATTAAAATATGATGCGCTAATATTTTCGAACTCTTTCGTTGTCCACTGGGTTTCCGAGACCACTAGCGTGTAAAAACCGCAAAAAGAAGTCGACGCTCAAATACTGTTGGAGGGCCCCTTTAAGGCTGAGTGAGGTCCCACGGCGATCATCGTAAATATGCGCCGTTTTATCTATTTTTTAAAGAAAACACTGTATACTATATAAAGACAACGACAGATGCTTATGGTCTGAATGTCCAACGAGACTGAATGTCCAACGAGACTGAATGTCCAACGAGTCTAAATGTCCAATCGGTCGTGTGACAGGCGAGACGGAATGTACAACTTGCCTGAATGTTCAACGAGACGAAAGACCCAACCGAGAAGGAATGTCCAATGAGTCTGAATATCCAACGAGACAGAAGATCCAACAGATTTGGAATTAATCTTGCATAAAATTTTAAAGTCCGAGATATATATATATATATATAGAGAGAGAGAGAGAGAAAGAGTTTATTACTGAGAGTTATGGCGGTCGTTTCGGTGCGTGGTCATTTCGGTACCGGGCTTTTCGATGCACGGCTATTTTCGTGGGCCGCTGAGCTTGTCCCGCTGACGTTGTCTTTGCCGAGTCCCCCCGAATAAAATTCACATTATGCTCGTGGATTGTGGAAGTTGAACATATAGTATCGGTCAATATAATTACTGTTTTGTGTTCATGCGCCTATACTACTTTTAAGATAAAACCGCGCAGGTGTCGTTGTATCCGCTCTCAAGATAACCCTTTCGAAGTCAGCCACTAACTTCGCTTTCCACTTATGTTTTCTAAGGACTACCAAACGAAGGTGAAAGCTCAAGACATTTCTGATCGGACTTTCCGGTCCCCGAAAACAAAATTTTTTCCTCATATCAAAATCGGTGATAAGGTACAACGTTTCTTTTTTTTTTTTTTTACTTAGCACGAGTTTACTGGCACTAGTTAGACCCAAGTATACTCGCACGAACACCATTGACCAAGAAACCTCTTTGTTGCAGTGTAATTTCAAGGATATAAGCGAGCGTTGTCTTTCAGTCTCTCCTTCGCAAAACTTGATGACGTAGCGTGAGGGTTGCAGGGTCATCATAGTCCCCCAGTGACGATATTTGAATGCGGCTCATAGATTGAACCCGAGCATCGCGTGAGCACTCGATTTGGACTTGTGATAATCGATAGCTCGACAAGCATTCGGATAGTGGCTCGTGTTTAATCGCGGCAATGATGACACCGATCCCTAAGAACGTCTGGAACTCAGCGCGTGTCCTGTACTTTGCCAATCTTAGCGTGTGACTATGATCAACATTGGCGGCATATCATCGGCTCCAGATCATGTGGCCGCTTGTTCTGACTGCGAGTTGAGAGAATGAACGCTGCTCGTTTTCCTTTAATTTTTTTCTGCGACGGTTATTGAATGGGGAGAAAAACGAACGCTTGTTTCATTCGTCATAAACGTCAAGGATTCTTTCTAAGCCGTGTTCGCGCAAAGTTCAAAAATTGTTGCACCGCCCTTTTATTCAGGTGCAATCCTAAAGTAGTGAGCTTTTGTCCAGATCACGGTGTAAGATAATACTCTTCAGGTGAGGACAGCGCGCTCCTCGCGACGTGCCCGATAAAGTTCGCTCTTCACTCTCTCTCATTATGGTTTGAAACGGCGCCGGCAGGCGACTCGTCGACCCGGGGGCACGTACAAGACGGCTCGTGCCGCCTCATGTACAACACGCGCAGAGCTCCAGCGAGGTTGTCGCACGTGCAGAAAGACCACGGTGTACCGGGGTGTCATGGCAACGAGATACTTTTTTTCGCTCTCACACAGTTTCGCCGTTTGGCCGCCGGCGGCACTGTCAGCCGGGGGCACGGTGGCAGCGGATTGATGCAGCCTTTCGGACGCCCGTCGAACGAACACTATCTGATTCCCCGCACCGCGCGTTCAGCCGCGCCGTGTACTCACCTAAAGAGTGTATCTTACACCGTGGTCCAGATCCAAGGAATAAGGGGTGAGTTTTTGTCCGGTCAGCTTTTGTCCGGGATTCGGCACATTGACGGTCATCGCGACTATTGGTTTTGCATGCTTCGGCCACTTTAGCGACTGCTGTCGCGGTGAAGCATGTGTTAAGCAAGATGTACGTGATATTAATAATTAATACGAGGCTTTTTAGGCGTTTCAGTTTTTGTCTCGAATACGGAACGAGGACGCGTAAAACGTCTGTCAAAGATGCTTTGCTTCAGTCGGTTCCGCTCTGCCTTTTCTGGTTACATGGCATGCAGCAATCTCATTGGGGTGGTACGCGCCCAGGTATTATAACGAGGCTGCGCTCTGATTGCAACTGGTTGGAACTCTGTCGCAGAGCCGCCGCGACCAGGGCGAAATACATCGTACTATTTTTTGGCAATAACTGAAGCCTGGAAAACGAGCTAAGCGACATTCGGCGGTTGGACTGCATTAGTGAGACGATTGCTATCGCAATTTCAAGACAAATGCGCAGCCGGCAAAACGATTTGTGTAATACGCTTCCCCTACAAAAAAAAAATACAAAAAAAAACATGTGGAACGATATTTTGTTGTTTTCACTTTGTGGGATTCGACTTGCCTTACTGCACCACGAGGTCGATCCCACTCCGTAGCTCGATGTTGAGGACTGCTACGGCCGGGTCCGTCCGGAGGCTGCCGTGGACTCCGAGGAGAGGATTCACTCCAAAACACAAAGATACTGAAGAAGCGGGTTTATTTGGCTGCTGTGCCACCACGCTGTGCCCGTCGGCCAAATTAATAAAAGAAAATAACGGAAAAGGGTCGGCGCTGTCACATTAGACAGATTCACCTGGAGGGGGCCCACGCTGCCGCATTAGGCAGATTCGTGGAAAGGGGAAAGCTCCAAAAAGAACGAGGCTCCGTGGCCCAGAGCCTTCCCCGGACGAGAGCCAGGGCCGCCGTTCGCGGCCGCTTATCTAGCCAGTGGAAAGTGGACGCGCCCGGGGTAGGTAGTGTGGCTTATCCCGCAGATGGGCCGCGTCCACAATCATTTCCGAAGGGTGCGCCGGAGGCACATTCACCCAAAAGGGGCGAGGGAAGACACGCCCTCTTCGAGGAATGCGGCCTTACCCCCGTATCCGGGATGACGTCGCCATAACGCTCCCACGGCCTGCTTGTGCTAGGCCTAGATAGGGAGACGGGAAACACGTGGTCCCCACAACTTACACGGTCAATTGTGTACATGTGTTAGGAACACTCAAATGGTTACAAACAATTTAATGAATCTCAATGATTGGCTGATCAATTCTTCAGCAAATTGATTATTCTTTGTTGCTGTTGTTGTTTCCGGCATTTTGAGTATTCGCTTTTTTGTGGTTTCGGAATTTAGAATAAACTTTCCTTTCGAAAATCCCGAAACGTCGCGGGCGAAGTCCGCTCCTCCTTGTCAGCACAGCGTCTACTGCGTAGGTGACAGCAGACAGCGAGAGGGTGCAGGAGTTGCTTGCCTGGCACGCTGACCGTTTAAGTCCCCTGTATAAGAAAGGTAGCGACATTATCACCCTCCTCCTCTGACGCGCACACTTTTTTATTTTTATTTTTCTCACCTTCGCATTCGCGCATGGACAGTAGCGCCGCCTGGATCGCTCCAAGATAGCGGGCGGCCTTATGCTAATTTCTAACTGGAACAGGAGCTCAGTCAAAGTAAAAATACGGCGCAAAAACATATATGCGGACTAAAGAGCACTGTCACGGTACGCGCTCTGCGTTCAAGTGTATGAAACGCGAAGAATGTGCTCGAAGAAAAATGATGGAAGCCGTGACGTTACACTTTCGGCGTTACTTGATTGGAGGGCAACGCCTTTTTCCGCGCTCCTTTATCTTAATTGTTTGCCCTTTCGCACTACCGCGCGTCGACGGTAGCGCCGCCTGAATCGCTCCAAGATAGCAGGTGGCATGCTTCAAAGGATGTCGCTACTTTTCTGTATAAAGGGGCTTTATGACGGTTTACTCCCAGGTGACCTCCGTCGTCTGCTAGAACCGGTTGTACCTAGCGCTCCCGGCATTCCTTTCGGCGCCGCGGACGATACTGCACGCTTTGCAAAAGTTCTGTTTCAGCGTCCCGATAATTCGGCCTTCTGGATTAAGGCATTGTGGATGGTTCCTCCAAGCGTGTCCGTAACAAGCTAAACCGGCGCATTCATCTTCACATATCTATTTTATCAGCCGGGCTCTTCGCGACCGTCTACTGCCAAAATGTCACGTCGCCCAAGGATCATCGCCCAGGACCTTTTAACGATTTGCTGCATCTGAGAGACGTCGTTCTTGCGTCACCTACAGCAGGCACTCCAGGCGTCCTGCAAAAGCAGGACGGCCCTTACAAGCCGTTCAGCAGTGGCAGCAGACCAGTTGTCGCAACAAGCTAAACCGGCGCAATCTCTCCACTACCTTCAGTTATTTTCTCTTTCTCTCTCTAAACCGGCGCTTTCATAGTTACAGGTTGGTGTGATTTTGTTGCGAAACCAGTTTTAAGGATTGTAGCTGCTGCCACTGCTGAGCCCCTTTTGTGTGTGTGTGTGTGCGTCTGTGTGTCATCGAGAACGAGGGCCTTTGTTTAGCATGTCACAAATCTTTACCAGTGAATGATGTTTTTCCGACATGTTCCGAATGTGGTTCACTCTAAAAAAAGCCCGTGCGTCTACTTTCCCGCTCAACAGTTGGACGGCCAATCACAGCAACTTACGGAGGCAGCTTACTGAATGAGGATGCCCAAACATATATGTTTAGTCCAAAAAACGCAATCTGAGTTGTGACATTAAGCCATAGGCAACCTGCAATGCTGTTTGGTTTGGCGCCATCCAGCGACTGAAGCAAGAAATATTGGGTACCCCTGGGAGCGGCGGCTGCATTGTTCAAACGTGAGCTTTTACTCTGGTGGCACCGCTTAGCCTAGTGTCTGAAGCAAGAAATACTGGGTATCCCAGGAAGCCGTGACCGCGTAACGTACCAGTAGAGCGGAAGCTACGGCACTGGCGGGCCAATCGGAACGTCATTGCGTATCACCGGAGCGCACCTCAACTCCGAAGAAGTATCAGGCTTTTCGCTGCGTCATGCTCCAATATGTGTGCGTTGCGCTCGTATACGTCGCGCATTTCGAAGCCTTCGGCACGTAATGCGGGCTTATCGTTCACCCTTTGCCAAGTTAGAAGGAGACAGACTATAACCGTGGGCTCTCGCCCTGCTGGCGCCGCCTGGCCGTTGCCGGCTGGCTATGCAAAACGTCACGTTTGCATTGCTTGATGTCACAACTCAGACTGCGTTCTTTTTTTTTTTTTTTTTTTTGTCTAAACTTATGTTTTGGCATCGTCATTCGCTGAGCTCCATCCGTACGTTGCGGTGATCGGTTCTTCGAGTGTTGTGTGGGAAAGTAGACGCACGGGCTTTTTTTAGAGTTTATGGTTACCATTTTTGGAATTGTGCTGATACGAATGAAAAGGCTAATAAAGCAAAAAATTGGAAGCGTTCAACATGCCGGAAAATAAAAGTCGGAGGCACCCGAAACCCTCAAAAAGGCAAGAAAAATCAGAAACCTGATATCACTACACTGTTAACAATGGAAAACTTGCAAGCCTGGCCAGAATTACAAAAAAAAAAGGTTGACACACCAATGAGCATGAAACAAACCATCACAAACATTGAGAAATCTGTTCAGCACGTGTCTGACCAGTATAATGAAGTCCTTCAGCATATTAAAGAACAGGACAGAGAAGTAGCTGAAATTAAAAGCAGACTTGAAAAAGTAGAAAGACATAATGATGGTTCTGAGGTTCAACAACTGAGGCGCAAACATCCTAGAGCAAGACAGTCGTCGACAGAATCTTGATAGACATGCATGCATTCCGGGGAAAGAACAAGAGCACCTTTTACAAACTATAAATGAATTTGCGGCTGCGGCCAAACTGGAACTTCCTGAACTCGCTGAAAGTGATGTCGAGGGTTTGCACCTCTTGCCAGCTCGAGCTGATCAGATCCCTGCCGTCTTACGAGCAACACAAGGGGATTAAAAAAACTCAAGCCTGCGGGAAAGCCAGTGCAGTACATGTCGGCTTGATAACAGCGGCGAACAAGAAACTGCTGTGGTTAACAAAGGTAAAGGCGCAAGAACAGGGCTACCAGTTCACATGGCAAAAAGCAGGGAAATGTGATTGTTCGTACGAAACAGCGACCGAGCTGTCAAGATCGAAGATGAAGAAATTCTTCAGAAGATAAACAAGAAATAAAATAGCTGCGTTTAGCATATATCTGCTTTCCGTTTGAAATGATTGATAACAAAACAGAATGTTCATAGCATGACTCTGCTTCCGTTAATAATTTTGTGGGAAATGCTTCCACCAT
Organism: Ixodes scapularis; assembly: GCF_016920785.2. NCBI lineage: Eukaryota > Metazoa > Arthropoda > Arachnida > Ixodida > Ixodidae > Ixodes > Ixodes scapularis. The sequence continues at coordinate 85,728,063 of NW_024609884.1, forward strand.
TGAAAGAGCACTATCTCTTTTCCACTTAAATGCAAGAAGCTTAAGGAACAAACAAGATCAGCTAGATATTTTCTTGCACCAGTTGCAACGATTTTCAGACTTTGGCCAATTAACTGCGGAAATTAATCTGTGTCACCCATGAAACGAAGAGCAGAAAACCGAATTTTTTGCGACCGCAAGTTTTTATGTTAAAAATAATTAAACAAATCGAAGGTCAAACTGCCTCTCAACTCTCCACGTCGCCTTACGGGTGCGTGGCGTACTGTGGGGGACCATTTGGTTTCCCCTTGGGTTCTCTCTTCAGAGACCCCAGCCGCTTCCTCCGCGATTGTCGACTTTTCAAGGATTAGCATCGTCGAAGGTCGCGGTGAGCGATGGACACAGAAGACGGTTCACCACGGAGGTGACGGCGAGCGTAGCATCGGAAGGGGACAGGTTTTGTTTACTTCCGCGTATCCCCCAGAGTACGTCTCACATCAGTTCCGTTAAAGGACCGGTGCAACGATATTCAATTGGAATGTTTTTCACTCTACACGAGCTTATTGGCACACCTGGGACTCAAGGATACCCACACGCAACGCCACTGGCCAAGAAACTCCTTTGTTGCGGTGTAATTTCAAGGACAAAAGCGATCATTTTCATTCAATCTCTCCTTTGCAAAATTTGATGACGTAACGTGGGGATCGCAGTACACCCAAGTGACGATATTTGAATGCGGTTCATAGATTGGACCCGAGGATTGCGTGGGCACTCGACTTGGGCTCGTGATAATTGCTAGCTCGAGAAGCATTCGGGTAGTAACCCGTGTCCAATCGCTGCAACGACGACAACAGCCGAGAAATAACAATGTCTGGAACTCAGCGCGTGTCCTGCGCTTCGCCAACCCCAGCGCGTGGCTATGATCAACACTGGCGGCATATAATCGGCTCCAGATCACGTGGCCGCTTGTTCTGGCTGTGAGTTGAGGGGGTGAACGCTGCTCGTTTTTCTTAAATTTTTTTCTGGAACTTCTATTGCGTGGGGTGAAGAACGAACGCGTGTTTCATAGGTCATTAACGTTAGGGATCCGTTTTAAGCGGTATTTGCGCAAAGTACAAAAATTGTTGCATCGCTCCTTTAACTACCACAAGCGGCTGGAGATCGGCAAATATTTCGTTTTCTTCTTTGCGATTACGCACCGGAATAGCAGTTTTTCGGGGCAAGGTGACGCTTATTTGGTCACTTGTGCTTGGATAAACAATATCAAAAATACAAATTGACAATTCTTTCAACACTAAAATCGTTGCACTACCCGTTCTAGCGCTCACCGAAACTTAGTATACCCGCAAAGAATATGCTGTTTCGTTTGATGGCTATAAGGCTAAAAGTATATATCGTAAAGACAAAATAAAAAGGTGGAGTTTCTTTGAATATTCGACACAATCTTACACTGTTTTATCTTATATTCCTTAATCAGCTGCGATTATCAGTATCTGGCCATTAAATACGAAAAGATCATTATAACTGTGATTTATCGGCCGCCATCTGGATGTAACGAACATTTTGTTTGCTTTATTGAGAATCTATTGGACTACGCTTCGTCTTTATGTCTTCAAGTAACGTTAATTGGCGATTTTAATATTGATATACAGTCTTTTAGCTCACCGTGTATAAAACTTATGACGATTGTACAATGCTATGACCTTCATAACATCATTGATATACCTACAAAAGTTACACTGAAAACCGCTACTGTGATCGATTTTATGTATTACAATCTCTAATCCTAAGGAACTCACAGGAGGGGTGTTAACATGAAATGTAAGCGACCATCTGCCAACAACTTAGAAAGAGCTCTATGTATTTTCCTTCTATAACGTACCGACCTGTGTGCAAAGAAAACTTTGACATGTTTTACTCCTCGGTATCAAATGTCAATTGGGACTTCGTATATAATGAAAGTGATCCAAACATATGATACAATATTTTTGTGATCAAGCTCATACTTTTACCATGCCTTCCCGTTAATAAACTTGAAAAAACATAAAATATCCAGAAAGCCGTGGGTGACTCCTACGCCATATAAGAAAATATAAGATCGACACTCATCATACGATAAATTTATCAAGCTAATAGATAAAAATAACCTTGTCAAGTTCAAAAAAGCTCGAAGCAAACTAAATTCGAACCTAAAAATAGCACGACGTGAATGTTATATAAATAAATTTATGAGCATCATTGGTAACCCCAAGAAACTCTGCAGCATTGTAAGAAGTTTGATTACCAGGCTTAGTGATCTACCTCCAACTGAATTGGAAATTGACGGCAAAAGCTACGGAAGTAAACAGCTCTCAGGCATGTTTAATATTAATTTCCTAACATCAGGGGCCTCCTCGTTCCCCCAAACAATGCAGCTAATGTCATATAATATATACATCCTAACGTAACTACTTCAATTTCCTTTTCTCCAACGGAAGAGGAAGAAATACGTACGCTAATTGCTTGTCTTAAAAAGCAGAACCAATTAAATTCATTTCCAGTCTAATATTCACTCCGTGAACACATATGCAGCACATCATTGTTAAAAGGATACTGAACCGAAATTTGGATTTCGCAAAGTAAGGCTGCAGAAGTGTTGAACGGGACGCTACGAACTCCAAAACATCACTCGTAGATCGATATTTCAAACGGATGGCCGTACTTTTGGAAAAGAAGGGCGCGATCAAGCGAGTTCTTTGACGTAACTGTCCTCCGGGAGAATTTGAGAATGAAGAGAAGCGGCCTCGCTTCTCTCCTCCTCGCTTCGGTTCACCAGCTTGACGGGACGTAGCGAGGAGGAGAGAGAATGGGAATCGTGACGTGCCTTGTCTCGTGGGCCTCGTCGGCCGGGTTCAATCGCGCACTTCTTTTCCAAAAAATACGGCGATCCGTTAGACATATCGCCGTATGAGGGATATTTTTTGGTTTTGCAGCTTACCGCCTATCCACCCGGCCTTGTTTAGTGAGCTCGAAATTTCGGTTCAGTATCCCTTTAACTGGTCGCTTTCCAGACCGAATGAAAGTAGCACGCGTTTGCGGTGTACACCCACCGGCAATATGAAGGTGAACACCTTACCTGGTTTCTTGCCTGTTATACGGCTCCCTAAAGCTATATTAACTCTCAACGTCTCACATGGTACGTGGTCAAGGGTCTAAACTGTTCTAGCCCTCTTCTGGAACAGAGCTTGTTCCAAAACTTGCAGGAGCGTCAAAAACAAGAAGAGGGCTGTTCACCTTCATATCGCTCACGGGTGTACATAAGGGTGGCGGTGCACGGAATGACCTCAATAATTACAAGTCGATTTCTGTACTTCCTATTTTTCGAAAATTTTAGAACAAATAATAAGCTAATGCTTGACTCGTTTTTTTTTTTTGTTTTTTTTTTTTTTTTTTCACCAACATAATATAATCTTTGAACAGCAGTTTGGGTTTCATAGAATAAATGGACAAAAATGGCACTCGTAAATATTAAAGATAAAATTAGTACCAACATTGAAAATTAAGTCTACGCCGGGAAAAGTTATTGACTTCCGAAAGGTTTATTATTCAATTAAACATCAAATACTACTAACAAATCTAAACATGTATGGTGTAAGGTGCTTAGTAAACGAATTAATTAATAATGACGAGTTCTCGCGATCATAATTGACCATTAAAAACGGCGTCAAATTAGACATTTATCGAATAGCGTATGGGGTACCGCAAGGATCAATTTTAGGATCATTATTGTTTCTTGTTTATATTAATGCTACAGTTAATATTTGGCATCGCTCAAAAATGGTATTATTCGCAGACGACTCGAATGTATTTTTTCGCGTAGTAACCTCCTCCTTCTTGAAAGTACCGCTCATGATTGGTTAAATCATTAATCATTGTGGCTAGCTTGAATTGAATATTTTAAAAACTAAATACATTGTTTTTAGAGCAATACCTTTACAAAAATATGTACGGACACTCCGAGGACGTTTTGTAGAGCAACATCTTTAGGAAGAACATAAGGCGTCTATAGGCAGACCACGACAACTGTTGCCTTCCTGAAGTCTTCCTATGGTCGTCCTATACAATATTGGTTCACGTGCGTTCTATGGACGTCCTATTCTAGTGACAATGCAAGGTCATTTTATCCCCTCTCTATACTAAGGATTGGGATTGGGAGAAAAACTTTAACGGATATGATTGCTGCTATTTCAAAACGTTACCATATTGCACCAAATTTTACTCCCTGTGTAAATATTTTAAAGCACCTGCGGTTATTTTTGTAATATATTCTTGTAACGAGAAGGCATAGTTTCGGTTTGCTTCAACTCGCTCGGTGCCAATTACGAAATTATGCTCTCCTGCGAAAACGGGACATGATTCTTTATTGCGACAAAAAGACAGGACGGCAGAAGCGGACCTCAAAAACGGGACTGTCCCGGCCAAAACGGGATGCCTGGTCACCCTAGTCAGCTCGCACTCGCAAATGCGGCTAACTACAAAATGCGAGTGAAAAACGCAGGGGCACAGCAATAAACTGACCGTATCCACACTGGCAGTTGCTTAAAGGGCCTCTGACACGCCAAAAGAAAAACTTTCTTTTTCATGCTATGCGTTAAAATGGTGCATTAGGACATCACCAAACAATTGTTCCACTTTAGAGTTGCGTAGTTTTCTATCAACAAATATAAATACGAAGCTCAATTCAAAGTGCCCGTCAGTGCCCTGTGACGTAACAATGTACCGCAAGATGTCGGGGCGGTCAGAAGGGAGGCATCGCCGGAAGTCACGTGAGTTGTATCACCCCTCGTGCATACCGCGACCGCGTGTAATATTATTTTTTTTTATTCTCCGTACCTCCGCGAGCAATCCAAGCACACAATTAAGGTTTCTTTTATTTGCTTTTCATCGCCTGATGTTGCTGTAAAGGTAGAAGAAGAGGAGCCAGTGAACTTGGTAAACAAGTTCTGCTCTTGTTCTAGACAAAACACGTAGATTATGCTCGACGTTTACTTGTACTTGGTACAATCATCTGTTCGTATTCTCTTAGACGGCAGGCATCTTCAGTCTGGAGAGTATCTGATGATTCGACGACCTCGGTGTCTGAACCTTAAGCAATGCGATCGGGCGTGTCGTACGCTACCAATCTTCATTTCTGCAAGCGTTCTCAATTTTTTTTTTCAAAACTTAATTAGCTTGTTTTGTGCCCAGTATGGCTCTGTACCATCGGACTGATGACATGTACTCGTACACTGCCATGTACTCGCAACGCTTTCATCATTGACCTCCATCACGTCGATCCGCTGACTCTTCGTCCTCAACTTTTACAGCACGCAAACTAACCAACGGTGCAGCGATAAAAAGCTAGTGGAACTGAAACTTCAATTTCTACGATCGCTCGTGGAGAAGACCAGAATAATAAACAAAAAAAAAAAAGTCTTAGGCACGGTCGTGGAGAGCACGAGGATTGAAACTCACGTGACTTCCGGCGAACCCACTTTTAGTGACGTAGGTCGATGCCTCCCTTCCAACGTTATTAGATTACATCAGTTGTGGAACTCCCGCGGAGGGGGTACCCCCCCTCACTCACCCCAATCCGCCGAGCGTCGATCGAAGCGCCATCTATATTTTCGTTTCATAACTATGCGTTCCGAAGAGCCCAGCTGACTGAAGCACCAAATGGCGATCACAACGCCGCCATTTATCCTGCAGCGGTCACTCACGGAACTGCACGTAACATCTACTTTGGCTTCAATCGGCCATTTTAAAGCCGTAACAGATACAGTGGAAACCAACGTTACTAAAACACTCAGTTGGGAAACTCGCCGTCGAAACCAGGGCCGCTGGCGTCCACCGAGACCGAGCTAAATGCGACAACAGCGCCACTCTTTATCATTTGTCTGTACTGTGGTCACCTTGAGCTTTTTGAAAGCCTGTTTTTGCGTAAAAACAAACGAAAAAGACTCTTTTTGTATGAAATTTATTGGAGTTTAGTACAAAAAGAGGGGCGCGTTATGTTTTTTAAATCTTAAGTTTGCAGGGTTTTGCGGCACAATTAATATTGTTTTTATACAACCATGCCTCAGCGGGCATTTCAGGTAGCGCATCCCGCCCTAGGTGCATTTTAACTTCGGTAGTTGAACGCGGCGCGTCCGCCGGGGTTGTCACCCCTGTAACCTCTGCCGCTGTATCTGTTTTAAAGCCGAAATAGAAGTCACGTGCAGTTCCTCGAGTGGCCGCTGCGGGAGAGATGGTGGCGTTGTGTCCGTCATTAGCTCGGTGCTCGGAGACAGATTGGGTCCACTTTTTCAAAGCTGTCTCTATGGGAGTTTCCCAACCGAGTGTTTTAGTAACGTTGGTGGAAACGGTCACAGGGTTGCCACCCCCGTGTCCCTAGCGGACGCGCCGCGGAATTAGCCCGAAGTTCAGATGAGCCTAGGTCGGGACGCGCTACCTGAAATGGCCGCTGAGTCATGGTTGTATGAAAACAATATTAATTGTACTGCAAAACCTTGCAAACTAAAGATTTTAGAAAACATCACGCGCCCCCCTTTTGTACCAAACTCCAATAAAAGTTACTACAAAAAGAGTTTTTTTCCGTTGCTTTTTACGTTTCTATAACGTTGAAACGTACGTATGTATCCTGATTCAGTCACCAAAGCAGCCGTCTGGCGGCGAGTCGTGGTGAGTGAGGGGGGGTACTGTTCGTGTATGCGGCGCCTGTGAGCAGTTCCGTAACTGAGCTAATCTAATAACGTTGCTCCCTTCTGACCGCCCCGACGCTTTGCACCACATTGTTACGTCACAGGGCACTGGCGGGCAGTTTAATTTTTCTTGGCGTGCCAGAGACTCTTTAAAGGAGCGATGCAACAATTTTTGTACTTTGCGCAAATACTGCTTAAAACGGATCCCTAACGTTAATGACCTATGAAACACGCGTTCGTTTTTCACCCCACGCAATCGAAGTCCCAGAAAAAAATGTAAGAAAAACGAGCAGCGTTCACCCCCTCAACTCGCAGCCAGAACAAGCGGCCACGTGATCTGGAGCCGATTATATGCCGCCAGTGTTGATCATAGCCACGCGCTGGGGTTGGCAAAGCGCAGGACACGCGCTGAGTTCCAGACATTGTTATGGCTCGGCTGTTGTCGTCGTTGCAGCGATTGGACACGGGTCACTACCCGAATGCTTCTCGAGCTAGCAATTCTCACGAGCCAAAGTCGAGTGCCCACGCAATGCTCGGGTTCAATCTATGAACCGCATTCAAATATCGTCACTTGGGTGTACTGCGATCCCCACGTTACGTCATCAAATTTTGAAAAGGAGAGATTGAATGAAAATGATCGCTTTTGTCCTTGAAATTACACCGCAACAAAGGAGTTTCTTGGCCAGTGGAGTTGCGTGTGAGTATCCTTGAGTCCCAGGTGTGCCAGTAAGCTCGTGTCAAGTGAAAAACATTCCAATTGAATATCGTTGCACCGCTCCTTTAAAGGGCCTCTGACACGCCAAAAAGATTTTTTTTTTTTTATGCTAGGCGTTGAAATGGCATATGAGGACATTACTAAAAAATTGTTTCACTCTAGAGTTGAGTGGTTTTTTTTATAAAAAAATAGAAATACGAGGCCCAATTCAAAGTTCCCGCCAGTGCACTGTGACGCAACAGTGTACCGCAAGGTGTCGGGGCGGTCAGAAGGGAGGCATCGATCTACGTCACTAAAAGTGGGTTCACTTTTAATGACGAGTTCACGTGAGTTCCACTCCTCGTGCTCTCCGCGACCGTGCCTACGACTTTTTTTTAATTTTTTTTTTATTCTGCTCTTCGTACGAGCGATCGTAGAAAACGAAGTTTCAGTTCCACTAGCTCTTTATTGCTGCACCGTTGGTTAGTTTGCGTGCTGTAAAAGTTGAGGACGAAGAGTCAGTGGATCGACGTGATGGACGTCAATGATGAAAGCGTTGCGAGTACAAGCCAGTGTACGAGTGCACTCCGTCAGTCCGATGATTTCTGTCCTTCGTCGTTTCATTTTGGGATGGCTGCGCGTCCTGAGAAAAAATCTTCGGAGTGGCTCCATGCTGCCGTTGAGGTCTCACATCGAGACCTGTGAGTTTTAGTAAACTTCGCCTAGCGTTGTAATCTTCATCGCTAAACTGCATCGAGCATATCCATCACCTACCCACGGATTATAATAGCTGTCCTGCGGGAACCGCAGCCAGCCACCGGTCCATCTTTTATGTATCTCGGAAATGCATGCAGTGTGATCTCTTCTTCAGTTTCTGAAATACCGGGACAGTCGCTCACACAGCACCTTCTAGACATTGTAGTTGATCACTTTAATTCACTGACTCCGCTTCTTCTACCATTACAGCAACATTAAGTGATGAAAAGCAAATAAAAGAAACCTTGTCTGCTTGGATCGCTCGTGGAGGTGCGGAGAATAACAAAAATATTTTTAAAAAAAAATATTACACGCGCTCGCGGTAAGCACGAGGAGAGATACAACTCACGTGACTTCCGGCGATGCCTCCCTTCTGACCGCCCCGACACCTTGCGGTACACTGTTACGTCACAGTGCACTGGCGGGAACTTTGAATTTGGCCTCGTATTTCTATTTCTTTACAAAAAAAAATACGCAACTCTATAGTGAAACAATTTTTTGTAGTGTCCTGACATGCCATTTCAACGCCTAGCATGAAAAAAAATTTTTTTTCGCATGTCAGAGGTTCTTTAAGCACGAAAGGGAGAGTATGACGTCAATTTCGTTCTGTGTGCTCGCGCACACCGGCGGCTGCTGGCTCGAGGAAAGAACGTGCGTCACTTATGGACACTAAATTGTTTGGTTCAGTATCCCTTTAAGTCGCTTACGATCGCCATTGCTGTTGCGCGGCACGGTCGTAAGCCGTCCCAAGAGCCTTAAGTTGTGTCAGACTCGGTCATAGTCGGTTGCAATAGAGTGAAGCAGCCTTTAGTTCATTCTACTATGATCCAATGGAGCCAATCAAGTAGCGCCAAAAGTGCATCGTCACGGCGCTCGTCCTCTATGTGCATTAGCTGTTCCCGGCTAAACCAATCAGGCACAGGAATGCCTTGTGACCCTGTGCTTCTTCCTCCGCGTGACTGGTTCAGCCGCTCACTGGAAAGGCGTAAAGACGACGAGCTCATGAACTCCGTGACCGGCTCGGTCCGATCGTGGCGTCGGCTTCGTTGTAAAACGGAGTTGAGTTTAGAGAGGCAGCGATAATCTGCGCTGATGAGCTCCACAGCATTACATACACGGTACAGGCTTTTGCGAAAACCGCCTTCTGCGCCCTGCCATCTTTGTTTGGTGGGCTATGGAACGTTTTCTGAGCATGCGCTGTTGCTCTGCGCCCACAGCTCAGTGGCTCACCATTTTCCGCCCGGGTGATTGGCGATGCAAAGGTCTTGAGAAGGGATAAAATTGAAGAGAATGCGGGAAGGTTACTCGGACTTCATATTCCTGTTTCTTTTCATTGTGGGCTGGCGATACGCATAACTCTTGGGTTTCCATGATGCTGAAAGCAAAAGTTCCCCAGCTGACCTGGATCTTCCCTGTTATTTCTATGTTTTGAGGGTTCTCTTTGATGCAGATAAAATTAGAAGTTCTACGAGCGTAATAAACTGTTACGTATACGCGACATTGCTCCACTCCGCAGCTCCAATATGAGCATTCTCGGCATTTACCGAAAGGCAGGGATGAAAGTGAGTGAAATAGTTCTGACAAATCAGCGAAAAATGGGAATAAGGATTTTGATCGTCCGTTCGGTTTTAACCATTTTTATTGCGCATGAAAAAAAGAAAAGTTAATGAATTTTTTTATGAAAGAAAAACGAAAATCCGTCTACCGGCGTCATCTGTTTCACGAAATAAAATATAAATCAGAATAGAACGCGGTTGTTTGCTTTGAAACGCCAAATCAGTTTGTAACATTTCTTGTGATTTGCGCAGCGTTTGCTGCAGGCAACATTTCCCGTGACGAAGCATCAAGGTAGCAAAGAAATTATCAGCGTCGTTTTGCTTCATCATGCTTGAGCTGACGACGTTATATTCGTGAACGACATCAGCCTCTGGTGACCAACGCGCATGCGGCTTACTTAATCAACGCAACGCCAGGCAACGCCCCATGCCTCTGCCGACGAGGACAGTAGCCAGTCTCAGTGTATCGGCAGTCCTGTATGGTCCTGTACTTAAGCTGATGCGTTCCAGCATGCTCCCGAGCACCGTATAGCGACAACGCGATCCCCGCCAGCTTCGCAGCGAGTACAAGGCTTCAACTCTGGGCATGGAAAGCTGCAGGCAATGCACACTGGGTCGGCAAGAAACCCAGCGCAAGCGACGGGTCCAAGGACCTCACACCGACCACCCTTCCCTCGTGCCACTCTCGCCGATCGTCAGTACGGTACCAGAGTTCCAGCAGACCATGAATTCTAGCTCCTGGAACCGCCACGAGTCTCACGAGCTGCCTCCTACCGGGTCGCCTTCGCAAGAGGCACGATCGAACAAGAGCAACAAGGACGCCGCAACCGAGGGGGCGTGTAGCAAGTTGCGTCTCGAAGCGCTTCAGGTCAGCCTCTTGCAGAGCAAGCGTGTCTACAGACGTCGGCTCCGCTCCAGGCTCATCTGCACCTTCTGCCTTCTCCTGGTCGTCGGTGCCGTGGCGTGCGTCGCTACCGCTGCGGTGCTGACGAGGCACGCGTCGCCGCGGGGTGCCCTACTGGCCATGGAGGGTGTCCTCGAACTGCTCCCGGAGAACCCCAACTACTGCGCCCGCGGAACGCAGCACGCGGTGACCGCTTTTAGGGCGGAGGTCTTCAACGCCGTCGAAGACAGGATGGACGCGGTCTTCGGCAACGTGTCGGCGGCCAGCAGTTATTCCGGAAGCCTCGTCGAGAACATTGCGTGCCTGGTGCGTCGTGGCGGAGTCCGTGTTCAGGTCGACTTTCTGGTGTTTTGGAGGAGCCATCGGAACCGCTACAGCACCCTGTCCGACGTTCCGGGTCCAAAGGTGCTGGTCGGAGCCCTCCAGGACTCCCTGGACCGTAGCAACGGTTCCATCTCAAAGTTCAGAGTGGCCACGGGGACGCTGACTATTGCGGAGTCTCGGAGGATTGCGTAAGGTGGGGCGAGTGCGCGTTAGCTACGGCAGTTGGATTAAATTATTTTGGTCACCACCCTGTTTTTTGCATGCTTTCGGCCTCGAATATGTACAGCCTCCAAATTGTTTGACAATTTTGTGCGAACGCCGACCGGCTGGTAGGTCAGCGCCTTATCGCGGCGTGAAACAGCAAGTCGGCGAGGCTAGGCGTTTGCCTTCTGCCAGACGTGCGCAGTCTCACTGACCTGCTCTTTCACGCCGCGGTAAGGCGCTGATCTACCGGTCGGTCGGCGTTGGCGCGATATTGTTAAAAAAATCTGGAAGCTGTACGGTTGGAGGTATGAAAATGAATCGTAAAATGTAAGCTCCAATGAATGTATGGGTGCAAAGAACTTTCCTCGCGAATATACGTTTTTTTTTTACCTTTTATAATTAATATTAGTGCTTTTAATATTTCGTAGATTAACTTCGATTTCACTTGCGTGTCCATGTATTCCTGTCTTCTATATTGATTAGGTATTTCAAGCTTATGTAGTGCTTTTTTGTAGCACCTACATCGCCATCGGGTATTATTTTTGTTCACAACATGCAAGGCGTTGTAAAATCACTTGCTCTTTGCACGTATTATAAAAATGAAATCGAATTGATTCAATGATTGTACCAACCAAAATCGGGGGCCTTTGCTGTAGGTGAATTCAGGTTTAACTACTTTGGCCGAGTTCACTTGAAGCACTTATTAGTTCTCAATGATTTGCGACGGGATATGAAAGCTGAGCTAAGAGACCTAAAGTGTGATTGCAGTGATGCAAGTGAGAGTGAGATCTCTGAGGACATGCAGGCGCAAAGGAAGGAAGTCCAAAAGTTATTAAAAGGCAACTATGAACTAAAGACTGAGAACCGCAGATGACGGTCCAGGTGGAAGAGCTTGAACAATGTCAAAGAGCAAATAAGGCCAAAGGTGTGCCACTTGAATGTGACCCTTATGAAATCGTAGCAAAGATCGGGGAGTTGGTGGGTGTGCCTGTTACCACGGCAGACATTGACATCTGTCACCATGTGCCCACACAGAAACTACCGGAAAACAAATATTGTCGTTCGTTGCCTTCGGCACAGCAAAAGAAATGCTATCTTCGAGAAATCAAAGAAAAAAAGGGCGATCACCGAAGCCCTTGCTATACCATGGAAGTGATAGACCCGTCCTAAATGAATACCTGAAGCGACTCAATAAGCAACTTGTGGGTGCTTGTTCCCGACGGGCTATATGGAAAGTTTGATGGTTTGAAATGAACGCTGGTTAAGCTCACGCCAGCAAAACGAAAACAAAATTTGAATGTCGGTGCTGGCATCACCTTCATTTTCCGTTTTCTCATTTGATGCATTTTGAACATAGAAATGATAAATCCCATGCCGCGAAGAGTAAAGGCTGGGTATTCCGAAAACGTGCCTAGTTCGGGCACACGCTGACACGGCAGTGACGACAGAGCCACCGGTGACAATTGTCAACCCTACACAGCATGAGAAGCAATACAGGGCGCAGACACCGCGTGCCCCCTCAATCCGGGTGAAGCCTTAAGAGTGACCGCAGAAATCGCCTTGGTAACACATCACGCTACGATTTACCACATAGGTGCCTGAAGAGAGTGAAAACAGGGCATTCAAATTAAAAAAAGAACAAACTTATTTGAGTAAAATGTAAAAAAAACGATAGTGAGAGTGTTCATTGTGTATTCTTGGACTTCAGCAAAGCTTTTGACACCGTGCCACATCATCTATTGTTATACAAAGTTTTTTTTTTTTTATCTCGGGGGATCATGCAACGATAAAATAATCACATGGAATGCTGACTATCTTCCCAATCGCGAACAAACTGTGGTGCTTAATGGTGAAATATCTTCACCGGTGAATGGGACCTCGGGAGTACCACAGGGAAGTGTGTTAGGGCCCTTGCTATTTCTTATATTCATTAGCAGTATTCGTGAAGCGTATTCTCATATTAAGTTATTCGCGAACGACTGCATAGTATATAGAAATACTGAAAATGGCGTCGACGCCAGTGTGCTTCAGAACGATTGAAAAGTGCTCGAAGACTGGTGTGACCGTTATTTATTTGCTAACAAGTTTAATTTTTTTTTTCTTTTACGTGGATTCGGAAAGAACAACAACAAAAACAACTAGGCGCAAATATACTTCTTTGATATCGAAAATCAAACGGAACTCTCAGTTTCCTTTCTTCTTACCACAAAGAACCTGACAATAACTGGCGTCCGCAACAGGACACTGATGATCATCCGTCTGGTTTTTTGGTGCAGCATATGAGTTATGGATTTAAAGGTGTTGATGGCCCTGGGCCGGGGGGTTGAAAAGCTGGAGGTCGCAGGAACAGAATTGCGGACATGGGTTGATAGGAACGAGCTCGGCAAAGAGGGGACAGAGTGGCCGAACAAGGAGCTCTCCGACAGAAAGCGGAACTGGACAAGCGAGTGTATTTGGTGGGTAGTTATATGCACGAGGCGCGTAAATAGCAGACGTCGCATGTGCACAGTCTTAGGTAGTATTCGACCTTTACAAGATGTGTTCGCAGTAAATCATGCTGCTGGTTTGGCAAAACAATCTGTAATACTAAAAAGTACCGAAAAGTCCTGGTTTCGCACGCGTTGTGGTATCTGTTATTTGCCTAGCTCGAGTGATGCCGGTTCTCCAAATGCACTTCGTTCAAGATACTAAAAAGTTTTAGTAGAGCGTACGCTAAGGATTGCGAGCCTTGGCGGTCGCGTGCTTAATCCATGCTCAAAGCGACGGCACGAGCTCCCGCTAGCAACGCAATCCTTGGCCACGAAAGTCTTTTTAGACGCAGGCAGAAGTGCATTCTATCGTGTGGGTGCTCTCAGCTTTTGCTGCGGCGATAAACGGGTAAACGAAACATATTTTCGCAGTGCATGCCGACTCAACTACATTTTTTTTTTTTTTTTAAGTTGTTTGCATTTAGCGGTGTCGGAGCAAGCTTGTCTTTACGCCCGAGCGATTCGAACTCTGCTCGCGCGATTATAGTTACCGATAGAGAGGTCTCCCCGTGCTTTATTGGCGACGTGCGCGATCGAAAGCGTCGCTGTGGTCGGCCATACACTATTGGCCGAATGCTGTCTATGACGTCGGCAAAGGATTTCTCATCGACAGAAATAAGAGGAATGTAAGAACTTCAATTGTGGCGGAGTTCGAAGTGCTGGTTTCAGAGCGCTATGATTTCAAGCTTCAACCATGTTCATTACAAACACCATCGAACTTGTTGTTCGCAAGCTAATAACGTCACGAGAGAGAACCACACTGGGGCGCCACCAAAACATTTCGCCGCTAATAACTCCAATAAAGGTGCACAAACGCTAGTTTCTTCACGTTAGAAAACTAAACTATCTTCATACCTGAAAAAAAAAAAATCTCTAGTTTGCCGTATGCAATAACAAGTGCAGCTCGGCACGCAGGCGCGCGCAGGCGCGCGCAGGCGCGCGCCTACGCGCGCCTACGCGCGCCTTGTGGGCCTCGCACATGGCGGCGGGGGGCGTGGGGTTGGCGTGGGGCGAATGGAGGGCAAGGAGGATTGCCGTCGATGGAAAGAAGGAAAACGCAGGGAAAGGAGGAATTGCGCGCGCTATTAACTTATGGCGCCATCTCCTGATAGGAGCAGCGGGCAGACAACTGAGGGCGTCGTCTGCCCACTGCGCCTACTGGGAGATGGCGCCACAAGTTCATAATGTCTAGGGTGCCTCCATCTGCCGGCCGCTTCCGCTGACAGGATGGAGACTGTGGAGACACCAATGGAGCGCCACAATATGGCGCCTGAGGTCAGTATTAGATCCACATTGGGTGTGGGTCCTGTAGAGTGTGTGTGACAAAGTCGTGGTGTCAAAACGTTGTGTTTAGCGAAACTTCTGGGAAGATAGACGAAATATGACGCCAGTGAGAGCATCGCAAAGTTCCACTGTCTCCACCCTGTCAGCGGAGCGGCAGGCAAATGGAGGCGCCCTAATAACGTCGCTATCTTCGTCCAGATCATGGTGGTCCAAACGCAACCGACGGTATACACCTTTCCAAGAAACACTCGACCCCAGGAGCAGCAAACCGTTTTCGAGCCCAGTCACTGGGTTTGAGGCTAGACGCTCACCGGCGTCCCTGCTAACCCTAACCGAGTGGACTGTGTTTCGATAGGCGCCACCTGCGTAGGCGCAGTTTCAAGCACTGCTAGCGGCTAAGTTCTCGTCTTTTCCCGCTGTATTTTGTGTTCCATGGTGCCTGTATTTTCCCGAAGTCACTGAGAAAGCATTGTACCACGTTTGAAAAAAAAACAAAAAAACGAAGCAATAAAAAAATCTATAAGCTATTTTTGTTGGGTACGCTCGCGACAGAATGAATGCGACCAAAATGTATACTTCTAGGTTTTCTTGTTTTTTTTTTACGATAAGTTTTGACGGCGCCGCGCGATTCGCCGCGTGTCAAACGACAAAGCGCTTAAATTTATAACAGAAGCTAGCCGCAAGGCATGCACTTTTCACGCTCACAAATAACGTATTTACCGATGGACAGGACACGGACATACAATTTAGCAAGTGTTAATATTCGAACAATATATTCTACGTATCACACAATGTAGCGTTATTTGAAAATTTATTTGAGAAAGATCTCAAATTACTGTCTCAGTCAACGACAGTCACATCTTGACGATCGGACGGAATCCAAGATTACTTCGTTTTGGGGGAGAGCTTCCTTTTTCACACCAGCACCAAGGCAAAGGAACGACCGCGACTGACCCGTTTCCCACCCCAACCTGAACAACTATTTTTGGAGATCACTGAGAAGGGCTCTGCGCGGATTGTCTCTGGGAGGGGTGAAAACAGTTGTCATTGTTGGCAAAATCGCGTCGAGGGACGTAGGGACGTTCGACGTCCTTTCCCTCCTTCGTTTTCTGTGAATGTCAAGCAGAAACGCTTGAATGGCCGGGCAGTTACCAGCCCTATTTCTCACAGTGGAAGATAACACAGAAAGGGTACGCAGCATGAATCAGAAAAATTAAGTAGAAGCTTTCAAGAGGGACCAGAAAACGTCGAATGCAAAACCGCAAAACGAGGGTAGAGAATCGCGCTGAGCGGGTTTTCACAGTCCAAGAGAGTGGCCGAAATTTTCTAGCTGATAGAGGGGGCGAGAGTCGCACCACCTGCGTCAGCATTGGCAACATGGCGGCGGCCTAGGACAACACCTCCTAGAAGAAAAGGCCGTGGCGCTCCGAGTGGTTACGTCACAATGTCAGAGAAGAAAGGCCATGGCGCACCCACGAGAGAAAATATCTGGTATCGACGTGAAAAAAAAAAAAAAAAAAAGTTTCTTGTCGGGCGGCGCGATGGTATTTGTGCGCGTTTATTCGACATTGATATACGTTTTAAAAGCGCAGTCTTGTGCAATTTATCATATATATGTAATATAAACGTAATATACAACGCCTTACCAAGGCTGAAAGTACCACATTTATATTTGTGATTACCCCCATAACCGCGGGACCACGTGCAGTCCCGCAGCTCCCCACACTTTTTGAATGAACCGGCCCAGGTGCGATATTTTCTTCCCTCAGACGGGCTCCGATTCTGGTAAATTTGCGTTGTGTGTGAGCTGCTGACTGTTTGAAAAGGAACGCTAAGACGTTTCAGTAAAGAAGGGAACCGAAAACAATGCAGTCATTGCAACAGGGAGCGCATACGAGTAAGGGACTGCTGCCGCTGCTCTCGTGTGTGGTTCTTTTGATACTTCTTCCCGTCATTTTTCTGTCGTCACCGCCAGACTTGTACGTAATCCGTTACAAGTAACGAAATTACTTGTAATCCTTTACATTTACCAGTAATTTGGTAACGAAATAATTACATATTTTCTAGAGTAATTTTAAAGTAATTCCCTTACATTTTTTACGTAACGGATTCCTTGCAATCCGTTACGTTTTTTTGTTTTTTTTTAAACCAACCAACCCCCCCCCCCCCCCCCCCCCCCGCTTTCTAAAGAAAGGAATGTTTTTATTTTGGTAAAGTCGAGCGCAGTGACACTGTCACGCGAGTTGATAAGCGCAAAGGTAGGATTGGCACTCTTCAGTTCCTCACGGCCTTTTTTTGCGACGCCAAGCCCCTGAATCTACGCCGCGTCCTGTCCAGTTCTCCCTTCGTTTTTTGTCCCTGTTGTTTTGGCGTATTACGCCATGATGCAAAACCAACTAGCCCAACTCGCCACCCTTACCCTGAATCTATTTTTTAGACCTTAACAACAATGTAAATAAAACCAAATGAGCATTTCTACAAACAAAAAGGGGGGGGGGGGGAGGGGGGGGGGGGCAAGTTATGTCCGCTTTTTTCGGTCCCTTTGTTTTTTCTTTGCGATCGAAGACGGGGATAGGAGGACACCAAGTTATTGTGTGCCTCTTCGAGAAGATTGAGGCGGTGAGTGCACCGACGAGAATTAACAATGTCCTTCTCAGTTAGAGTGACTACGACCATTTTCATAATGTCACAACACGAGACACCCCCCCCCCCCCCCCACCAACGCTCCCTCTACCCTAAAATTTACTAAAGGAGATGTGATAATATGTGAAGGTGTTATTGCACACTTACATTCTCTTAAAAAACAAGATGTATTTTTTTCTTATTCCTTCATCTTAATGTCCTTGCTTTATAAGTTACTTTTTTTCTTTTTTTTTTTGTAGTCCAACTTCTAGGGTTGGCCCACTTTATCTGTTAATTCCAGCCAGGTTATCTGCACCTCAGTCACCCTTTTTGTGAGTCAGTTTTTTGCGAGCACTTCGAAAATGGTAATAGTCTTCCTGTCTTCTTCTTGTTGTTTTTACCCCAGTAGGACAGATCATATCTAAAGCAGATATTTTTACAAATAAAACATAATGGTGGCTGACCTAGACTTGAGATTCTGGGCTTGAAGAGAGAGTGAAACTCCTCAGTGGGGCCATAGCACGGCTTACTTAGTACTCTGCCCCTCGCTGCCCGTGGCATCAGCGGACGTCTATATGGAGAACACAGGAGTAAACCGCAGTCGGTTCGTGCTCCGTGCGTTTTTGAACGGCACCGAGAAAGGTACACACGGCAAACATGCATTTACATTTCCTTGTTTTAACCGACGTTCTAATTAATTGTTGTTATGAGTGTCCTTTTTTTCGATTACTTATATTTATATGCTGGAAATTTTTTTTTATTCACCAACGTCTCAACAAAGGCTCGACCTGTTCAGAACCAAAAGAAAATTTATATCGAGCCAAACCTTATTTATTATTTAATTTTAACCTTGATGTTACAACTATGTTTTGCTAGTGTCTGGTAATATATGCCGGTATGGTAAGATGGACATAAATCAATTCTTATTCTAGTTTTGGCTAGATTAATGGTGACTTCTACAGCTTCGCGATTACGACAATGAAGAATTTTAGTAGATCGGTCCGATGACTCCGATAGCGATACCCGATACACTACCGCCGTCTTTGCGCATTCATCATATCGTTAGGGGGGGGGGGGGGGGGAAGCAGCGGAAGTATCGGAACGATCTATTAAAACCCTCAAGTATCATGCAACGGCTGCCACGAGGAAGCATTGCTCTATCTTCGAGGTAAATAGAACTTCCATTGCTTCGCTGAAAAAGCTCAGTGCAGAGCATAAAACATTCTTGAGGCACAATATGGCACTCCCATCCAGTGCCTGAGTTCAAATGGTGTTCAGCGTGCAGTCGACCTATTGAGTAAGAAATAACGAAAAATGTCTGACGAGACTTTCGAGAGTCAGCTGTTGCTCAAAATACTCAAGGTCATTAAATGAAGCAGATTGCAACAGTAAGAACTTGAATAACCCTCTTCCTTCTGTTTCTTAATTGAAGACAATAATGTTGAAAGTAACGCCAGGAAAGTAACGGATTACTTTTTGGGGTAGCGGTCACTTATTTTTATGGAAGGGTAATTGTAATTGTAATAAATTACAATTTAGCTTTGAGTAATTGTAAATGTAATTCCTTGCTATTTTTCAGTAACGTGTACAAGTCTGGTCACCGCAATCTCGGGTAGTTCTTTTTTTTTTTTTTGTATTTGGTTGATATTACGGCATTTACGTGGAATCGCGGAACAAGTCCTGCTACGGTTCGAGTGACGTGTGTGGCAACTAGTCAACGATGACACTGGTCGATTATCGATAGACCTCTCTTTCGACAGAGAGGGTCTTCTTGGAGTTCGTGTTTAAATGTTTGCGTGGCAAATATTGCGGGACGTATGGATACGACCGACAGGTGAAAAACAAGTTAGGTATTTACAGGCTTTCTTGGTCATGTGGGACGCAAATAAAGTGCCTAGTTTTTTTTGTGTTTTTTTTAAATTTTGTAATAGAATGGCATTTTGTTCTTCGCCGTTATCCGCGTGTAGTTGCGTCGACATTTGTAAATATGCGTGGTAATATTCTAGTTTTCACTGGAAGGTGAATAAACAGATTGTGTGAGTATTGAAAGTGCGTTGTTTGTGTTTTTTATACAGTTATTTTATTGACTTTACCACGTTTATGCTACCATATTAACTGTGTTAAGGTAATAGTATTATTGTATACAAAATAGATTATATTTTCTTCTAAGGCAGCTCGAGTCCATAGGGAGAACTAAATTAGTTGACGGTAAATAGTAAGTTTAGAACCCCTACTACACGGAAAGTTAATATATTTTAATTAAATGATATGGGATTTAATCAGCTCGCGGTCTTGAGTGATTATACGAGCGTCACAAGCTGACTTGTCGACCTCATTATGTCATTCGATCGAAATTACATTAATTTTACCATGTGGCCGGAGTATAATGCAAGAATTCAGTGACTGCACGGGATAACATCGCTAACATGATCGTAAGTGACACTTGTCTAGCGGTGTCCGCGTTGACTACGTCTACCTGATTTTTAACTGTGATCTGTTTTGCTGTGTCCAATAGTGAAAGCTCTTGTCCAAATAGTTTCACATGATTTATTCCATCCCGTCGTGTCGAGATACAACCTTCCGTCACCACGCCCGATCCCCAACCTAGCCAAAAAACGTGTGTGTGTGTGTGTTCGTCGTTTGGTTTTAATCGTCACCTAGGTTAACCTAGCACGGGGTAGCTGGCATGGGCAGGTAACGAAAAAAAAAATTTTAAAGTCGGGTTATGGTTTTTGTGTCTCGTAGAAATGCCAACATGGCTTTCAGGGTGTTCTGACACTTTCGTCCGGAACCGTCGGGTGCAAGGATGTCATTTGTTGTGAGGTCGCTCTTGCCAAGTCTTTTGCGCAGTGCTGCTCGTTGAGTTTCATATGCTGGAACACAGAATGTGTTCCACCGTCTCTGCGGAGTTACACTGGGAGCAAAGTGGGTGCTGCCCCTTACCTATCTTCGTAAGGAAAGCATTCGTGTAGGCCGTGTTTGTGCGCAGGCGTCGCACAAGAGTCTGCGCCGTCCGAGATAGGCCGGACAGCGCACCTCTTGGTAGCGCCGGTTTTGGCTTGCTGTCTTGAAGGTGCCAGTGGACGTTGAGTGCCGCCTGCTGTGGGTGTGGTGGTGTGGGGACAGTGCGAGGCGCTAGGTGAGCTTCACCGGCCAGACTGTCAGCCCGTTCGTTGCCCTTAATGCCAGTGTGTCCTGGGATCCACTGGAAACATACCGTAGATCCGTGGGTTAACAGGAACGATAGAGTTCGTCTCGCTGCAGTGGTCGCGGGATCCGCGCACTCTGCATTGGCCAGTTTCTGGAGGGCACAGCTTGAGTCGGTGAGGAGCACCATCCGGTGAGGTGACAGCTGGGCAGCCGCTTGGAGGGCCTTGTCAACAGCCACTAGCTCGGCCGTCGTGGAGGATGTAGGCGCCTGTAGCCTGCCGCACCATTCCAGGGCTAACTCCGGGATGTAGAAAGCTGCCGTGCTGGATGTTCTAGCCTTGTTTACAGAGCCGTCCGTGTATATCTGCAGCCAACCACCGTAGCGTTCTTCGATGTGTTTTTCCACAGCTTCTCTGAGAGCGTTGATCGGTCCAACTTTTTTGGCTCGCAGGCGCTTGATCCGTAGCTCGATGGATACCTTGGCAACTTCCCAGGGCGCTACCCTTGCTTCGCTCGTCATCGTCGGTAGCGGGCCGGCTATGTTAAGGAAATCTTCTACCGTGTCGTGCCATGACCCTTTGGTCCGAGCTTGGATTCGCTGCAGGAACCACCTGCCTGGGAGAGTCGTAGAGAGCCGGGCTAACTGGGAGAGTCTTCTGGCTCTGGCCTGGACTGTAAGCGGCTCTGCTCCCGCCTCCTGGAGTACCACAGCATTCTTGGCCGCGTTGGGAATTCCCAGTGCTGTACGTAGCCCGCGCCTGTGCCCTTGCTCCAGCCTCTCCATATCCGTCTGGGACGGGAACATGTAAGGAAGCCGGTACAGGATTCTAGACGTCACCAGCGCGGACTGGGCGCTAGTGATGGTCCGTTCTGTGCAACCCCATGTGGTACCCGTCATGTGGCGGACAGCGTTCATGGCCGGCCTGCATACGGCGGTTGTCGCTTTCACTGCTTGTGCCCAGCGCAACCGACTTGTGATGACAATTCCTAAAAAGCGTTGTTTGTTCACACACGTGAGGGGTTTTCCTGCCAGTCTGATGTCAGGGGGGCGAAAACGTCGACCATTTCCGCGTACCGGCATCCAGACAGTCTTATCCTGGGAGAGGGATAGCCCAGATTTGGTCAGGAAGGTGTCTACCGCTTGAACGGCGCTTTGTATGCTGCGGTGGATCTGCGTGGTGTAGATGCCCGTAACCCAGAGGCAGATATCGTCTGCGTAGATCGACACCTGAACCGGGAGAGGGGTCGAAGGAAGAGAGTGCCGTAGTGGTGCCATAACCATGTTGAAGAGAATCGGGCTTAGCGCGCTTCCCTGAGGCAGTCCTCTGTGAAGCAGTCTTGGCGAGGATGCCGCGCCTTCAGCTTGAATCTGGATCTTGCGTCCGGTAAGAAAATTGGCCAGGAAGACTTGAATTTTTCCGGTCAGTCCAATCTCAGTCAATCTCCGGAGTATTAGCCCCGAGAGCGAGCACAAGCGTCGCTGCGGTCGCCGCGCCCGGATTGGGTGAGGTCTACTGTGACGTCAGGGCGAGTACTCCGCTCCGCGATCTCCCATCGGCTCGCCTCCCAGCACCGGTTTCCTGTTTGGCGTTGTGTGCCGCAAGCTCTTCGAGGAGCTGGGCTTCGTTTACCTGGCGGTATTGACGTGCTTCCGTACATTTTATAAGTTTGCTTGTCCCTTTTACATTTAAAATTGGGTTACAAATCCCGAAAGCTATCGGCGGAGGCAATTCGATGTACCTCCCCGTCCGTCGACGCGACACAAGGCAATCTTGCGAGGGGTCGGTGAAGCGATGGCGCGTGCGTTTCAGACGCTGGAATTCTGTTCCTTGCACGTTCATGATTTAAGACGATATTAGATCCCGCTTTCAAGGCATTTGAAGTGGCATTTATATCATGGGCCTTTGGGTGGTCG
Source organism: Ixodes scapularis (assembly GCF_016920785.2). Taxonomy (NCBI): domain Eukaryota; kingdom Metazoa; phylum Arthropoda; class Arachnida; order Ixodida; family Ixodidae; genus Ixodes; species Ixodes scapularis. The sequence continues at coordinate 85,750,698 of NW_024609884.1, forward strand.
GCAAATTAGCTCGCGACCCTGACTCTGCGCTGCCGCTCTGCATGCGCTGGTTCGCAGATGTTTTAATGGCCGTGCGTCCGATGATCTTGAAAGTGCTCGTGGAACAGGGTTGTTTTACATAAATGCAGCTTCTTCGCGAATTAATTATATAGTTTATACACGCATGAAGGCATATTTCTTAGAAGCTGCACAATCACTGGAAATTAGTTTGTATGGTAGCAGCAAAAACGGCCGAATTGCCCCCAGTTGTATGTATGATATGTATTGAACTGCCAAACTATGCACGGCAATAGTGCCGTAATATGAAATGTTTATACTTTTTCTTGACATTCTTTATTCCAGCCTATTCCGAAAATACACCGTTTAGTCTGAATTGTCATTTCCAATTAAAAGAGACACTGCTGCAGGTCCCCAAAAGCTTTCTCAGCCTCCAAACTCCCTACAGCTGGACTTTCTGACATCAGAGGAAAACAGGAGTAAAAGCAAGCATTCGAACGTCTGTCCAGTGGTAGACGCAGCACTAGCAGCAAAAAATGTGTAACATGTAAAGGGCGACAGTCTGCGTGAGAAAAGCTTCTGGTATTTTAGCTTCAGGACAATTCGATTTAAGTAAAATCTCAATTTTAGGGCTTAAGGGGCTAATAACGAGCTAGACACCTTCGCTTACGTTTGTTATACATTACTTGAGGGTTGATATAAACAAGTCCACAAATACCACCCGTGTAGTCCATTGAAATACTTTCCGAATCCAGCAAAGGTCAAATGCAAGCAGTGTATATAATAAATGTTCCTTGTTTGTATTTTTACTTTTCTCCTGCACTTGGGCTGTCTTACTTGTGATTCTTTCTTGATGGCCCAGACTGTATTTAACATGTTGCTCGAGCAGCATGCAGCTTTTCTGCTTCGGCGATCTTGTTTAAAAACAGGAATACAAAAAAAAAAAATAATATACATAACCTGCCAATTCATTCAGACCATCAGCAGAATTTATTGTGCGAGATGTAAATCTATAGTGATGCTCCTGCAATTGTGGCCATATTTCCTTATTTTCATATACCAGCTGTGATTCACGCGTTGCCTGCTCCGTCAAGCATGCTTCAAATGTTGGTTGAAGTTTCGCCTGTAGCTACAGGCCATACCTCAATAAAGGTTCATATAAAAATTTACACTTACTACGAAAAACACGCGAAAAAAAAATGAAATAGAAACGAGCGCGCCGACAGCTAGCGTCGTCACAGCCTCCACCGGGCGAGCGGGCCGAGTCGGGGAAAAATTCTCTCCTCGCCGTGACGTCACCCCGGTTCGCCGTAAGGGGGCGCCACGCGAACTTCTCGGGGCTAATAGTGGATGGCGGCACGCCGTCGTAGGCTCGTTCCACGTCGAGGAAGACTGCCACCGTGTTTCTCCGCCTGTTCTTGTTTTCCTCAAGGTCGCTCGTGAGGTCCAGGATGCTGTCTTGTGCTGCCAGCCCTCTCCTAAAGCCAGTCATGCACTCCGGGAGACACATGCGTTCTTCCAGGTACCACCGAAGGCGCCACTGCACAAGTCTTTCGAACAGCTTACTTATGCACGAGGTCAGCGAGATTGGGCGGTAAGACTCAGCTTTGTCTGGGGGCTTCCCTGGCTTCAGTAGTGGAACAACCGTTGCTACTTTCCATTCTTCTGGGACGTCGCCAGAGTCCCATATGGAGTTGAACCAGGTGAGGAGGGCCTCGAGTGCATCGTTCGTTAGGCTCGTGAGCGCCTGGTAAGGGATCCCGTCGGGCCCAGCTGCAGTCTTCTTACGACACTTCCGGAGGGCGCTTTGGAGTTCCGGTGCAGTAAAGGGGGCATCTAGGGGCCCAGGCGCAGCGTCGGGTGCCAGCGGTCGTTCCGTCGCTTCTGCGGGGGCGTAGAGTGCGCCTAGTCTCTCTGCTGCATCCACGAGTGTTACGTTAGCCGCAAGCGCTAGGACTTGCAAAGCGTGTCTTGTCCGACGTTTCCCGGTCATTGCCCCCAGTACCGCCCACAACTTCGCGAGGGAGGTGGGTGCGTTGACGTCTTTGCACATGAGCTTCCATCTATTTCTAACCAGCGCTTTAGCGTGTCTTCGCAGCTTGGCTGATATTCTGTTGAACTTGGACTTATCCGCTGGATTGTTTGTCCTGCGGTACTTCCTCTGCGCCCTGGTACGTGCCGCTTGGAGATTGAGGAAAGTAAGGTCCGGTTTGGGGAGCCATTCCGAGACACGGGACGTGCGCGTTGCCGCCTGCAGCGCGTGAACGATGGCTTCTGGGATGTCTGTTTGGGTGAGGTCCAAGGATGAACGGAAAACGTCCCAGTTCGTCACCTTTCGGGTCGTCACCTTTCGGGCCGCCTGGCACCCCTTTATCGTGATATGAATGGGGAAGTGGTCGCTTCCTCTGGTATCTGGTGCTGTTTCCCAAGTCAGCTCGAGCGATGGTGTGTGTGCTGTGACCATAACTCGGCAAATTCATTCATGAAATCGCTCATTCACCTTCATTCACATTCACGGCGTGAATCTGGATGGCATTGAATGAATTCTTAAAATTAAAAAAAATTATGATGTGATGGTGAATGACTTGGTGAATTTGAATGAATTCGTGATGTGATGGTGAATGACTTCGTGAATTTGAATAAATTCGTGATGTGTTGGTGAATGAAGCCATGAAGTCGTGATGTGATGATGAATGACTGTGAATTTTTTATGAATTCGTGATGTGATGGTGAATGAAGTCGTGATGTGATGGTGAATGAATTCGTGATGTGATGGTGAATGAAGTCGTGATGTGATGGTGAATGACTTCGTGAATTTGAATGAACTCATGATGTGTTGCGATTGTGAAGGACTTCGTGAATTGAATAGAATTCATTGTGATGTGAATGTCTCAATGAATTCGTGAAGTGATGGTGAATGGCTCGTGAACACGATGAATTTGTGATGTGAGTGGCTCTTGAACGTGATAAGTTTGTGATGGGAAGTAATATCGTGAACTTAATTCTCGACGTGATAGGGAGTACGGTTATGAATTCAGAATAGGCGGAAAATATGTTACGCAGGTGCTTGTTTGCTTGCTGGTTGTTTTCATCCTCCACCGCAAACGACAGGGACCCATTTGACTTTAGCGGTTTAGGCATCAGCCTCGCTGCGTAGCCGTGCGCGCCTCAGCGCGGTGGCCGTTTGTCGAGTCAGGTCCTGGTTTCAAGTGGCTGACACAAAAAGGCGCCACAGTCCTATTCCGCAAGAACTGCGAACTCGTGAAGGACTACCAGCAGCGAAGTTAAATTTAGTCAGCATGAACCTGAATGACTTCGTGAATTATGCGGATTTCATGATGTGATGGTGAATTCCGGTGAATTCGTGTTGACCGTGATGGTGAATAACTTCGTCAAGTGATGGTGAATTCAGATGAATTCGTGAAGTTATGGTGAATTCAGATGAATTCGTGAAGTGATGGTGAATTCGGATGAATTCATGATGTGATGGAGAATTCCGATGAATTCACGATGGTGAATTCCGATGAATTCGGGGTGATGGCGAATGAATTCGTGAATTGGTGATGTGATGGTGAATGCCTTTGTGAATTGGTGATGTGATGGTGAATGACTCCGTGAACTTGTAGGCGGCGGTGCTACGATGGGGATGAATTCTCAGCGCGGTTGAACAACGTGATGTGAAGGGGATGAATTCTCGGCGGAGATTGAAAGCCGTGATGTGAAGGGGATGAAGTTTTGGCGCGGTTGAACGCCGGGATGTGAAGGACCGCGACTCTGGGAGGTTGGAGTACCTTGTGACGTGAATGCGAATGAATTTGGAGACGTGATTTTGTTCGTGATGTGATGGTGAAGGAAGGGACTCTAAAATGCCGACCTATGGCTGTGACGTCGAGGACACTATACGTTCGAGGGGGCCTGAAGAAGGTAGGCGCACCGTTGTTCGCGACAACCAGTCCGAGCTCTTCTATCATTTGATTGAGAGCGTCTCCCCGCTTGTTGGTTTTCTGACTTCCCCATACATCGCAGTGCGCATTGAAGTCGCCGCACAGTAAAAGGTCTCCCTCAATGCCTTTACACCACTCTACAATGTCCTTCGTCGGCAGCGGCGTACCATCGGGACGTACGTATCCGACGAGTACATGCAGCGAGCGATTTCCGGGGCTGACTTTTGCGGCCACGAATTCCGCCGATAATGTACTATCGCGGACAATATGAGCTGAAACAGCGCTCCGGCCGGCGGACGGTACTACCTGCGCCGCCTGTCGCCTTGCTCCGCACACATGGCGCACCCTGAATCCGAGATATTTTCTCACTTGCGCTCGCTGCGCCACTGCGCTCTTCCGGCTGTCTGCAAGCGAGAGGGTAGGCGCGACAACTGTGGGCGCGACAGCGGGCATGTATAGTAGGGCGGCGGGGGGAACAAAAGATTACACTTGTCGTTCCCCTTTTGGGATTGATTTACTTTACTGTATCGCGTAAAATCCCGTAGAAAAAACGCTGACTGGTGAAGAAAAAATATTGAAGTGTCTTAATTTTCAACTGCGATTACCGTTTTTGAAAGTCATATCAAAATACGCTGCAGGTTGTTTTTGTTTGATTATAGGTGCATGCACAAAAGGGGACATCGTAAAATACAGGCCAAAATCTGTATGCCGGATTTAGTCCGGCTCCACTGTATTTATTCTTTTTTTCCCTTCCACTGATCACATATGTTCAAAAAACGGTAAGCATACAAGTTACTGAGAAGGTTTTGTAACCTTGATTAGTATGAAAAGGTATAAAAATATTATTTCTTCATTACTGGGCTCACGTGTTTGTTTCAAGCAAAACAAGTTGCTGACGAGATACCAGTTTTTTGTTTACGAATTCCTAGCCTTAATAAGGTGGGAAAAACAGTCATATATTTGTCAAGAGAAGGAGATTGAAACTTAATCGAAAAAAAATTTGTTTGAGGACATTGTCAGACACAAAAGATTAATAGTCGACGTAGAAGTTCAACTGCACTATACAATAAGATCGGGATGAAAGAGGCACCCCTCAAAAGTATGCGTGGTTAACGGCGTCAAACGGGGTGTCACAACCGTAGGATCAAGCTTTGTTCCAATCGGCAAAACTCCAGTTCAGGGGTCCCGAGGCGCAGTAAAACTTGCAAAATAATTTATTACCACGTCATTCTCCCTTGACTCCCGACCACGGCGCTCATCCTGTCTGGAAAGAAATCATAGAGCGCGGCCACGAAGTCTGGCTCAGCCCCGAAGCCACTCCTATTCACCTTTCATTGCTTTCCACAATTTGTAGGCAGTGGCGCGGTGGAGGGGATGCCGTGACATAGCTACCATGATGCGCCTCCAAATGTTTTCGATGATATTCAGATCGGCTCCTTTTATGGGCCAAGGCAGCTTCGTCAGGCAGCGCTCCTCGGGGAGATACGAGTGTGACAGCGCATTTTCCACTTCGGCGCTTTCTTGAATTAAACTGAAATTCATGGTAGCTGAAGACGTGAACATTGGGCTAGCAGACGGCCGGAAAAGCGCAGTGGCGCAGTGAGGGCAAGTGATAATTTATCTCGGCCTCAGCGTCCGCCGTGTTTCGGGAGCGATGCGACAGGCGGCGCAGGTAGTACCGTGCACAGGCCGGAGCGCTGTTTCAGCTCATATTGTCCACGATAGTACACAGTCGGCTGGTGTCAACTGGGACGTGAGGCACCCCTCGTCGAATAAAAAGAGCCGCGCTCCCATGGGGGAAACTTGGTATGGATTGGGTTGCAAGTTTCACGTATCCAGGTAAAGTTTGCTTCCCTGGTAACCCTGCTTCTGCGAGTGCCAGCACAGGGCTGGGATAGCGTTGCAGGTGCAGGCTGAGCTCACTGTGTTTGACGGAGAGGCCTCGGCAGTTCCACTGCAGCACAGTTGGTACGTCACTCCGCCCAGGGTGGGACTCTTCCTTAGGACAACGGGTTACTGTTGTGGGAGATTGGTGTTGTGGGCGCATGGTGGGTGCTCAGGCGGACTGTGGGGCGATAGCCTCGAGACTTTCGCTGACGGCGTCAAGAACTTCCAGTGCGAACTTTGCTTCTGGTGTGTGGCCCCGTGCTTGGGCCAGTTGCCTTACTGCGCGAAACAAGCGTGATACCATTCGGAGCAAGGCGACGTCAGCTGTCTCCATCGTCGCAGGAACTTTGCCCTGAGCCCTTCGTGCGACCTTGGCATAGCGGCAGCCCTTGTCCTCCATCGTAGTGTCGTCCGACCGGAGACCGCGGCTGTGATTCTTCTTTGGAGGGTGAGTGGTATCATGGTCCCTCCTTTTCTCCCTCCCTTCGGTCTGACTCCCTGGCAGCGGCGGGAAATCTGTTAAGGATAGCCTCTGTTGAGACCTCGCCTTGCGAAGTTCTGTGCCCGCTGCTTGCGCAGCGTTTCGGTGACCCTTGCCGGTGTTCTGCTTGCGTATAGCCGCTTTTGCTTCCGAGTGGGTGTACGCCGTTTTGGCGCGCATCTTGCACACACGGCGTTCTTTCCTCAGGACTGAACACTGGCCGGAAGTTGCTGCATGGCCCTTTCCGCAGTTGATGCAGCGAGAAGTTTCACTGTCACACGCTGTGGATTCATGCCCGTCCGAGCACTTGACGCACGTCTGCTCCTTTTGACAGGCCGCTGCCACGTGTCCGATTCTGTTGCATCGAAAGCACTGCAGTGGTCTTGCCACGTAGAGCGTGACTGGGTGACGCACGTACCCCATGTGGACGTAGTGCGGCAGGTCTTTGCCTGCGAAGGTGACTCGGATTGTGGAGCTCTTCCCCAGACGCCGCACGTCGAGGACTTGGTGATCTGGGGCCCGCAGGGCTTCGAGAATTTCTTTATCCGTCAGTGCCTGGTCTACATCACGGACGACTCCCGCGATGTGGCGGACCTTCCAGGGTACGCGTGCGTCGACAGGCGTCTCACAGATCTTTTGAATTTGAAGGAGCGCTGGCACAGCTTCTTCCGTCAGGACGTCGACTGCTATCAAATTTTTCCTGCCGTTGACCCTTATCTCCTTGACCTGTTGGGAAGCAATGGAGCCAAAGAGGGCATTCAAATGAGGTCTGCTGAGCGCCCGGACGCTGGTCTTGTCTGTCGGTCGGAACAGCACCGTGTGTCCATTGGCCGCGTTTTTAGATGACGTGCGAGACCCCCAGGAGACCACGGTGTCACCGCTGTTTGTCGAGGCTCGCCGACTTGTCTTGGACCTTACGGGGATGAAACCGTCGTCGGTGTCGTCCCTGTCACTGGTCAAGGGTATCGCCGCTTCTTCCATGCATGACTCGACGTCGGAGAAAGATGCATCCGACATGACCGACGAGGGTGGAGACCTGGCGTGGCAGTCCCTTTTCCGGTGCTGCCGTCCCGGAGTTACCGGTAAGGCCGGGATTTGATGTGTCCGGCCAGGTCTTGCAGACGCGCCTCCGGAAGCGGCGGCCATCCTCTTCCGCTCTTGATTGCGTTGCCTGCAGCTCTTTCAGCAAAAAAAAAAAAAAAAAAAAAAAAAAAAACTGCAGAGCGAAAAGAGACTTGAAGGACACGATGCGTCCGAACTGTTAAAGTGAAACAACTCGAAACCTGACTGAATCCCGTGACTTCGTTCGTAAACTGCGTCTAGAAAGTTCCAGACAAGCGCGAACGTCGGTGGTTGAATCGTAACTCCGTAGCCAAAAAACCCTTTTTTCGGCTTATTTATCAGCCTGTTCCATCCGCTATCAACATCACCCTCGTGACCGCTTGAGCTCGCTTCTGATAACCACTGATAGCACACCTACCAGTCATGCACGCCTAAGCGTGGCATGACATGTCTATCCTTCATCTGAAACCCTTTTTTTATATACATTATTAGGATAACAGAGGCCTACATACACAGCATCTACACAAATCACAATACATAGTAGAAGACATCCCAATGACGAGGAAAAATAAACAATAGTTACAAAAACAGAGTCACTTTACACTTTTTTTCCAACAAATACAATACATATAGTAGAAGAGACCCGAATAACGGGTAAAATAAACGATAGTTACAAAAACCGCGTCACTTTGCACTCTTTTTTTTTTTTCAGCAAGGCGCATCGAGTGACGATAGAGGTGTAGACTGGTTAACCCGACTGTTTCGTCTCGCTACACCCCCAAAATGCTCAGGCCCGACCCAGTCGAGATAGCGCTTATGGTCAAGAGGTCCAACGAGTTAAAAGGTCCAACGAGTCAAGAGATCCAATAGCCACGTGACAGACGAGTCAAAAGGTCCAATTCGAGTCAAGAGGTTCAACCAGTGAAAAGGTCCAATTTGTGTCAAGAGGTCCAACGCATCAAGAGGTCCATCGAGTCAAGAGGTCCAACGCGTCAAGAAGTCCATCGAGCCTTATTTTTATCTTCTCTGTTTATAATGATATTGCCATTAATGACTGCTTGTGACGGTTACTGACTGTTTGACCTATTTGAATCGTTTTGGAGAATACAAGTACTATATAGGCCATGGGAGACAAATAGACAGATACTATTTGCCACAATGTATATGTATTTCAGTGTTAAATAATGGATAGTGCCTGGCGACATATTTTGGACTTGTAGAACTTAATATTGGTGTTCCAGTCTCTCTGTCCTAGTACTCATTTATGCAATTTCTACGGAAGTGTCTCTCAAATTCCCAAGATATAAAATACAAATGCACCTCAGCCATCTCGCGTTTAGCCTTTCCTTTCATGTATCTCAGTATTTGTAATCGAAAATACTTCCTTGGGTAACTTTGTCCAGTCCTGGGTTCTCGTATGTTCTCTTAAAAATATGATGCACTACTATTTCATGCTTTAGTTTTTATTCACTGAGTTCACCGAATCACCAAAGAGGTAAATAACACAACATGGGAAGAAGCTCAAATAACATTGGAGGGTAAACGAGCCCAGATTATGCCACTTGGCGTCCAATAGAGTGTGGCAAATGAATGCGAGCCTTGTCTCCTTGAAACGTTATGACCGGTGCAAGCTATAGCGAGTTAATTTGGGCCGTTGGCTTACTCCAAAGCACGGAGCAGACAGAAATTCTTATGCTAGTGATATGTAACTCCTTTACTGCTCTTTATTCTTGAGAATGCTATAAAATAAACCATGAAACTGAACGTTTCATGATTAAGCATTCTTGACACGAATTACCGAACCGTTGTCTGTCGATATCATTTATTTTTATAGTTAAAATTACGCGATGTGTTATACTCCGCGACAACTTTTCTTGGCAATGCAGTGGAAGGTACAGGCCCGCGTCCCCTCTCCCATTTTGAGTGTGCGCGGGCTCTCCTCCTCTCCCCGGAAATGGGGAAGGAGGAGAGCCTGCGTACACTCAAAATGGGAGAGGGGACGCGGGCCTGTACCTTCCACTGCATTGCCAAGAAAAGTTGTTGCGGTGTATAGTCGGTTGGAATTGTAAGATGGTGGTTGCTCAATAACTTTTAGAAAATTGGATTATAAAGACTGAAGTTGATTGCAGGACTGTTCATGTCGGAAAGCACGTCGATCTTTGAAGCTGATAGATCAAGTGTGTCCAGTGCTAGGCCACGGCGAACGGAAAAAATGACTAACTTTACACGCCATGCTGCGCCAGGCCAAACTGTCTCTTCAAGCTCCTCGAAGACTAAGGACTTCAAAATATCAAGGTAGCTATTTTGACGGGACGCGAACAAATTAAAATAATTACTGCAGCTTTTAAAAATAATGACACAGAAATTTAAAAAAAAAAAGAACTATGTTCAGTTATGCTGACGTCAAACGCCGTAATAGTGCTTTAGTGTGATGGTAGACGTCGAAATAGCAAATAACTATGAACATATCTTTCGTATGTGATGAAAGATGTGTTCAAAATATATGCTTTACAATTATTTCGAACCCGGATGTCGAAGTAGTCACTTCCTAAAAAAAAAAAGAAAAGAAAAGGGCTTCTCAAATCGTGAAAGGTTAAAACCTTTCCGTTTACGTGTTTGATATTCGCGGGGGAGAGCAACACGGGAGATGCAGATTTACGGCTTTGTGGTCAGGGGTAGAAGAGAGAAGGCACACAGGTCCCCAACAAACGAATGTTGCTATAAGCTTGACAGTTTATAACAATGATTTCCGGTCTTTACAAATCCAGTGCCCAGCATGCGATCCCCACAGCCCAGCGCGCGCGTATCTGTCGCTTCAGAAACCAAGCAAATCACGGGTCATACGCACAAACACTGATAACATCACCGGCTAGAAACGATTTATCAAAGCCGTGTTCGTGAGATCCCCCCTGCCGTGTGGAAGTCTTCAGAGCTCCACTTTTTGCTCTTTTTCCAACATTTTTCTTCTCCGCCTTTATTGTTAGCATCTCTGTTGTCTGCTTTTTTTAATGCGTGAGCATTACCCGGCTCAGTCAGTGAAAAAGCCGTCGTCAAAATCCGTGACTTGTCCAACACAATCCAACATAATAATAATAAGAAAACTCTGGTTACGTGATATCTTTGGCCACGTGATCCCTCTGGTCACGTGACCTGTCTGGTCATGTGACAAACACCCCCTTCCCCCAAGAAAAAGGTCTGTGGTCACGTGACCAAAAAAGAAAAAAAAACTCTGGTCGCGTGACCTCCCTGGTTACGTGAGCACGAAACCATCCCCTGCCTGGTTGCGAACCTAGGCCCTATAGACCCCTTTCGGAATTTTGGCAACACAAAAAAAAAAATTTGCCGGAATAGTAAAACATAAAGCAACATTGGGTGATCGCCGCCATTACGCAGGGTTCGACTCGTTCGACCGGTCGGCGTGCAGTGTAGCCGCCGTAGCGTTTTGAGCTATGGCTTGTGCGGGTGTTTTCTTGATCACCTGTTGGTCTAATGATCCATCGATACTGCCACATATAAGCGACAGAGAGGTGGAGCACTATTACAGGAGCCGGTCAGGCGCAGACCGGTGCATGGAAAGAAGCTACAACTTCTTCGTCGAAGCATACGTGGTCCCCGCATCGATAAGGGCTGACTACTCACGGAACAGGCAAGTTCTTTCTTGTTTTGTAGTGATTTTTTAGTAACATTCCATAATTTTAATACAGTTGATCATAGTGATCGCGCTTTTAGCGTGGCCACTCTGAACGACCCGGTACGCTGCCCCCGTCGTGAGCTTGTCGTTCGGTGACAGCCGAGAACTCGCTCGTTTGGTTTTTCGTACCCCTCCAATAAACTTACGACCGCGTACCAGTAACTGCAAAAGGTGCCTCACGAGTCACAACCTTGAGTGTTCAAGAAATCGCAATCGCAAATCGTACAGAACAGCAGAAAAGGTTGAAGGGGTGGGTGGCAGGCAGCATTTTAAATTCCTTCCTCGGTAACCTTTTGAAGACTAAGAAGTTAAGCGGTTTGTGGCATTCCTCACGAAGCTACAGAGTATACTTTCCAGAACCACTGATGTATTGGGTTTATTTCACGGCGTTTGTAAACGTACCACGTTTGCTTGAACCCACTCAAAATGCGACATTGCAAAAAAAAAGTGTGCTGGAACTGATTTTTATTTGCACAGAAAATATGCACAGCTGTTTGGAGTGCAAAACCGGTATATATATATATCATGTTGGATATATATATATATATATATATATATTTTTTTTTTTATCCCATTCAGTGCAGGAAGTTTCTTCATCAAGGGTTCCTGCTACCGAAGCAAGAATAACAACCGTTGAACAGAATAACAATTGTTGAACATGCTCTAAACACACACTCTTTGGCTGCATTCTCACAAAGTTCCAAACTGATTAGTAGCGTAACGTGCCTAAACGTCTAGCGGTACGGTCATGGCACTCTGTTCAGGCCACCACTCCAAAAGTTCCCACGATCGCAAGGCGGGTTCGAGTGATCTTCAGATTTGGTGTGCTCTGCATTTAGTCTGTACACCCACTCCACCCGATGTCTGTTTTCTGGAAAACTCCTTACCGGCGCGAGTAAAGGAAACGAACTTGCGGAAGAAGTAATCTAATCTTGCATCTACACGCCGACCAAGTACCTAAAATGGCCTCGGTTGCAGCGAAGAAGCACTGAAGGAGGGAGCCCCTCGCGCATGCGAGCCGCGCACTGAACCGCGGCCGTACCACTCTAGTTAAAGACGCGACACACGGCCACACTACTACAACATAAAATCGTTTGCGATGCTTTCGCTTACGGATGATAAGAGCGTTTTCTTGTCTAACCCGCGAAAGTTTTGTAAACAACACGGCAACACAACTCGGGAAAAGGTAGCGCTCGCGCATTCTCACATCGTAAGAGAAAGCTTAGGTGCCCTCATAGTTGTTTTTTCTTTTTTCTTCTCTTTTTTGTCTGTACTTATTTCACACCCTTTGCCCGTACACCAAAAGATGCAACGGGTCAAGCTATCCAATATTCGACCTCTTGACGCGTTGGACTTCTTGAGACATCAAGGTACGAGTCAAGAGATCCAATATGGGTCAAGAGGTCCAACGCGTCAAGAGGTCCAACGAGTCAAGAGATCTACGGCGAGTCAAGAGGTCCAACGCGTCAGGAGGTCCAACGCGTCAAGAGGCCCAATATTGGATCTCTTGACTCGTTGGACCTCTTGACGCGTTGGACCTCTTGACGCGTTGGACCTCTTGACGCGTTGGACCTCTTGACGCGTTGGACCTCTTGACTCGGAATCTCGAGATAAAGCGTCTGCCGGCACATTTTTGGTCACGCTCCGTGCGGGACCTATAGGGGGCGCTTTGAAAAACGCGCGTAGCGCCGCTAGCGGAGGAGCTGGCGTTCGACAGTGAGGAGCGCTCAGCAGCCCGCGGCGCCTTTTCGCGTGCGAAGCTGTGGCGGCGGAAGCGCGCACGGACGGAACTTTTGCTTTTTAAGCCGATAAGTTGAGGGTGACGTTGCATGAGTGCTGGGAGAGATTTAAGATGAGCATTTAGCTGTTCTCCGCTTCTTATATATTGAGCTTGAGTCGTTATTAGGGGTAATTTCTTTAGTTGCGGTCGAAAAAGGGGTTTGAGCAATTTTCCGAAAAGCAAGATGGCCGCCCCCGCATAATTGCTCTCGGTGGGATATTTATTTCGCTCTTCGCTGTAAACGTAGGACTGCTGGGACGATGATATTTGGAGGCGAGTGAGATGTTCACTAAGTTTGTGCACTAAGTGGGCCAAGTTTTATTAAGACAGTGGGTGCGGAAGTTATGGTTCGAACGAATAAAGGAATAAAGCTGTCAGGAATGTCCCATATTGGACCTAAAATGTTGTGTTATAACCGGGCTGTGCGAAGTGAAAATTTGGATGCACAGGTTCTTGGACATGACCGTAACTCGACAGAACAGTTATAATACCAAAAATAGGTGGCATACGGAAACCAGGTGTAAATTTGGTTTGGGCGGCGTAACTGAGGGGAAACGGTTTTGACCGTGAAAGGGCTGTCAAGAGAATACCACTCGTCGTGGGAGATGGAGACTTTACAGGTAGGAAGGAACTAGTGCATTGTACTTCCAATAGAAACAACTTTACGAAAGATGGCTCCAAAGCCGAGAAAACCAAGTTGCCGGCCAACACACGGTTTGGCCGTCAAAGGCTTTTGCGTCAGCTGTTGTGTAGTAATCTGGTTGTGTGAAGTGCTGATTTCCGGCAGACAGGTACTTGGACAACCGTAACTTGACAAAACACTTATTATACCTAAAGAGGTACCATAGTTTAACCAGGTGGAAATATTTTTGGGCGGTGTAACTAAATAGGAACCGGTTTTGACCGTCAAAGGCTCTCAAGAGAATACCACTCATCATGGCCGGGAGGTGAACACTTTACAGGTGGGAAGGGACCAGTGGACGGTACTTCCAGTTCGAACAACTTTGCGATAGGTGGCTCTAAAGCCAAGAAACAAAATTGTTGCCTACAAGACCCGGGGTGTCAGCGTCTCCACATCCAAAAGAAGGCTGATCAAAAAAGAAAGCACATCACATAAGGTTCCATAGTCAAACATCGATTGTCCATTGATTCCAAGTTTCATTGTAGTTTTTCTTAGATTCATATTTGTAACTTTCTGTACCGTCCGAATCTTTCTTCATGAAGTACAGACTGCGTGCCATACTGGACCGGAAATATCATCGACACGTACGATGGGGACGAAACTTCCTTGGAGGGCATGCATTCCTTTAACGAAATTCGCACTGCATACCCGCGAGTGCGGGATGGCATTTCAGTTCGAGCTGAGATATGTAGGCGTTACTGGTACGAAAACAAACGCAGAGCGCAAAGCGGCAGAGTAGAATATGTCAGCCGTGCCAGACATGATCGGGAGACCAAATTTCTCGCGTCGTACGGCACGGGTCCATCGTTGTCGCTGTCCCGCAAAACATCGGCGAGGTGAAAACTGTGAAACTTCGTCCCCACGAGATACGACGCCTAACTATTGGAGCACTTAACGACGCAGCAGTTCATGCTATCAACCCAGCGCAACCACGCCGCTCCGACTTCAATGCGTACCAATGTACGCGGCGTGGTTTCGTCGTTTCGTTTCGCTGGGGCTCTCACTGCCTACCTTTGGTGACGGCCGCGCGGCGGCGCGCCGGTCGCGTCGCACGGAGTGTTACAAGTCAAGAAGGTAGCGGCAAATGCCCCTCAAAGGGAATCACATATCCCTCCGGCACCTCCGCACCCAATAGCGTCCCTTCGTTTCCGTGACGTCGCGGCCAACGCGCGAGGAGGGTTTGGCCTTTCTGTACATATTTGCTTTATCTTTCGACTTTGACTTAGCATTGTGGAAGCCACGAGAGGGAGATTAGAGTTTACCCCCTCCAGTGGAAACATACGACTTTCGGGGATTAGCTTCCCTCTCCGATGGATACAAAGGCTGCTTTCAAGGGCTCGGTTCCACCTCCGATGAATACAATGGTCGCTTTCTTAAAAAGTGGGTTCGGAGACAAGTTGGCATCACTCTGTAGCCAATATCTATTCATTGAAGCGGAACAAGGAGCGTTTCCAGTGAACTCTTCTTTCTACTGCGGAGGGATTTGAAACCGGCGCATCACGCTTGTGGGAGGAGCTTCTCCTACCTTCTTGACTTGTAACCGACTATATCTGTAAACTATACTTTTGCAGGAACAATGCCCAGCGTGTTAATCATGCGCTGTTTGGCGACGATGTTCCTACATACCGCAATGGATTGTGATAAGAGCGAACCAAAATTTTCGATCCGAACAACCAAGTTTCCAACTGTTCTAGTGCCCATACAATTGCAAATGCTTCTCTCTCGATTGTTGACCACCTACTCTGTGTACCACTCAACTTTCGGCTCAAGAACGCAACCGGCAGTTCTTTCCCGCCGTCGCTCTTTTGCGATAAGCACGCGGCGACCGCTTTCGCCGACGCGTCTGTCGACAGAATAAACCTCCGCGTCAACGATAAGGCTGCAAGTTTCGGCAGTTCCATCAATTTCCTCTTCGCCGTTTCAAAGGAGTCTTGTTCTTTGTCACCCCATGGGAGTGCATTCGGTACTTCCTTTCTCGTCAACACTGTCAGTGTGAGTACTATCTCTGAATACCCTTCAATATAGTCTCGATAATAGTTAATCAATCCTAAGAGACTCCTCAACTGTTTTTTGTTCTCTGGCAGTCTTAAGTTCTGAATCGCGGCAACCCTTTCTGGGTCTGGTGCGTGAAATCCAGAGCATATTTCATGGCCTGTACTTTACTCAACCTTGTCCGAACCGACATTTTTCCAGGTTGATTGTAAGCCAGGCAGCTTCTGTGGCTAGCATCTTGCCAAGCTTTTCCACGTGTTCTTGCCAACTGCTAGAAAGAACTGCGATTTCATCAATGTATGCGGAGGCATACATTGCGTGAGGTCTTAACACCTCGTTCATTGTTCTTTGGAACTTTCGCTGCTGAATTTTTAAGCCCATATGGCATTACAGTCCACGCGTACTGGCCTTGATCAGTTACGAACGCGGTACAGTGCTGAGACTTTTTTTCCATTTTGATTTGCCAGTACCCTCTGGTTAGGTCCAAGACCGAGATGAATTGGGCTTTTGCTACGCGCCACAACAGTTCTTTTACGTTTTGCATTGAAAAGACGTCCGTTTCAGTTACCGAGTTTAATTGCCTATAATCTATACACAACGTAACTTTCCCGTCCCTCTTGGCGACACATACAACCGGATGTGCAAAAGTGGACTCTGTTGGATAGATCAGTCCCCAACCTATCAACTGTTGTATCTGACGATCCACTTCTCGAAGTTTCATGGGGACCCGGTAGGGATAGATCCTTTTCTTTGTAGCATTTTCGATCAGCGTTATTTTGTGCCGTCCCACCGCGCTCCTTCCTGGCGTATTTGAAAATTCCGCTTTCCGTTCCTTTACCAAGTTGAGTACCAGTTGCCTCTGTCCCTCACTCAAGTTCGTTAGCTGGATACCCGTCTGACATACCGTGCTACTTTTCTTTTCTGTTTCGTCACATGGGTTCCTCCTCCACGCTCCCAAAGTCCCGATCTTCAAAAATCACCCCCACAGCGCTTGTTCTTGCATAGTAGGGACGCAACTTATTTGCATGTACCCACTTCCTCTGTCCTCCCTTTAGCTCAACAACGTAGCTGTTATCTCTCTTCCGTTCAAGAATCGTTATCGGACCCACCCACCTGGCCTCCATTTTGCTTGTAGCTTCTGTATTTAACATTAGCACCACTTCTCCTTTTTGAAATGACTTTGGCACTGCCCTTAGGTTGTACTGTGTGGCATATGCCCGTTGCTGTCCCTGCGCCCGTTCGTCCGCTATTTTTGCTAGACTCATCATTTGCCTCCTCAGGTCCAGGAGATATTTTTCTGCGCCTTGATTTAACGTCACTGGGGGGGTCCATTCTCCCGTCCAGGATTTTCTAAGAATAGCCAGAGGACCACTAGGGACACGACCATACATTAACTCGAATGGCGACACACCTGTCGTTTCGCTTGGTGCTTCTCGGTATGCCCACAGCAGGCAGGGTACATACCTGTCCCATCCTCTCCCATGTCCAGCAATTACCTGTCTCAACATTCCCTTGAACGTTTGGTTCCATCGTTCTACCAAACCATTACTCTCTGGATGACCCGGTGTAGAAAACCTTGGAGAAACCCCAAGCCGAGCAATCAGTTCTCGTGTCAATCCGGCTGTAAAGTTGCTACCTTGATCAGAAGAAATAACCTCTGGGGTACCCCATTCGAGAAAAAACTTCCAGTAAGGCATCGCAGGTTGCTTTAGCTGTGAGAGATCGCATGCATATGACTTCCGACCACCGGTTACACACATCAACAATACAGACAGCGTATTTGTAGCCTTTAGATGAGGGTGGATCTATGGGCCCCACGCAGTCCTTTACTACCGTCTGGAAAGGAACCTGTGGTCTTGTTAGTGGATGTATCGGTACCCGATCCTTTGTCCTCTCTCTTGCTGTCAGTTGACAGCTTTCACAGGTCCTGCAGTACTCCCGTATGTCCTCATCCATTCCCGGCCAATAAAACGAATTCTTTATTCTTTGTTTCGTCTTTTTGAAAGAGAAATGGGCCCCCTACCGGCAAGTCATGTGCTAACTGCAACACTTGTCTGTGCCTGTCTTTTGGCAGCACTACTTGCATGACTAACTGTTTATTCATTGACTCTTGCCCTGTTGGTAAATCTCGATGATGGAAAGACGATGAAAAAGGCTCATACAAGCATAACCGTAATATGGGACGTCCTATACAAGCGAAAAGGCGACTCCAGTATAGTGGATTAAGCCGTAACGATACAGGTTGCGGAACCATACAAGCGTGTCGTATTATGGGGCATCCTATACCAGCGTAGTGGATTAGGACGGAACCATACATGCGTAACGTAATATGGGACATCCTATACCAGCGAAAAGGCGATACCTCCATGGTGGAGCCATGTGGCTCCACCATGCCGGTATCGCCTTTTCACTGTTGTACAGGGCGATTTAGTTTTAAGCTTTACATATATGTTTAGAAAGGTTCGTGAACTCTAAATTAATGCGGTTTGTGCAGGCGAGTTGTACGGCCAGGCGTACGTAGTATAGGGACCTAATCGTAACGATCAGTCGGATAATTAAATACAATTTGTTAATCAACTTTTTAATTAGTGAAAATGAACACATGGTTTCAATTAGCAACTTGCTGAGTCATTGGAAACCACAAAATCAACTATTTTTAGGATATAATGCAGGGGTAGCATTGTACGTGCTCTGTAAAAACGCTTGATTTGGACAAGTATCTACGTTTCAGTTCCTTATCGGAGCGCATCTCTGCGACCACGGTCCTGTTCCCCAGGGGCTTAGACGCGCAACACACGTGCGCCTTGCTTCCCTCCATCCTATACGAGGGACGTGAGTGGGTGGCATTGCACTGCGGCCACCGGGCAGCAGAATCGCAGGCGCAAAGATGCGCTCTGGTAAGAAACCGAAGTCTGGAAACGCGTCCAAATTGACTATTTTTTTAGAACGCCGTAAAATGCTGCTCTTGTCTTATATCTTCAGAAAGAAAGTTGATTTTGTGTGTTTTGATGCTACTTAGTAAGTTTCTAATTGAAACCATGGATCTATTTTCACAAACTAAAATTTTAAGAAACATATTATACTTAAAGGGAGGCTGAAGCGGTTTTTCATTTAAGGAAACACATTAAAATCTTCCTTTTGACCTCCAGGATATCAAATATCAAAATTATTTCTCAATTTGGTTAATCGAGGCTGCATAGAATCATTTTTAAAGTACTGCTGGAGGCACTTCCCTGGAGAGCGACGGCACAAAAGCAGCTTTCGAAATCTTTGCTCACGCATCTTCAGCGCCTATCAAAGCTATGCACGCACATGCTATTTTTTAAAAGGGCAGAAAAATATGTCACGACTAGTGCCAGTTCGGGAGAATATACTTAGAAAACTTGTGATTGGACGCGCGGCCCTTAAGCGACACACTCTTGGCGGCAGAAAGGTCTTCTTAGGATGTCACTACTGGTAGGATGTTTTTTTTTTTTGTGTTTTCTCACGTTTAGTTATATCTTTGTGGAAAACGAATGGGATATTCAGATTCGCGGGATAAAACTACGCTAGAATGAACCTCCATCTAGTTTTCTGAAAGAAGTCTGGCACTTCTCTGTAATAATTAAGCCGACTGATCATTACGAATTAGCCTTTTATACTATGCCGCCCTGGCCATATAACTCACGTGCACAGACCGCGTAAATGTCGCTTTTACGGCTTTAAAAAAAAAAAAAATCTGTAAAACATACAAAAAACACCCTGTAGAATGTCCCCCAATACGGTATACGATTGTATGGTTCTTTCCCCACTTGTATCGTTCAAAGACTTGCGGACACCCAGCCTTTCATTGGAATGCTGGATGTCAGCGAGTCTCTATACCAGTGAGTGGTTTTAAACAAGCATGATGTTTGCACACCAGTAAGCTCTTACCGAGGCCCTCCAGGAGCACTAAAAGCAGAGGCGAAATGTAGTGACCCGGTAAATTTGGTTGCAGGTATTTATTTTTAGAAGAATCGCATGCAGCAAAGTTTAACTTTGCTCAAAAGAAGATAATTATAAATTCAATACTGAACAATGGTGTCCCTTGAGCTGTCAGACCGAACTCCCAGTCTTGCCACTCAGGAGTTCCTAACTTGTGCGTAAAGGATCAGCACGAGCCAGATTTGTGCTGCGAGCGCACCTGCAATATAAAGTTGAATAAACATGAGATGAAAAATGAGACGTTTACAATTCTCTGTAATGTGAAACTAGAGCACAGATCTTGAAAAGGAGGATGGGAGGGTATGCCCCTCCTCCTCTTCTGCTCCCTCCCATTTAGCGGGAAATTTCCCTTTAATTTAGCGGGAAAATTTCCCCGCTAAGTTTAGCGGGTTAAGTTTCCCACTAAATTTAGCGTGGAAATTGATGTCACGTGACCTCAACACCAATGCAGTTTTCCCGCTAAAAGTAGCGGGGAAAATGAAGTCCCATGACCGTGTCACGTCATACATAAAAAAAATCAGTTTCTCAGCTAGACTTAGCGGAAATATTAACGTCACATGACCTCAGCATTAATTCAATTTCCTGCTAAGTTTAGTGGAGCGGTTACGCCGACAGCGACGCCGCGAAATGCGGAAACAGGTGCCTAAGAGCTGCGCTCAAAAAACTAAATGCCTCAGGTGAAATAAAGTGAAAATTAGAGATAAGACAAAGAAAAGAGAATCTAAGATGCCATTCTCAGATCCTTCTTTTTGTCCGTTTTCAAATGTTTTGATTTCAAGAAATGTTTATCTCTTTATTCATACCCAGGGAACCCCTCCCAGTTTCAGCAGCATGAATGCAATAAATCAATGCAGACTAGACCTTGTGAACTATAATGCACATGAAAATGAATGTTTGCCACATAGTCATGTATAAGTCGGTGGCTCAGATCTCTAAATACATTTGTAGTGAGGAACATTCTTGAATAAAACTTCTAGCCTTCGAATTCAACAGTTTGAATTTCCATAAGGAACACTGTACGGCAGATTTTTTTTTTGTGACACATCAGAAACGGTACAGCATTCTCATCCTTGCATATACCTAACCAGAATTTGCATTTTTTTAGCATGGCATGTGCTATTCTAATGCCCATACAGCCCCCTTTAAAAAAAATTCCTTTGTAGAGCTTTTTATTGGTTCTTACTTAACTCGCACAACAGATTAAGTACCTTGAATTCTCACTCGGCATCAACAGTTTTATAAATTGATGTAATAGCGAAAGATAAGATGTATGAGCTTGAGTACGGCTGAACAAGCACAGACGTTTGAAAAAAGTACTGTCGAAAACTCAAATGTCAAAATAAAAATTGGGTAGAATGTGGATACAATTATGAATATGGTCATGAATGCAGTTAGCAGATTCAATATAAAGAATATGTGTTAGACGCACGCCCAAAGAAACCTGTTGCATCTATATTCATTCAAATTACTTCGCAGAACCCAGCGCTGCAGTCTCAGGTGGGAGTTCGCTCAATGAGTCTACCGAAAATGAGTGTAGACGGAAAAAGGAGTTTGATATGCGACAATGAGCATTACACAAGTGACATGCCATTATTACTGCTACAGTGCCGAATGTTTCAAATTGTCAGTCGCGTCATTCTGTGCGTTTCCTCCGTACATTACAGGGTTTGGCTCTCTCGAATGCTTTGCGAGAAAAATGATGAACTGGAAATATCTAGAGTAGTTCAAGAAAAACTATTTCCGGAATCTTATCTCAGCATCGTAAAGAATATAAAAACATTTCTATAGACAAGGTTAGTGCAGAAGTTGAATAAACTAAATACCTCGTTCTGCGAAACCATCTTGCCGTAGTAAACGTATAAAGGTCCCCAAGGTAGAGCTAGTCATTACGGATGATTGTGCTCATTGCGTACCATAAAAATTTAATTTGCGACCTACAATATTTACAGACTAAAGCAACTCTGAATAAGTGGACCACTTGGCATTATAGATTGGTCTCACCATGACAGTCTGCAAACAACTATATAATAATTTCCATGAACCTATGTATTTCAAGAAAATATTTGGTGCGAGCTGCTTAAAACACAACAGCACTTTTTAGCACTAATAGAAAGCCTGTAGTGGGCCACAACTTAAGCAGTTTTCACTTCATTATGAAGAGCAATTACACATATGTGAACCATGAATATAGGCCTGCACTGAATTGTTTTCTTAGGTTGAACGTGCTATGCTCTGTTTACTATATAAATCTTTGCAGAGCTGACAATATGCAAGTTCCTGTTTTTTTTATATTTCCCATCTCCCGACTGCTGGGTGTGATAGGTGCATAAGATTGATGACACCAACGTAACACAATGATTATTTTAAGAATTTTTTTGGGTATAGCACGAGCAAAGCGATCTGCGGAAAGTTATTTCTGTGACACCGACGAACCTACATCCACGGGCTTTAAGTTCACATGTTAATCATGTCTGCAGACTCTTTTTTCTAATTGGAACTCCATCCAACCCAAAGTTTGAATATGTTTTTTTGCATTTTAGGCTTATTAGTGCTTTTGCTGTTCTATTAATAGGTAAGAAGAATGCTTATTTTAACTGGCATACCTAACACCTGGTGGCACGAGGACTCCCCTGTCGTGACGCTGATCGAAAGTCACAGGCAGAGAGATACGGTGATGCTTTGTTGCTGGGATTACCTCCCCCATGGTCCTGGCCGGACCACAGAAGAAGATTGAGTCCCAGCTTGTGGCAACTAGGATCTCCAGATCTTGAGGCCACCCAAGTAGCTGACAATAAAAACAAATCACAATCAAGTACTTGGCAGAGCTACATCAGAATGGCTAGCATATTCTTTTGTGATCAGCACATAGATCCTTTTATTTTAGTCATAGTCACCCCCCAGGACAAGGCCACGTAGGCCTTAAAATGATGGGTACCGAATTAAGGCGAATGATCAAATGCATTTATTTAACCCACTTTCGCCACAACCTGAGAGATTTCTGTCAAATATTCACATTCAACTGTAAAGACTATAAAAAAGAAACAACTACTGCAATGCAGAGCCGTATAGTGGGAGAGTTTAGCCAGTGGGTGTGGCGACGAAGGCGCCGGAGAGGAGGAAAGGGAGCAGAACGCCGAAGGAGAGAGAGAGAAGGCAGCAAAGAGACAAAGAGGAGACGACCGCCATTTTGACGCAAAGCTGTCGGCACGGAGCACTGTTGAGGCTACGCGATCTGCTACCGGCTTATTTCTTTTTTTTTTTTTTTTTTCCTGAATAAAAGTTTGCGCTCAAACATGGAGGAACGTCTTTTTTTAGGTTTTTAAGCCACCGAGGAATAACACTATCATTTTATTGCCAGAGCCTGCCAAATAAAAGGAAAGAACCGAAATTCAGATATCGATCCCATGCCGGGCGAATGAATGAAAATGGCGGCCCTCCCCGCTCAGCTGGGAGCAGCGGGTCCATATCACAAGAGCGAATGACATTTTAGCGAACGGCGACATTTGAGCGAATGGTCGTTTTAGCGAATAACGGGGGCGCGCGTTAACCCATCCGTCGCGCTGCGCTTTACGCCGCTTCGCGGCGACAGTCTGCGGCAACTCATTACAAAAATATGAACTCATTTGGCCCACCCAAAAACGCCGCTTCGCGGCGTCCGACTATTCGCTAAAGTGTCGTTCGATGAAACGTGGGCGTTCGCTAAAACGTCATTCGATCAAGTGAGTGCCTCCCGGGAGCAGCCTAGAGTTCACGTGCATGCGCTCACGCCTCTCGCTCTGTGCCGCGGGCTGATTAGCTCACTCGGAAGGGAGACGTTACGGCAGCGAAATCATAGTCTGCCAGGCTCTCCCCATATATGGCCATACACGGCCCATATATGGCCGTGTGACTATTGTTAAGAATGGAACCTTCGGCGACCTTCTCCCGAGTTTCAACGCTGCGGAAACGAGTCAAGACGAGTCCGGGACCGTCGCCCGCTTGTCGGGGCCTGCGCGAAACGAGTCCCGACGAGTCTGGGACCGTCGCCTGCGTGACGGGGCCTGCGGCAACAAGTCTCAACGCGCCCGTGACGTTAGCGGGACGTGTGTGTGTGCGTGGTGGTTGGTGCGCTCGGGAAAGGGAGAGAGGCATGGCCTAACTGCGGAGAACTTTGGCTACGTCGCACTGGACGGCGGACTTCGCTGCATCGCACTTGACGGCGGGTTGCTGCATCGCACTGGCTGCCCTGGCAAGGAGTGAGGGAGAAACGGACCCTATATAAGGCGGAGCGCGAGGCTGCTCCGTTGTTTTCTCGGATTTGACGACTGTATCGCTACCATGTAATTAAACCGTTCGTTACGTTACCAATTCTCCCACCTCCACTGGACCCCTGGGTTCTTCACTTCGGGGAATGGACGTCGTCTCGAGCCAGGAAGCTTCCGGACGTGCGGCCTAAACCCCGCCTCGAACAACTGGTTGGCAGCAGTTGGGATCGGACCATGCGACATCGTGCTACATCTGTGGGTGAGCGTTTGGACTTTGCTTTGAGATTCGCCAGGCTTCAGATTATGGGTAATTAATTTTGAACTGCTGGGAATCCTTAGTGTTTGACTCGTGCGCTAGGTTTTTGTACAACCTCGCGACAAGTTTTATAGCAAAGCCAAGGCTAAAGAGCAACGATCATGGATCTAATGAGGTTACTGAGAACAGATTTACTCTGTTTATGTGAAGAATTGGGTGTGGAGGTGGAGCAAAAGATGAAGAAATCTGAGATCAGTAAAGCAATTTCAGAGAGCGCGGAAGCAGAGGATATTAAAATTGCGTGGGAATTACTTCAGAACGCTAAAAGTGAGGCTGCAGCAAGAGAGGAACGAGCGCAGGCTGCAGCGAAAGAGGAACGAGAACAGGAGCAGGCTGCAGCAAGAGAGGAACGAGCGCAGGCTGCAGCGAAAGAGGAACGAGAACAGGAGCAGGCTGCAGCGAGAGAGGAACGAGCGCAGGCTGCAGCGAAAGAGGAACGAGAACAGGAGCAGGCTGCTGCGAGAGAGGAACGAGCGCAGGCTGCAGCGAGAGAGGAACGAGCGCAGGCTGCAGCGAAAGAGGAACGAGAACAGGAGCAGGCTGCAGCAAGAGAGGAACGAGCGCAGGCTGCAGCGAGAGAGGAACGAGAACATGAGCAGGCTGCAGCAAGAGAGGAACGAGCGCAGGCTGCAGCGAAAGAGGAACGAGAACAGGAGCAGGCTGCAGCGAGAGAGGAACGAGCGCAGGCTGCAGCGAAAGAGGAACGAGAACAGGAGCAGGCTGCAGCGAGAGAGGAACGAGCGCAGGCTGCAGCGAAAGAGGAACGAGAACAGGAGCAGGCTGCAGCAAGAGAGGAACGAGCGCAGGCTGCAGCGAAAGAGGAACGAGAACAGGAGCAGGCTGCAGCGAGAGAGGAACGAGCGCAGGCTGCAGCGAAAGAGGAACGAGAACAGGAGCAGGCTGCTGCGAGAGAGGAACGAGCGCAGGCTGCAGCGAGAGAGGAACGAGCGCAGGCTGCAGCGAAAGAGGAACGAGAACAGGAGCAGGCTGCAGCAAGAGAGGAACGAGCGCAGGCTGCAGCGAGAGAGGAACGAGAACATGAGCAGGCTGCAGCAAGAGAGGAACGAGCGCAGGCTGCAGCGAAAGAGGAACGAGAACAGGAGCAGGCTGCAGCGAGAGAGGAACGAGCGCAGGCTGCAGCGAAAGAGGAACGAGAACAGGAGCAGGCTGCAGCAAGAGAGGAACGAGCGCAGGCTGCAGCGAAAGAGGAACGAGAACAGGAGCAGGCTGCAGCAAGAGAGGAACGAGCGCAGGCTGCAGCGAAAGAGGAACGAGAACAGGAGCAGGCTGCTGCGAGAGAGGAACGAGCGCAGGCTGCAGCAAGAGAGGAACGAGCGCAGGCTGCAGCGAGAGAGGAACGATAACAGGAGCAGGCTGCAGCAAGAGAGGAACGAGCGCAGGCTGCAGCGAAAGAGGAACGAGAACAGGAGCAGGCTGCAGCGAGAGAGGAACGAGCGCAGGCTGCAGCGAAAGAGGAACGAGAACAGGAGCAGGCTGCAGCGAGAGAGGAACGAGCGCAGGCTGCAGCGAAAGAGGAACGAGAACAGGAGCAGGCTGCTGCGAGAGAGGAACGAGCGCAGGCTGCAGCGAGAGAGGAACGAGCGCAGGCTGCAGCGAAAGAGGAACGAGAACAGGAGCAGGCTGCAGCAAGAGAGGAACGAGCGCAGGCTGCAGCGAAAGAGGAACGAGAACAGGAGCAGGCTGCAGCAAGAGAGGAACGAGCGCAGGCTGCAGCGAAAGAGGAACGAGAACAGGAGCAGGCTGCAGCAAGAGAGGAACGAGCGCAGGCTGCAGCGAAAGAGGAACGAGAACAGGAGCAGGCTGCAGCGAGAGAGGAACGAGCGCAGGCTGCAGCGAAAGAGGAACGAGAACAGGAGCAGGCTGCAGCGAGAGAGGAACGAGCGCAGGCTGCAGCGAAAGAGGAACGAGAACAGGAGCAGGCTGCAGCGAGAGAGGAACGAGCGCAGGCTGCAGCGAAAGAGGAACGAGAACAGGAGCAGGCTGCAGCAAGAGAGGAACGAGCGCAGGCTGCAGCGAAAGAGGAACGATAACAGGAGCAGGCTGCAGCAAGAGAGGAACGAGCGCAGGCTGCAGCGAAAGAGGAACGAGAACAGGAGCAGGCTGCAGCAAGAGAGGAACGAGCGCAGGCTGCAGCGAAAGAGGAACGAGAACAGGAGCAGGCTGCAGCAAGAGAGGAACGAGCGCAGGCTGCAGCGAGAGAGGAACGATAACAGGAGCAGGCTGCAGCAAGAGAGGAACGAGCGCAGGCTGCAGCGAAAGAGGAACGAGAACAGGAGCAGGCTGCAGCGAGAGAGGAACGAGCGCAGGCTGCAGCGAAAGAGGAACGAGAACAGGAGCAGGCTGCAGCGAGAGAGGAACGAGCGCAGGCTGCAGCGAAAGAGGAACGAGAACAGGAGCAGGCTGCAGCAAGAGAGGAACGAGCGCAGGCTGCAGCGAAAGAGGAACGAGAACAGGAGCAGGCTGCAGCAAGAGAGGAACGAGCGCAGGCTGCAGCGAAAGAGGAACGAGAACAGGAGCAGGCTGCAGCAAGAGAGGAACGAGCGCAGGCTGCAGCGAAAGAGGAACGAGAACAGGAGCAGGCTGCAGCGAGAGAGGAACGAGCGCAGGCTGCAGCGAAAGAGGAACGAGAACAGGAGCAGGCTGCAGCGAGAGAGGAACGAGCGCAGGCTGCAGCGAAAGAGGAACGAGAACAGGAGCAGGCTGCAGCAAGAGAGGAACGAGCGCAGGCTGCAGCGAAAGAGGAACGAGAACAGGAGCAGGCTGCAGCAAGAGAGGAACGAGCGCAGGCTGCAGCGAAAGAGGAACGAGAACAGGAGCAGGCTGCAGCAAGAGAGGAACGAGCGCAGGCTGCAGCGAAAGAGGAACGAGAACAGGAGCAGGCTGCAGCAAGAGAGGAACGAGCGCAGGCTGCAGCGAGAGAGGAACGATAACAGGAGCAGGCTGCAGCAAGAGAGGAACGAGCGCAGGCTGCAGCGAAAGAGGAACGAGAACAGGAGCAGGCTGCAGCAAGAGAGGAACGAGCGCAGGCTGCAGCGAAAGAGGAACGAGAACAGGAGCAGGCTGCAGCAAGAGAGGAACGAGCGCAGGCTGCAGCGAAAGAGGAACGAGAACAGGAGCAGGCTGCAGCAAGAGAGGAACGAGCGCAGGCTGCAGCGAAAGAGGAACGAGAACAGGAGCAGGCTGCAGCGAGAGAGGAACGAGCGCAGGCTGCAGCGAAAGAGGAACGAGAACAGGAGCAGGCTGCAGCGAGAGAGGAACGAGCGCAGGCTGCAGCGAAAGAGGAACGAGAACAGGAGCAGGCTGCAGCAAGAGAGGAACGAGCGCAGGCTGCAGCGAAAGAGGAACGAGAACAGGAGCAGGCTGCAGCAAGAGAGGAACGAGCGCAGGCTGCAGCGAAAGAGGAACGAGAACAGGAGCAGGCTGCAGCAAGAGAGGAACGAGCGCAGGCTGCAGCGAAAGAGGAACGAGAACAGGAGCAGGCTGCAGCGAGAGAGGAACGAGCGCAGGCTGCAGCGAAAGAGGAACGAGAACAGGAGCAGGCTGCAGCAAGAGAGGAACGAGCGCAGGCTGCAGCGAAAGAGGAACGAGAACAGGAGCAGGCTGCAGCGAGAGAGGAACGAGCGCAGGCTGCAGCGAAAGAGGAACGAGAACAGGAGCAGGCTGCAGCGAGAGAGGAACGAGCGCAGGCTGCAGCGAAAGAGGAACGAGAACAGGAGCAGGCTGCAGCAAGAGAGGAACGAGCGCAGGCTGCAGCGAGAGAGGAACGAGCGCAGGCTGCAGCGAAAGAGGAACGAGAACAGGAGCAGGCTGCAGCAAGAGAGGAACGAGCGCAGGCTGCAGCGAAAGAGGAACGAGAACAGGAGCAGGCTGCAGCAAGAGAGGAACGAGCGCAGGCTGCAGCGAAAGAGGAACGAGAACAGGAGCAGGCTGCTGCGAGAGAGGAACGAGCGCAGGCTGCAGCGAGAGAGGAACGAGCGCAGGCTGCAGCGAAAGAGGAACGAGAACAGGAGCAGGCTGCAGCAAGAGAGGAACGAGCGCAGGCTGCAGCGAAAGAGGAACGAGAACAGGAGCAGGCTGCAGCAAGAGAGGAACGAGCGCAGGCTGCAGCGAGAGAGGAACGAGAACAGGAGCAGGCTGCAGCAAGAGAGGAACGAGCGCAGGCTGCAGCGAGAGAGGAACGATAACAGGAGCAGGCTGCAGCAAGAGAGGAACGAGCGCAGGCTGCAGCGAAAGAGGAACGAGAACAGGAGCAGGCTGCAGCGAGAGAGGAACGAGCGCAGGCTGCAGCGAAAGAGGAACGAGAACAGGAGCAGGCTGCAGCAAGAGAGGAACGAGCGCAGGCTGCAGCGAAAGAGGAACGAGAACAGGAGCAGGCTGCAGCGAGAGAGGAACGAGCGCAGGCTGCAGCGAAAGAGGAACGAGAACAGGAGCAGGCTGCAGCGAGAGAGGAACGAGCGCAGGCTGCAGCGAAAGAGGAACGAGAACAGGAGCAGGCTGCAGCGAGAGAGGAACGAGCGCAGGCTGCAGCGAAAGAGGAACGAGAACAGGAGCAGGCTGCAGCGAGAGAGGAACGAGCGCAGGCTGCAGCGAAAGAGGAACGAGAACAGGAGCAGGCTGCAGCGAGAGAGGAACGAGCGCAGGCTGCAGCGAAAGAGGAACGAGAACAGGAGCAGGCTGCAGCGAGAGAGGAACGAGCGCAGGCTGCAGCGAAAGAGGAACGAGAACAGGAGCAGGCTGCAGCGAGAGAGGAACGAGCGCAGGCTGCAGCGAAAGAGGAACGAGAACAGGAGCAGGCTGCAGCAAGAGAGGAACGAGCGCAGGCTGCAGCGAAAGAGGAACGAGAACAGGAGCAGGCTGCAGCGAGAGAGGAACGAGCGCAGGCTGCAGCGAAAGAGGAACGAGAACAGGAGCAGGCTGCAGCGAGAGAGGAACGAGCGCAGGCTGCAGCGAAAGAGGAACGAGAACAGGAGCAGGCTGCAGCGAGAGAGGAACGAGCGCAGGCTGCAGCGAAAGAGGAACGAGAACAGGAGCAGGCTGCAGCGAGAGAGGAACGAGCGCAGGCTGCAGCGAAAGAGGAACGAGAACAGGAGCAGGCTGCAGCGAGAGAGGAACGAGCGCAGGCTGCAGCGAAAGAGGAACGAGAACAGGAGCAGGCTGCAGCGAGAGAGGAACGAGCGCAGGCTGCAGCGAAAGAGGAACGAGAACAGGAGCAGGCTGCAGCGAGAGAGGAACGAGCGCAGGCTGCAGCGAAAGAGGAACGAGAACAGGAGCAGGCTGCAGCGAGAGAGGAACGAGCGCAGGCTGCAGCGAAAGAGGAACGAGAACAGGAGCAGGCTGCAGCGAGAGAGGAACGAGCGCAGGCTGCAGCGAAAGAGGAACGAGAACAGGAGCAGGCTGCAGCGAGAGAGGAACGAGCGCAGGCTGCAGCGAAAGAGGAACGAGAACAGGAGCAGGCTGCAGCGAGAGAGGAACGAGCGCAGGCTGCAGCGAAAGAGGAACGAGAACAGGAGCAGGCTGCAGCGAGAGAGGAACGAGCGCAGGCTGCAGCGAAAGAGGAACGAGAACAGGAGCAGGCTGCAGCGAGAGAGGAACGAGCGCAGGCTGCAGCGAAAGAGGAACGAGAACAGGAGCAGGCTGCAGCGAGAGAGGAACGAGCGCAGGCTGCAGCGAAAGAGGAACGAGAACAGGAGCAGGCTGCAGCGAGAGAGGAACGAGCGCAGGCTGCAGCGAAAGAGGAACGAGAACAGGAGCAGGCTGCAGCGAGAGAGGAACGAGCGCAGGCTGCAGCGAAAGAGGAACGAGAACAGGAGCAGGCTGCAGCGAGAGAGGAACGAGCGCAGGCTGCAGCGAAAGAGGAACGAGAACAGGAGCAGGCTGCAGCGAGAGAGGAACGAGCGCAGGCTGCAGCGAAAGAGGAACGAGAACAGGAGCAGGCTGCAGCGAGAGAGGAACGAGCGCAGGCTGCAGCGAAAGAGGAACGAGAACAGGAGCAGGCTGCAGCGAGAGAGGAACGAGCGCAGGCTGCAGCGAAAGAGGAACGAGAACAGGAGCAGGCTGCAGCGAGAGAGGAACGAGCGCAGGCTGCAGCGAAAGAGGAACGAGAACAGGAGCAGGCTGCAGCGAGAGAGGAACGAGCGCAGGCTGCAGCGAAAGAGGAACGAGAACAGGAGCAGGCTGCAGCGAGAGAGGAACGAGCGCAGGCTGCAGCGAAAGAGGAACGAGAACAGGAGCAGGCTGCAGCGAGAGAGGAACGAGCGCAGGCTGCAGCGAAAGAGGAACGAGAACAGGAGCAGGCTGCAGCGAGAGAGGAACGAGCGCAGGCTGCAGCGAAAGAGGAACGAGAACAGGAGCAGGCTGCAGCAAGAGAGGAACGAGCGCAGGCTGCAGCGAAAGAGGAACGAGAACAGGAGCAGGCTGCAGCAAGAGAGGAACGAGCGCAGGCTGCAGCGAAAGAGGAACGAGAACAGGAGCAGGCTGCAGCGAGAGAGGAACGAGCGCAGGCTGCAGCGAAAGAGGAACGAGAACAGGAGCAGGCTGCAGCGAGAGAGGAACGAGCGCAGGCTGCAGCGAAAGAGGAACGAGAACAGGAGCAGGCTGCAGCAAGAGAGGAACGAGCGCAGGCTGCAGCGAAAGAGGAACGAGAACAGGAGCAGGCTGCAGCGAGAGAGGAACGAGCGCAGGCTGCAGCGAAAGAGGAACGAGAACAGGAGCAGGCTGCAGCAAGAGAGGAACGAGCGCAGGCTGCAGCGAAAGAGGAACGAGAACAGGAGCAGGCTGCAGCGAGAGAGGAACGAGCGCAGGCTGCAGCGAAAGAGGAACGAGAACAGGAGCAGGCTGCTGCGAGAGAGGAACGAGCGCAGGCTGCAGCGAGAGAGGAACGAGCGCAGGCTGCAGCGAAAGAGGAACGAGAACAGGAGCAGGCTGCAGCAAGAGAGGAACGAGCGCAGGCTGCAGCGAAAGAGGAACGAGAACAGGAGCAGGCTGCAGCAAGAGAGGAACGAGCGCAGGCTGCAGCGAAAGAGGAACGAGAACAGGAGCAGGCTGCTGCGAGAGAGGAACGAGCGCAGGCTGCAGCAAGAGAGGAACGAGCGCAGGCTGCAGCGAGAGAGGAACGATAACAGGAGCAGGCTGCAGCAAGAGAGGAACGAGCGCAGGCTGCAGCGAAAGAGGAACGAGAACAGGAGCAGGCTGCAGCAAGAGAGGAACGAGCGCAGGCTGCAGCGAAAGAGGAACGAGAACAGGAGCAGGCTGCAGCAAGAGAGGAACGAGCGCAGGCTGCAGCGAAAGAGGAACGAGAACAGGAGCAGGCTGCAGCAAGAGAGGAACGAGCGCAGGCTGCAGCGAAAGAGGAACGAGAACAGGAGCAGGCTGCAGCGAGAGAGGAACGAGCGCAGGCTGCAGCGAAAGAGGAACGAGAACAGGAGCAGGCTGCAGCGAGAGAGGAACGAGCGCAGGCTGCAGCGAAAGAGGAACGAGAACAGGAGCAGGCTGCAGCGAGAGAGGAACGAGCGCAGGCTGCAGCGAAAGAGGAACGAGCGCAGGCTGCAGCGAAAGAGGAACGAGAACAGGAGCAGGCTGCAGCAAGAGAGGAACGAGCGCAGGCTGCAGCGAAAGAGGAACGAGCGCAGGCTGCAGCGAAAGAGGAACGAGAACAGGAGCAGGCTGCAGCAAGAGAGGAACGAGCGCAGGCTGCAGCGAAAGAGGAACGAGAACAGGAGCAGGCTGCAGCAAGAGAGGAACGAGCGCAGGCTGCAGCGAAAGAGGAACGAGAACAGGAGCAGGCTGCTGCGAGAGAGGAACGAGCGCAGGCTGCAGCAAGAGAGGAACGAGCGCAGGCTGCAGCGAGAGAGGAACGATAACAGGAGCAGGCTGCAGCAAGAGAGGAACGAGCGCAGGCTGCAGCGAAAGAGGAACGAGCGCAGGCTGCAGCGAAAGAGGAACGAGAACAGGAGCAGGCTGCAGCAAGAGAGGAACGAGCGCAGGCTGCAGCGAAAGAGGAACGAGAACAGGAGCAGGCTGCAGCAAGAGAGGAACGAGCGCAGGCTGCAGCGAAAGAGGAACGAGAACAGGAGCAGGCTGCTGCGAGAGAATAACGAGCGCAGGCTGCAGCAAGAGAGGAACGAGCGCAGGCTGCAGCGAGAGAGGAACGATAACAGGAGCAGGCTGCAGCAAGAGAGGAACGAGCGCAGGCTGCAGCGAAAGAGGAACGAGAACAGGAGCAGGCTGCAGCAAGAGAGGAACGAGCGCAGGCTGCAGCGAAAGAGGAACGAGAACAGGAGCAGGCTGCAGCAAGAGAGGAACGAGCGCAGGCTGCAGCGAAAGAGGAACGAGAAGAGGAGCAGGCTGCAGCGAGAGAGGAACGAGCGCAGGCTGCAGCGAAAGAGGAACGAGAACAGGAGCAGGCTGCAGCGAGAGAGGAACGAGCGCAGGCTGCAGCGAAAGAGGAACGAGAACAGGAGCAGGCTGCAGCGAGAGAGGAACGAGCGCAGGCTGCAGCGAAAGAGGAACGAGAACAGGAGCAGGCTGCAGCGAGAGAGGAACGAGCGCAGGCTGCAGCAAGAGAGGAACGAGCGCAGGCTGCAGCGAAAGAGGAACGAGAACAGGAGCAGGCTGCTGCGAGAGAATAACGAGCGCAGGCTGCAGCAAGAGAGGAACGAGCGCAGGCTGCAGCGAGAGAGGAACGATAACAGGAGCAGGCTGCAGCAAGAGAGGAACGAGCGCAGGCTGCAGCGAAAGAGGAACGAGAACAGGAGCAGGCTGCAGCGAGAGAGGAACGAGCGCAGGCTGCAGCGAGAGAGGAACGAGCGCAGGCTGCAGCGAAAGAGGAACGAGAACAGGAGCAGGCTGCTGCGAGAGAATAACGAGCGCAGGCTGCAGCAAGAGAGGAACGAGCGCAGGCTGCAGCGAGAGAGGAACGATAACAGGAGCAGGCTGCAGCAAGAGAGGAACGAGCGCAGGCTGCAGCGAAAGAGGAACGAGAACAGGAGCAGGCTGCAGCAAGAGAGGAACGAGCGCAGGCTGCAGCGAAAGAGGAACGAGAACAGGAGCAGGCTGCAGCAAGAGAGGAACGAGCGCAGGCTGCAGCGAAAGAGGAACGAGAACAGGAGCAGGCTGCAGCGAGAGAGGAACGAGCGCAGGCTGCAGCGAAAGAGGAACGAGAACAGGAGCAGGCTGCAGCGAGAGAGGAACGAGCGCAGGCTGCAGCGAAAGAGGAACGAGAACAGGAGCAGGCTGCAGCGAGAGAGGAACGAGCGCAGGCTGCAGCGAAAGAGGAACGAGAACAGGAGCAGGCTGCAGCGAGAGAGGAACGAGCGCAGGCTGCAGCGAAAGAGGAACGAGAACAGGAGCAGGCTGCAGCGAGAGAGGAACGAGCGCAGGCTGCAGCGAAAGAGGAACGAGAACAGGAGCAGGCTGCAGCGAGAGAGGAACGAGCGCAGGCTGCAGCGAAAGAGGAACGAGAACAGGAGCAGGCTGCAGCGAGAGAGGAACGAGCGCAGGCTGCAGCGAAAGAGGAACGAGAACAGGAGCAGGCTGCAGCGAGAGAGGAACGAGCGCAGGCTGCAGCGAAAGAGGAACGAGAACAGGAGCAGGCTGCAGCGAGAGAGGAACGAGCGCAGGCTGCAGCGAAAGAGGAACGAGCGCAGGCTGCAGCGAAAGAGGAACGAGAACAGGAGCAGGCTGCAGCGAGAGAGGAACGAGCGCAGGCTGCAGCGAAAGAGGAACGAGAACAGGAGCAGGCTGCAGCGAGAGAGGAACGAGCGCAGGCTGCAGCGAAAGAGGAACGAGAACAGGAGCAGGCTGCAGCAAGAGAGGAACGAGCGCAGGCTGCAGCGAAAGAGGAACGAGCGCAGGCTGCAGCGAAAGAGGAACGAGAACAGGAGCAGGCTGCAGCAAGAGAGGAACGAGCGCAGGCTGCAGCGAAAGAGGAACGAGAACAGGAGCAGGCTGCAGCAAGAGAGGAACGAGCGCAGGCTGCAGCGAAAGAGGAACGAGAACAGGAGCAGGCTGCTGCGAGAGAGGAACGAGCGCAGGCTGCAGCAAGAGAGGAACGAGCGCAGGCTGCAGCGAGAGAGGAACGATAACAGGAGCAGGCTGCAGCAAGAGAGGAACGAGCGCAGGCTGCAGCGAAAGAGGAACGAGAACAGGAGCAGGCTGCAGCAAGAGAGGAACGAGCGCAGGCTGCAGCGAAAGAGGAACGAGAACAGGAGCAGGCTGCAGCAAGAGAGGAACGAGCGCAGGCTGCAGCGAAAGAGGAACGAGAACAGGAGCAGGCTGCAGCAAGAGAGGAACGAGCGCAGGCTGCAGCGAAAGAGGAACGAGAACAGGAGCAGGCTGCAGCGAGAGAGGAACGAGCGCAGGCTGCAGCGAAAGAGGAACGAGAACAGGAGCAGGCTGCAGCGAGAGAGGAACGAGCGCAGGCTGCAGCGAAAGAGGAACGAGAACAGGAGCAGGCTGCAGCGAGAGAGGAACGAGCGCAGGCTGCAGCGAAAGAGGAACGAGCGCAGGCTGCAGCGAAAGAGGAACGAGAACAGGAGCAGGCTGCAGCAAGAGAGGAACGAGCGCAGGCTGCAGCGAAAGAGGAACGAGAACAGGAGCAGGCTGCAGCAAGAGAGGAACGAGCGCAGGCTGCAGCGAGAGAGGAACGAGAACAGGAGCAGGCTGCAGCAAGAGAGGAACGAGCGCAGGCTGCAGCGAAAGAGGAACGAGAACAGGAGCAGGCTGCAGCAAGAGAGGAACGAGCGCAGGCTGCAGCGAAAGAGGAACGAGAACAGGAGCAGGCTGCAGCAAGAGAGGAACGAGCGCAGGCTGCAGCGAGAGAGGAACGATAACAGGAGCAGGCTGCAGCAAGAGAGGAACGAGCGCAGGCTGCAGCGAAAGAGGAACGAGAACAGGAGCAGGCTGCAGCAAGAGAGGAACGAGCGCAGGCTGCAGCGAAAGAGGAACGAGAACAGGAGCAGGCTGCAGCGAGAGAGGAACGAGCGCAGGCTGCAGCAAAAGAGGAACGAGAACAGGAGCAGGCTGCAGCGAGAGAGGAACGAGCGCAGGCTGCAGCGAGAGAGGAACGAGCGCAGGCTGCAGCGAAAGAGGAACGAGAACAGGAGCAGGCTGCAGCAAGAGAGGAACGAGCGCAGGCTGCAGCGAGAGAGGAACGATAACAGGAGCAGGCTGCAGCAAGAGAGGAACGAGCGCAGGCTGCAGCGAAAGAGGAACGAGAACAGGAGCAGGCTGCAGCAAGAGAGGAACGAGCGCAGGCTGCAGCGAGAGAGGAACGAGAACATGAGCAGGCTGCAGCAAGAGAGGAACGAGCGCAGGCTGCAGCGAGAGAGGAACGAGAACATGAGCAGGCTGCAGCAAGAGAGGAACGAGCGCAGGCTGCAGCGAGAGAGGAACGAGAACATGAGCAGGCTGCAGCAAGAGAGGAACGAGCGCAGGCTGCAGCGAGAGAGGAACGAGAACATGAGCAGGCTGCAGCAAGAGAGGAACGAGCGCAGGCTGCAGCGAAAGAGGAACGAGAACAGGAGCAGGCTGCAGCAAGAGAGGAACGAGCGCAGGCTGCAGCGAAAGAGGAACGAGAACAGGAGCAGGCTGCAGCGAGAGAGGAACGAGCGCAGGCTGCAGCGAAAGAGGAACGAGAACAGGAGCAGGCTGCAGCGAGAGAGGAACGAGCGCAGGCTGCAGCGAAAGAGGAACGAGAACAGGAGCAGGCTGCAGCGAGAGAGGAACGAGCGCAGGCTGCAGCGAAAGAGGAACGAGAACAGGAGCAGGCTGCAGCGAGAGAGGAACGAGCGCAGGCTGCAGCGAAAGAGGAACGAGAACAGGAGCAGGCTGCAGCGAGAGAGGAACGAGCGCAGGCTGCAGCGAAAGAGGAACGAGAACAGGAGCAGGCTGCAGCGAGAGAGGAACGAGCGCAGGCTGCAGCGAAAGAGGAACGAGAACAGGAGCAGGCTGCAGCGAGAGAGGAACGAGCGCAGGCTGCAGCGAAAGAGGAACGAGAACAGGAGCAGGCTGCAGCGAGAGAGGAACGAGCGCAGGCTGCAGCGAAAGAGGAACGAGCGCAGGCTGCAGCGAAAGAGGAACGAGAACAGGAGCAGGCTGCAGCGAGAGAGGAACGAGCGCAGGCTGCAGCGAAAGAGGAACGAGAACAGGAGCAGGCTGCAGCGAGAGAGGAACGAGCGCAGGCTGCAGCGAAAGAGGAACGAGAACAGGAGCAGGCTGCAGCAAGAGAGGAACGAGCGCAGGCTGCAGCGAAAGAGGAACGAGCGCAGGCTGCAGCGAAAGAGGAACGAGAACAGGAGCAGGCTGCAGCAAGAGAGGAACGAGCGCAGGCTGCAGCGAAAGAGGAACGAGAACAGGAGCAGGCTGCAGCAAGAGAGGAACGAGCGCAGGCTGCAGCGAAAGAGGAACGAGAACAGGAGCAGGCTGCTGCGAGAGAGGAACGAGCGCAGGCTGCAGCAAGAGAGGAACGAGCGCAGGCTGCAGCGAGAGAGGAACGATAACAGGAGCAGGCTGCAGCAAGAGAGGAACGAGCGCAGGCTGCAGCGAAAGAGGAACGAGAACAGGAGCAGGCTGCAGCAAGAGAGGAACGAGCGCAGGCTGCAGCGAAAGAGGAACGAGAACAGGAGCAGGCTGCAGCAAGAGAGGAACGAGCGCAGGCTGCAGCGAAAGAGGAACGAGAACAGGAGCAGGCTGCAGCAAGAGAGGAACGAGCGCAGGCTGCAGCGAAAGAGGAACGAGAACAGGAGCAGGCTGCAGCGAGAGAGGAACGAGCGCAGGCTGCAGCGAAAGAGGAACGAGAACAGGAGCAGGCTGCAGCGAGAGAGGAACGAGCGCAGGCTGCAGCGAAAGAGGAACGAGAACAGGAGCAGGCTGCAGCGAGAGAGGAACGAGCGCAGGCTGCAGCGAAAGAGGAACGAGCGCAGGCTGCAGCGAAAGAGGAACGAGAACAGGAGCAGGCTGCAGCAAGAGAGGAACGAGCGCAGGCTGCAGCGAAAGAGGAACGAGAACAGGAGCAGGCTGCAGCAAGAGAGGAACGAGCGCAGGCTGCAGCGAGAGAGGAACGAGAACAGGAGCAGGCTGCAGCAAGAGAGGAACGAGCGCAGGCTGCAGCGAAAGAGGAACGAGAACAGGAGCAGGCTGCAGCAAGAGAGGAACGAGCGCAGGCTGCAGCGAAAGAGGAACGAGAACAGGAGCAGGCTGCAGCAAGAGAGGAACGAGCGCAGGCTGCAGCGAGAGAGGAACGATAACAGGAGCAGGCTGCAGCAAGAGAGGAACGAGCGCAGGCTGCAGCGAAAGAGGAACGAGAACAGGAGCAGGCTGCAGCAAGAGAGGAACGAGCGCAGGCTGCAGCGAAAGAGGAACGAGAACAGGAGCAGGCTGCAGCGAGAGAGGAACGAGCGCAGGCTGCAGCAAAAGAGGAACGAGAACAGGAGCAGGCTGCAGCGAGAGAGGAACGAGCGCAGGCTGCAGCGAGAGAGGAACGAGCGCAGGCTGCAGCGAAAGAGGAACGAGAACAGGAGCAGGCTGCAGCAAGAGAGGAACGAGCGCAGGCTGCAGCGAGAGAGGAACGATAACAGGAGCAGGCTGCAGCAAGAGAGGAACGAGCGCAGGCTGCAGCGAAAGAGGAACGAGAACAGGAGCAGGCTGCAGCAAGAGAGGAACGAGCGCAGGCTGCAGCGAGAGAGGAACGAGAACATGAGCAGGCTGCAGCAAGAGAGGAACGAGCGCAGGCTGCAGCGAGAGAGGAACGAGAACATGAGCAGGCTGCAGCAAGAGAGGAACGAGCGCAGGCTGCAGCGAGAGAGGAACGAGAACATGAGCAGGCTGCAGCAAGAGAGGAACGAGCGCAGGCTGCAGCGAGAGAGGAACGAGAACATGAGCAGGCTGCAGCAAGAGAGGAACGAGCGCAGGCTGCAGCGAAAGAGGAACGAGAACAGGAGCAGGCTGCAGCAAGAGAGGAACGAGCGCAGGCTGCAGCGAAAGAGGAACGAGAACAGGAGCAGGCTGCAGCAAGAGAGGAACGAGCGCAGGCTGCAGCGAGAGAGGAACGAGAACATGAGCAGGCTGCAGCAAGAGAGGAACGAGCGCAGGCTGCAGCGAGAGAGGAACGAGAACAGGAGCAGGCTGCAGCAAGAGAGGAACGAGCGCAGGCTGCAGCGAGAGAGGAACGATAACAGGAGCAGGCTGCAGCAAGAGAGGAACGAGCGCAGGCTGCAGCGAAAGAGGAACGAGAACAGGAGCAGGCTGCAGCAAGAGAGGAACGAGCGCAGGCTGCAGCGAAAGAGGAACGAGAACAGGAGCAGGCTGCAGCAAGAGAGGAACGAGCGCAGGCTGCAGCGAAAGAGGAACGAGAACAGGAGCAGGCTGCAGCGAGAGAGGAACGAGCGCAGGCTGCAGCGAAAGAGGAACGAGAACAGGAGCAGGCTGCAGCGAGAGAGGAACGAGCGCAGGCTGCAGCGAAAGAGGAACGAGAACAGGAGCAGGCTGCAGCGAGAGAGGAACGAGCGCAGGCTGCAGCGAAAGAGGAACGAGCGCAGGCTGCAGCGAAAGAGGAACGAGAACAGGAGCAGGCTGCAGCAAGAGAGGAACGAGCGCAGGCTGCAGCGAAAGAGGAACGAGAACAGGAGCAGGCTGCAGCAAGAGAGGAACGAGCGCAGGCTGCAGCGAGAGAGGAACGAGAACAGGAGCAGGCTGCAGCAAGAGAGGAACGAGCGCAGGCTGCAGCGAAAGAGGAACGAGAACAGGAGCAGGCTGCAGCAAGAGAGGAACGAGCGCAGGCTGCAGCGAAAGAGGAACGAGAACAGGAGCAGGCTGCAGCAAGAGAGGAACGAGCGCAGGCTGCAGCGAGAGAGGAACGATAACAGGAGCAGGCTGCAGCAAGAGAGGAACGAGCGCAGGCTGCAGCGAAAGAGGAACGAGAACAGGAGCAGGCTGCAGCAAGAGAGGAACGAGCGCAGGCTGCAGCGAAAGAGGAACGAGAACAGGAGCAGGCTGCAGCGAGAGAGGAACGAGCGCAGGCTGCAGCAAAAGAGGAACGAGAACAGGAGCAGGCTGCAGCGAGAGAGGAACGAGCGCAGGCTGCAGCGAGAGAGGAACGAGCGCAGGCTGCAGCGAAAGAGGAACGAGAACAGGAGCAGGCTGCAGCAAGAGAGGAACGAGCGCAGGCTGCAGCGAGAGAGGAACGATAACAGGAGCAGGCTGCAGCAAGAGAGGAACGAGCGCAGGCTGCAGCGAAAGAGGAACGAGAACAGGAGCAGGCTGCAGCAAGAGAGGAACGAGCGCAGGCTGCAGCGAGAGAGGAACGAGAACATGAGCAGGCTGCAGCAAGAGAGGAACGAGCGCAGGCTGCAGCGAGAGAGGAACGAGAACATGAGCAGGCTGCAGCAAGAGAGGAACGAGCGCAGGCTGCAGCGAGAGAGGAACGAGAACATGAGCAGGCTGCAGCAAGAGAGGAACGAGCGCAGGCTGCAGCGAGAGAGGAACGAGAACATGAGCAGGCTGCAGCAAGAGAGGAACGAGCGCAGGCTGCAGCGAAAGAGGAACGAGAACAGGAGCAGGCTGCAGCAAGAGAGGAACGAGCGCAGGCTGCAGCGAGAGGAACGAGAACAGGAGCAGGCTGCAGCAAGAGAGGAACGAGCGCAGGCTGCAGCGAGAGAGGAACGAGAACATGAGCAGGCTGCAGCAAGAGAGGAACGAGCGCAGGCTGCAGCGAGAGAGGAACGAGAACAGGAGCAGGCTGCAGCAAGAGAGGAACGAGCGCAGGCTGCAGCGAGAGAGGAACGATAACAGGAGCAGGCTGCAGCAAGAGAGGAACGAGCGCAGGCTGCAGCGAAAGAGGAACGAGAACATGAGCAGGCTGCAGCAAGAGAGGAACGAGCGCAGGCTGCAGCGAGAGAGGAACGAGAACATGAGCAGGCTGCAGCAAGAGAGGAACGAGCGCAGGCTGCAGCGAAAGAGGAACGAGAACATGAGCAGGCTGCAGCAAGAGAGGAACGAGCGCAGGCTGCAGCGAGAGAGGAACGATAACAGGAGCAGGCTGCAGCAAGAGAGGAACGAGCGCAGGCTGCAGCGAGAGAGGAACGAGAACATGAGCAGGCTGCAGCAAGAGAGGAACGAGCGCAGGCTGCAGCGAGAGAGGAACGAGAACAGGAGCAGGCTGCAGCAAGAGAGGAACGAGCGCAGGCTGCAGCGAGAGAGGAACGAGAACAGGAGCAGGCTGCAGCAAGAGAGGAACGAGCGCAGGCTGCAGCGAAAGAGGAACGAGAACATGAGCAGGCTGCAGCAAGAGAGGAACGAGCGCAGGCTGCAGCGAGAGAGGAACGAGAACATGAGCAGGCTGCAGCAAGAGAGGAACGAGCGCAGGCTGCAGCGAAAGAGGAACGAGAACATGAGCAGGCTGCAGCAAGAGAGGAACGAGCGCAGGCTGCAGCGAGAGAGGAACGAGAACAGGAGCAGGCTGCAGCAAGAGAGGAACGAGCGCAGGCTGCAGCGAGAGAGGAACGAGAACATGAGCAGGCTGCAGCAAGAGAGGAACGAGCGCAGGCTGCAGCGAGAGAGGAACGAGAACAGGAGCAGGCTGCAGCAAGAGAGGAACGAGCGCAGGCTGCAGCGAGAGAGGAACGAGAACAGGAGCAGGCTGCAGCAAGAGAGGAACGAGCGCAGGCTGCAGCGAAAGAGGAACGAGAACATGAGCAGGCTGCAGCAAGAGAGGAACGAGCGCAGGCTGCAGCGAGAGAGGAACGAGAACAGGAGCAGGCTGCAGCAAGAGAGGAACGAGCGCAGGCTGCAGCGAAAGAGGAACGAGAACAGGAGCAGGCTGCAGCAAGAGAGGAACGAGCGCAGGCTGCAGCGAAAGAGGAACGAGAACAGGAGCAGGCTGCAGCAAGAGAGGAACGAGCGCAGGCTGCAGCGAGAGAGGAACGAGAACATGAGCAGGCTGCAGCAAGAGAGGAACGAGCGCAGGCTGCAGCGAGAGAGGAACGAGAACATGAGCAGGCTGCAGCAAGAGAGGAACGAGCGCAGGCTGCAGCGAGAGAGGAACGATAACAGGAGCAGGCTGCAGCAAGAGAGGAACGAGCGCAGGCTGCAGCGAGAGAGGAACGAGCGCAGGCTGCAGCGAAAGAGGAACGAGAACATGAGCAGGCTGCAGCAAGAGAGGAACGAGCGCAGGCTGCAGCGAGAGAGGAACGAGAACAGGAGCAGGCTGCAGCAAGAGAGGAACGAGCGCAGGCTGCAGCGAAAGAGGAACGAGAACAGGAGCAGGCTGCAGCAAGAGAGGAACGAGCGCAGGCTGCAGCGAAAGAGGAACGAGAACAGGAGCAGGCTGCAGCAAGAGAGGAACGAGCGCAGGCTGCAGCGAGAGAGGAACGAGAACATGAGCAGGCTGCAGCAAGAGAGGAACGAGCGCAGGCTGCAGCGAGAGAGGAACGAGAACATGAGCAGGCTGCAGCAAGAGAGGAACGAGCGCAGGCTGCAGCGAGAGAGGAACGATAACAGGAGCAGGCTGCAGCAAGAGAGGAACGAGCGCAGGCTGCAGCGAGAGAGGAACGAGAACATGAGCAGGCTGCAGCAAGAGAGGAACGAGCGCAGGCTGCAGCGAGAGAGGAACGATAACAGGAGCAGGCTGCAGCAAGAGAGGAACGAGCGCAGGCTGCAGCGAGAGAGGAACGAGAACAGGAGCAGGCTGCAGCAAGAGAGGAACGAGCGCAGGCTGCAGCGAAAGAGGAACGAGAACAGGAGCAGGCTGCAGCAAGAGAGGAACGAGCGCAGGCTGCAGCGAAAGAGGAACGAGAACAGGAGCAGGCTGCAGCAAGAGAGGAACGAGCGCAGGCTGCAGCGAGAGAGGAACGAGAACAGGAGCAGGCTGCAGCAAGAGAGGAACGAGCGCAGGCTGCAGCGAGAGAGGAACGAGAACATGAGCAGGCTGCAGCAAGAGAGGAACGAGCGCAGGCTGCAGCGAGAGAGGAACGAGAACAGGAGCAGGCTGCAGCAAGAGAGGAACGAGCGCAGGCTGCAGCGAGAGAGGAACGATAACAGGAGCAGGCTGCAGCAAGAGAGGAACGAGCGCAGGCTGCAGCGAAAGAGGAACGAGAACATGAGCAGGCTGCAGCAAGAGAGGAACGAGCGCAGGCTGCAGCGAGAGAGGAACGAGAACATGAGCAGGCTGCAGCAAGAGAGGAACGAGCGCAGGCTGCAGCGAAAGAGGAACGAGAACATGAGCAGGCTGCAGCAAGAGAGGAACGAGCGCAGGCTGCAGCGAGAGAGGAACGATAACAGGAGCAGGCTGCAGCAAGAGAGGAACGAGCGCAGGCTGCAGCGAGAGAGGAACGAGAACAGGAGCAGGCTGCAGCAAGAGAGGAACGAGCGCAGGCTGCAGCGAAAGAGGAACGAGAACATGAGCAGGCTGCAGCAAGAGAGGAACGAGCGCAGGCTGCAGCGAGAGAGGAACGATAACAGGAGCAGGCTGCAGCAAGAGAGGAACGAGCGCAGGCTGCAGCGAAAGAGGAACGAGAACATGAGCAGGCTGCAGCGAAAGAGGAACGAGCGCAGGCTGCAGCGAGAGAGGAACGATAACAGGAGCAGGCTGCAGCAAGAGAGGAACGAGCGCAGGCTGCAGCGAAAGAGGAACGAGAACATGAGCAGGCTGCAGCAAGAGAGGAACGAGCGCAGGCTGCAGCGAAAGAGGAACGAGAACAGGAGCAGGCTGCAGCAAGAGAGGAACGAGCGCAGGCTGCAGCGAAAGAGGAACGAGAACAGGAGCAGGCTGCAGCGAGAGAGGAACGAGCGCAGGCTGCAGCGAAAGAGGAACGAGAACAGGAGCAGGCTGCAGCGAGAGAGGAACGAGCGCAGGCTGCAGCG
Source organism: Ixodes scapularis (assembly GCF_016920785.2). Lineage (NCBI taxonomy): Eukaryota > Metazoa > Arthropoda > Arachnida > Ixodida > Ixodidae > Ixodes > Ixodes scapularis. Next base: position 85,793,613 of record NW_024609884.1, read on the forward strand.
AAAGAGGAACGAGAACAGGAGCAGGCTGCAGCAAGAGAGGAACGAGCGCAGGCTGCAGCGAAAGAGGAACGAGAACATGAGCAGGCTGCAGCAAGAGAGGAACGAGCGCAGGCTGCAGCGAAAGAGGAACGAGAACAGGAGCAGGCTGCAGCAAGAGAGGAACGAGCGCAGGCTGCAGCGAAAGAGGAACGAGAACAGGAGCAGGCTGCAGCAAGAGAGGAACGAGCGCAGGCTGCAGCGAAAGAGGAACGAGAACAGGAGCAGGCTGCAGCAAGAGAGGAACGAGCGCAGGCTGCAGCGAAAGAGGAACGAGAACAGGAGCAGGCTGCAGCGAGAGAGGAACGAGCGCAGGCTGCAGCGAAAGAGGAACGAGAACAGGAGCAGGCTGCAGCAAGAGAGGAACGAGCGCAGGCTGCAGCGAAAGAGGAACGAGAACATGAGCAGGCTGCAGCAAGAGAGGAACGAGCGCAGGCTGCAGCGAAAGAGGAACGAGAACAGGAGCAGGCTGCAGCGAGAGAGGAACGAGCGCAGGCTGCAGCGAAAGAGGAACGAGAACAGGAGCAGGCTGCAGCAAGAGAGGAACGAGCGCAGGCTGCAGCGAAAGAGGAACGAGAACAGGAGCAGGCTGCAGCAAGAGAGGAACGAGCGCAGGCTGCAGCGAAAGAGGAACGAGAACAGGAGCAGGCTGCAGCAAGAGAGGAACGAGCGCAGGCTGCAGCGAAAGAGGAACGAGAACAGGAGCAGGCTGCAGCGAGAGAGGAACGAGCGCAGGCTGCAGCGAAAGAGGAACGAGAACATGAGCAGGCTGCAGCAAGAGAGGAACGAGCGCAGGCTGCAGCGAAAGAGGAACGAGAACAGGAGCAGGCTGCAGCAAGAGAGGAACGAGCGCAGGCTGCAGCGAAAGAGGAACGAGAACAGGAGCAGGCTGCAGCAAGAGAGGAACGAGCGCAGGCTGCAGCGAAAGAGGAACGAGAACAGGAGCAGGCTGCAGCGAGAGAGGAACGAGCGCAGGCTGCAGCGAAAGAGGAACGAGAACAGGAGCAGGCTGCAGCAAGAGAGGAACGAGCGCAGGCTGCAGCGAAAGAGGAACGAGAACAGGAGCAGGCTGCAGCAAGAGAGGAACGAGCGCAGGCTGCAGCGAAAGAGGAACGAGAACATGAGCAGGCTGCAGCAAGAGAGGAACGAGCGCAGGCTGCAGCGAAAGAGGAACGAGAACAGGAGCAGGCTGCAGCAAGAGAGGAACGAGCGCAGGCTGCAGCGAAAGAGGAACGAGAACAGGAGCAGGCTGCAGCAAGAGAGGAACGAGCGCAGGCTGCAGCGAAAGAGGAACGAGAACAGGAGCAGGCTGCAGCGAGAGAGGAACGAGCGCAGGCTGCAGCGAAAGAGGAACGAGAACAGGAGCAGGCTGCAGCAAGAGAGGAACGAGCGCAGGCTGCAGCGAAAGAGGAACGAGAACAGGAGCAGGCTGCAGCAAGAGAGGAACGAGCGCAGGCTGCAGCGAAAGAGGAACGAGAACAGGAGCAGGCTGCAGCGAGAGAGGAACGAGCGCAGGCTGCAGCGAAAGAGGAACGAGAACAGGAGCAGGCTGCAGCGAGAGAGGAACGAGCGCAGGCTGCAGCGAGAGAGGAACGAGCGCAGGCTGCAGCGAAAGAGGAACGAGAACAGGAGCAGGCTGCAGCAAGAGAGGAACGAGCGCAGGCTGCAGCGAAAGAGGAACGAGAACATGAGCAGGCTGCAGCAAGAGAGGAACGAGCGCAGGCTGCAGCGAGAGAGGAACGATAACAGGAGCAGGCTGCAGCAAGAGAGGAACGAGCGCAGGCTGCAGCGAAAGAGGAACGAGAACAGGAGCAGGCTGCAGCAAGAGAGGAACGAGCGCAGGCTGCAGCGAAAGAGGAACGAGAACAGGAGCAGGCTGCAGCGAGAGAGGAACGAGCGCAGGCTGCAGCGAAAAAGGAACGAGAACAGGAGCAGGCTGCAGCAAGAGAGGAACGAGCGCAGGCTGCAGCGAGAGAGGAACGATAACAGGAGCAGGCTGCAGCAAGAGAGGAACGAGCGCAGGCTGCAGCGAAAGAGGAACGAGAACAGGAGCAGGCTGCAGCAAGAGAGGAACGAGCGCAGGCTGCAGCGAAAGAGGAACGAGAACAGGAGCAGGCTGCAGCAAGAGAGGAACGAGCGCAGGCTGCAGCGAAAGAGGAACGAGAACAGGAGCAGGCTGCAGCGAGAGAGGAACGAGCGCAGGCTGCAGCGAGAGAGGAACGAGCGCAGGCTGCAGCGAAAGAGGAACGAGAACAGGAGCAGGCTGCAGCAAGAGAGGAACGAGCGCAGGCTGCAGCGAGAGAGGAACGAGCGCAGGCTGCAGCGGCAGAGGAACGAGCGCTAAAAAGGCTAGAGCTCGAAATTGAACAACAGCGATTAAACTCGCAGAACAGTAGAGTTGGGGCTCCGGTACGAGCAAGTGAGGCCGAGTCGTATCAAATGAAGAAGCTCCTGCAGCCGTTTAAAGTTGGGGAAGACGTGGGCCTATTCTTAGTTAACTTTGAGAGGACATGTGAGAAGTTGAGCTTCGCCCCAGAAACGTGGCCGCAACGACTTTTGACTTTGTTGCCCTGTGAGGCTGCAGAGGTTGTCGCGCGCCTTAGTACTAGAGACGCGGACGACTACGACAAGGTGAAGTCGAGCCTTTTGAAGCGGTATCGCCTTTCTGCCGAGGCATTCCGTCAAAGGTTTAGAAACGCATCCAAAAAGAGCAGCGAGGGCTACTCGGAATTCGCGTACGGGCTTAAAACCAACTTGATAGAATGGTTGAAGAGCGAGGAAGTGTACGAAAGCCGAGACAAGGTAGTCGAGTGTGTGTGCCTCGAACAGTTCTTTCGTAGCATACCGCAGTCAGTCAAGCTCTGGGTGCAGGATAGGGTGGGAGTCGACTCTGTCGAAAGGGCTGCTGAGCTAGCCGAAGAGTACGCAACGCGTAGAAAGCTGAGCGGAGAGGACAGCGAACCCGGCCGGAGCGATCAGCGCAAGCCCTTCCGACAGGGAAACGGCTCGCGAGAAAAAAGGCACGAGAAGCCAGAAACAGGACAAAAGGTCCCAGAAAAGAGCGGAGATCCCTCGAACGGAGATCCCTCGAGCGGAGATCCCTCGAACGGAGACGAGGCACGGAAAAGCCAAAAAGGGCAGTTCGAGGCAAGGAAGCCGTTCCTGTGCTACAACTGTCAGGAGCCGGGACACACAGCGGCCAGGTGTAACAAACCGCGGGTTGTGTTCTCGTACGTGAGCGGTAGTGACAGGGACCTGGAGCTTCTTCGTCCCTATCTTCACGAGCTCCAGGTAAACGGAAAGCCGTGCAGGGTGCTTCGTGACAGTGCAGCGACGATGGACGTTGTTCATCCGTCGTATGTAACGACATCCGACTTTACTGGAAAGGTAGTTTGGATCAAGCAGCTGCTCGAGAAGCACAGTGTCTGTCTGCCTATGGCGAGAGTAAGGATAACTGGCCCGTTCGGAGAGCTAGTGACAGAGGCGGCTGTCTCGCAAACAGTCCCGTTGGAGTATCCCTATTTGTTTTCTAACCGGTCAGATTTCCTGCTGCGCGGAAGGGGTCAACAACTGGGAGGAGGACTAGTTCAGTCGTGTACGAGGTCCAAATCGCGTCAGCTCGCCCCTTTGTTAACGAGTGATCCAGAGCGAAAGGCAGCTGACGGGGAGCAAGCACTCCCAGAGTTGGAGGCAGAGAAACGGGATGAGGGGGTCCGGGTTGTAGAACAGCCCGACCTCGTAGCACCAGAAAGCGTACGCCGTCCCAACGCGCCGGCGAAAAAGGCGGAGGAAGACGGGATCATCAAAGGATCTCTCGTAGCTCCGGCGTCACGTAACTTTGGTCCTCTGTTACGAGTAGACAGTGTCTTTGACAGTCGAGCAGAAGAGCGACCCTAGTGTGTCAGGGTTTCGCGGTACTGCTCAGGAGATTGCTAGGACCAATGTGACGGGGCATGAAAAAGGCGGATTGTTTTATCGGCGCTATAAGGACCGCATTTTCACGTCTAGAAATCACGTGAAAATCGATCACTATGACTTCAGCGTAAGAAAAAGGAAAGGCAAATTTAACGGCAATGCCGATGGGTTGAGCAGATTTTTCTGATATCACCAAAAAGAGTAGGAATGATCTCAGAGGTTTTCGTCATCCACGGGAATGAGGATCTAAGTGGGGGCACTTCGTTAAAACCCCAAAAGGACCTCACAAATTGCGAAGAGTTTTTTGTCTTGTATTTTGTTCACAGTGACCTCGTTGGAAAAATGAGTTTTGCTTTGGCGACAGCGGGTCTCGATACCCGAAATTGTCCTAAGGTTTTAAATTGCATTGTTTTGGCAAATTTTGGTAATCCGTAATCCAGTCTGGCGGGTCTCTGGTGGATTCCGAGCGTTTGACTGCGGTGTGGCGTGGTGTTGTGGGGGACGTTTCCGCTGATGCCTCCGTTGTGAGAGGTTTGGGAGTTTGCTTAGTGCTTGCAGCATCTTCTCAAGGCCTACTCCAAACCCACCTCTTCAGGCCAGCGATAGTATCACCGGCCATTCGAGGTTTCCCTGGCCCCGGAGGGGCTGTTAAGAATGGAACCTTCGGCGACCTTCTCCTGAGTTTCAACGCTGCGGAAACGAGTCAAGACGAGTCCGGGACCGTCGCCCGCTTGTCGGGGCCTGCGCGAAACGAGTCCCGACGAGTCTGGGACCGTCGCCTGCGTGACGGGGCCTGCGGCAACAAGTCTCAACGCGCCCGTGACGTTAGCGGGACGTGTGTGTGTGCGTGGTGGTTGGTGCGCTCGGGAAAGGGAGAGAGGCATGGCCTAACTGCGGAGAACTTTGGCTACGTCGCACTGGACGGCGGACTTCGCTGCATCGCACTTGACGGCGGGTTGCTGCATCGCACTGGCTGCCCTGGCAAGGAGTGAGGGAGAAACGGACCCTATATAAGGCGGAGCGCGAGGCTGCTCCGTTGTTCTCTCGGATTTGACGGCTGTATCGCTACCATGTAATTAAACCGTTCGTTACGTTACCAATTCTCCCACCTCCACTGGACCCCTGGGTTCTTCACTTCGGGGAATGGACGTCGTCTCGAGCCAGGAAGCTTCCGGACGTGCGGCCTAAACCCCGCCTCGAACACTATCCGTGCGGTCGTTAGTATTACTAAGGGGGGGTAGCGATATCTGTGACGGCTTCCGACTACCCCAAATGTTGTACCCTACGACTACCCTTTTGTTGAGAGTGCATCCGCTATCAACATCACCCTCGTGACCGCTTGAGCTCGCTTCTGATAACCACTGATAGCACACCAACCAGTCATGCACGCCAAAGCGTGGCATGACACCAATCACCGCGTGTCTCGCCATTTTGTCAAAATATTTCTGTATAAAATATTCATTCCTACAGCAATAATTGCATGACTCGATGTTTTCGACTGAAAACAATCACATTTTTCTATAGACGCCTCATACGCATACCTCGTGCCATCTCGTGCCGATTATTTAGCGATGTAATATTTTGCCCGTGTAATAAAATGTTTTCTAGACCCGTTACTATGTGCAGCTTTCATTTTAGCTAATAAGACACGCGTATGTAACTAAAAGCGCGTTACGACGGTGGATCCGCGCGCGTTGCCTTCGCTTGGAAACGCGCCCCCGATGGCCTTCCTATGTGACGTCATGAGACGAGCGCTTTTTTCGGAAAGGTGAAAGCAGACGGAATGCTGGAGATGGGTGGAGGTTTCCCCCTCTCTTCTCCAGCGTCCTGTCTGCTTCATCCTCCCCGGCCTTTCTTTTCTCGCCTGGTCCTCCACTGCCCTCCTCTCCCGTCCCGACTTCTATACACGAACTCAACTCTCCTACGTCACGCCGCGGTGGTGGCGCGTCGGGCGCGCATCCGGTCTGGGGCGGTGGGCAGAAGTCGCCGTGCGAGACATGCATTCCTGTGTTCTTTTGGGAGAAACCAGACAGAAAACCTGCCTTCTCGTCAAAATGCTGCGACGGGGACTGTGCCAAGAGAGTCTGGAAAGGTTTGAAGATCAGTTTTCATGTGTTTCTGCCTACTCGTTCGTCAGAGAACGTGGATAGTAACCGTGAAAAGGGCAAACCAGACGCTGTCAAACTACGATTGCTTGTGCGGGCAACACTTTGTGGTCGCCAGATGTATTTGTTTTGTTCCAACATGAACGAGAGAAAACCGCCAAGTTGTCCGGACCATCCACGGGTTCAGTGCGTCATCAAATTCACACGGCCGCCTGATCGTTCGAACTTTCGTCTGCTCTTTCAAACTTGTCTGCTTTTTGTCGTCTGCTCGTTCAAACAAAAGCGGCCCGTAGACCAAACTTTGACCCGGCGATTGCAATAAAAAGTAATTGCAGGCCTCAAAAGACTTAAATAGGCTCGGTGTAAACAGTAGATACCAGATGTTGATCATTGGTACCAGTGGCCATCACCGACTTGTTACGCTTGGTCTGTTCCCGCTTCTGATTCTCAGTATCGACGTCGATCATCGCCGCTACCTTCTACACTTATGCAGCACGAGCGACGTCGCGACCGAAAATAGCTAGAAGAATCTCATCATGGTTTTTGGCGTCCATTCTGCGGCGTTCATGCGAATGAATCGCCGCACGTCAAATTATTTACGTAGAGTTTAGCGGCGTAACGAGCCTTGATAACTTCGCTCAAGCGATTAAAGGGGTAAGACATTGCTATGAGGACTAGAATCGACAATTCGAACGCGAAAAAGAGTATGCAGACTCACACAGACGCCAACAACGTGACATTACATGGGTTTGTTGACGTGGGACCGCGATGCTTCTCGCTTGCACTCCACTGCGCATGCGTTCGAACTGTCGTCTGCTCTTTCAAACTTGTGTAATTTTTGTCGTCAGCTCGCTCAAACAACAGCGGCCCGTAAAGCAAACGTTGACCCGGTAATTGCGATAAGAACTAAGTGCAGGCCTCAAAACGCTTTTGAAGGTTGGTTAGGGTAAGTATAGGCTAAGTGTAAACAGTAGATACACGAAGATGTTGATCATTGTGACCAGTGGCCATCACCGACTTGTAATGCCTGATTCTACTTGCGGTTTTCAGTACCGACGTTTACCATCTCAGCTACGGTCCACGCTTTTGCAGCCCGAGCGACGTCGCGACTGAAAATAGCGAGCAGGATCTCATCGTGGGAGTCAGGCATTAGTGCCCATTCTGCGGCGTCCACGTGAAATGGATCGCCGCACGTCACAATATTCATGCAAAGTTTTGCCTTGTTAATTTTGCTGAAGCCGCTCAAGTAGTTAGACATTGCTAGGAGGACGTAGAATCAACGATTCCAACACGAAAAAAAGCACGGGGACTCCCACCGACGCCGACAACAACGCAATTCAATGGTTTGTTTATGGGCGACGGAGGGCTTCTTGCCCACCGTCCACCGCGCATGCGCGGCACCGGTGGCGTCCGCTAGGGGCGCTCCGGTTTGTTTGTAAGCATGAGTTGGTGAACTTTTCCTCTCTTCGCCTGGCGTTGCCTTCGCCTGCACTGCACACAACTCGTGACACGTCCTGTCCTTCGACGCGCCGGACCGCCGCTATGGTGACTGCAAGGTATTCTATGGAACACGTACGTTTTGAAGCACAGCGTCTAGATGGCGCTCCAGTTATTTAGTGACTCTAGCTCTATGCAGAGCCGTATATGTAAAGAGTTTGGCCAGTCTATGATCTCGCCGCCGTAACGCCCGTCTCCCGAGTGAGCCAATCAGCCCGTGGCGCAGTACGAGAGGCATGAGCGCATGCGCGTGAACTCTCGGCTGCTCCCAGCTAAGCGAAGGGGGCCGCCATTTTCATTCATTCGTCCCGCGGAATGCATGTAAATGACATCTAAATTTCGGTTCTTTCCTTTTATTTGGCAGGCTGCGGCAATAAAGTTATTCCTCGGTGGCTTAAAGGGATGCTGAACCGAAATCTGGATTCCACAAAACAAACCGGCAAAAACGCGCAACGGGATGCTGCAAACACCAAAACATCACTCAAACAGCGATATCTCGGACGGATGACCGTATTTTGAAAAAAGGAGGCGCATTTGACAGAAATGTTCACTTCCTGTTTCTCCGAGAAGGAGAGGGAACAGCCTCGCGCGCGTCTTCTCCGCCTCGCCGCCTTGAGGCCACACCACCTAAAGCAAAGGCCGCAGCGCTCGGAGTTGTGACGTCACAGATTCACGACGAGTGGGCAGACCTGAAAGGAAAGCTTCTCCGCAACACACGCTCTTCACGAGGACGCCAAGCGGCAGATGCTCCGGCCTTTTTTTGCTTTTGTTTTTAGCTTTCTCCAAGCCCAGGGTACTCCCGGGGCAGTTGCCCAGTGACAATTTTTGCCTCCTTTGCGCACGGCGGCTTGCACAAGCCTCGCGGCGGGAGTGCGCGAACTGCTCTAACCGTCTCTCTTTTGCAGTGATGTTCCATGCAGGGAATTTTCCCTTTTTCAGGGAATTGCCGGTCTCCATTTTGGTGAAAAGGGAAATGGGAATTTTAACACGTTCGCAGGGAATTTTGAGAATTAACGAGGATATCCGTGAAAAGCTCTAGAGGGAGCTAAACACACTAAAAAGTCGAGCGGTCCAAAAGTCTTAAAGGGACACTCAAGCGGTTTTTGGAGAAGCTACTTTTTGGTGCGATGGTGTTAAGGAAGTGTCAGTGAATGAGTATCTTCAGTTTTAGAAGGCAGAAACGCCTATTAATCACGCAGGAATAAAATACGTGCGGACTCTTTTCTGTACTTGCGAGAACCAATGAAATTATCGTATGTTTGAAAATTGTGGCGGTCTTTTTAAAGTTTCGCTAAAAAAACAATTTTCAGTTCATTTAAATATGTTGTGCATGATAATTTCACAAGACGTAAAATATTTCTAGTTTAGAATATGCGATAGCGCAATTATCGTTTCACAAACAAGGGACTACGTTTTCTATTTGCCTTCCTCCGCGGGGGGTGAATTTCCCGTTCCCCAGGGATGCGCGGAAGCGCACGTATCTCCGCGCGTTGCAGGCCGGCTCCTTCTATCCGCAAACTTGGCGTCGGTGGTGATCGTCGGAATGGACGGCCTGGTGAAAGCTGATCGTTCCGCCTAAAAGCGCTATCCTTGACTGTGAATTTTCGTCGTGTTTCGCTATGATAACCCAGCACGTACTAGAAGGGAACATCCACCTACTCGTGCGGCGATGTCGTGGCGGCACTCTCAAGATAGCAGAAACGCCCGTGCCGTCGTGTTTGTTTACTTCGACTACAGTGGTGCTTTCTAAGCATTTGTGTCCTCGAGCATCGCCCGGATTTCTGATTTGGCGCATTTCATGCGTGTGCTCAAGTTCAAGGTTTTACTGGCGCGTACCGTATAAAGGATACGAATTTTCACGCGTTTTCATCACCGGAGAAAAGTGATTAGTGTTAGCAATCCTGAACGCTCGCAACGTCTATCTGATCACGAAATCATATTTCTACGTTGCTATATCGCTGCTAAGATTACATTGTCTTTTATAACCGTAGAAAAGGCGTGTGGCGATATTTGTACTATTGCAATGTCGTGTATTAGAGTCGTGATCGTCCAAGACGGCGCTGCATCTTTTTATTTTATTTTTTTCATTCGCTGTACCCTGCAAGCCTATCAAAAAAAAAAAAAATAATAAAGCTTTAGACTACAAAACTGTCTGTCTATATTCTGTTACGGCATTGAGTAGCAGTGCGTCCCCTTTTTTAGAGGGGCCGCTGACACAGCTGACGGCGGCGTACAGAAGCGGTCGCCGTGCTGACGACCCGCTGCGCTTGTTGTAGTGGTTGCAGGTGTGTGTACGCGCGGCGCAGTGCGGTCGTTCCGGTCGCTCCGGTTGCAACGGACGCAGTCGTAGGTACGCGCTCGTTGCACATGTCTGAACCAGCCTTCCCCCCGTTCTCCCGAGGCGAAAGTCAACGTGGCGACATCGTTTGACATCACGTACCAGAGGTAACGCTGCGATGTCAAACGTTGGTTTGGTCACGACTTGCCCCGACCGCAAATCGAAGAACGCCCGAAAAGGTCTGCGTTTCGTCGTCCTCGGAACCCGAACATGACTCCGAAGCGCTGCTATCGTCCACATCGCACGTCGGATCGAGTGGCGTCATAGGAAATCATCCCCAGGTCGGCTGTCCGCCGAAGAACTTCAACCTCTAACGGCGTCAGGTCCTCGAGCGTAGAGAACTCCGCCATGATCGAAGCTCGAATGACAAGGAGGTTCGGCCGATGCGGCTACCTCGGGATCACTGCGCGACGGAACGTCGTCCAACGCCATTGGCCCGAGATCCTTTTGATAAGCGTGCGACGACCAATGAGAGTGGTTTCGTTTTCGGATGGATCCGAGGTTTGGCGGCCTTCAATTACATTTTTATTAAAGAAATAATCACCGTATGACTATACTTTTTGGTTTTTAGGGATACTTAAGGCGTCTAAATTCAGCAGTCATTATCAAAACACGAACTCAAAAACCACTTGACTGTCCCTTTAAGAAGAGAAAGGAAGTTGTGGTGCAGGAAAAAGGTGTCTGAACGATTCATTTTGAAGTAGGTTTAGGAAACTTCTACTTAACTTGAAGTACATTCTCCGCGTATGTACTTGTACATTATTTGAAATAATTTTTTACGGTACTTTCCGAGCAAAAGTACAACTTCCGACTTCGAGAAAGTACAACTTCCGAAATTTGAGAAAAAGAAAAGTGTATTGTTATGTAAAAACGCGCTATTGTTTTTCAAGATGTCATTTGGTAATTTCTTTGAGTGAAGTAATGGCGGCTATAAGACCGATGCAAATAAGTGCCTTATAGGCTGACGGTGTTAAATAGTCTGTCAGCGAGAGTGAGATGACTACTCCGTGGCCCCTTTATTTTGGAAAATAACTGATGCACCCTCAATTACCCCCATGAAAGATTATGTTAATCTTTCAGGGGGGGTAATTGACCCCCATGAAAGATTACTTGTAATTTACTTTGGAAGTACATGATATTTATAGTACTTTAGCTGAAGTAAATTGCACCCGATGTACTTACTACTTTACTTGAAGTACATAACCTCTCATTTGCTTTGTACTTTACATCAAGTACTTTTTAGGTGTACTTTACCAAACGCTGCTAAATTTTATAATATTTAGTTATTAAAAGCATAAACTGACCACCTTACCAAAAAGCCAGTATAACTTTTCACTCATAAAACTGGAAATCTAACTGGAATTGTTTCTGGAAACCTGAAATCCCAGTTCCGTAACCCACATAGCGAAAAGTTATACTGGGTTTCTCGGTAGAACAGTAACATTTTCTTCTCTTTAAACATGTGATTTCACGCAGCTTTTGTGGTAAAATGCACGCATACTGGCCTGCTTGACCACATAAATTAGCTGATGTGAAAAAAAAGGCATCAAATGCAGGGTAATATGCTGGGATATTTCAAAATTTTGCAGGGAAAAAGTATCTCAAAAAGGGAATTTTTGTACCCAAGAAGGGGAATTCTTTGACATGGTATGGAACATCACTGGTCTTTTGTGTTTGGTGTGCTTGGCGGTTAACGCGTGGCGGTTGTGAAGTTACGGGCGGCTTTCGGGCTAGCCATGCCTCATAAATGCTGTGTCCCTGAGTGCCATGGGAACTATGAAACGTCGTCGAAGAAAGTGTCTGTGCTGTGTTTAGTTCCCGGAGGATGAAGAACTGCGAAAAGTATGGGTGCGGGCTATTCCTCGAAAAAAAAAAAAAAAAAAAAAAAAAAACTGGTTCTATCGACGCATACCACAGTGAGAACTGTCATATCGTTTCACATTTTTTTTTAATTATTGAGTTTATTTTTGTTGAATTTCATACTGACGTGGCAGCGAAGGCGACAAGCACAAGCTAGCTCTCGCTTTTAATTTTAGAAACGTGTCTTTGTAGCGCAAGCTCCCGTTTTCAAAACCGCGGTCAGGAGCCTGTAGCCTTCTCTTTATGTGGACCTCTTGTTTCTACATCTGTGGCGCATATTATTAAAGGAATCAATGAAATCGTCGAGGTCTCGAAATCTGAAAGAAATTTTAACATGGACGCCGAACAAAGGAACGCGACTCAGAGACAACTTTCAAGAACCAGTGACTTCTGCAGAGGACGATTCCAATGTGCATTTTTTGTGCAGTCTTTTTGACTGGCTGGACGCCTGGCTTGACATATGGAAGAGCGAGAACCTTACCAGTGGCACGCTAACGAAGGAGACTTACGGAGCACTCCGTCAAACAACCCGTGCATTTGTAGAGATCGCCGAATCCTTCTGGGAAGGATTCAGACTGACAGCTTGGAAGACTGTTTCACATATCTATAAGGCAGCTTTATGAAGATGAAAATAAGCTGAGACTGCAGAGTACGTTGCCGACAACCCCGTGTGAAGGCGAGCGATGGGAGGAGCTTGACAAACAAGTAGACACTCCACGGCCCAGCTGAAACATACTATAGTTGCAGAAGAGGTTGTGTCACAAGCGATAAATTAGATCCTCCCAGTTTTAGTCTGGTACAAAGTTTATGCCGCTTTGAAAAGGCCGAAATGTCAAAAATGCAGGGCGGCGCCTACACTGTAAAACCGGTATCCCATAAAAAACGCTGTCCCTCTGATTTTGAAGGGGACAACGATACTTTCAGGGGGACAGTTCTTTTTAAGAGGGAAATGGAAAAATAAAATAGCAACATTCTAGAGGGACCCCAACATATTCAGAGAGACTGAGGAAACCGTTGGCTTGGTCCCTCTGAGTAGGAAAGACCGACAGAAAAATTCACGGGTCCCTCTTAACTGGACCTATGTAGTTGGGTCAAGAGGAGAGCTGCAGGCGCGCTAATCCACGGCAAAGAGTCCAGACGGTGCTAAGGCTTCGCGCCAATTCACGGAGAAAGCTGAAAACGGTCGTGGCCGGAGATTCGTTAGTGTCATGCTGCTCGTTTGACTTCCTTCGGGTGAGCAATCCTGTTATATTGACGCTTTTGTTTTGGGTACATTGCGGGTGGGAATAACGAGCCATTAATATTTTCACGCTGGCTGTGAAATTCACGAGCTTTGCATGTAGAGTGAGAGTTTTCAGCTGACTGCAGTAGTCCGCAGTCGCTTCCTGGATCTGCTCGTTCAGCTATGACAAAGCGTCGCTAATCGTTTGCCCTGCCGTGAACCGCCAGGGCTGTCTTTCACACAAAACACGTTTAGGGGGCTAGAGTGTCCTTATGTGTACGTGCCTGTCTTAGGCTGGTTTTATCAGACCATTTTCTGTCCGATGCTTTTCTCTACTTTTTAATTTCGAACGCGCGTTCGTTCTTCTCCCAGCTCGAGCTGCTAGCTTTGGCACTGCTACGCCGACATTTTATTACCGGCAATTTCCTTGTATTTTATCCGTGAGCGTGCACCGTCGGCATCGGGTATACAAAGGATAGCATCACCCTCCCTAAGCCTTAGGGAGGGTGATGCTCCTTAGTAAAGCAAAGCGAACATAAAGGAACCCTAGCTCGGGCAGTCAGTGTTCGTAAGCTTGGCTCGCCGATTTCTTTCTCGGTGTATACTCTAAATGCTTGCGGTTGATCGCCCAAGAGCGTTGATTGACGGAAACAATGTTGGCGATTTAGCGTTTGTTTGCCCTTAAAATTCATTACAGCAATTTACACCGCAACGTTATATTGTAGACATCGCTAGCATTGCAGTGATTATGAACTCTTGCTTCAAGTGGGAGGCGAGCAAAAAGCCATAGTGTGTGTGTATGTGTGTATGGTTGTGAGGGAGGGGGGGGGGGGCGAGCTTCTAATTCAAACCACACAAAAAAAGAAGAGAAAAAGGCTTTTTCCTCCGCGCGTTCGCCTTGCGTCGGCGTCGCGCCAGTCGCACCGTCTGCGGAAAGAGGGGAAAGGTGCACCGGTGGCCCATGAGCCCACTTGTTTTTGTATATTTCCTTGGCGTACTTTTTTGTTCGCTGTATTTTGATTGTCGTGCCGGCAAAAATACCGGCCTTTTCTTTTTTTCTTTTTCGGCGCCGACCATGCTTTTGTTTATGAAGATTTTATTTATGTTGTTTATTATCCTCTTTGTTTTCTGTGGCTGGTTGAATTACTTTTTTTCTGAATTGCACACCTGCAGTGATGGAAGTGCTGCGCCAGTTGCGCCAAATTGCGCCAAGGACGCAATCCTGGATTGCGCCTAGGACGCAATCCGAAGCTGAAACAAAGTAGAGTTGAATCGCACCAAACTCTGGATGTAGTGCTGGTAAAGCCTCACCGTCCTTTTCGGAGCACAAAGCACTGCGCGACTCGCGCGACTGCGGTGTCTGCTCCGCGGGTGTCGCTTCTCTGCAGCGCGTCGGTGCATGCCAAGGAGCGCACTCAACGGGTTAACTCGCCGTGACCCGATCGTGACTTCGCCAGCACATCGAAAATGAATCGGAATTTTTGAAGCGAATATCAGATACCGCAATATTTGAAGCTGCTGCTGGAAAGACAACTCTAATCTGAACTAAAACATTCCACAACAGTGAGGGTCGTTAGATGCTGCTGCAGATACCTTAAAGGGATACAACGAAATTTCGGCGCTCAGTGTTTGGTCTATATGTGTTCAAAGGAGCAGTATCACATCGAACATACCGATATCTTGTTAAAAAAGTCTCGAAAAAAAATTTTAAAACGAATTAAACGATTAGCAAAGCACCTGGTGGATGTCGCTAACGCCTCGTTTGTAATGCCCGTCTAGGAACCTTTACAGCTAGTGACGGAGGTTGTCTCGCCTCCGGCCAAGACGAGAGAAGAGGGGCAGGAGGAACTCCCCTCTTCCTGAGAATGCCTTTTGTGTGTCGCAGAAGTCGCTATTGTCCCCCTACAAGATTACAGAAGATTAACCCGTCACTCAAAATTCGTACAAAAGCAGCCGCTTCGGTCGCTGGAACGACTAGGCCATCCTCTCGACGTCAGCGTCGCCGTAGCTTTGCTCGTCCTGAGACGACCTACGTCACGATCGCGTTGGATGTCACGTGGTCTACGCTGGGCCTTCTCCGAGCGCTTGCCAGAGTGGGCCGTTTATAACAAAAATTACAGCCACCAGGCTCAAAATACAAACGTGCAAGTATCATTTACGGATATTGTGGATCATATTCAACCTATTTCTGAACACGACGGGAATATTTCAAATTTCGTTGAAGTATCCCTTTAAAAGAAGTGCAGGCTGGTAAAACTAAATATCCTGTACCATCAGAACTCAATGTGACATATTTAATTGTATTTTTTTATCTGACGAGCAGAGAAACTTTATTTAAAAAAATGTTTTTTTGTGTGTGTGTTTACTTTGTTGAATTTTATATATCCTGTCTTAAAAAGGCGTCAGGCGCTGTGTTCCAATAATAGAGATGGGCTTTATATAGCAATGCAGCATTATTTCATGTTCAAGTAATATGCCATATGCCAGACCCTGCTCCAAAAGGGCCACTACCTGCTCCAAAACAACATTTTTTTCTGCTACAAGGCCTGCTCCAAACGGTCAAATGGCACTTCCATCACTGCACCTGCAAAAATTTTATAAACGGATAATTGGTTCTTTTTTTTGTATTCCCAGGCGTGTTAGGGCTAGGTTGACTATGGACGTTAAATGACCGTTAAAAAATCTTGTTTTTTAGAGTGAGGCAATGGCTACGAACGGTTGACATCAAGGGAATCAGACGGAGGTCCTGCACGGATTACTCGTGTGAAGAGCTTCACCGGGACCCTCTGCACAGTGGAACGCACCACCCGGAGTAGTGTGCTTACTGCGGCCACCCGAACACCACTCACAACAAACTCGGTAATTATTAATTTTTTTTTTTTTTGTATTCTGGTAGGTAGGTAGGCTCTATTTACGTACCCTTGGCAGATACGTTGCTTCTGAAAAAAAAAATGAATAAATGAAAGCTTGCGCCGAAATGCCTATAGAAATATATGTTTTTAGTTGATTATGTTGCTTACTAAAACATGCATCAGATCTCTTCTGCAGCTTGAAGCCGCAAATGGAATCCATGTTTTCCAAAGCACATGGGACTTCTAATGTTCCGCTACTGGGTGATTCCACGAGAGATCGAACCTGCAGGTCCACTCAATATTTTTATTTTTTTTTTTATTTTTTTTTATATGTGATGTACACACAAATGAATCGTACGAAACTGAACTTTTTTTTTTTTTTTTTTCAAAAATGCGTTTTTACTACGAGAAAAAAAAAAAAATGTTCCAAGATTGTGCGACGGCCCTGCTCCCACCGCGGACTGCATTAGTTACCACCTTTGCGGTCCTGTGGAAGGCAGGAAAAGGGTGCTAGGCCAAAAATGTTTCCTGTTTCACGTAGTACACCAAAGTTTAAGTCAACTGCATGCAATTATTATGTTCTTTATGGATTAAAAAATATATATAAAAAATTCATAACTTTAGACCAGGCGCAACAAATACACTAACTTTCAGGCCTTCTACCTCAATATGTATAGCATTAGCGACTTTGAAAACTATACATATTATAGGCAAGGGAATTTAAATTACACCTGCAAAATATAAACTTCCAATAAAAAGATAAACATAGAAAAAAATATTTTTGAAAAAAAAACACATTTTCAAAAAAAAGCCCATATTGAAAAAACAAAATAAACAAAAAACGGTCTCGATTTTATTACAACTCTGGGGTACAACTCTCCTTAGACCAGGCAAAAAGTAATGTACAAAAAACATGTTGCATCATTTGCTTGGTACAAAAGTTCTGAGCGCTCAAAGTGGCGGTTGCGAGGCGTCTTGACTACGGCGTTTTTCACTTCACCCCGGTGTTTTTCTTTTTTTTTTTTTTTTTTTAAGAGAAGTAATTTTTTTTTTTTTGCCAGAAATAAGAACTTTATGTGTTGTAGCTTGCTGTAATAAAAACATATTTCCAGATTTATTTCTTCTTTTTGTGTGGTTGTTTATGAAAGTTTACGCTCCTTAATCGCACTTGGACTTCGCATGTCTCGTTTATTAAAACTGCAGGGAATAAAAGAACGACGCCTCGGGTACAAGGCTACGGGGCGCTTATGTTATGGCGAAGCCAAGGAGGAGGTTCATTTACGTTTGCCACGCGGTATACGTGATTCGCGGTCGCCGTCGCTGTCAGGAGCTAGTAAGATATTTGAGCTCACGTTTGCCGCGGGCAAACGTACACACCCCCATTGGCTCCGCCGTAACATAAGCGCTCCGTACCCTTGTACTCGAGGCGTCGTGCCTCTATTCTCTACAGTTCTAACAAACGAAACTCGAGTAGACTTCAGTCTAACAGTTCCATGCGCTTGTTTCCTTACGTCAAAAACGTAACAACGACCTAAATATGACGGCTCGTCAACGCCTCCCCTTGAAGAATATGCGGAGAGTCCACAACTCTGGGCGCATCAGGGTGCATTACTGCAACAGTTCAGCTAGACTCTTTTCAAATGCGCGGTGGCAGAGTTGGTGTCGGCGCGTCAGTGATGTCATCTGGGCCGGTTTTCTCGAAGCGATGGTAAACCCATTTTGGTAAACCACGGTGCCCAGGAAGGAAAACGTACCTAGGTACTGTAATAAACGGCTGGATATAGAACAACCATAATTATTTCTGACTGGGCAGTAAGATGCGCCATCTATCGGTGAAACAAGCCAGTCATTTTGTTTATCCTCTTTTTCCGCTGGTTGTTATCGATCTAGTATGGTATTTTAAGTCAAAATATAGTAATGTTGTACTTGAAGACCACTTTATTTGCTTCAGATGGTACGAAGAAATGTTTGCTACTATGCTAGAGTTTGTCGACGAATATTCGAAAATGTAAGAAACATTTCCTTCAATATGTTTCGCCATAAACAACGCATAACTTTCCCGTGTGCCTTCCAGTCTGGCAACGCCGGTGCTGTAGTCTCGTTTTTGTTCCTTGCGACGCACGTTTCTGCGATTCCTGCTGATCTCAACTGTTTGCCCCCTCTTCCGTTTGCCCAACCGATCCACCGGTGACGAGAAGCTTAGCTCTCGTGGAACCGATCCACCGGTGTGACGAGAAGCTTAGCTCAACGGTGACGGGAAGCTAAGCTTCTCGTCACCGTTGAATTGCTGGCCACCGGGGATATGTAAAAACCTCGATGCTGCCGGCATACTGTCGGCGCACTGCGAACAAAAAAACAGTACAATGTCCCAGCTATTCACCGGGAAAGAAGGCTTTATCGAGGATAACCCCCTTTCTCTGCAAAGTAATCGCTACTCACGAGTTGGCGTGCATAGTGTAACAAGTTAAACGTGTTAGTATAAATATATAGACGCTTTACACACGCGCCAAATTACAGCCGCCATTGCTGACCTTCTCTTGTCTTACCGAGATGCCGAGCAACTGAAACGGTAGTTGACGATTCTCTACAAAGGCCGATGCTTTAGAAAAGGACACAGTTGAATCTAATATGGCAATAACCTGGCCTGCTATGGTAATGATGAAGTGAAATAAACAAAATAAGAGGAAACAAAAACTGAAGGTCAGTTATGGTGGCGTCCATGCACAGCTGCTGCAAAGCGTCTATACCAACACTCGTTCGCTAAACATTTCTTTACTCACCATAAAAACACTTGCAAGGCTTAAGCACCGTCATATGCCTTGGATCCCGGACTGCTGAAGAGTGATGCGTTCGCGGAATGCTGCCGTCGGTTAGTTTAGTAGTCCCTCTGAAATACCGCTTTGCTTGACGTGCTAATAGGTTGATGGTGCGTCATTAATATAACAGCCGGATCGAAATGAATTTTCAGCAGTACCAAGCAGAACTATAAACCCTCGTCGCAGCCATTTTGCTTGTAGGTACTGCTCCTTCCTCGGCGCCCCTGCTCTCCCAGTCACGTGACCTAAAATTCCCTCTTCTAGGGACAATAATTAACTTAAAGAAGCTGTGCAACGATATTCAATTGGAATGTTTTTCACTATACACGAGCTTACTGGCACTAGTGGGAGTCAAGGATACTCGCACGCAATGCCACTGGCCAAGAAACTCCTTTGTTGCGGTGTAATTTCAAGGACAAAAGCGATCCTTTTCATTCAATCTCTCCTTTGCAAAATTTGATGACGTAACGTGGGGATCGCAGTACACCCAAGTGACGATATTTGAATGCGGTTCATAGATTGGACCCGAGCATTGCGTGGGCACTCGACTTGGGCTCGTGATAATTGCTAGCTCGAGAAGCATTCGGGTAGTGACCCGAGTCCAATCGCTGCAACGACGACAATAGCCGAACTATAACAATGTCTGGAACTCAGCGCGTGTACTGTGCCTTGCCAACCCCAGCGCGTGGCTATGATCAACACTGGCGGCATATAATCGGCTCCAGATCACGTGGCCGCTTGTTCTGGCTGCGAGTTGAGGGGGTGAACGCTGCTCGTTTTTCTTTAATTTTTTTCTGGGACTTGTATTGCGTGGGGTGAGAAACGAACGCGTGTTTCATAGGTCATTAACGTTAGGGATCCGTTCTAAGCAGTATTTGCGCAAAGAACAAAAATTGTTGCATCGCCCCTTTAAACCACGGTTCGCGTTCGAGAAAACGGGCCCAGATGTGGGACCACGATGAATGCCTGGTTCAGCGTCTGTCCGTCAGCTGTCACTGTGGCAGTCGCTTCGCCGAGGTTCGTGAGGGATTGACCACTTGCACCATGGAGACGGATGGAAGAAGGTTGAATCAGAAGGTGCAACTGGTCGGCAATCGAAACGTTGACTTCTCATTACCCCCGAATCCAAGAAAGCTGTCAGAGGTTGTCCGTTCAGTTGAACCTGAATTGTTTTGGTGCCCACTGCTGCGCCACATGGGATGCGCCGAACTACTGATGACCTCTCGCAGGCGTCAGAGGCATCATCTTGTCGTTTCCCTGCGTTGGTGCTGCAGTGGACTCAAAGCGCCACTCCAAACATTCTGGTGTGGGCTCCTGCCGACACCGGGTGACTAATGGTGAATTCCGCTCGCAGATCTCGAGCGCTCCAAAAGCGCTCCATTTGGAGCGCGCATATTCCGCTCGCAGATCTGGCTCAAGTTGGTCATCTTCCGCTCGTAGATCTCTGGCAGCGCCCGCTCCACGGAGCGCCCCAAACTCCGCCGAACTTGCTCTGCGGGATTTCACAGATCTCTCGGGAAATTGACAGAGCGGCCCACGTGATTTCCGTCTAAATCGGCGGTGCGCATGCGCGGCGAGGTTGGAGAGATCGGCGTCGGCGGGCCGGTCGGTGGAGTTGGATCTGTTCGGGTGCGTCGGTTGTTTACTCTGGACTGTGACGGCTCGAACGCTTCTACCTCGCGTAGATCAGGGATAAAAAGCCGGGAATGTGGAGCGTGGCAAATCGTAAGCGCTGACATCTGTGATCACCGAGGAAGAACGAAAAAAAGAACGACAGAAAAGCCGGAGGCAGACGCAAGGTTAGGCCTATTCATTCTGCAGCCAGTGATTGTTTACCTTTTTACACTGCATTCCATCGGCGTTTTCCCGTGAAATAAAGCAAGATGTGGTTAGGCAGCGACCGCGCAAGTGATGGTTTGTTACCTCTGTGTTTATTAAAGTCGTACTAGCAATCTGAACTCCACCGCTGGCAATCGCTGTCCGTGCCCCGCCGCTTCGAGGCGGCCGAAAGGTATGTGACGGTGCCGAACGCGGACGTCTTCGCTATTTGTGACATGGGCGCCGTGGTACGTATAATTCCGCCCGGCCTGTGTCGCGTGTTACTTCTGCAGCTAAGCAGTGACAGTCGTCACTGGTCGTCTGAAAGATCAGCCGGCTGAGGCGTTGGTGGGCTGGTCAAGTTCGAGCAGCGGCCATTTTGAACGGCGGAAGGAGAAGGGGTGGGGAGGGGTGTGGGGGAGGTCGCTCCAAAAATGCAAGTTTATCTTCCCCTCGTCGATACGGAGCGGGTCCCACGGAGCGGAATTTTGCCTCCCTCGCGGATTTTGGAAAGCGCTCCAGATCTACGAGTGGAATTCACCATAAGTGGCCGCTCTTCTTACAATTGAGGCACAGCGGACGAACTTCCGGGTGACGAAACGAAGAACATTCTGCAAAGCTTTTGACGTGCGTTGAGGCCACGGTGGTTGAGGCGAAACATGCTGCTCCTCTTGCTCCTTGCGTGGATAAAGGGGTATTCACACGAGGGAGAAATCCCGGGGATTTCTCCGCGGCACGCGCGCATCACGAGATGAAAACGCGAGGCTTTTGCACATCGCAAAGCCTGTCGTTTTCATCGTGGGATGCGCGTGTCCGACGTGTCGGGGAGAAATCCCCGGGATTTTTCCCTCGTGTTAATACCGTCTAAAGAGGCTGCTGACAATGGCCGTCGTCCGCGTTTTGACGAGGCGGCGACCGGTCCTGCTTCAAGAGCGGGAAGGAGGACGCTTTCTTGGTTGCCTTCACAGCCTGAGCTGCTCTGCAGCAATGCCGGTGTCTTTGGTTGGCTGAAGGTATTCGCGACTCCAGCGACCTATAGGGGGCGCCACCACCAAACAAACATGGCGGCTGGGTCGGCTCGGCCGGGCCGCCTGAACGGGTGGCGCATTCAGTTAAACAAATTTTCTTTTGTTTAATGTTTAATTTTATAGGCATTTGAACTGAGACGGTTAAATGTAGCCGGTGAACATAAACTTGCCGAGCATAGTTTTGTTTTGCCGGTGTTTTTTTGTTCTTTTCATGTCAAACTTTCGTTCCAGAGACTTCGCTCAAAACCGAAACTATGGGCTCCGGAGAAATGGTAATAGACTCTAATTAATTTTGATCATCTAAGGAAAGCGGCGATGGCTACAGAATTGTTCCACCGAGAGTAATTTTTAGCGAACTCGCAAGCCTCCACCATGCGACCTATCTGTGCGAGAAATGGAGCTTTTGTGCGTATCCGCGTTTAAGAAACAGCTCCAGTCGACTGCTCGGTCAACAACACAGGCTGCAGGAAAATTACAAAAATTAAGCAAGCGCTTCTTGAGCCAAGGAGCATGTTAACCCGCTGGCGCTTCACTAAGCAGCTGATACTCGTATTTCAATTCAGGTTTTAGTAGCAATCGAGAAGTCATTTTGACAAGCGGGTTACGTATTATATTACGTACTATGTTCCACTAAAGCGATATTAGTATATTCTTCGGGCTGAAATATGAACTTAGCTGACTAGCTATCAGGTGACCTGCTGAATAAAAGTATATTTGACAGACAGAGAGATACTATGCTTAAACTTAGCCAAATGGTTCTAGCCGGTAGCACAGAGACGAATGCGGACAAACTGAGGAGAGTCTTCATCAGAGATTCACTCAGAACCTCTCTGCATTGAACTTGACTTCGAACCCTGAACGGATAAAATGAGTATTTTTTGTGGCCGGTCAACTTGAGCAATGTAGACGTATATTGCTGCTGGCTTCGACGGGGGTGTAATATAAATATTGGAGGCGCGATAGATCCTAATGCCGTGGCAGCTTCTAACTTTGCGAGACGCGTCCCCCACCTTTTGAAAGCAGATAATTTCCCTCATTAATCATAGGCAGCGAGCAGGTTTTCCTGAATCAAGTAATTGCGAAATTATCCCAACTCCTTCAGTGTGGTCCAGAGGCTTTTTCGGCAAAGAGCAGCCAAGATGAATAGCCAACGCGCCGGCCGGCGTGGGTGGCTCAAACTTGAAGCCAATCGAGCACCACCAAACTCAAGAAAAGCAGCTATCGAACCTTCCCATTCACTTGACTGCAACATTGGTGTTCCCTCCAGTGAAGCACCTCGTCTGTCGTCTATAGTCCACTGTTCTACATCCTTATAAAGAAACCACTCATCAGTTACCAAGTAGTCGTCACGTTGAATGTGATTCAAGACAGACAAGAAATCAAACGTTTTTCCGTGATTCCTCCCCATCCAAGAAATCAAAAGCACGCGACCGTGTGTTGTGGAGTAAACGGGCTTTCAAACGCGTGATGGAAGGAAGCAATCTATCTGAGGCTTCACCACACTAATGAACACTCAGGCAAACTTAAGAAATTTTCGGACCTTCGTCAAATTACATTGTTCGCAACCGCGCCGAAAACACGTGTCCGCGAAAGCCACCAGAGACGCGGAGAAGCGCGGACCGACCTGGACCGGCTGGTTCCCGGTTTTCCCGCTTGGCGGCGTCCGTTTAGCTGGAGTCGCGAATACCTGGTTGAAGCGGAGGAATGAGTCCAGCAACTCATCCGACGAAGCAAAGCGTCTATCGATGTAGTGCTTTCGTGCTTTGTCAGACAGTGTTGCCAGGATAACCCTGTATTTCTCCGTCTCTGGGTGGTTGCACTCGTCGATGAGCTCCAGTTTGCGAGAGGCGAAGTTTGTGCAGGACCCTCCCGAACGCTGTCTTGCGCCGAACATCTTCTGTTTCGCTGCAACTTCGTTGTCCAGCTTGTAACGTCGGCGGAAAGTGGTCTTCATTTGCTACCACGTCGTTACCTTGGTTGTCTTCAGCACCGATTATTCCAGAAGCCCACGCGTGTACGTGGCGAGCGGCAATCAGCTTCGCCCCAGCGTTCGATCCAGCTGTTACGTCGACTTAGACGCCCGCGACGCTCTGTTGTTATTCTGTTTCGTTTTTGTTTTGGGCACAAGTTCGCCCCATTAAACACTCAGTTTACTCAGTTTATTCACCGCCTCATTACTTATCATTCGTGACATTTTGGCGGATGTGCGGGGTACCGCATGTTTGTACAGCATACCCCTCGGAGGGCCCACAGCGCAAGCCCGACCTTGTACCCATGAGGGAGAGAGACCACTGGAGGAACCCGAGATCCGATCAAGCCGCTGTCACCGGGGCAAATCTCCAGAGTGCGGTCTACTGCCGGTCCCTCAGAGAAAGAAGTCAACGAATCCAGCGATGACCATTCCACGCCAGCAAAACGAGACGACCACCACCGCTCCCGTCGTATATACTTACCCGTCGCCCCCCGATCGCGAGGCACTTCCATGGTGAGCCTTTAGAAGACATCGAGGACTGGCTACAACAGTACGAACGGGTGGCCCAGCACAACCGATGGACGGACGAACAACGCCTGCAGAATCTTTACTTCGCGCTCGAAGGAACGGCCATGCAGTGGTTCGAGAATCGCGAGAATTCGTTGATCTCGTGGACCGCCTGCAAGGATGAGCTGAGACGGACCACCCAAGGGGAGTCCTGATCGAGTGGCCGTGGACGGACTTTCACAAACCAGTATTGACCATACCTCGGCAAACCTCACTCATGAGGGCCCTCACTCACCCTCACTCACCCTCATCTTCACAGGTGAGGTGAGGGTGAGTGAGTTTCTGAACCAGGAAAATTCATGAGTGTGAGGGCGAGTGAGGGTGAGTGAGGGTGAGTGAGGGCCGTGAGGGCTGTGAGGGCGGTGAGGGCCGTGAGGGCTGTGAGGGCGGTGAGGGCCGTGAGGGTGGTGAGGGCCGTGAGGGCCGTGAGGGCAGTGAGGGCGGTGAGGGCTGTGAGGGCTGTGAGGGCGGTGAGGGCGGTGAGGGCCGTGAGGGCGGTGAGGGCGGTGAGGGCTGTGAGGGCTGTGAGGGCTGTGAGGGCCGTGAATGCGGTGAGGGCCGTGAGGGCGGTGAGGGCGGTGAGGGCGGTGAGGGCTGTGAGGGTGGTGAGGGCCGTGAGGGCGGTGAGGGCCGTGAGGGCCATGAGTGCGTGAGGGCGGTGAGTGCGTGAGGCGCCCTTCAGATCGAGCATATCTTTCTCAGCAATTTTGGTGTTAATGGCGGGTTGTTCTCTAGCTTTCCCTAGATCGACACGAATTGCTGAGATCGGGTCCGGCTCGAAATAAGCAAGCAACTCGGAGCAATTCGAATACGTTTGAAGCGGCTGCATCCAATCAGGGACGCAAAATTTTCACGTGATAGTGATACCTGGTGACGGTGATGATGACACCCAAAGACTTGGTTCTGGTTTGAAATCGATCGTTTTTTTTTAGAAATAAACTGTTTCAGAAATGTGCATTAGTATTCTTAACGAGATTTAAATGCATAAAAACACGTTTATAACGCGTAATTGTGTCTAAATAGTGCAAGAGAAATAAAATTTTATGATGACGATGGCAAATTGCAGCAATTGGTTGCTGCGTGTGATCGCGGGCGGCCCGTGTTGCTGGTGTTGCGACGTAAAGTTTTTGGGCGAAATTGCCCCATCTGAAGCTGGCCTGAGTGGCGTGAGGGCCATGACTGACGTGAGGGGCGTGAGGGGTGTGAGGGCCGCAAGGGCGGTGAGGGGCGTGAGGGCGGTGAGTGGCGTGAGGGCGGTGAGTAGCGTGAGGGCGGTGAGTGGCGTGAGGGCGGTGAGTGGCGTGAGGGCGGTGAGGGCGGTGAGGGCGGTGAGGGCGGTGAGTGGCGTGAGGGCTATGAGTGCGTGAGGGCCGTGAGGGCCGTGAGGGCGGTGAGTGGCGTGAGAGCTATGAGTGCGTGAGGGCCGTGAGGGCCGTGAGGGCCGTGAGGGCGGTGAGTGGCGTGAGGGCGGTGAGTGGCGTGAGGGCCATGAGTGAGTGAGGGGCGTGAGGGCCGTGAGGGCGGTGAGGGCCGTGAGGGCGGTGAGTGCGTGAGGGCCGTGAGGTTCAGTGAGGGTGAGTGAAGGGCTGAAGGTGAATGTGACTGTGAGGGTGAGGATGAGTGAGGGGCTGAGGGTGAGTGTAGCTGTGAGGGTGAGGGTGAGTGAGGGGCCTAGGTGAGTGTGGCTGCGAGGGTGAGGGTGAGTGAGGGCGACCTAAAGTGCCGACCTCTGGTATTGACGCGAGAGGGCCGAGGACCTTCTTCGAATGAGGACCAATGACGCAAGTGAGACCATCACCAGTTTCGTCGAGGAAGTACTGCACCTGACCGCTCGCGTCGACCCTCAGGTCACTGACGAAAAGAAGTTGCGGATCTTGATGCAAGGTGTAAGAGGCCTCGCCCGCAACCCGCCAACAACCGTCGACGCCTTCGTCACTGAGGCAACCAACATCGAGCGCGCGCTTCAGGCGCGCGCTTCCCACTAACAGCGACATCCAGGCGTCGCTGCACCCACGCTGCCTGCTTGGTCAGCTGAGCTCGCGGCAATATCTTGAACTCGATCACAAGCATGGAATGCGTAAAATAAGAAATCCGGGCGATGTTGGAGGAGACAAATGCTAAGAAAGCACCACCATAGTCGAAGTAAACAAAGACGACGGCAGGAGCGTTTCTGCTGCCTTGAGGGTGCCGCTGCAACATCAACGCACGAGCAGATGGGTCTTTCCTTCTAGGACGTGCTGGGTTATAATCGCAACATGCAAAGAGAATTCAATGAAGGAGAGCGCTCTGCGCGGAACGATAAGCTTCCACCACGGCGACCACGTCGATCCTCGCCACCGAAGCCATGTTTTTTAGCAGACAGGCGGCCATGTGCAGGCGCAGTCTGATCTTTCTCGCGCTTCGTTTACCACACGAGAGATGGCGCAAGCATTATTAAAGCCCCTTAGCATTGTGAAATTCGGCAATTTCCGTCATATCGCTAATTATTTAACAAAATGCGGATCCAAATATTCTTTAACAAAACTTTTAAGAAACATTTGCCGGCTGTTTAATGTTTATGATCGCGGTGCTGGTGAGGTAGACTCTGATCGAATAGGCGATGCGAATCTGGCTGGCGTGCCGTGCCATGATGAATTCATCGCAGTGAAAAGGCAGAGAGCTTCCGAAGGAAAGAATGTATTAGCGACTCCAACTAACTATAGGTGGCGCCACTCATTTTCCAAAATGGCGGTTATAGTGAGGGTCGGGGATGCGTGCCGCTGTTGAGCCTGGCTAGTGTGGTGGTTTCACTGAACGACACAAATTATTTCTGGTAATACGAGGAAGCTAGGTTGCTATGAGCTCAGGTCACCTTTTTACTCTGAAAACAAGAACGGTGTTTAGCGTAATATTTACGCAAGGAGGCACGTTTTCATTCTGGAGCGAAACCGAAACTAATGTCTATTTTCGATTGAATTTCTCGAGATAGGTTTTAATTTAGGAATCTTTGATAACTCAAGATGTGCCTCACATCGTAATAATTTTAGTTAGAGAATTCGTTCGCAGAAACTTTTGTTTTGTGACATACATCCTCGATCCAAGCTGATATTTGTAGTTGATAAAATCAGTGCTGATATTTGTGCGTTCTCGCTCAGATAATTGTGATAGGAAATAATAAACTCCGTGCCTTTTAATGGGTTTTGGTTATTTAGATGATTAATTGCTTTAACACTATTCCCAGAACAAAAATAAGAGTATAAATCCAATTCTTACAATATGTAAACAAAAAGTATAAATGAATAAACGCTGTTCTCACTGCGACAACCGAAAGGCGGAATCCGAGTCAGACAGCTGAAGTGTGTGTGTGTGTGTTTGTTTTATAGCAAAGCGTGACGTATAGGACTTTATATTACATCCAATGTTTGACTGTATGTCTATCTTGAAAACGATGTCAGAGTTTTTCATATGCTAAAAAGAAAACAAAATTATACCTTTCTGGAAAGACTATCATCGTTAAATGGCGTATTTTTGTGATCTTGGCGTTAATTGGGGCCATACATTGCCGCAATTTGTATTATTAATAATAACATTAAAATTCAGATAATTTAGGACATAATTTTTCAAGTTCTAATCTAATTTGTTGCTTATGATCTAATTTCAAACGCGCGAACAAATATGACTATGAAAAGTGTGCTAATTATCATGACTGGAGCCGATTGCAACATCTTTAATTACCAAGTAATAAAATAGAAAAATAGTCTAAAATCAATGAAAACATTCAAGCTAATGTGAGAATTCCATGTAAAATTACATTAATTGTGGGTAAAGTATAGTTTGCTATCAAAGTCGCGACTTTTGACAAACGGAAAGACGTCCAAAGTCGCCGCCAATATCCTTCCAAACCAAATGCCCAAAAAATAAAAAAATAAACACTTTTTTTTATTTTAAAATTTTTTATAACATTTAGTTACTTTCACTTCTACGCTCCTTCGTTTTGCCAACATCGGCCTTTCCAGTTGGAAGGAACGCCTACCTGCTTGCACGTCTGCTCACTGCAGTACGTTTCGTGGGCGTTCGAAGCCGGTGAAAGAGTAGTGAGTTTTAGTATTGCGTATACGAGCGAAGGCCAGCGCTGTGTGTTTGCGTTAGCTTTGCGTGTTCCACACTGCGCGTGCGCGCGGCCCAAAATTGCGGTCTTGGATGGCACATGGCGATGAGGCGTACGCACAACATGGGGCATGCAACTCTAACGCAAACGCACACCGCTTGCGTTTGCTTCTATGCGCAATACTAAAATTCTCCAGCAAGGTACAATCCCATACCGGCTACAGCACTACGTTGGGACAGTGAAGAGTGCTGTTTGCGTTCGGAAATGAGATTTCTCGAGCCACGATCGCGAACAGTTCCGGCATGCCCGCTGAGCAGGAGAATCGGGGGACCCTCACTAAAGCGCTTCCCGTTTCCGCCGCGGGAGGGCGAGCGTCGAGCTGGAGACGTGAATAGAGTTTTTTTTTGTTTTTTGTAGAGCTTTTTGTCGCGTGAGCTACACTGGCCGAGGTTGAGCAGTTTTGCGTGGCTCGCATAATGAGCCGTGCTCCGTGCTGCGCACGCGCAAGCAGCAGTGACGTCACACGGCGCGCAGCTGGCGCGCCGGAGCCGCCGCCGCCGCCGCGCCCACCTCGCCGGTCTGCGCATTTCAGAGGAGTGACGTCATAGCCGCGGCAGACGCACTGGCGCCGCCGCGGCTGCCCAGCTGTGCGCCTCCGTTGCGCAGTAGCCAAGTCTGATGGCTCGTTTACACTGCCCCGTTTTCTTACGCTACGTTACGAAAAGTCACCGGGAAATCGGTGCTTTCGTATTAAGCGTGGCTACCAATTCAAGGAGATTGCCTGGTACGTGACATTCGAGGAGGAGGAGGAGGAATAAACTTTATTATGCCTGTATATGGGTCTCTGGGTGATTCCCTTAGTCCAGGGCCCCAACGCTGTCGGCTGTCAGCCTCGCCCGCCCGATCAACTTTAGTTGGTTGGCAGCAGACAAGCTGAGCAGTGCGGCTTCCTATTTTTCAGGAGTGGGATCAGGGTGGGAGGGGACGATGTTGACACGAATGTTTCGGCGACTTAAGGCCCGTTCACACTCTTGCGACCGAGTACGACCGAGAGAGACCAGACCGGTTTTTAAGCCTCTTACGACTTCTTAGGACCAACTCCGCAGCAGCGCACCCGGTTTTAAGAGGTCGCAAGAGGCTTAAAAACCGGTCTGGTCTCTCTCGGTCGTAGTGGGTTGCAAGAGTGTGAACGGCGCTTTAGACGTAACGTAAGAAATCAGTGCTTTGTGAAAAGTTTAACCGAGCTCAACTCCTTACGTTACGTTATGACGAACCTTGTGTCCTTGGTTGCCATGGCAACTCACCATCCTAGCTCGTCGTTACCGAAACATTTGTGTCTCGAATGTCGCGTGCCAGGCTATGTCGTTGAATAGGTAGCCACGTTTAATACGAATCACAGATTCCCCGGTGACTTTTCGTAAAGTAATGTAAAAAAACGGGTCTGTGTGAACCAGCCTTGACGCTGCACCGGAGCGGCTTGATAGCGCCTCTCATTTTGTGCGCATAAGCTCGCGCTCCTGGCATAGCCGAGCTAAGCTACTGCAATTTTGTTTTTAAAGTTCTGTGGCGAAACTTTTTTTTTTCGGCTCTCTGCTCTTGTGTTTCTTGTTTGTTTTTTGTTTTGTTTTTTCTTTCATACCTTTAACGACGTGCAGTAGGTGAAATTCAATTTCAAAATCGTTTCATACTCCCTTTAATGTAACAGCGTCCTTCAGAACACACTCTGCCTCTTTTTTTCATGTCAGCACGAGAGGACGGTTAAAGCTTTCGACAATTCGCCGTGGAAATTTTGACCCTGACGCAGGACGCGCACACCATGTTCGCAGGTTCGGCTCATGCTTAAGAAACCTTTTCTCGTCACCGTCACCCCTTCAGGCTCAGTAAACGCACTCAACAGAATGAAATTCCCTATTTGCAGCAATCTCTTATAATTACCTATTCGTGTAATTCCAGTCTCATGCAGAAAGAAGAAATACCTGCGCCGCGGTGCGTGGCTCCTTCAAAGTCATCTCGGCTTCATTGTACTTCCCAGGATCATCGCGGCGCGGCGCTGGCGGAGGCGACTGAAGTTAAAAACTAAAGTCCCTTGATACTTCTTTTGCAAGTAGCGACAACCTACACAAAAGAAAAACCAGATTCCGCTGCAACAAAATGGCGGCATTCACTCCCAACCTGTGCTGTGCGCCGCCATTCGCTTCGTAAAACCTGCACCGTCATGCAGTCGGCGCATCAAAGAATGTCGCTACCTGTAGGAAGCTCTTATCTAAGAACTTTAGCAGCGACGCACTCGCCGCTTTACCCCTGATCTCGCCGGCTGCTTCCATTGACCAAACTCTCCGAATATACGACTCTGCAGCAACCTAACCAAGCGATCGATGTTCGTGCGTGCGTGCGTGCGTGCGCACATGTGTGTGTGTGTGTGCGCACATGTGTGTGTGTGTGTGTGCGCGTGTGTATGGGTGTCTGTGTGTTTGCTGAAAATCAGCGTTTAGCTCGGGTAGAGTGTACTAGAACGGACGACTGGGGCTACCGGAGTGTGGTTTTGGTACCTCCACATGTGAAAAAAATGGCTAATCCAAGCCACTTCGCTCGCAGCGCCCCCTATGGTGCTAGGAGCGAAGTGGTTCGGATTAGCCGCTTTTTATGAAAAACGCGTTTCGTTCCAACGCCAAGCTCGACTGGCACACTGGTCAAGGTCATTGAAACGATAGAACGCCGAATTCTATTTTTTATACAACCTAGACGTCAGGCGTCATGTACATAAAGTCACCGCGACCTGACTTGTCGTCACAACGCCATGCGACATCAGTACGACGCCTTGACGTCAACGTGGTCATCGACGTTGACAACGTGCGATACACGACATCAAGACTGCGTTCTGACGTCATATTGCGCTGACAACGACGACGATGTAAACGTTGACGTTGATGACGACGACGACAACGTCACGGGACGTCAAGATGACGGTGTCCTTGTCAACGCAACGTCATAAGGATGCTTGGTATCAGTTCGTTGACGTTGTCGTTGACGTGACGCCACTCGACGCCACGAAAAAATCCCGACAGCTTCACGACGTCGACGTCATCGTCGACGACGTTACACGACGTCAAAACTTCGTCGTGACTGCTCGTCGACGTTAATGCTGGCGAAGGCGACGACGTTACACGCCGTCAAGGCTTCGTCGTGACGTTGACGTTCACGATGACGTCAGGACGACGTTAACGTGACGTCATAGCGATGTTTGACGTTGCGTGGGGCGTCGACGTCATCGTCGGCATCGACGACCACGTCCACGTTGTTCTCGATGTGGCGCGCGACGTCATGACCGCGTCACAATGGCGACTTGATGTCGCGTAACGGCATCATCCTCAACGCGACGTCACGACCGTGTTACAACGGCGACTTCACGTCGCCACACGGCGTCATCCTCGACGCGAGGTGATCTCACGACGGCCTTACGACAGCATCTTGGCGTCGCGTAACATCGTAGTGGACGGTGACGTGGCGTCGTCGTATCGTGGTGCTTTAACGTTACATCTGACGTCAAAATCAAAAGAAATACAATGTAGTCCCTAAGGGGCTACATTGCCCATATGACGTTGACATGTGTCGTTGCTTGATCGCAGCGATGGTGACGCTGCGACCAAAGTGGCTTGGTTCGACCTGATCGCTTTCCACATTTTGAGGTGCAACTGAAATTATGAGCGGAGCCTATGGGGAGTTTTCACTGGCGGCCATATCCGTGTGCACTGCTGCTGAGCGCGTGGTGACGGCGAGCTTCCGCAGTCCTTTTGGAGCGTGCATTTAGCACCATCAAGGTTGCCGGTCTTAGCAGGCTATTAATATGAGCTCGTTCCCGTTTCACCTTATGCTGTACCGCAGCGAAGGCTAGAAGCGCGACCTCATAGCTTTGGCAGCTGCCCTTGGTGCACGAGAGCTTGTGCCGCCGAGATGTGCCCTAGAGCAAAGAGCTCGCGCTTGTAGCCTTTCCTGCGGTACAACACAAGGTGAAACAGAGTATAGTACACTCTAGCTCGGTTGTGATACGCCAGGCTTGACCTTTGACCTTTGAACACATAGCGTATTTTTGTCACGTGAGACGGAGAAGTCATGTGACTCAATGCGTGACGTCACTTAACGCGTGGCATGATCGCGCGACTTCGCCTACGTGACGCCGCCATAACTTTACTTCACGGGAGGCAGACGTCCGTGCATGCGAGGGCCCGTGCTTCGCACTCGGAGAGCTCAAGCAAGTAGGTTGCACGTGCAGGAAGACTAAAGCTCCCTCCATGCATTGCGGCAGCGGTCGCGTAGTCATCTACACTGTAGTCAAAATAGGGTGCCTTCATGTGCGCTTTTCTTATGGTGGAGACATCTAGACATTTTGTCCCACACGTTTATTTTTATTTTTTGTTCAGAAGCGCGTGAAAGAGCGTGTCCCTAGCTGCGCGCGTTTGTGGTGCTGACTGTGCTATGGCGACATTTTGTTTTCGTCGATTTCTTTGTATTTTCCCCGGGAGCGCGTGCTGTGGGCATCGGGTACTACAAAGGGTGGCATCACCCCAAACAGAAGGACATTGAGGCATCCTAAGTCAAACGTGGCGCGAAGCACAAAACGTCGGACCATGATGATGATTTTGGGGGTTTAATGGCGCAAGAGCTACGAGGCCATCTGCGCCAAACGATAGTAACAATCAGCATGTTTTGGTGAGGGTTTTACCAAAGTGCAACCTAGGATTTGGTAAAGCTATATTTGGTATAAAATGCCAATGCTAGTAAGAAAGTCTATTACCCTGCTAAAGGGTACTATGGGATTCTCCCCCAGCAGGAGGGCCGGATGAAACGGGACCTGTTGTTGAAACAACTCGGGAAAATAAACACGATGCTTGGGCTCCAGAGCGGGACAGGACCACAAGATATGTAAGATTGTAAGAGTATCACCACACTGATCACAAATAGGAGGATCTTCCCCCCCAAGTAGGTACTTATGAGTGATAAAAGAATGCCCAATTCTCAGACGGCACAGCAAGGTTTCATAAAGACGACTCTTGCATGAAGAGCTTTCCCAGGCTCCAAGAACAGGCTTTGTAACGTGGAGCTTGTTTTCGCACTCCCTGTCCCATTCCAACTGCCAACAACGAAAAAGTGATGACTTTACTAAAGGCTTTATATCCTGATATGGTAAACAGAAAGACGATTGGACAAGGTTTCCCACAGACCCTGCAAGCCTGTCGGCCTTCTCGTTGCCCTCTATGCCAACGTGACTATGTACCCAAGAAAATATTATGCTTTGACCGTCATGTAGAGCAACGTTGAGTTTACTCTGAATTTGTTGTACAAGCATGTTTTAGTGTCTTTAAAAGAGCAAACTGCAACAATCACACTCTGAGAATCAACAAACAGAACAGCCCTATTTATTTTCTTATGTAGAATGTAGTCTGTTGCCATTGATACTCCATAGAGTTCTGCAGTAAAAATGCTGGCAGACGAATTAAAGGGGCCCACCAACAATGTTTTGACCGGTTTGAAGTTCGCGCTGAAACGGAGCTCCATGAAAGCAGGAACACCGAGGAAAAAAAATATTACACAAATTCGCAATATTTTGTGAGTTATTAGCAAATTAAATATTGCAGAAAACAACTTTAAATAAGCAAAACATAGCGCTTCATGACGTAAAATGAAACAGTTTAGCGATTGGAGCAAAGCGGTTGGCCAATTGGACGCGAGTTTGGTTGATAGCCCGTCGGCCCGGTCGGCTCGTCGGCCATTAGGCCTAGCTGCAACCATCGTAGCTTTGCGATCGGGTTGCCATCACCGATGAATTTACCGGGCTTATCGGATTTTTAGT
Source organism: Ixodes scapularis (assembly GCF_016920785.2). Taxonomy (NCBI): domain Eukaryota; kingdom Metazoa; phylum Arthropoda; class Arachnida; order Ixodida; family Ixodidae; genus Ixodes; species Ixodes scapularis. The sequence goes on from NW_024609884.1 coordinate 85,827,574, forward strand.
GCGGATCTGGGCGTCGCGCCGTACGAGGACACTCGACGCTAGCGCCGCGTCTCTGCCTCAGTCCGCTTCGACAGCCGCGGAACACTCGTCTCCCGCAACTCCGCCACCGGAGCCACCTCGGCGAGTAGGAGGGAGAAACTGGTGAGCGGTCCCGTTGGGCACCGGTCCCGTCGACGCACTTCACTCGAACAGTGAAAAGTCTGTCACAGCACTAAAAGAAAATAAGGATTCCCCTGGCTCCTCTTACTGCTTTTAGTTGACCGGGACCGGGGACGCACAAGTGAAAAACGATCCGCGTTACGTGCACGGATCACTTGTCGTCTGCTCGCGATGGTACGTCGCGGACGCCGCTGGGAGGCGCGCATGAGCGTCAAGGCGTTGTTTTCGCCCTTTTTGAACTTTACTTTGCAACTTTATTAGCTCTATAAAAATTACTTGTTAGAGAAACAATGACGGTTAACGTGTGATATACTTTATTTCGTATACCTTATTTCGCTTCAAAATTCCTGGGACGGCTCTCGCCAATCACGAAACCCAAAGAATGTGACGTATCCGTGACGTATAGTGAAAGGGAGCGCCGTTATGCGCGCGCATTCGGCACCTCGCGGCGCCACCGTCGGAGGAGGTGTTTCCGAGTTGTCAAATTAAAATATGATGCGCTAATATTTTCGAACTCTTTCGTTGTCCACTGGGTTTCCGAGACCACTAGCGTGTAAAAACCGCAAAAAGAAGTCGACGCTCAAATACTGTTGGAGGGCCCCTTTAAGTCGCTTAACTTCAGAGAAGTGTTCTGAATACACAGCGCAGCCAACAAAAGAAGAAGTCTTGGCGCCATCTGTGTAAACATGAAGATAACCATCATACTTGATTTGTACTTCACGAAACTCTTGCAGTATTAGAGCATGGGAAATGCCATGTTTGTTAAATTTTGTGAGCGACCAGTCACAGGCAACTGGCAGTGTCTTCCAGGGTGGAATACGGTCGTCGACATTTCGAATGAGGCCGACCTGGTCCAATGAAAGATGCAGTGAAGTGCAAAGTTCTTCAATGCGAGAGCTTACTGGTGTCACAATGCTTGGCTTGTTGTTAAAGAGACAGGAAAACCTCGACCTTGTAAGGGAAGAATAAGTGGGGTGTTGAGGGTCAGTCAGAATCTTAAAAGCATACGTTAGGCTAAGATAGGTACGTCGTTTGTTCAGTGATAGCTCATTAGCCTCTGCATATAAACTGGAGACAGGGGATATTCGGAAAGCACCAGTTGCTAGTCTCAACCCCAGGGCCGGTTTTCTCGAAGCGATGGTAAACCCATTTAAAACGGTTTCATCAGGTTTGCCGGTCGAGGAGGATATGAGCACCTTCAGGCGCCCCAAAGCGGTGCTGGCAGACCTGGTCTGTATTCTGCAAATTACCAGATTTTTGTAGAATGCAGCGTCCGCAGTAATTCAACATCTAAATGCTTGACACAGTGAAAATTTCTGTTGGAAGGTATCTTCTTCTTGTGAACGCGGAGGTAATCGGCGCAAAAAACTTTGAGCTATGTGCTGCGTGCATTGAGTGCACAACGGCGACGTCTGTCGCCTCTCCCGTTGCTTCGTCTGCGCCGCCAAACCAACTGAAGCCCAAAGGTGTCGCAATGCTGTTGCGACCGAGGAGATCCCCCGCTGACGACCAACGCCAGTTGCCACGAACCAGGCAGAGTCAAAGTTCACGTGCAGTGGGCCTCTGCATCTGTGCCCTTCCCATGGGCATACACGCACAAACACACAAACGTCCAGATGACATCACTGACGCGCCGACACCAACTTTGCCACCGCATTCAAAAAGAGTCTAGGTGAACTGTCGCAGTAATCCACCTTGATGCGCCCAGAGTTGTGGATTCTCCAAATATTCTTCAAGGAAAGGCGTTGACGAGTCGTCATATTTAGGTCGTTGTTACGTTTTTAGACGTAAGGAAAGAAGCGCATGAACAACTGTTCGTGCCGGAGTTAGGCTGAAGTCTACTCGAGTTTCGTTTATTAGAACTGTAGAGAATAGAGGCACGACGCCTCGAGTACAAGGGTACGGGGCGCGGTACGGCGGAGAATGGGGGTGTGTACGTTTGCCCTGCGGCAAACGTGAGCTCAAATAGCTTACTAGCTCCTGACTGCGACAGCGACCGCGAATCACGTATACCGCGTGGCAAACGTAAATGAACCTCCTCCTTGGCTTCGCCATAACATAAGCGCCCCGTAGCATTGTACCCGAGGCGTCGTTCTTTTATTCCCTGCAGTTTTAATAAACGAGACATGCGAAGTCCAAGCGCGATTAAGGAGCGCAAACTTTCATAAACAACCACAAAAAAAAAAAGTCTGGAAATATGTTTTTATTACAGCAAGCTACAATACATAAATTTCTTATTTCTGGCAAAAAAAAAAAAAATTACTTCTCTTAAAAAAAAAAAAAAAAAGAAAAACACCGGGGTGAAGTGAAAAACGCCGTAGTCAAGACGCCTCGCAACCGCCACTTTGAGCGCTCAGAACTTTTGTACCGAGCAAATGATGCAACATGTTTTTTTACATTACTTTTTGCCTGGTCTAAGGAGAGTTGTACCCCAGAGTTGTAATAAAATCGAGACCGGGTTTTTTTGTTTTTTTTTTTCAATATGGGCTTTTTTTTTATGTATTTTTTTATATTTTTCTATGTTTCTATTTTTATTGGAAGTTAATATTTTGCAGGTATAATTTAAATTCCCTTGCCTATAATATGCATAGTTTTCAAAGTCGCTAATGCCATACATATTGAGGTAGAAGGCCTGAAAGGTATTTGTTGCGCCTGGTCCAAAGTTATGAATTTTTTTATATATTGTTTTAATCCATAAAGGACATAATAATTGCATGCAGTTGACTTAAACTTTGGTGTGTTACATGAAACAGGGAACATTTTTAGCGTACCGCTCTTTTCCTGCCTTCCACAGGACCGCAAAGGTGGCAACTAATGCAGTCCGCGGTGGGAGCAGGGCCGTCGCGCAATCTTGGAACATTTTTCTTTTTTCTAGTAGTGAAAACGCGTTTTCGAAAAAAAAAAAGTTCAGTTTCGTACGATTCATTTGTGTGTACATCACATATTAAAAAAAAAAAAAATGTTGAGTGGACCTGCAGGTTCGATCTCTCGTGGAATCACCCTAACTACTAAGTGCGTTCTCGTTTTGTCTTGGTAATAACAAAAATTATTTTCGTAAATTACTTAAAACAGCAGTCAATTCTCGTGTCAAATATTAACAGTCGCAGAAGTTACGTCATAAGCTAATGTCACTAGCAATTTCATCGTATACAGATTGGGTTCCGAATCTTTGAACTGTTTGCACTTTATTTTCGCATTTGTTTCCTAGCGCCTTGAAGACAGGTGAAAGCCCTTCATTACCTTCATTCTAATTCCCACTCTCTGGATCTAAAGGAAAACAATATGGGCCTTCATTCAGCCAAAGCTGGATGCACAGCTTCGGTTCCACAACACAATGGTCACCATGCTGGGAAAACTCTGCGGAGACAACCCAACAACATTCTTGAACATTGAAGACCGTCCTCCGGTCTCCATTGGCCGAAAGTTCTCTCATCACCTATGGTACGTGAAAAAGCGGATGCAAAAATAGAATTGTAATTTTGACGCTGACGCAATTTTTGAAGGATTGCTGCCTGCAGGACGACCGTACCCCTGACGAAAGAGTTCCAGGGCCCAAGACTTTCTTCGGTTCGGAGAAACTGATCGTTTCTGGGAAGCGGTCAGCCTCTCCGCTAGCACGACCCTGGAGGAGGCACCAGTCATGTGCTTATAGGTGTATTACATAACGGGACTCTCCTACCCCGCGGCATATGGACAAACCCCTGGACTCCTCCAGTGTCTGCTCGTTGAAAATGACGAGTTTCGATTCAGTTCATGCATGACGGAGAAGCTCAGAAAATTGCTTATGGACTTTCTAATACAACAGAAATTTTGACGTTTTGCTGATGGCAAGAAACGCCGAGTAATCTGTTTTTAATGCTATGAGGCAGGTAACTACACTCTAAAAAAAGTCCATCAATCTACTTTCCCGAACAACAATTGAAAGCCAATCACTGTAACCCACGGAGGCAGCTCAGCGAATCACGATGCCGAAACATATGATTAGACAAAAAAAAAAACGCAGTCTGAGTTGGGACATTAAAGGGATACTCCACCGATTTTTTGAGCTACCTCAACTAACTATATTTTCTGACTCCCCGGCCTTTACTCTCTCCGGTATACTATTCAGAATCGCGAAATTCATAATAGTTATTGCGAAATCGGCAAATGAAAATGATGCAAAAACCAACATTCAAATATACGCGCGCTTTTCAGGGCCGTGACGTCAGTGGCAGGCAGGCTTGCCAGTCGAGCAAGCAGCCAAAAAATAGAATATGCCGATCATTTGCTCCGTGCTGGAGCGCGGGTACTGCAGCGAGCTTCCCAAGCATTCATTTGACACCATGAAACTGCTTCGAATCAGTTTAAAACAAAATCTACAGCCCAAAGAGTGAACCCCTGCCTTCCACTGACGTCACTTTTTCACTGTTGCCAGTACAGACTTCGAGCTTGAAAAACACGGTGAGGACCAAAACTGTAAATTCAATAACTTCGCAAAAAAACAATATTTTGACCTAATATTTGGGATACTATTTTCGCGATGTTTGTTGGTTAGTTTAGCAAAATTTCAAGCAAATCAGAGACAATGAAAAAATCGGTGGAGTAGCCCTTTTAAGCAATGCAAAACATCACGGTGATTATCTTTCCAAGTGTTGTGCGGGAAAGTAGACGCACGGGCTTTTTTTTTTTTTTAGTGTACTGTTATTTTGTGGGATATCCGCTGAAAAAAGACAATTTTCAGCACGGTTGCATTGTTATGCTGATGATAGCCAAAAGGAGTCACCTTGCAGCACGAAATTTTTTGTGTGATAGTCTCCAGGAAACGCTGATTTCTGGCGTCGTTCTAACGTCTTTTTTATCCGTATAACCTACCAGATCATTGTTATAAAATTACTATTTTGATACAGACATTTCAATATATTTCCAGGTGTCATGGCAAATAAAACACGTGTTTACTTTTAAAGATTGTTACTGTTTTATTCGACATATTGATCCCGTTTGTCAAACATAATATACAGACCAATTTTCAATTCCGTTACGCAGCATAAAATAACTTTGGTTAAACAATATCAGCGAAAGTGTCAGAACTGCACATCTGCAGTGCAGCCTGTCAGCTGACAGTCAAAACACGAAGGAGCAGAAATTCCACAATACAATAAGAGAGATGACCTAAAGCCGGGGTCACACTGCTTATACCTCATACAAAATACGTTCTGCAGATATGTTCCAAAACGAATCGCCGCGACATCCGTGCTTTGCATGCCACGTGACAAAGCTACCTCTTGATTTGGTTGCCTCGTGGCGTACGAGGCACGGGTGTCGCGGTGACTGATTTTGGAACATGTCTGCAGAATGTATTTTGTATGATGGTATAAGCAGTGTGACCCCGACTTAAGGGACACTGTACCCCTGCATTTTAAGCAGGCCACCGTCCCTCCAAATTTAAGGGGGGGGGGGGGGGGGGGGGGAATATCTAAAAAATGTCCCTCTTACTATGGAGGACCGACCTCGAATTTAAGGGAGACGCTGTATGCTTACTTTAAGAGGGGCTGTGCCTCACTTAATTAAAGGAGTGGTGCAACGATCTTCAATTGGAATGTTTTTCACTTTACACGAGCTTACTGGTACTAGTGGGACTCAAAGATGCTCGCACGCAACGCCACTGGCCAAGCAACTCTTTTGTCGCGGTGTAATTTCAAGGACAAAAGCGATCATTTTCATTCAATCTCTCCTTTGCAAAATTTGATGACGCAACGTGGGGATTGCAGTACACCCCAATGATGATATTTGAATGCGGTTCATAGATTGGACCCGAGCATTGCGTGGGCACTTGACTTGGGCTCGCGATAATTGCTAGCTCGAGAAGCATTCGGGTAGTGACCCGAGTCCAATCGCTGCAACGACGACAATAGCCGAACTATAACAATGTCTGGAACTCGGCACGTGTCCTGTGCTTTTCCAACCCCAGCGTGTGGCTATGATCAACATTGGCGGAATATAATCGGCTCCAGATCACGTGGCCGCTTGTTCTGGCTGCGAGTTGAGGGGGTGAACGCTGCTCGTTATTCTTTAATTTTTTTCTGGGACTTCTATTGCGTGGAGTGAAAAACGAACGCGTGTTTCATAGGTCATTAACGTCAGGGATGCGTTCTAAGTGGTATTTGCGCAAAGTGCAGAAATTGTTGCATCGTCCCTTTAGGAGGGAGCATCCCCATGTAATATTAAGAGGTCTGTCGCCCCCCTTAAAGTTAAGTGGGAAAAAATTGAAGAAATGTCCCTCTTACTAAGTGGGACCGGGCTTAGAGTGTACTGAAGAAGATAAAACGGCAACAGTTTTATTTGCGCAGGAGAACTACTCTCTTCTCAAGAAATTGAATCGAGGGGGCTCTTCTATCCAACTATGTTCGCCGTTAATGCCGTGACACAAAAATTACGTTGTTGCTCAAGAACTCTCCAAGCAGGCAGAGTTTCTGAAAATTCCGATCCAGCGTCAGCGTTTGTCACCGAGCTTACAAGGGAACTGCTGTCTACCAACGAGACTTGTGACTTCGACGCATGTGAAGAAAGACACACAAGTTAGCTCGTGCTGAAGAACTTGTTCTGGTGCAGCACGATCATTGTGCTGAAAAACTATTGTGGAAGGGTGAGCGAAAAGGTTATGGGGCTAATTCCAAGTCAAAGAAAAGAAAATGTGAATTCCTAAAATCTAAATAATTATTTTATATTCATTGCAACAGTTGTCATAGCATTATTATTGCGAAGCGGCATTAAAGTCTACATGCCGTCCATGAGCTGTGTCTTAGTGTCGCGAAAGCAACAGAGCGGCATCTAAGTTGTTTGTGTTTGAATTGTGTCCAGATGGATACAAGAAGAAAGTGTGGATACACGAGGATATACAATTTGAAGATTTCAAAGGTGAGAGAACTTATATTCCCAGCATCTATTCGTGGTGTGAATGAACGCGGGTAGATGTGTGCATAAAGATCCCACAGCTGCATGTGTCCCTTACTGATAATTATGCTTTAAGTTTGCTAAGTTTGCCTGCACTCGGTTAAATCGAAACTTGTGCACTTGGATTTAGGCGGCGCCTTTCCCTCTTTTTTGTGTCTTTTCTGCGTTTAATTTCTTGTCTTCTTGTCTCAGTCTCGGATTACTTACTTTATGATAAACATTCTCCAGTTCGCTTGGAGTTGTTTTTATTATCATATGTTTACTTCTGGTAAAAAGTACATTTCAACTCATTTCGGCGGTTCCCATCACTTACAATAACAATTCAGGGCATTTATTTTTTGTTTGTTTGTGTCTTCTCACACCTAGAAATAATTAAAGAACCCAAGATTTGGATGCCTAAAACGAAAACCCATCTCTCTCAAAACGTCGTTAACCTTGTTCTTTCATATCATAACAATAATGGTACGTCCTAATATGCTGCTCGTGGAAGAAACTATGTTTCCCAGTCATATAGATATTTATAAATCCTGTTTGACCAATTAACAAACGTTCGGGTCCATAAAAAATGCCCTCTACGTCGGTAAATCTATGCGCGACGCCTTCAGTGCAGCACTTTTCCGCGGCGCTCGCCAGCCGACTCGTGTGACGTCACCGGAGGAGCGGTGCGCCCTTCAGCTCTAGGTGGTGTTGCTTGAGGGAGCGAAGAGAAGAGAGGAGGAAACGAGTATCTCTACGTCACGCGCCTCGTCCGCCTCGTTCAATCTCGACCTCTTCTTCCAAAATACGGACGTCCATTCGAGATGTGGCCTTACGAGTAGTGTTGTAGGGATTGTAGCGTCCCGCCTACATCTCCTGCATTTTTTTTTTTTAATTTCGGTTTACCATCTTTTTAAAAAGCTAACGAATTAAGTTTCTCCACGGTTGAACGCAAGCATTTATCCAGGCGAAAAAGAAATAAGACCGTAGCAGACGACGCGTAGCCTCAACAGTGCTCGGCGCGCCGACAGCGTTGCGTCAAAATGGCGGTCGTCTCCTATTTGCTCCTTTCTTTCTCTATTTGCTCTCTTCTTTCTCTCTCGCTCCTTCGGCGCTCCCCTCCCTTCGGGTACGGTGGCTCTTCGGGGTTCGACTGGGTCCAACCGAACCGGTTCGACGAACTTTCGACTTTTGACTTTGTGAACAGTGTGATACCTTGATACGAGCATGTCTAAGTTTGGAGTTTTTTTTTTAATACAATGGCTTATTTTATTTTATGAATAATTGCAATTAAAAAAAAAAACAATTCTAACACTGAAGAAGTTAATAGCTTAATTTTTTGTACTATATTAACTGAAATAACCAATCAGCGCTGCCCTTAATTCATCCCTTAGCCATCACCATCCTGTCGCGCATGCGCACAGGAGTCGAACCTCAATACCCCCCAAGGTTCGTCGAACTTTCCATTAAAAGTTAAAAAAAGTCGAACCTGGGCGAACTCGAACCTCGGACGAAAGGGCGAACAGCGCACAGTAGTAAACGGGGACTAAAGGAAGTGCAAACAGGACAAGCGCTGCGTAGAAGAAATGAACTGAATAAGGGTGGCGATGTGGGTTGGTTCATACGGACGAAAAGGCAAACAGCGCACAGTAAACGGGGACTAAAGGAAGTGCCAGTTTACTGTGCGCTGTTTGCCTTTTTGGTCAGCATGAACCAACTAACCCACATCGCCACCCTTATTCGGTTCATTTCTTCTACGCAGCGCTTGTCCTGTTTGCACTTCCTTAGTCCCCGTTTGCTGTGTGCGGTTTGCCTTTTCGTCAGTATGAACCAACTAACCCACATCACCACCCTTATTCGAACCTCGGCCGGTTCGCGACACCCTTAGTTGAAATGCGAAGGACGAAACGGTATAGAGCCAAATGCGACGGGTCAAAGCGAAAAGTTCTTTTTGAGAATGGCTGTTTAGAAAAGGGCCAAGTGAGAGAGGCTAAACGAGAACTGGCTCAAATGGGGAGGGTTGAAATGCGAAGGACGAAACGGGAAAGAGCCAAATGCAACCGGCAAAAGCGAGATTTTTTTGAGAATGGTTATTTCGAAAGGAGCAAAGTGAGAAAAGGGAAAACGATAACGGGCTCAGATAATAGCCGCTCTATTTTTAACTTTTTTTTTTTTTTTTTCTATGTGTAGGGACAGATGTAGGGACTTCTGTGACTAATGTAGGGATATGTCGGGTTCTACAAGGGTAGCTGTGGGAATTTTCTTGGAAAACAGCTGGTATGGCACACTACCCGCTTTAAAGCCGGTCGTGGGCTGGCGGCATCGCGCGAAATTCTTTTGTCCAGCAGTCTCGGGGCGTCGCGACCGGCGTTGTTAATATCGAGGCTGCTTGTGATTTGTGTGGCATTCAAGCTTCAGCTCGGCTTATTACATCATCAGAATTGTCTGGGACATGTCTGGCGCCTACTGCAGTGGTCAAATAGAACTTCCAACCGTCTTTATTATCCCTTTAAACCCTTTAACGCTTCCAGGATAGCAGTCGTGCTCCGGGCCCACTCGCGACCGCAGGAGCCGCAGGGGCCGATGATGATGATGATGATGATGCTGCGGCTATTTCCCTTTGAATCGGGAGGACTCAAACAAGGTTTGTGCCCAAGCCTGGGAGCGTAGGTGTCTTAATGCTCCCTGAGGTGGATCTTCTGCCACCAGTCCTCCAGTCTCCTTTTTGTGTCTGCAACAAGCCTTTTTGTGTCGTTGGAGGCTACCTTCAGCCCCGTAGCTGGGCAGACTTCTGTGGATTGTTCAATTTCTATGTCAGTGAAGCCCAACGCTTCAGCGAGCGCTAAGGGTCTCGGACGCCTTGGGCCATTGTCCTGTGACCGGGACGGCTTGAGTCTCGCGCAGTCTAGCACAATATGCTCCACCGTTTCGTCATTTACCCCACACACCCTACACATTGTTGACGTGACGGTGGTGTCGAAACGACGCCTATAACACAGCGTCCGCAGTGCCCCGGCACGTGCCTCGAACAAGAAGCGGCTACCCAGGCTGTTGTCATACAGCCGGACTTCCGAGGCGATGGTTATTTTGTTGGCGAGGTACACCTCCAGCGTCGATTTCGTTCGGGCTTCTTGGAGCCATTGTTTGGTCTCGCAGTCTCGGACTCTCTGCCTAACTTCCGACGTCCACTCAGTCTCTGTCGACGCATCAACAGGCTCGGAGAAGAAGCCGTACTTGTGTTGAAGCTGATAGAGGCGCTTCTGCCAGCGGGTCCGCAGCCCAGTCAAGTTGGTGTATATAAACAGTCTCTTCGCCCAACGGCATCTATCCATAAGTCGAAGGCGTCCGTCATACGCAATCTTGCTTGAAGCCTCCCGAGCTTCAAAGGAGGACCAGCCCAGGTCACCCTGCACTGCCTCGTTGGCGACCGCTCCATGGCAGCCCAGTGCCTGGCGTCCCACGTCTCTCTGCCTACGCTCCATATTGGCGCGGACATCTCCTGGGACACATACCACTGCATTTGCAAATGTTAGTCCGGGTACCATTACTGCTTTCCACAATTCCCGCGAAACGATGAGCCGCGGGTACATTGGTGGCGGCATCTGGCGACACCTACAGCAGCCGCACTAGCCGCCCTATCCCCTACCCGTTTTTCTGCCGTGGCATCGGCGCCGCTATTGTTAGCCTCTCTGGCGTGGTCCGACGTTTTCGTTCCGTAACTCGTGTTTGATTAGAATGTCCAGTCCGACACCACTTGCTAATGATGTTACAATGCAGAACGGCGGGACAGAATGTCACGTAAGCCAACTTTTCTCAGAAATTCGCACAATCCGTCTTGATCCTTTCCCACCTTGTAGGCGCCATCATGGCGCGGTTGCACTTGTGCCGTTTACCAGTCGGAAGTGCATGATCGTCTTCGTTTCCCCGGCACTACGTCGCTGAAAGGCGGGCGTATGTGGTTCCTCGATGACCAGGGCTTACCCGTAGAACGTCGAGTGAACGAGGCCGCGTCGGTCCGTACCGCTGCTAAGCGCCGCTTTGAGAAGCTATCGGCTGGCCGTAGCGCGTCCCAGCGTCCGATTTTAAGAACGTCGCATTGCTCTGATCCGGTTGGATTGCGCCTTTCATTTATGGGTTTGAGGCACGTCTGCTTGGCTGGCGATTTATCGATTGCTGGGAGTTTTTATTTTGGTCGTTGGCTGTTGCGAGCCCCTTCGTAGCGAGGTTTCGTTGCGAGTACATGACGAATCTTGATCTTTCATCATTGTGAACTACTATCGCCTTTAAAAACAACAACAAAAAAAAAAAAAACGATTTCTTTTTATTTGACGACAGGACGAGCGGTTTTGACGTCGCCATTATTTCGTCGGAGCTCTACTACTATGCTCTACTGAAGGCGATCTCATTAGCAGAACTTAAAATACTTGCTTCCGAGCTGGCATCATAGGTATCGTCAAGAGAGAATCGCCCAACCCCCTAAAAACTCGAACGCAGTGCAATTCTTTTGATCCCGTGTCCGGCAACGGGCGGTGTAGCTGCATTCCAAGGGGTTTTGAAATTTCGCGACTGGCTGTTACCGAAATAAAACTGACAAAGGCTGGTCTGACGTAAGTTAGTTGGCTCAGTTATTGAAGTAAAACAGTGTCGCCCCCAACCCACCTGCCACAGCTTGTCCTCAAAAGCAGAAAACAAAGTCCTGCCAGGCATGACATAGTGTGTTGAGTGAGTTTGACCAATGGGAGGGACAAAGCCACATATTGCCTGAGGGATGTTTGATGGTGGCTTGTGTCAATAAAAGTATCGTGCAACGGATATTTCAATTGCATGTCAAGGTCCCCGGATGATCAGAATTAATATTTAGTCACCTGCTGGAAAGTGCCTGATACCCTTTGTTGGTTTGGTGTTTAAACCTTATAATTTTCAGTTCTAGTAGAGGTAGTGCAATGTGGAGCGCAAGTTCGTCTGCTTCTTTTTTGGGGGGGTGTGGTTGCTGTGACGTCAGAGCGCCGAGCTCTGATTGAGAACTAGTAGGTAGACCTCAAGGCAGCTTCCTTTGAGGTCTATCCGCTACCTTTTCATCAGAGCTCTGCGTTCTGACGTCACCACAACCCCTGTAAATGAAGCGGACAAACTTGGGCTCTGCATATAATTCTGGCTTGGGGTTAGGATAGCTGAATGGTTTTTTATGCTTTGATTTAACTGTGCTGCAAGAAATTGCCAGTAAACGACACCGGAACTGGGCTGTTATCTTCCTAGTCTCAGTGTCGTTTAATGGTAATTTCTCGCAGTCTAGTTCAATTGAAGCATAATTGTGACCTTTGTTTGATCATTCAAGCAACCCAGGCGAAAAGTTTCAACTGGGACCAGTTGGTCCCAGTTGCAACTGGTTTATGGAACAATTCCCAGTTGCAACTGGTCCCAGTTGGAGTTGGTCCCAGTTGGAGTTGGTACCAACTCCAGCAACAATGAAACACGGCGCAAAATGGAAGGTTGACAAGACTTTATTGTCAAAAACCTGGAGAATGAAACTAAATAGGTTCGGTGACGTACACGCTCCGGGTTTAGCCACTTGCTTGCGACGGTTGAATCGCTTTTTCAGAGGTGGTATTCATGCGATGAAGGAAGATCGGCCGCTAGCGCGCGTCTGTTAGTGAAGACGTCCTCAGCTTCTCTTCCCATCGCTGGAAGAAAGGTGCTCACCCGTGATCCTGCGTTGCGCAGGTGAAGTCCTGATAAGATGCGGTAGCGCTCCCACCTTGCAATCTCTGTCACAACAGTTGAACATTTTCGAGGTAGACCTCCCGCCATTTTCGCCATTGTGCTCTCCACGGCGTGTTCTCTTCCGTCCGGTCTATGTGCGTCCGGTCTTTCCTGGGTGCCCTCCGATCGCTGAACTGCATCTTTCCATCCTCGAAGTTCACCGCCGCCACTGTGGTGTGTGTACAGTTAGGTCCAAAGAAGCGCAGCTGTAGTTTTGACATTTTCATAACGACGCCAACTTGGGCGATGGCGACCCTTCTCTACCGCGTCCGTCCGACTCCGGCGTCAGCATAGGCAGCGCCATCTGTCGACAGCGCGTACCACTAATCCGCACCCGCGTGCCACGGCGGCCGGCTGGCTCTGATTAGTCAAAAGATAAATTTATTTATTAAAAGAAAAAAAAATACTGTAGGTATTTAAATAAATGTTTTAATATATTTTAATAATGCACTAAATGTTCATTTAGGTGAACACATTTTGTCACTAATTATATTTTCCAATTAAAAAATTATTTAGTTAATTAAAATTTTTATATTATTTTTATAAATATATAAATGCACCCCAGTAATTAAAAATTCCCTATTTGTATAAATCTAAAAATGTTAGTGTTTTTAGTTTTCTTCATTAGCAAAGGTCAATACACCCCCAACTTGTCCAAATTGTTGCCCAGTGTGAACTGGGAACGGGAAAGGCATTTGAAGTCCGACTGGGAATCGCTCCAACCAGTTACTTTCCTAACTGGTTCCAGTGCACTCCATTCCCAACTGGGAGTCAAACCAGTTGACCCAACTGGGAATGGTTCAAACCAGTTGACTCCCAACTGGGAATGGTTCAAACCAGTTGACCCCTCAGCTGGCCCCAGTTGGACTCCTATTGGTCCCAGTTGATTCCCAGTTGGGACCAGTTAGTCCCAGTTGATTCCCAGTTGGGACCAGTTAGTCCCAGTTGAAACCAGTTGAGGTGCCAACTGGTCCCAGTTAAAAATTTTCGCCTGGGAAATGAGCAAATAATTCTGCAACCAACTTGCCCCCCCCCCCCCCCCCCCCCCCCAAAAAAAAAAAAAAATGTGACTGAATGCAACTTTTTAGATTCTGAACAAAATGTGTGAAGGCAAAAGAGCTGGTTTAGTTCAAAATGTAATGACAAAAAGAAAACACAGTCTCTGAACATGACATCATGGAGCTTGTTCGGGCACACTCTTGCCAAAGGCACTTCACGCACTGTTAAAGGAACACTGACAGGGTATTTGTGCTCGCCAAGTTTTTTACTTGTACATGACGTAAGAGAGCCCAACTACCCAGAAAACAATTCACGGCGCGAAATTCGTTTTCTTTCTGCCTGAAAACTGCTGATCGAGAGCTGGCCGGTTTGAGGCAGGCTTGCTCTCTTCTCCGTGGTCACGTGCCGTTTTCTATGGTTTAGACGCAACCACCAAATATAATCAAAGTCGTAGGTAATTGAAGGCACACGCACAATATTAAAAATAGAAATGTGATACCCACTTTTTTGTGGCTTCTAAAAATCTACAAATACGTTGATTGGAAGAAAAAAAAAAAGTTGCACAGCCACATGACTTCCGCCAACTCTCTTCTCCTCTATGTTTCTTCTTCGTCCCCAGTCCGGTTTCGGTTTCGAGCAGTTGGATTTGTTAACTTTATTAATAAAAACGTGACGCTGTAGCAAAATATTGATTGGGTAGTCTTCTGGCATTACAATGAATCGCCTGGCAAAAAATAAATTCTTGGGGGTGTCGGCTTTAAGATGACATTTTGTTGACAACCCACTGTTTAGAAATACAATCTTTGACAGGGGACAAACATGAGGACCGTCCACGGAGTCCTTGGAAAACCTTCTCTCTCATCCTTGAGGGTCAATTTGTTGCACTAAGTTTGTACAAGGGGGGACGTTCTTCCCTCCCCCCTCAGCAGGACTGATTTTCAGTCCTGCTGAGAAAATAGTTTGCATGTTGGTCTCTGGGAAAGACGATAAACTTCCAAACTTTGTCGAAAGCAGCGCATTAACGCTTGCAGGGCTTGCAAAGGTTTAATACTAGGGATTCATTGCTGTTTTGTAGCTTGATGAGCTTCCTGAGCCTCGGGGTTCCTGGGTGTGTTGGGATTAATGTGAGCTCCATTTGTTTTGCACTTTGTTCTCAGGAAGCGGAGGAGGAAAAAGAGAAGGAACAACCCGTGGCTGAGGCTGATAATTCGTGCTCCAGCGATGGCCCACCTGCGAAGAAGGCTGCATTGCAAGGTAGTGGAACAACTGTGTTTTTCTCTTTCATTTGGTTCCCATCATTTGGCGCGTTTGGAGATGCCGACTGTGAAAGTATTGTCTGCTGGTTTGTTTGTATCTTGTAGCCTTTCCACTTTGGAAAATCATATTCCTGGAAATAGTTTACACGAGGAAAGCGCCGACACCCAAGGTAAAGGGGGCAAGCTACGTTTTGACCAGTGACTCGGTGGGGTTAGTGCACCTTTTTATCGAGCTGTTTTTCTTCAGGCCTATCTAGATTGGGGCATCAAATTTCTTCAAGGCTTGTTGCGTGCCCGTCCTGTGAACCCCCCACCCCCTTCCTCCCCGCCCCCTCCTTTCTGTGCCCCATTTGCTAATGTATCCACCGGGGGTTTGTTGCTGCAGAATCCATGGCCAGTTCCTACTCTTTTCTTCTTTTTTCTTTGCATTTTTTTTTTTTAGCTACAGCAGATATTGTTGCTACACAATTGACAATTTTTAGCCTTTCTCTTTGAGTATTAGGTTTTCCAGTCTGGGAAGAATGCTGGACAGAGATGTATGGATGTTTGCTGCCCCACATGTTCTCTGTGTTTCTCTTCTTTTCGCAATGTCTGTGCATGTTTTTTTTTTGTTGTTTTTTGTGCCAGGAGCACCAACAGCCTCTTCACTGCCAGAAACATGGCTGCAAACTGGCGGTTGTAAAAAAAAAAATAGTGCCTCCACCTTGGGCACCGTCAAACGTGCGGCCTCCTTAATTTTCCAGGTGATGGAAGAGTTTCTACAAGTTCATTTTTGCCGCAGTCTCGCGCTAACGATGGATAAGTGTGCCCACATACTTCCTCGGCCTAGATGCTCAGAGAGACCTTCCTTGCGCCGAGGTTCTCTCTGTGCATCTTTTGTTCACAGTTACTCTCGTGTATTGCGTCGGAGTGTCGTGGGTTTATAGCTGCAGCCACTGATTACGCATCGAGGAAGGTAGCGGAAGAGAACGGACCGACACCAACTTCCACTGTGGGATGGGGGGTGTGGGACGTGACTTCACGAGCTCACAAGTGCACGTTAAGGTCGGGACAAGCCTATTGGTACGTAATAGCATTCACACATTGTATCAGGTAGCGGAAAAAGACGAACAGAAGCATACGTCCAAAAGTTTGTGCCTGTCCAGTTACAAGTTTTCGTATGTCCGTCATTTTCTGTCACCTTCCTCAATGTGCGGCGATGCCCATTACAGGGTGTCTACCAACCTGGAAAACCATGGAATTATCGGGAAATTGGGCGGGCCTGGAAGAGGCGGGGAATTTCCACCGCAATCAACATTGTTCAGGGAACTTCAGCTTTCGTTTCTCGGAGTGACGGCAAAAGACGCGTCTATGGCGTGACACATATTGCAGGCGACTGAGCAGGCATGCCAGTACAAATCTATACTTGGAAACTAGAGTCTAGGGGAGAGTCTGGGGATTCAACCCGAATCACCTTGTCTTAAAACACGCACACCAAGACGAACGTCCCCTCCTTGCCATTGTTGCATTCTTAAGTGAACTCTTCCTGCATATAGCACCTTTGCCGAATGGCTTCACAAAGCAAGAGCTCGTCTTTCTAGCTTCTCCTCACTTTCCTAAATGGACTGTTCCTACGGGCTCTCGACAGCATAGCAATTGAGTTCATTTTATTTGTACCGCTCGGGTGAGAACATCTCAAAGTTCAAACTGGAGAAGCCTTCATATGAACCAGTGTTTCCACATAAAAACTGCACTGCAGACACGTCTGTCCCCTTAAAAGTGAGTCCGGGAATTTTTACAAACTGGACAGTGAAAACCTGGTAACGCCAGGGAATTTGAAAAGATCATTTTGGTAAAAGCCCCATGTTATCAACACACTTGTCCCGACCTTGAAGCCATTAGTTTCACTTTGGTGCAGTTCACCTCTGCTTCGGGCAAGCTTACAAAAAATATAACATCCAAAAAAAAAAAAAAAACGGGTGTAAATCCGTTTTTGGAGAAAGCATTTTGAAAGTACTAGGCCACCCTTTAAGCCTTGGTTGTACACTGTAACGCGCTTACCTCGGTGCAACCACTTTGTGACACTGGCGTGTGTTCTGCTCTGCAAAGAGAAAAACCGGGCGGCGTTAACGAACGTGGTTGTTGAGGGCATTGGTGCGGAAGGGGGGGTGGTTTGAAGCGCCAGTGTGGCAGTGATCGGCTGGATTCTAAAGCGCTGCCTTCTCTTGTCTCTTTCTGTTTCTTCTACGAGTTTTTGCAGGTGTCGCCCCCCCCACTTATTGCGAGCGCCACAGGCACCCCATCGTCCCAGCAGGGTGTATCAAACCGTCGCCTTAGTGATTGGCCGCACTGCTGCCTGCCTGTCTCACGCTCGCTAAGAGTCGCTGGACATTCACGGGGCACCATTGGGTTGGACAGCACGCATTGCGCCTACATTGAAAGGGCTCCTAGTCTCCCAGCTCTAACTACCGCGCATGTCGACGGGTCGACAGGGCTGTGAGTTTTGAAAATTGCCGAGACATTAACGAGGCGAGCAAAACGGATGAAGAGACCTCGTATTTACGAGCGCTGTAACATTAGTTTACGCTCGTTGCGGCTGGACGCTTTCGGCTGGCTCAGACGGGGCCAGCCAATGTGCCGCACCTTTGTCCCCAAGCAGTATGACGGAGCCCGTTGCCCCGAGAATGTCCAGGGGCTCGGACGTCCATGTTGCCTTTACCTTGTCCTCCCTCTTCCTTTAATAGTGACGGACCGACCTGGTGGGCCATGCAAGGCTGGCGGCACTAGCCCAAGTCACAAGTTTCTCTTTGTTTTTTGTTTTTTTTTTTCCCTCAGCTTTTTTTTTTAACTGAACCAGAGGCTCAGGCTTCTTGTTTTCTTTTTCTTTTTAAATTCTGGCATGATTCTTTTGTGTCTCTTTGAGTGCAAAATTTTGACAGGTGCAGTTTTTTTTTTCTTTGCTCGAGTTGACTTTTGAACCCCTGTGAGCTACAATTAAGGCGTTTCTGTGTGTATTCTTTTCTTGTTGTTCCAGAGGACACCCATTCGTACCGTGCTCACTATCTGCAGGTCTTGTCTGGGGAGCCGATTGAGGTGGTCGCTTTAGAGACAAAACATTGCATCATCGCGTCTCTGTGCATGTGTGTGCAAACGTGCACTGTCTGTGGTAGCGATCGTATTAAGAGGGCTTAATTGCTATGGACAGGTTGCAGAGAGACTCGCATATTAGGTAGATCAGATAGTTGGACTTCACTGTGCATATTGAGATTTATCTAGGGGGTGGGTATAAACACACTGGTACTCTGTGAAGGCGACTGCCCTATGCATTTCAGCAGCTTGTTTTTACCTGAAAAGCGAGAGAATAGCCCTCTGCGGAGAGCTGTTTTTTGCTGTGTTAGGCCAAAGTTAGTGCTGTCACAGGCGATGTTTTTCGTTGCACCATTGTTTTTCTGGCACCGAGAGCACGACTAGTGTTCTAGCTAGGCGGGCGACTTCCAGAGTGCCTAGCACGTCACTTGTTAGACACTTGCTTAGCCTTCCGGTGGCACTTATATTCAACTTTCAAGTGAGAGAACACTCCAGGTGCTTCTAAATCTTGCTTCGCAACACTGCTAATTGACTCCCTCGTCTAGCGACCGATAAAATTGGGCTCTTGCACTGGGTGTTGTCCCACGTGAATTTATTTGCAGAGCATTTCTTCGTCATAGGTGCTCATTAAATAGCAGCATTCTTTAGCATTCTTTGGCGACGCCATTCTGGGCAGATAGGGATGGCAGTGAGCAGCTGCGATGTAGCTAGGCATGACGAGTGTTGATTCGCTGCGTATTGTGTGACCTCTGTCTTCACTGTCGTTTTTTTCTCTCATGTCTTTTTATGCCATTTAGTTGAGAGGGCGTGCGGGGCGTCTCACGGTGTTGACACGATGCAAAGGGTTGCAAATGTGACAAAGCGCATGACTGGCGAGCTGGCGGTAATGGCCACCTTCAGCCTGCTCTCTCTTCTCTTTTTTTGGTGCTTTTTCAGGTGTGATGACGGTTAGGGAGCATCGCGAAGCTTTCTGGCACTTGCTGCCAACCACTCCTCGTAGCTTAGGTTTTGGGCACAGTCGCTTTGCAAAGTTCTCGGTTACGTCGGTAAGCCTTCCCATGCAGCTTTGGTGCTGTTGCTAACGGGCTGGCACCTTCGTGTGCGCGGCAAGTTTGGGACGCGTGTTGACCGGGGGGCTGAAAATTTTGGTGGAACTATTGGTGCGCTTTGCTTACCGTTAAAAGCTTTGGGCTCCGCAGCGTATGCTGGCCGGCAGCCAGTGCAGGGTAGTGCCCCTCCTGGCACCTTCTTTGCTTTAAAGGGACGGTAACACGATTTCTGGATACTAGCTTTGGAACTCGATTGATTGGAGACGTTCTCACTCCATAAAATCCGCTTTTAGAGACTCACATTGATAGGGCTCCGACGGTTGTGCACCACGCGGCAAGTGTGATAATCTCATAGCGCCCAAAGTGCCACCAAGCAGTGTCTCTGCCAGACTAGTTAAGGGTAAAATAAAAACTGTAAAGCATTGTTCAGAAGAAACAATTAAGGCTCACTTACCTCCTAGGCTTCACGCAGTTGGCCCATTTTGAGTCTCGTCTTTAAAGACGTGTTACCTGCGCTGTCGAGGGGAAACAAAAGTAACAACATTAACTGGATCATTTCCAGTAACATTTCCAAATAGATCCTTCTTCACAGGTTAAGTTAATTTGGGGTGTGAACTGGTATGTAACATTCATTTCAGAAAGCATTGTGGTAAACAATTTCTGTCGAGACAAATTACTCGCATTATATTATGGGTCATTCAGATGGCAAAAAAAAAAGACTTCCCAGTTCATTGAGATCTATGCAATCTTTTAACGTATGCAGGGGCAAGGCAGCTGCGCAAATCGTGCCATTTTGATACATTCACGCCAAAAGCATGAAATCGACCAAAATTGCGTCATGCTGTGCCAAAGATCATGGTAATGCTAGATTTAGCGAAAAGTAGAGGCTCGGTTGACAACCGTGGCTATTCCATTACCATGGGGCACAAGCCGCCGTCCGATTCCTTGGCTTAGTCATATCTGTTCATTCATCCATCCATCCATGCCATGGATCATACTTGCTACATTGTATGTATGATGCAACATAGCATGTAGCAATGATGTTTGCGAGTCGTGCCCCTTCATTTTTTAATTAAAATTTGTTGCTAAAATAAAATATATTTCTGCGTGCAATTTCAATAGTTTTGCAGTTTAAGGTTCTATTCAATACTTCCCCGCACTTGTAGTACACACCTGGTTTTCTTGAATTGTAACTTATGGCACAACTTGCTAAGATTCTTAAATGATTTTGCAATTGCTCCTAAAGTACTCCAAATACAGATTTTTTTATTATTTCTAAGTTACTTCAAGAGGCAGATTTTCTGCTCCTAAGCTGCTCCAAATTGCGGATTTTTCTGCTCCAAAGATTGCTCCAAAACCAGTTTAATCTGTCCCACCCCTGCATATGGTATAGTGAGCTAGGTCCAATCTAGTTCCAAATTTATTGATTTAAAAATACTTACATCTGTTGCAAAATGAGGTAGTTGGCACTTAGGCTAGTGTGAGAGAGTGGTTTATTTGTTTGATGCAGTAATGATAGTTTACCGTCCCTTTAACTCTGTCGGGGAATAAATTGTGCCAGATCAATCGGGTACGCTCGTCCCAATATGTCTCGTGTTAGAGAGCGAATGGCAAAAAATGTTAAGGGCACCTTTCTCGTGCTCCAGTTGGCGGCACGCTGCATAAAGCTCGTGTTTGGCCTAGTGTACTTGGGCTTTATCTACACTCGTGGTTTGGATAAGAGAAAAATCTTTGTGCAAATTTTATGTTTACTGCAGCTTTACTCGGATCATTTCTTCCATTGTGTGCTCGTCTTTGCACCACCATCAAACGCTGCAACTTTTATCAAACATACTTGAGAGAGAACTTTTACCTCGTAGCATTGCTATGCTTACAATGTCACGAGCGAACGTGCCTAGCATGGTAGGATGTTGTTAACAAATCAAGGCTGGACGTTGCGGAGTCTAATCTCCACAAACGAGCTTCGGATGTACTTTGCCTGCGTAGCAAGGGCATCATTTACGTAACGAGACAGGGACCTCTGCAACTGCAGTTTTCCTCTGTCCTGTGGGTGGCATACCTGGAGGTTAGTCATCGGACATCCGCAGAGGACTCTTAAGCTTTGGGCTTCTGTGACGTCTGATAGTCCACCATAAAGGCCTTGACCTAAAGGCAGACAAACAAGCAGAAAGGAGGAAGCCACCTCTCGATTTCCCCCTTCCCACCCAGAAAGGGGGAAAACCTTTCTTTCTGCTGGGAGTAGCTCCTGAACCTTGTTTTTGGGGGGGGGGAGGGGAAGGGGAGGGGGGGGGGAGGGGGAGGGAGAGGAGGAGGAGGAGGAGGAGGAGCTTGGCAGAAAGCACTGCCCGCTCATCGACCTCTAAGCTTGGAAACAATGTCCGTTTAGGTTTTTTAGGGTGCATCTCTTTGAAGACCTAACATGCACATGTTTAAGGCACAATTGGATCTTCAGTGACTGTATTTGTTTTCTACTGATCTGCAGAGAAAAAGTGTGTCGTACATTTATCAATGTTTTTGAGTAAAAACAAAACCAGAGACCCCAGCAATTGTGCACACACCACAGAGCGTAGTTCGTAGCTGTGCACAGTCAAGATGTGCTATAATAGCGCTTGAAGCCCGACGACCAAACCCAATATTCTGCAAGGCTTTCCTCCTCTCACGTCTTAGAGCGAGGGAAGCGAAGGATGGAAAGAGGTTACAAAAAAAAGTCTGGCATGAGTCTGCGCGTGCCTTTGTGCAAGCATGTGAATGGAGATAAGCCAGCAAAAAGGCTGCCCCCAATGGACACGTCACAATCTGTGCATCAGAGGATTAGTGAAGGAACCTTCCAGGACTAAAGTTCAGGGCCAGGAAACGAGAACTAAGTTTGTTTCTCGTACTGCGCGGCACATCTTTGCTGGGTGCTTTTTGGTCAGCGAAATTTTTAATCAACGTGAATTGGCGTCTTTTCTTAAATAACTGCTGCCCCTCTCAAAATCCTGGATCGGAATGCATTGGTTTAAATTTTGAGGGCCACAAGGAAGGAAGAGTGAAGAAACATTTTTGGGTAAGCTGCATATAAGCCACAATGTGTAGAGTGACACTAGTCTATAGAACGTTAAAAATTGTCACTTCCAGTATGGGCGAAAACATTGTTTTGCCGCCACCTCGCCAATAGGATACATTTAGGATACAAGCGTAACCGCCGCTTATTCTTGT
The DNA here is from genome assembly GCF_016920785.2 of Ixodes scapularis. NCBI lineage: Eukaryota > Metazoa > Arthropoda > Arachnida > Ixodida > Ixodidae > Ixodes > Ixodes scapularis. The sequence continues at coordinate 85,849,967 of NW_024609884.1, forward strand.
TTTGTCACCCTTTATTTTTTTCACTATTTGCAGGTTGAAATATTTTATTGCTTTTTCGTTGCCCATGCCGGATATGCCTACCAAAGTGGCTGAGGGCGAGAGTAAGCGAAAAGGTCTATACTATATGGCGTGCTAGTTATACTCCATTCACTCACAGGCCACTGCATCTAAGAATCGCGACCTAGCTCCCTTTCTCGGGAGGCAGTGGCTTACTTTGTTCAAACACGCAATCGCGTGTTTTCATACTGAACTTTTGAACCAGCGCCTGCGTGGGGCTGCGCATGTGCAGACAATGTTTTCCAAAATCGTGGATATCCTCGATAAAACAAAGCACCAAAAAACAAAGACCGGCCTCCATTCGTGTTTAGCAATGTCACCCCCCTCCCCCCTCTTCCCCCAAAAAAGAAAAGGAAAACTCCAAGGGGAACGTATAAAGAAATACCAGTGCAGGGCACGCTGACTAAAAACCTTCACTGACGCCAACGGCATTGTAACTCGTGAACTTGAGGTCGCTTCTCAATCGTGTTTGGGTTGCTCTTTTGTATCGTAATCCTGTTTTCTTTTTGTTTGTTTTTTCTAGTTGGAGTTTATGGTTTAGCCGCTTTGGGTTTAGCGGAGCTGGGGTAGGAGACGCGGGGAGGAGGAAACAGGCAACTGTGAAAAGGGAAGGTGGAGGAGGGAGAAGAGGAAGCTAGGGAAAAGTGGAGAGCACGTAATGGTCGTCGGCCTTTAAACGGTGAAAAATGCTGTACTTTTGTACTTGGAGGAAGGGACAACGAGGTCTGAGAACTCGTGCTCGGGAGGAGACCTACAGTTTTTAGCAGCTAAACCTTTAGTGCCATTTGTTTCCAATTCTAGCGTTTGATGAGTCTGGCAGAAAAGAGGAAAGCTACCTTGCCATTTTATTTTTATCTGGTTTATAAATTGATCAGTTTGAAAATACTGCCTATGGGAATGCCATCTGTAGGGTAGCAGGAGGACTTTATTCGCACAAGTGCAATTCGGCTACGCTACATCCATTGCAACAAATGTCTCCGACCTTGTTTGCACCCTGGATACACTTAGGTAGCTTTGGTCGCCCCTCAATTGAAGTCTGAGAAAGGCAATTGATGCACAACATCCTAGCCCTCTGCTGCTGGTACTCTTACGCGAGGAAAGGCTATGCGCCTTGTTGCACATGGTAGGCTGACATCTGGCAAGCCACGTTACTCCCTGCATCTGTCTATACAGAGACCTCTGGAAGGTGTCTGATTGGCAGCCGATGTTTTGTTTATGGACTTAGCAGAGCTTCTGCAGGAGGGGGAAGGGCTAAGCCTGATGTAAAGTCTCTAAAGAAGCCAGGTCTTTGGAAAGGCTGATAAGGTTAAGCTACGAAAACACTACAGAAGTAAGTTCCTCGTGTCCCAGGAAGGCTGTGCAAGTCCCTGAGGGGTCTAGATGCCAGAAGAGGCCCAAGTTTAGTCGGGGGAGAAAGCAATGGCTGCTCTACGGGTAGAAATTGAGGCAGAAGAGATCGAGAGCGCACGGGGATGTCGGAACACCGAGCTCTAGTTGGAAAGATTAATGGGTAGACTCAAAGCTAGCTTCCTTTGTCTCTACTGAATCTTAATACGCCGGCGTTTGCATTCTATGATTGAGCAGGGACAAAGGCGGCTAGCTTTCCGTCTGTCCACTAATAGTTACATTTCTAACTCAGTGTTCCGATGTCCCCGTGCACTCTTGTCTCCTCCCTCCCTCAATTTCTACCCATATTGTGAGGCTTGTCGGGAGGGGAGTGGGCTTCCTTTCTCTCTCTTGCAGCCGCCTTGTCTGGACTCCCCCCAACAGTGGCTGACAGGTGCGGCCTTGCGTTGCTTGCAGACGGCCCCAGCGGGAAGGAAGAGGGCAGTCTGCAGCAAGAACAGATGGGACCCGTGTTGGCGGGACCCGGGGCCCTCAAGGCGTCGCCGCCGCTCATTGGTTTTGGGCTCATGAAGCTCTCGCCTGAGCAGCTGGAGATGGTGACCAAGGCCAAAAAGTATGCCATGGAGCAGAGCATCAAGAGTGTGCTCATGAAGCAGACCATCGCCCACCAGCAACAGGTGCGTGCCTGTGTTTCCTGGCAGCCTTAGCAAGTTCCGTTTTTGCCGGGCACCAGTTTGTAAATCTGTGCAAGAAATGCAATCTTAAGGTTTCAGGGGCCCTACCTTAACTGAAAATTGGTGATGCCCGAACGACTCTTTCGTACGATAGGCATATGAATGAGACATTGGATATGCTTTGTGCTCAACGGCCTATCAATAGTGTTGCTTAGAGAATGAGTCGAGAAGTAGAACAAGAGACTTTAGAGGATGCAGTTAACCCTTTGAATTGAAACCTCACCTAGAATGTTTTGAGCCGTTACACTTGGTATGGCCCCAACTCAGGGCTTCATAAAGTGCACCTAATCCTTTCTAAGAAGCCGTTTAATTGTTTGGAAATGGTGTCCACATGTATTAAAATCGGAAATCGTCAGAAGCCTCATTGTCATCTTTATCAGTTGTGTAGATTGTCAGTTATTGTATTTTTCACTCTTAAATACTAGTTCAATGCCAGTGTTAGTCGGATCTTCCCTGCGATTTGGTGTGGCAAAAAGAGCCATGGCCTGTGAACTTTAGAGCACTCTAAAAATTTCGTTTTCCTTTTTTTTTTTTAGAGCAAAATATATTGACCATTTGACCTCTCTATCTTATCTGAAAAAATTAGACAACCCAGCATCCAGTGCTTCTTGTCTAGGCCAGCAAATCGGCGACTCTAGTGGCGTGGCCCTTTGTGGCAGTGTTGCGTCTGATCACTTATTTCGGAAGCGGACTGGTCAACGAGAGCCAATTCTCGTTGAAGAGCCAATGTTAGTGCTTTACCGAAGCAGATCGGAAACACAAGAGAATGGTAACTTTCTTTACTCGTTTTACTTCCGAGGTGTGGCCCTGGTCTTATGTTTCTTTTTTCTGGTTGCAGCAACAGAAGACACTGCAGCGGCATCAGGCCCTGGTCTTAATGTGCAGGTCAGTGGGGTTGGGAGCATTTCTCTCTGTTCTGTGGCCCATGGGAGAACTTGCAACCTGGCATGAGGAAGAGGAATGTGGGATTTGCACACCAGGGTGCTTCAGTAGGTGGTGCACTAACTATAGTCACCGACAAGGTGAAAGCGGCAGGGGGGGGTGCTTCAGTTGTCCCGCCGCCAGCACGAGCTTCCTACCTTCAACAAGGCACCTCGTGCACGTCGAGTGCACGTGCGCAGCTGAAGCACCAAGGAATGCATGGAGCACGTGCTGGAGGCCGGGCGTTCTAAAAACTACACCCTGCCGTTTTCACTCTGTCAGTGACTTGTTCCTCACTTATGGGTGAAGTTTCTAGTTTCCACTATTAACCAATAGACCTATTGCTATATTACCCAAGCATCAAGGAGAATGCAGGGATTGGTGTTCCACGCGTCACACGTGCTGGCGTCAGCAGCTGTAACTTTTCTAAAGCAAATACATAAAACAAATGGCATCTTGCACGCCCGTTCGTCAGCGCTTCATTTTGGTTATTTACTTTCAATCCTTTATATGGGGAAGGCGTGCACATGTGGCGCGTGGAACACCAATCCCTGCATTCTCCTTGATGCTTGGGTAATATAGCAAATGGTCTATTAACATGGATGAGTATGTGAGAAAGGTTAGTTGTCGAACCGGTAGCAAAAGAAAGAGTACCAGAAGTCTCGCCGGTCGTTGGGTTGTCTGATTCCCGGGTGTCTTGTGGGGAAGTGCCAAGCCAATATGAATGTAGCGCTGCTACCCCTGGGAAGGTTTAGTCGGAAAGCCTGGAGCAATAGAGCTAACATTTATCGTTTGTTGCGTCCATACTGCCTGTATGTTTGCTTTTGTGCGCTGCTCTTGGCTTCTGTAAGCCATCTTTTCACCAATTTTTGACACTGGTAAATGCCTTGGGTACTTATTATGCCAGAAACCCCACTCTTCTGGGCATGTCTACCATAAAATGTCGAGCACATATGTCACAGTAAGCGTGCCCTCCAGCTACATTGAAACATTTGGAAATAAAGACATGAAGTGCCCACCCCAGACCAAAGATTGCTGTGCCTCTGGGTTTGTAGAAACCCTGGTTAAAAATGTTTTTTTTATTTTTTTATTTATTTATTTATTCAGACATACTGCTGGTTCTGTGGAGAGCTAGACCAGGTGTGGGTAGTACACATAGAGAAGAAAGAAGAAAAAAACTCCTTTTGAAAATAAATACACAGATGGGATACTATGACAGTGCACATACTGAGGTAGAGTACAAAGATGTCATATCAGGACAAAGCATATACCACAGTTTATTATAGAAATATAGTCTAAAGTTACAACATCAATAGGAAAGATAACATATAGCACATTGATATAAACTGATCCACCGATCCAAAACAAACCTTGAAGAATTTCTTGAACTTTGGAGATTTCTAACTTTGGAGGTTTCTTGCTTGCTATGTGAACTGTAGGTTTTAAGTAGAGGTGTTGCAAACCTGCCAGGTGCGAGTTCAACCAGGTTCATTTTTTTCCTAACTTTGACGAACTCGAGTAACGACTACAGTTAGACTTTTGTTCATATTCCTGAAACTTGAAAATGAGCTGACTCTACCTTGTTGAGGAAAAGTGAAATTTTTATTGGGTATGTTTAAATTTTTCATATTACTAAAATTAACTAAATCATTAAAAGTACATAAGCCTACTTGCATGTTGTGTAAACATTGGCGAGTATTTTATAAAATATAAAATGAACAACTTTATAAAGTATTTGTCGCCCAAAATTCGAAATTTTTGTGTAGAAGTTGGGCAACAAACACTGCCTATAAGTCGAACAAGAAATTTTTTATGCCCTAGATTTACCGTAAAACACTGAACATCCACCCATCCTATACTAAGTTCTCACCCCTAAATTTTGCAACATCTCAAAAAATGTGCACAGTACATATATACGGTTAGATAAAATTGATGACCTAACAAGCACCCATTTCCCAATTTTCGCGATTATCTCCGTATTTCGAGTGGGCGCTTGCTCGGCATTTTACGGTAGTGCTACTCAACGCCCAAGAAAAATGTGATGGGAGAGAAGTAATTTGCACTCGACCATTGATTAGTATCAAATGTCTGCCAAATTGCACAACAGATTAGGACACATGGAAATAGATGAGGAAGGCACGGAAAGCTTAGGAAGTGATAATAAGCGACTTAAAATAAAATCTGGTACAGCAGAACCAGAGTCACAAATTTGTGAATGAGAAAGTAAATCGACCCTAAATGACATCCAACTACAGGAAGTATCCGAACGAGTAGGGACTATAGTAGCTGGGCACCAAGAGGGAGAGAATGGACACACAGTTGCCGACCGATTTTTCGGTTGCCAATAATTTACACTTGTTTGATGCTTCGAACCTAAAGGAGGAACTGTGACCTACCTGATAGAAATAGTGCATATTCACAACCGATGTTTCAAACAGCTTGAAGTCCGAAAGTTCAATTTTTTTTGGACAAAATCGTTGCGAGCGATCAGCGGGAAACACCACCGAGAAGCGGCCGTTTTGGATTGTATGTTGGCCGCACCTGGATTGGCTTGGTTTGGCAGCACTACTTGAGTACTACTAAATCGTATGCTAGGTGACACTGCACGGCTTTTTTTTTTTCGCTTGCTGCACGTCATTATCATCATCATCCTTACCATTTTACTTTGTTAATTCGCCATGGCAGTCGTGGACTCGCGCCTCTCATCTCGATCTTGTCTCAGTTAATCGTGCTTTCGGACTACGCTGGCTTGGACGTCATTGCCCCCTCTGTTCTTCCGCCTCCGCAATGTGTCGCTAAGAGGCGCAGAAAGTACTCGACCATAACGCTAGAAAAGGAGGCAGCGATTCTCAAGCTAATACAGGGGTGGAACGGCTGTGCCATCTTGCGCCAGACGCATTTGTCTGCGCCATCCTGTGCCATGTTGCGGAAACTGCGCCACAACCAATACCTTGCGTCATTATGCACCAAATCGCATAACGTGTGCCAAAAAGATCTTATTTTGTCTTGGTTTCGGTTTATGTCTACTTGATTGGCCGCAATGAGCGCATTTAGCTTGGTCGATCTTGCAATCCTTTGTTCTCTTTATTCTCCCCGTGTATCCCGAGTCGGAAGCACGCGAAAAAACTCGGGGGTTGGATTCCAAGCGCTACACCACCTGCGACTGGATTGTTATTCTTCAACCATAAGCGGTTAAGCAAGTCGGCCGAAGTGAGATCGAGTCGTTAAGCGTCAGATTGCCTGAGGCTGTGCGGCCAGGGATCCGGACGTCAGTCAATTGAAAACAAATGAGCGAAAGATTCCTTGTAGTACCTCATCGTTAGAAGTGGGAACTGCATTCCGGCAAGATAGATTGTGATTTGATAGAACTGAAACGCGGTCCGATCCGAAACCTTGCCGGCCAGCAGCTCTCACGCGAGCAGTAGATCTGCTCGGCGTACTTTAACTTTGCTCCTGCTTATCGCTTCAAATACGATAGCTCCATTAATCGTAGTCTGGTGCTTCGATATTGAGTTGCACAATAGTATAAACTTGAAATTTGTTGCCCTGTTCCTCTGTGCAACTGCACGTCCGTTGCTTACGCACGTCACATGGTTCGCGCATATAATTAGTATGTCGAGCATGTGTGCGTTGCGCGGTAAGCAGTGCTGGTTTGTATTTTGAGCAGCTGAAAGCCCCTCAGAAAATATCAAGGACACTATCTTCAGAAACATATGGTACTTGCTTTTTGGTTCTCATTAAGTCTCACAAAGTTTCAAGTTTCCACATCTGTTACACTGTTATCCCATCTACCTAGGTCCCTAACCAGTCATGTTTATCTATGCTGCTAAGCACAATTATTGAAATTGCTCCCATGCTTGTCTAATGGCCAATTCGTCTGGGCCCGCATCGCACCGGTGCAGTGCGGTTCGTGGTACACGGAAGACTATAGGGGAGAGGGAAGCGTCCTTCTCTCCCCGCCAGCCTTTTGTGTATAAAGTGGAAAGAGTTTACTGCACTGGACGGGTGCGGTGCGGGCCCAGACGAATTGGCCATTAGACACAAGCTGAAGTGCCATGAGAACTGATCTGAGCTGCTCCTAGCCTGCTCCAGAATGTAAGTTTTAGCTGCTCCCAACCTGCTCCAAAACAGCTGTTTCAGCTGCTCCCGTGGCTGCTCCCAAGTACATTTCACGAGTTCCACCCCTGTAATAAAAAGTTGCCAAACGCAAACGGAGGCGTAACCTGAAACAAGGCGCGCAGGTGTAACCTGGGGCAGGGCACTATTTACGGCTTTTTCTAGCCCATTTAGACGTAATAAAGGCAAGTTTTTTTAATCTGCTGATTTTTCGGACTGCTCTATTATTAGAAAATTTTTTCGGTTTCTGCAAAGTCCAGAAAATCGGTAGGTGACTGTATGATGATTTAATGTTCATTATTAAAAGAGAGTTAAAGAAGTTTAAAATCAAGCAAAAAGGAAGGAGGAGAAAGCACACACCAAAAAGCTGGTGAGACAAAGTAAGCAAAGAAGTTAAGGCGGCCATAGCAGGGCGACAAGAGGCCTCAAGGGAACACAGATGGGCAAAGAAAAGGGGGCATCCGCTGAAGTAGCGTCAAAGTGGGATATGTTTCAGGAAAGAAAGACAGGCATCGGCTCTAATCCAGGCCAAGATCAGAAAAGAAAAAGAGAGGCATCGGCTCTTATCCAGGCCGAGATTGGGAGAGCAGGAGTGCAGTGGATGATGGAGGTAGATCAAAATTATAGGAACACGACAAAGAAGTTATGAAAACACATCAATGCACAGGAGAGAAAAAGGAAATAAGGTTCCATTGTTTATTGACCACACAAGAAGGGATAACGGTAGAGGGCGATGAGGCAAGGGAGTTTATTAAACAAACAATGGAGGCAACATTATCAGAACTTGAAAGTAACGAGATCGGACAGAACACAGATGGCAGCACGTTGCAAGACAAGAACACTGACAGTTAAGACAACTGAAACTGCCATGCAGGAATGGGACAGAGCAGAAAGCAAAGTTCCAGTTGGAACGGCAACAGGCCCTGATGACATAGGAATGAGGCTTGTCAAGACACTAGGCAAAAAAGCAAAAAATGCAAATTAAAGTCAGGCAGTTGACATAATAGTTATAGGGGGAGGGGAGGGGGGGGAGAGGGAGGGGAGAGATGTACCCAAGAACTGGAAACTGAGCAGGGTGAGATTACTACATAAAGGCAAGGGAAATAAGGATAGCATAACATCACACTGCCCAATAACAGTAACTGTGGTCGTGTACAGACGGCAATGCAAGTGGTAAAAAGAAGAGTTCAAGAATGGGCAGAAAACAGCCATATTCTAGGTGAGCTGCAGAATGAGTTCTGAAGAGATAGAAGGTTAGATGACAAGTTTTCTGTCATCATGCAATGTATCAAGGTGGCACGGATGAGCAAAATACCATTATGGATAGCATTTCTATACATTAAAGGTTTGTATGACAATGTGGGTGAGGAAAAGCTATGGGCGTGACTGAGAGGGTATGATGCAGATGCACATTTGATTTGGTTTTTACGACAGGTAATAAGTACCAGTCGTTCTGGTCTAGTGCTGTAATGTGACTGAGAGAAGAGCCTTTGGCTTTTCTCATGTTCCGATCCCAGAATGCCTCAACACCGCTCCTGCTCCACGAGGTGCTGGCCTCTCGCGACACACTGGAACACTGCTGAACACCACATATACACAAATGATGCAGTGGTTATAACACGGGAAATAGAAATGATGGAATCAACAGCAATAAAGAGAGGGCTTAGGCAGGGTTGTCCGCTATCGCCTCTGCTTTTTATTGTATACCCAAGTAGACTGGAAAATAAATTTGAAGAGTGCAATTTAGGTTTTGATGTGTTGTATATGGAGAGAGTGAAAAATGACCGCATCTTCCTGTGGTGAATGACGTTGATTGGGGCGAAGCTCTGGTGGTGCTGATGATACTGATTTTGTTCATAGGTAGTGCTGATGGTGCTGATTTTGATGGTGCAAAGTTTAACACAATTATATACGCATTTGACCGCAGCCCCCCTGCATAGACATTGAGTCGCTACATGCAACGTTTCATCCATGACATCCCCAGCTCTTGGGTTACTACCACATCTCAGAGTTCCTACTCGTCCTGCAGTCGTGGCCGAGTGGTTAAGGTGATGGACTAGAAATCCATTGGGGTCTTCCCGCACAGGTTCCAATCCTGTCGACTGCGCAAACTTTTTTTAAATTTTTTTAAGAAGACAGATGGGATGGCAATCGATGTGAGCACGGACGGACAAGGCTAGGCCCTAAGGAGCTTCGCCCCTAACAGTAAACCAAGTTATACTAGGATTGTTCTAGGCAGGCAACATTGTACTGCTATCAGATAGCCGGGTTGGATTACAAAACCTGATTAAAATCTGTGGAGAGGAAGGAGACTATTGGGCCTGGAATTCAGTGGCTACAAGTCGGGCATAAATGGTCTTCAATGAAGAAAGGGAGGACCCTCTGGAAATGCAAGGCACTTTAATAGAACATGTGAAGTATAAATATCTGGGCATATGGCTGAATGATGGAGAAAAAGACATTTAGAAGAACAGGAAGAGAATAAGCTGAGGAAAGGAAAAAGAAAACTGGTGTTAATGAAGCATGGGGCACTACGGAATTACAATAGATATAAAGTTGTTAGGGGAATATGGAAAGGAGTCATGGTGCCGGGTTTGTGTTTTGGCAATGTGGTTATTGTGCATAAAATCTGAAGTCTAGTCGAGTTTAGAGACCTAACAGAGGAGCGCAGTGGGGGTACATGGGAATACACCATACGAAGGAGTGCAGGGAGACATGGGAAATTTGGCTTCAACTTTGTATAGGAAACGAAAACAATAAATAAGGAAAGAACATTGGTAGGATAAATCATGAGGGGATTTGTTGTTGTTTGAGGCTAGAATGGGAGTATTGAGAACTAGGACATTTAGGGTAAAATGTGAAGAGATGGATAGGCAGTGTACCGTATGCCAAGGGGAAGTCGAGACGATAGATCACGTGGTATTGAAGTGCACAGGCCTTACTTTTGCATCCCCCCCGGACGGTGCAAGAAATTTGGCTAGAGCGCTGTAAAGTAGCGAATTGGGCCAGTTGGTAAACGTTACTATACATGATGAAAACCGCTCAAACGACGCTGACTGTGTGAAGAAAACAAACACGACAGGACGAAGCTGTTCTCACAACGAAAGCTTTGTTAGTGAAATTAACAGAAAGAAAACGGCGTAGCCACCACTGATTACATCAACAAACACATACTTATCTATCAGGCACGACACAATTTTTGGAGCTGAAGCAGTTCACACACCGCCATTCATATTACTGTAAAATACCGGACAAGCCTCCACTCAAAATTTAGAGATAATCACGAAAAAATGGGGGATGGGCGCTTGTCCGGTCATTAATTTTACATATAAATGTACTGTGCATATTTTTTCATATCTTAAAAATTTGGATATGGGCGCTTAATGTGGAATGGGCGGATGCGCGGTATTCTACGATAGCCCCCAAAAAGCAAACCTCTTTATCTGACTGAGCTACCTACGGCGTACTGTCAGCTGTCAATAAATTGTCTTTTACCGGTGTCCGATGTTCTGATTTTATACTTGCAGCTTCATTAATATACAAAATGGGTGATTACTAATTTCTGAGGAATTAGTAAATATGCCGAATGAACTTCAAGAATATTACAAAAACGAGGACATATTTTTAATGAAGTGACGAATGCGAATTTTGTTAAATTGCCAGGTATGACGCAGAATCCGCTGAGCTAAGAAAAAAATTTTTAAATTCGGTTAGTTTTTTTTTGCATCCGCTCAAAGGCCGGTGAGCTTTTCTCTGCATCTTCAGGTTTTGTGGTGAGCTTTTCTCCAGTGAGCATTTCTCCGGTGAGCTTTACTCCGGTGGGCTTTTCTTTGGTGAGCTTTTCTCCGCTGCCTGAAATTATCTAAGGAGAATTGAAGGTTGTATGAATAACTAGCACAGCTGCTTTACTCCGGTGGGCTTTTCTCCGGTGAGCTTTTCTCCACCGCCCGAAATTATCTAGGGAGAATTGAAGGTTGTATGAATAACTAGCACAGCTGCTTTACTCCGGTGGGCTTTTCTCCGGTGAGCTTTTCTCCGCTGCCCGAAATTATCTAGGGAGAATTGAAGGTTGTATGAATGACTAGCACAGCTGCTTTACTCCGGTGGGCTTTTCTCCGGTGAGCTTTTCTCCGCCGCCTGAAATTATCTAGGGAGAATTGAAGGTTGTATGAATAACTAGCACAGCTGCTTTACTCCGGTGGGCTTTTCTCCGGTGAGCTTTTCTCTGCCGCCTGAAATTATCTAGGGAGAATTGAAGGTTGTATGAATAACTAGCACAGCTGCTTTACTCCGGTGGGCTTTTCTCCGGTGAGCTTTTCTCCGCCGCCTGAAATTATCTAGGGAGAATTGAAGGTTGTATGAATGACTAGCACAGCTGCTTTACTCCGGTGGGCTTTTCTCCGGTGAGCTTTTCTCCGCCGCCTGAAATTATCTAAGGAGAATTGAAGGTTGTATGAATAACTAGCACAGCTGCTTTACTCCGGTGGGCTTTTCTCCGGTGAGCTTTTCTCCACCGCCCGAAATTATCTCGGGAGAATTGAAGGTTGTATGAATGACTAGCACAGCTGGGGACAGAGGAAAATTAGGACTCCCTCCCACGTGGCTCCGGCCCAAAGTCTCAACCCTGTCTCCCAGTGAGCAGCTGGGGCAGCGCCGGAAAGGTTTGGCCAGGGGAAAATTGGCGGCTCCCTCGGTGGAGGGAGGAGGCAGGGAAGCAGAAGGAAAAGAAAGTTTATTTTTTTTTGTTAGTTTTTTTTTTAAAGTTATCCTGGCACTATCCCACACTGCCTGGTGATACAGAAAGACTGAGGGGAAGGAAATTGGCGCAGAGGAAAAAAGCATACTTTTAATTTCTATGCTAGGTGGCGCAAGCTGCCGCCTGGTATAATGGATACAGCCGTTAGCATCCGTCCATCCATCCATCCATCTTTTCGAGCTTTTCAAGAAGCCCGAAATGTTTGCCGAACCAGTCGAACTTCGAGGTTCAATGTCAAACCTCAGGTTAGGTTCCACAAAAGTTGGCAACAAAAGTTTGTACAAACTTGTTCAGTGAGGAATGGAAGGCGTGAATGAAGGGTGCCACAACACTGCGAAATTTAAAAACCTGAGCCAGTTTTACTTTAGGCGACTCATAATTTGGGAGACCAGTCACTGCACTTGCCCCCGTTTTGGTAATTGGTTGTTTTGCGACCCTTAAATCGTCGCACTTGCCACCTCAGTGGTGCGCTTACTGCACCACAAGGACGGCCTTAGTTATCCGTTGTGACCCCTACAAGTGTATGCCTGTCTTCAGCTACATGAACTTATTTTATGGGTGGTTTCGCAAGAAGCTTGTCTCGATTACTGTCCCTAGAAGATACGGGTATGGTGCCGGAATGCGTCCTCGACTGGTGCGTGTATCTCTTCCGTGCATCGAAAGTGTTTTCGAAGTGACAACAAATTGCGTCAATGCTGCCTGATGTCGCCATCCTGTCGATTGGTCATAGAAACGCCGGCGAAAATGGTGAGCAGAAGCGAGGGTTGTGGTCATCCGTCTGGCTCCAGAGCGACCTATGGCTGAACAGGCGTTTGCCACATTCAGCCTTGCTGCTGTACCACCGTTAGGTTTGCGACAGGCAACAGCATGAGTGGAAAAGAAGGGACCACTTTTGAGGATGCGGTAAACGTGGGAGATGCACTGCAAGCACCACAGTATGGCCATCTTTGGGTCGCACGCAGGGTGTACGTGGGCAGCATCAGCTTTGAGCTGAAGGAGGACACGATCAAGCAGGCGTTCCGTCCTTTCGGCCCCATCAAGTCCATCAATATGTCGTGGGACCCCGTGACCCAGAAGCACAAGGGCTTTGCCTTTGTGGAGTACGAGCTCCCCGAGGCGGCCCAGCTGGCCCTGGAGCAGATGAATGGTGTGCTCATCGGCGGCCGCAACATCAAGGTGGGCCGGCCGAGCAACATGCCCCAGGCGGCACCCATCCTCGACCAGATCATGGAGGAGGCCAAGACCTACAACCGCATCTACATTGCCTCGGTCCACCAGGACCTGACGGAGGCCGACATCCAGAGGTAGGCCAACGTGGATGCTCTGTGGGCGTCTTCGAGGGTTTTTGGGGGCTTACGTGCTGCTCCGACGAAGGGCGTCTGGTGTGCGTAGCAAAGGACTGCAAATTGAGGGCGTGAGTTCTCAAAGTGGGTGCCTAGAAACCCTGGGGTTCTCCAGATCGACCTCTTAGGTTCCCCGAGCTTTTAAATTTCTTAGACCATCCCTGCCCTCTAAGGCCTGCTTCAGACGGGGCAATTTTCCCAGCCATTCTGGCGTTGCTGCGAGTTGTTCCCTAGCTTTCCCTAGATCCTCGCGCTGCGACACAAATGGCTGGAATCGAGTTCGGCTCGAAACAGGCGAGGAACTCTGACAACTCTGAGACGTTTGAAGTGGCAGCGGCCAATCAGGGGCACAATATTTTCATGTGGCGTCCCTGTGGTTCCGATGATGAGAACTAAAGACTGTGTTTAACTTGGTCCTGGTTTGAAATGGATCGTTTTAGGGAATAAATTGTTTCAGAAAAATGAGTTAGTATTTTCAACATCATTTAAAGCAGGGTGTCGAACCGAAAAAAATATGGGTTCGGTTACGGTTCAGGTTCAGGTAAATTAATTTTGTTCCGGTTCAGTTCCGGTTCGATTAATTCGATCCGCGAACCGGTTCGGGGCGCTGAACCGGTTCGGAAATTATAAATGACAAATTGCAACATCAAAATAAATTATAAATAAAACATCTGAAATCAGCACATACGAAACGGGATACATCGTAGTGTAATGCTCAGGGATTTCTACCAGGAATGGTTTCTTTATGTGCACTCAAAGGTTACCTCACCGACGTTTACGCATTCGGACTTCATCTAATTGGGTCCGACGCAGTAGCTGTAAAATCCGGGACCTCCTTACAAACCCACTTACAAGTAGAACTCGCTAACTATCCCGCCACCTCGGCGTGTAAGTTATTGAAGGAACAGTGGGGAGAAAATACAGGTTTCTTTATTTGAACTAGCCTTCGCTAACTCAAATTAGACTCTTAAAGAAGTTTCCATTAAACAAGATACGGAATATGAAAAACACTTCACCGAACGCAACGCCAGAAGGACGTAATAGGATAAATATTAAAATAGAAGAGTTCGCTGTCTCACAAATACGTTAGCTTCTAAGTGCTGATACGAAACCGGATGCATTATTATCAAACTCCACAGCCTTTTCTTTTCTCATACCGATGGAAGCAAGCTTCAAGAACTCGCGCGTTCTAGAAACGTGTTATGAAATGAGCACACAGCAGCATTTAGGATTTACGAGATTGTAGGAAAATGAAATCCCGTGACACGATTTTTTTTTTTTTTTTGCACAGTTTTTCAATTTTCTTTCTTCCGTGCAAGCCGCGACCAGTGCAATACTGGTTCCTATGTCAAGATTCATGGATGCAGCGTTTATATTCCTAAGACTGAGTGGAGAAGAAAAATATGTAAGCGAGGTGTGTGTCAGTTGACGGCATTTAAAAAACAAATGGCATTGATAGCATATTCATTGTCAACAGCGCGTGGCCGAACCGTTTTGACATGAGCCGGTAACCGTTATTTTTTTTCCGGTTCAGTTTCGGTTCGGGTTCATCGCGATAACAATATAACGGTTCGGGTTCAGTTCCGGAAAAAATACCGGTTCGGTTCCTGTTTTCGGTTCGGTTCGGTTCCGGTTCGACACCCTGATTTAAAGATATTAAAGAAATGTTTATAGCATGTAACTGTGTGCCTAAATAGTGCAAGAAAATAAAAATTTTATGATGATGATGGCAAATGGTAGCAATTCAGTTGCTGCATGTTTGTGTTGCCGATGTTGCAACGTCAAGTTGCTGGGAGAAACCGCTCCCTCTCAGGCGGGCCTAAGTGAAGTGTTCTGGTTTAAGCACTCTTGCAGCAAATCTGAGCCACTCATTGTGATACCCTGACTATTATTGCTTACAAGGTCTGTAGGCTTCTGTACTGCTTAATTGCACCAATGCTGAGGCCATGAGAGGGAAGGTTCTTTTGCTGCCGTTCGAGGCAGATAGAGTTTTCTCAAGATCAAAGAGTTTGAGAAACTGCCCTTGTATAGAAAGCACACAAAAGATGGGGACAAAGTAGCAAATGTGCATGACGGTCAAGTGCTTACTTGCAACTGATAATAGTTTTATTCAAACTTTATACCCAACGAAATGATACCACTTTTTAAATACTAAAGGGGAATATTAGCTCCTACCTGAGGTTAGGGCTAAGGGCTATGCTCATGAGCAAACTATGCTCGGCAACAAATTTTCTTTGCATCTCTGGGGAGAGGAGGAGAACCCGCGCACAGCTTTAATCAGCGCTCAAAAAGGGAGAGGGAGCGCGTGCCTGTACCTTTCACTGCATTGCCAAGAAAAGTTGTCCCCGAGTATAGGAGTGTTCTCTTTTTTGTTGTATACTATCCGTTGTAAATAAGCGCTAGTAGACTCTCTTCCCTTTCACACCTCTTTCGCTGCACTTGTTGAGTAAAGAGACCCGTAGAACCAGCGCTCCTCCCAGTCCCGCAGGGTTAATAAAGGCTTTTGACTGTACAAGCTTATTGGAAGGGTATTTTGCTATATCATAATATGACCTCTCTTCGTTGAATTCGATTCCTTTCGTTAGTCTTTGCTACGTACGTATGTTCATTATATGAATGCCTTGGATGGCACTACCAGCATTACAAACTTGTCACATTTTTTGTTTTTGCTAATGTGGCATGCTTGTAATGCTGCATGCATACAGAAATTGCTGTGGTAAAAATAGAGTGTAGATTTTGTTTTTCATAAAACCTATATGAAAATGTGCTGTTGACTCTCGACGAGAAAATGATCCTTCCTGTAATGTTGCAGCGTGTTCGAAGCATTCGGCAAGATCAGGACCTGCAAACTAGTGCCCTCATCGACCCCTGGCAAGCACAAGTGAGTGCCCTCCCTGCGACTTCCCCTGGGCGCAAGCATTGAGCGCACCGTTTCCCCTGCAGAGAGTATGGCTTCATCGAGTACGAGACCAACGTGGGAGCCAACGAGGCCATCGCCTCGATGAACCTCTTTGATCTCGGAGGGCAGTATCTTCGCGTTGGACGTGTGAGTCCTTCTTTGACTTGCCGCGCCTTGCCAGGGGCTCCACTTGCGCCTCGGCTGTCGTGGCAGTGACTCTTTCCACATCGAGGCTCTCGAGGCCTAACCATGCTCCCCTACAATTTTCTCACCATCGCCTTTGCCGAGAAATGTTCCTCTCTTTATAAAGCTACAAAGTATCTTGCATTGTGTGTGCTTGCCTGAGGTACAAACTTTGGATGCACAAATCCCATGCATCTAGTTCCCTTCAGAGCATGCGATCCGCGCTGTGACATCTCGCACAATGTTTGCACGATTCATTTTCGAGCCCTACTGGTATCGGCAGTGATGGAAGTGCTGCGCAATTTGCACCAAATTGCGCCATGAATGGAACTCTGCTACATCTTGCGCCGAAGTGCCATTTTGGCTAAGAATTGTGCCACACCTGCGCCGAGATGGGCCTAAGCGAAGCAAAAAATAAATTATTGGTCGACCCTAATATTCAAAGAAGTAGGTGGTAAGGAAAATCATAGAAATGTGTATTTCACAGCATCTCTACTTACGTATGGTTTGTTTCATCTTGGGTCAGAGCACAGTCGAAAGCTCTAACACATAGAACCACAAACACTTACTAAAAGTACAAGTCACGGGACATTTGCTGAGCTTGTTTGGTTTAGTCAAAGAAAAGTCATGTACAGGAAAATGGATGAATATCACGCTTTGACACTGTTTGTTTGATTCCATGAGCCTGTTGCATCGGATGCACTTTGAATTAATGTGGAACCAAATTGCAGAAAAAAACATAGCAGAATTGTAGGATGGTGGCTATTGTGATAAGACAAAACCAGCTTGCACTCCTGATGAAATCACTTGATTATCATGTCTGCCGCATACCTCTGTGCCGCCTCTCAACAGCATGCGCACGTCGAGCTTATCCGCTTTGCACCGGAGTGCTAGGTGCAGCGGCTGACATAGGTTAGCGCGATAGGCTTAGAAATTATTCTAGAAGGTCCATCTTCTTTGGTCTTGATTGTAGGTTGATCTCTAATTGGAAAGAGCTGCACCAAGAAAGACAAAAAAAAAGAAATACGAGTCATTTCATTAGAATACATACGGTAGTCGAGCTAGTTTCGTGCAGCTGTTGCTCGTAAGAGCAGCAAACTTTGACTTCACTCTGGTTTCAACTTTGCTCCAGAGCAGTGTCACTAGTAAAGCAGAAGTGTAGGTTTTCATAATATTTGTAGGTGGTTGTTTTTGCAGTTTATAATATTAGAGTCTTGTGTTTGGTAGGTTCATAAAACTTGGGGGATGTATTTTTGTTGATAGATGTGTTAGCGGATATGCCAATTTTTGCAGGAATTTTACAGAAATTATATTCACAGGCTAGATAAACTACCGGGTGTAAAAGTGGGAGGGCGTAGGGGCTTTATCCCAAGTGAAGGGTCTCTCTATGATTCATTTTTCATATATTTTTTTTTAGCATTCATTGTAGATGGAACCTACTTTGATCACGGCCTTGTTTTGAAAATGAAGGCTCTGTGTTCCTTTTGTGCCCTATCTATTCTTATTATAAAAGGTAATAAATATTATTCAGTATCAAAGAGAAACCCTCGATCATCATCAAAGATGAACTCATTTAGCGATGTAATCACTTTTTCAATTTGAAGTAATGTGCTAATGGACGTTGGCATCTGCTCCAGAAGCGTCAGTGGCTGCTCCGGACCAATATTTTGCCTGCTTCAGAACCTGCCACAAAAGGTCAAATGCCGCTTCCATCACTGTACCTGTGCCTTGACAATAGCTCCTCTCCTCCTGTAGTTGAATGGCTGGCAGGTGTTGGCTTTCTCGTGCTCTGCTGGAAGTTAAGCACACAAACTTAGTGCATGAAAAGGTGTGTGGGAAAAATGACACGGCTACTCTAGCATAGTCCTTTGACAATCTCTTCTACCCCTAGCTGGACGAATTGTAGCCATAATTTGCCAAACATGCGGAGTGACCGGTTGTGTTCTTTGCACAGGCCATCACGCCTCCCAATGCGCTGACGCCCCCGAGTGCCCAGAGCTGCATGCCGACTGCCGCAGCAGTCGCCGCAGCCGCTGCCACGGCAAAGATTCAGGCGATGGATGCAGTTGCTAATAATGCCCTGGTGAGCCCTTGTTTCCGTCGCTGTCCCGCCCACTATGGCCTCTCGGTAGCTCAGAGTGCTGGAACTCGAGACATGACTCGGCAGGGGAGTACCTGGAGGAATGCAACTCTTCTCGCAGTATGTTTCTGGCTGCTTTGTGGCAGCCAGATTGGTGCACATTGCCTAGCTACAATGGCACTGGAACAGAATTCCCGGAGAAATGTTGAACAGACGCCTGTCCGTCCCATCCCTTCTTTCGTGGTTGAGGAGAGGTGGGACAGCCACGGAGTGGGTGGGACACTGCCGTACCGAGTGAAACTGGAGGATGTACCCACCCATTGATAGATTGGTTTAAATATTGCGGCCCGTGCGATATCTCATGCACTTTCGTTGGCATTACGTGCCCACCGCACTCTCCGTAATCTTCGCCCATCTGTGGGACAGGTCTCGTTGCATTATTATTCCACGATGCGTCGCGTGTGCGGGACACGACAAACAGTCCGAACCCCCTCTGTTGGCAGTCATTTTCTCATGAGCGTTTCTTTGTGCAGGCTTTGGGACTCTCGTCTCCTGGAGTGATCGGTTCTCCGGCCGCGGTCATTCCTCCTCCGGGGCTGGCCATCCCGACCATTGTTCCGCCGGGCCTGGTAGGGGCACCGGGCGTGCTTCCTCAGCCGGTGCTTGCTGCCAACGCGCCTGGGATAATCACAGGTGACGGCTCACTGGTTGCACCAATCGGTTCTTATCCTGTTCATTTATAATTGTTTATGCATAAGTCCCATATGTAAGTTTCTGCAAACAACAAAGCAGAAATTGGTCTTTTTTTCTTTTTTTTTTTGCAAAGAAAGCTATTTTTTGTTGCAAGATTGAGCACAGCGTTTTCTGCATTTTTTCTTTGTCAGCAGCGTCTTCCGATGCTTTCCATGGTCACAACAATATTGAAGGGTGGGCATCGACTCGCCTCTTGGCTCACGGTTGAGGTTTGCAGAGGTTAGCGATCCTTTGGTGTTTTTCGGGTGGGGACAGACTTGAATTTATTTTTCAACAAAGTTAAGCTTCTTCTGTTATCTTTCTTTTTCTTTTTCACAGACGTCCTCCGGCCTTGCAGTCCATAACTGCAATGTTTGGAGAGGCTATTTTGTGGATCGCGAGGTGCAGAGCTGGTGCTTTTGTAGGAGTGGGCTATTTTTTTGTGCTTTTTCAGAAATCGCCAATTTGCTCAAAAAAAAGGGGGTGGGCAATATTTCCCCAACCAGTAGAAAGCAATGTTTTCCCCAGAAGCAGCCTCCACAATTCCAGCTATATGAAACAAACGTGGCTGTGTTTCTGCGGTGGTTTTGTGCGGACTACGTCGAAGTGCGATAGCATTTTCTGTCTCCCATGAAGTGCTATATTCCACTAGCCAAACATTGCTCTCTCGCTCTCTTTTGGTATCTCTTTGGCACTTCGAGCATGGTTATTTATTTATTTATTTTAACCTTTGTGCACAGAGGCATTGCAGAGGGAAGTGAGAAATATTTTTTTAAAAATGCACGCCCCTGTTTGTTGTTGTTTCTGTTCAGCTACCTTTTAAGTAGGAGTAGTATTGCCTGCGTCACTGAGTGGGCAGTGCACGCAGCTCACACAAGGAAGGACCGGGTTCGAATCCTGCTAGCCCACTTCTTTTTACTATTCACTGCTTTTGTTCAACGATGTGCTCTTCTTCAGTTTGCTCTTTTTTTTGCTATGCATTTGAAGACAACTGGAGCCTTTGCAGTATGTGTCTGACTTCTATCATAAAGCGGAACTAACTGCGACAGATATCTACCGGGACAACTGTATATCACGAGATAAGTAGAGGACGAGAGAAGTCCAAATCGTTCCGTATTACAGATGAGAATCTGTAATACGAAATTGTTTTTTTTTTTTTTTAGTTTTAGGAAGTTACGATGTAACCAATGAAAGAATAGCCAAACTTGAACAAAACTTGCGTTGAGGATTCTGCACGTTGCTCACTATCTTTAATTTGTTTTCAAGGCAGTTTAGTTCATCCCAGGAGCCGGGCTACCACATGCATTGTTTTCAAGCATGTTTGAGTTTATTGACCCCATGATACACTCCCGCAGGTGTAACACCAATGCCACCTGTGGCGGCCATCATCCCCCCTCCGGGCATTGTGACCACTCTGCCCCTTGTGGCAAAACCCCCAACCGACCTCCTGAGCACCTCCTCACTCTCTACCTCGGTGGTTCGGCCCTCGGTTGAAACAGCCCTTGCTCAGGGGGGCTTGGGGCAAGCTGCTCTCAACCAAGCCGCCCTGAGCCAGGCTGCCCTGAGCCAAGCTGCCCTGAACCAAGCTGCTCTGAACCAAGCTGCCCTGAACCAAGCAGCCATGAACCAGGCAGGTCTGAATCAGACTGCCCTGAGTCAGGCGAGCCAGGCTCCAACCAACCAGGCAACGCTGAGCCAGGCTGCGACCAATCAGGCAACTGCAGGGCAGCAGACACCTCAGCAGCAGGAGGAAGACATGGCTAAAAAGTTGGAGGAGATGGAACCGCAGACTTTGCAGCAGCAGGAGAATATGATGATCAAGGGATCGAACGCGCGTCACATGTTGATGCGGAAGTTAATGCGACGCACGGAGGTAAGTCTTCGCTACGAGCGTTCTGGGTATTCAAAGTGATGGGGGGGGGGGGGGGGGGAAGGGGTGCATGCATCCTGTGCGAATTCCATGTTGTCTCGGTTATGCAAGAACCCAATTCCAAACAAACTAGTGCCACTAGGCATGCTTGAGTGTGCTACCGATAACCGAAAGGTTTTTCGATAACACTTCCTTTGGCCACAGTCGCAAAGCCTCTTCTAGTTCCAGGTGTTCTTTTAGTGTGAGTTTTCAAAAGTAGACATAATCTTCACTTTGTTGCTTACATAATCCGATAATCTGCTTTTTTTTTTTTCCACACCGTCTTGCACTTGTCTATACTCTATCAGCTTGATTATCGTGGCTTTCTTCAGCGTTGAAGCACTGTTATACTCCAACATAATGGCTGTGCATGTGAACGCATGGCACATTGGTGAAAACCGGACACTCTAGAGTCCGGCGTCCCGACGAAGCCAACTCGGCCAATGGCATTTGGCTCTTGCAGGCCGCGCCAGCGTGAAATGGTCCTGTAGCGATCTCGCGCCGAAAACGCCAGTCCAGTCTCCTATCATGCATTGCGCGCGTGCTTGTAGAACGGATACGGCACTTTGCAAAAATCAGTGCTTCGCCGAAAAAAAAGAATGCATGCGCTTGAGGTAGCGTTTTTTATGTGTGCCCCTATGGTGGAATGCTGCCGGAGAAGTTTAAGCAGGCTGATGTTCAGGCGGGACCGTTTTGTGACGTGCACGGCGTAACCGGCATAACACCACTGACTTCAGCCAGCTCTTGCTTGCGTGCTGGATACGTCGGAGTATAACAGCGCCTTTATTGTACAGTCGAATCAGCTTACAACGAATATGATGGCTTCATGAAAAGTGGTAGTTATTTTAGTAGTTAGTTGTACAGTCAAACCCTAATACAACAAACTCGAGTACAGCAAATTAACCCTTATATATCGAACACGCGAAAATGTTTTATCAGTATGCATGCAAAATATATCTCGCATAATGAACTACACCATGGATATATCGAATTTCCAGTGCCTATGACCACCAGCAAACACGCGAGCTCTGGCACTTACAGCATTCGGCTTCCTTGCAACGCAGACGGAGGTTCCTCCTCGCACGGCATGAAACCTCCACTTACCGTAGGATACCGCGCATCCGCCCATTCCACACTAAGCGCCCGTGCCCAAATTTGTAAGATCTGAGAAAATAAGCACTCTACATTTATATGTAAAATTGATGACCGGACAAGCGCCCATCCCCTATTTTTTCACGATTATCTCTAAATTTTGAGTGGGCGCCTGCCCGGTGTTTTACTGTAGTTATGCTTAGTCACGCCCTAGCGCTGTAGCCCTATCAGGTTTCTGATTCCGTAACAACCGCGGCGCTTTTCAGCCAGTCAACTCTGTTGTAACTGGTGGTTTTGGAGCAGACAAAATTTGGCCTCGCACGCAGTCAACACATTGCAGAGCTAGCCTCGGCTTCATAAACTTCGCTTTCCTAGGCCTCTTGCAACTTGCCATTTTGTTCTGCAATCTGGTGCACTTCACGGTTCAAGACGACGATGCAGTCGCACGCTTTTCAGCTCTTTGACAGAATGGACATCATTACTGGATAATGCGCCGAAACAACATTGACAAAACGAAGAAAGATCCAGACAGGACTTGGCGTTACTCTCAACTGAATGGTTTATTTAGGAAAATGTAGAAATAAAAATAAAAACCAACACGTGCTGGCAGAACCGTCGTAAGATAAGGTCTAAACACACTTCCTAGAAAACCAGCATCACTGGTTCTGCATATAGTGAAATTCTTTGTCGAACAATAACATTCGCCATGTAGGACGTGGTGAAAAATAATTCGACGTTGCCGCCGCCTTCAACATTTCTAGGAGTATGTTAAGCACCCTCAGCGTATAACAAACAAATTGTAAAAATTTGTTATAAGCGGGTTATGCTATAACAAATTATTGGGTATATCAAACAAAACCGGGCACTTTCAACAGTTTGTTATAAACGGGTTTGACTGTATCTGGACTTAACGTTAAGGGCACTGTTAACAAAACAAAAACAATTCCGGCAAAGGTGCCTGCAGTTTCGGATAAGGCTGAGATTTCGTTTGCATGTCAGAAGATCCAGCCGAAACTAATCCTCAGTCCTCCGCTGGGGCCTGCCAGATGCCCTCATTAGTTTGGCACGTAAAACCCTCAAATTTGACTTCAAAAAAGAAATAATTAATTAAAGACTTGAGCGCGTTGGTGATCTACATTGACTTAAAACGAAAGAAACACACAAGAGGACGAAACAGACGACACAGCTTTCGCGTCTGTTTCGTCCTCTTGTGTGTTTTTTTCGTTTTAAGTCAAAATAATTAATCTTGGTTTCTCAAGTTATTCAAAGGACATCTCATGCAGCCAATTGTCCGCTTTCGAAGGAAGGTCGAGAAGAAATTGGTCATTTGCTTTGTGCTTTTTGCATGAGAAGGGCTCACCCTGATCGTTGTCCAGCAATAGTTGTGAAATGGTGGTCCCTTTGAGTATGCTCGTGACAAGTAGACTTGTTTCTAGTCGTGCGTGGTGGTGCTCCGCAACATGGTGGGCGTGGAGGACCTGGACGACGAGCTGGAGTCGGAGGTGACGGACGAGTGTGGCCGCTTCGGCATGGTCAAGCGGGTCATCATCTACCAGGAGCGGCAGTCCGAGGAGGAGAACGCCGAGATCATTGTGAAGATCTTCGTCGAGTTCTCCAAAGCACAAGGTGGGCCTCCTTGTGTTCTCCAGCGCTGTGATCTGGAACGGGAGCAGATTTCTGAAATTCTTCTAAACATTTGTCCCACTACCTAAAATCCACTAATTAACTTTCGAAATATTCACCTTAGCTGGCACATTCCAATTCGATCTGTGTTGCCTGTCATCGAAATATGCTGTAGCTTCTGTTAAAATTCGGACGACTTCGTTTGGCTCTGCGCCGTTCTCTGGCAAATTGGAACCATGAGGAGACTAAGATACTGAAACCATATGCAAAAGGTAAGCGCAATCGGGCATGGCTGATTGCGTTTGTAACTTGCCCGCCACTTAATTCGGGGAGAAAAAAAAAAGCCTGTTCTTGTGCGTCACGCACGGCCAATCGTGCTTGTAATTTGCCCACCACCGTTTCTCGCTAGGTCGAAGTAAGCAAATTTTATATTTCAAGATCGAATTAACAAGATTTTTTTTTTATTGGCGACGAGATGTTTTGGTGGCGCCACCTCGCAGGCGCCCTCCTGTGACGGGGCTGGTAGGATGCGAGCAGACGACGCGCCATGTCAAAGCACGGAGTGGCTATGTTACTTCTCATCTATGCCAATTAAAAACTGTTTATTTATTAAGGAAACGTGTATGACATTTTTGTGAGGGATCTTTCTAATGAATAACAGCACCTCAAAGTTGCTTTTTATATATATATGAAAAAAAAAAAAAAAAAAAAAAACGCTAAAATGTTTAAAAACAAGCCTGGAGCTTTGCATTCCAGCTTGCATGGCGTGCCTCGGGGCTGTTCACAGCCTCTCTGATTCTTGTTTTTTCGGATCTGGGGAGGCTGCTATAGAAAAAAGTTTCGCATTCACCATAGTAAGTGACGTGCTGTCTTCTTAGCTGCAAATGTGCGCACACTTGTTTTAGCTACATTGAGCTTGCTGATGCCAACACTTTTATCTATTACGTGTTGCAAAGCGCCGCACACTTGTTTTAGCTACATTGAGCTTGCTGATGCCAACACTTTTATCTATTACGTGTTGCAAAGCGCCGCACACTTGTTTTAGCTACATTGAGCTTGCCAATACGACACTTCTATCCAAGTGTCACTCGACAGTTGCTGATGTGAGCAAATGCTTGTCAACAACTGACGTTTAGCTCCTTCCGCATCGAATGCGTGGCAGATAAGTTTGTAACATCGCGAATTCTGCTCGAAAAAAAGCATAAATTTTCATAAATTCCTAAATTGTCGGACATGGCCTGGCAATTCAAGCGATTGATTCATCTGTTCTATCCAGTTTCTACTAAGAATTGTTTCCAAATTTAAAATCTCTGGCTGAGAAGCGCTTCACACATTATGCACATTTGGGTCTGCAAAATAAACATACAAACGGTAGTAATTTATAGCAGGTCTATACCTCATTTTTTTAGACTCTGAAGTGCCACCTACTTACTAGATTTAAGACTTTGGTCGCGAGGGAGTCTCGCATGTTTTGCATAGACCGGGTGAATAAGCAGGGATTTAATTGGAACGACTCCAGAAGCCAGCCACCTATTTTTTCTGCCAGGGTTTTTGAGGAAATGTTTGTTCATTGGTTTACTAAATTGAAAAAGGTATCAACATGATGCTAATGAAAGGCCAAGGCTCACAGAACAGGTTACTACGGTGCGGTATGGAGGACGCGTTCAATGCGTCCTCCGTTTCCTTGTGAGCTCTAGCAAACCGCCTCAGCAGGTCAATAGCATAACTTCCAAGAATGTCCGGCACATTCTCTGACAACCAGTCATCGGCTCCGACTTTGTTAACACTGGCTGACTGCCCACTCAACACTTTTCTTACAATGCTATAGCGTTCTTGAAACCACGACCGCCAACTGCGGCTTGTCTTGAACTTGTCGTATCCAAGCAAACGCACGAAACCGCACACTTTCTGCTGCACCACGTCACCGGTGAGCGGAACGTTTTTGGCTCGCCTATCCATAAACCAGGTGAAGAGCTCTTCTTCCAATTTTTCGTGCGGGGTGGTCTTCATGTTTTTCTTCTTGGACGGATGCCCAGACGAAGTGGCACTCAACGTTGTGGCGCTTGTGCCGCTAATGGCGGCGTCCTTCGATTTCAAAATTGTTGAGAGCGTGCTGGCTGGGAAGCCGTGCTCTGCAACAACTTCACGTTTCTTCTGTCGGCTCGTGACAGCACGAATGATATCTGCTTTCTCTTCAAGGGTCAGCACTTTTCTTTTCTTTGTGGGGGGCTCCATCTCTAAGCAATGCAGAGTGTAGTGGAACAGATATCGTACGCAGAGAGAACCGGTCGCGGGAAGAGACGAGCAACGAAAGAAAACAACAGTCCTAACAAACAACGAAGAGACTGAGACTATCAGTGCCATCTGTCGCACGCGGCACAAAGCAACCGCCGCCGCTAGCGCCATCTAGTGTAGGCAAGTCGATTCAAAGCCATGCGGAGAATTCGTGTTCCGTGCAGTTTCATTTTGTAGGGTACCTCCGGTACCTCGATTCTACCACTGGCACTCGAACGACAAGCTTTAATCTATTCTGAGCGAAATAAATGTGGAATAACCTTCTTTGTGCATATATTTTTTTCGTAAATACTGTTAAATCGGGTTTGAGGGTTCATTTACTTTGTTATTTCGAGTTCATATAAGCATTAAGCCCTATGGGAAACCTCGGGGGAAACACGATTTATTCGTTAGATCGGGAAATTTGTAAGATCGGGGTTCGTTAAATAGAGGTTTGACTCTATACTATCGATAGTAGTATCGATAGTTTTTTTATAGTCCACTATCGATAGCACTACTCGATTGTTTTTTTCACTATCTATAGTTAAATTTGGCTTCCACTATTGATAGTATCGATAGGACTACTGATAGTTTTGCATCACTATATGTGAGTCATCGTCCTTTGCTGGTGCTCTCGATCTGCGCTCTCGAACATACACCGTGCTGCCAAAACTTAGCTTGGTACGTAATAAAAGAAATGTATATATATAAGAATACACACCTAGCAGCTCAATGCTGCAAGTTCTATAAAAAAAAAGAAAAAGAAGAAGAAATATCTTTGTTGACCTTTGAGTTGACAGTGCTGTGGGAGTTACGCGCTCGGCAGACCAATCAACTGCCTCCCTTTCATCACCTGACCCTGCTCCCTGCGCGTGTGTATGGGCGGAAGCGTAATCACGTGCTTAGAGATAGACATAGGGCTCGTCCGAAGAGCACATAGCTTCCACTGTACTGTCAGCTGAGGAATGAAAGGAGGATGGTCCTTTCCAAAAAGAAACTCGTGAACCCGTCACAGGATAGGTCGAAGAGTGATCCACGAATCCGAGTCAAGCGATAGCTACTGCCGCTTTCGGTGCTCATCTCCTGCTAATGTGACTTATCTCTGTTCAGGTTTGGGGGGTTAGAAGCCATCTATGTGCTTAGCATGCGAGAAGGACGTAAAGAAGTGAGAAGAAAATTGGAGGGGGAAACAGAGGAGACACGTCTTCTGCCAGGAAGAATTTCATTTTGCCCGTCGGGCTTTGAAGTTCAAAAGCTTATCCAGTATAAAAAAAATTGTAAAAAACTTATCTGAGCTTTTGTAGACTTCCCAATCTTCCCCATCCCCCTCGAGGCCCTTGACGCGGGCGGCAAGCGCCGCCACATTGAGAATAACAACGAAAAGAAAAACAGGAGACGGCCAGTGCCTTGTCACCAACACTTCCGGGCTCGGAGTTTTTACATTCCAAAGTCGGCAGCGTAATACATTTGCAGCAGAGTGTAAGATGGGCAGGCAGGGAAACGACCACCGAGACCTGCCGCAGCGGTGCCACCATATTGTGTCCTCCTGGCGGCTTCCGCTGCGCAGGCGCCTCCGCCTTGCGGTAGACGGCGCAGTGGCATACGAAAGGCGATGGACTCGGGTTTGTCTGGAACTCTGTGAGAGAAGGCACAGGGTCGGCGACATTCCTTAATTTAAAGTAGAATTTACTAAATCCTTGTGAAAAAAATACCACTCGATTAATTTATCAACACTTCTATTAACTTTGATGCATTTTCCAAACCGCATGAGCGACTGGCAATCTGAAGTCGTCTGCGAAATTCTGATGTGCTCTTTGCTTTTCGTTTTATTTGTTTCGTTCCTGAATGCATTTGGAGCAGACAAATTTGGAGGACGAAATTGGCATTTCTCACCGTGTTTTGGCGCCTGGGGACGGCCAAGATTCTTGAGGTATGGGCCGCTACTGTTGTGTTTTGAACTGCATTATGGCCCGAAGGAAGAAAAAGCAGTGATATTTAACGCGGGCGATGTTGAGTTCGGGTGACTGTCGTGCTGGGTGGGCACCGTGTGATTGCAGTGTAGTGCGACGGCGTACCGCTGGCTTCAAATCACGTCGATCTATACATTACCTTGCTTGCACGTGAACAGCGTAAACTTATAAGCTAGATCGCCGAACACATCTGCAGGCGGAGTGGAATCGACGCCGTCGATGCATTCACGACACGCCTCGGCTGACTTCCCAGCTTGCCCTCATTTTGTCACGCTGCGCGCTTCCTCAATTATTTTATCTTGTAATGTAAAATTTCGGGAAAAACAGAACTTATATATTAAATGTATTATTAGTTTGCTCAGTTAAACTTGCGCGGTTCATGCACATTTTTTTAAATAAATTACCAGTGAATTGCATTGCCTGCAAAAGTAATGAGGATATTTTGTTGTTTTTTTTTGTTGTTTTTTTATCTGCATGGCACCATCTATGTGGAGTGCCTCAAACTTCCCCGTGGCGGGGACACAATCAAGTCGCTCAGTCGGCGGTCGTTTCTTCACCTGCCTATTTTTACATATCTTACACCCTGATTTACAGTCATCTTGGAAAACATATTTCATGAATGTAATTAATAATTGCAGACATGCAACTGGCAACGTCTCTGAATTTGGAAAACTACCTACGCCTACTACATCACCCTAAAGGAGGAGCCTGGTTTGGGGGGTGGGAGACATGCAGTTTTTTGACCGGCTGTTTCCAGAACTGGCCAAATTTCTTTTATTTTGTAATGAGATTACATTACTACCATAATATCCTGAAGAAACGTCCACCTTTTTATGGGAGATTATTGGGGAAAAAAGGCGGGTGGGCTAATCTTCGAGAATCTTCGAAATTCGGCCACCTGCCTTTTTGAAAGAATGTTTTACTCTCGCGAAGTCCGTTGCTTGCAGACATGCGATGAATACCACCGCTCGGCGTACAGCGAGAATGCTTGTTCCGTGGAAGCATGTTTCCCAAACTGCGATGTTCCCTTCGTTAGGTCAGCCTTGCTGATCTGTAGATTCAAAACTAAATGAAGTAAAAATAAAGAAGCAACCAGAAATTAGAAAAACCAACCATGGCACCACGAGCAAGCGAGCAGGCAAAAGAAGCGATGAAGAGTGATGCTTTCTGAGCGATGCTTTCACGTTGGCAAATACTTTGGCATCGGGCCAAGTCACAAGAAGCAGGCTCTTGTGCAACTTTCTTATTTTGCGCATACATGCGTGCATCAGGTGGTGTCCCCAGTTCTTCAGAATTTCTATTCTTGAAGGGTAGGCGATATATTAAGATATTTTTTTAACTCATCCTGCATTCAATTAATCCTCTTTTGAACAGTACATCCTGACAAGTGAAGAGAATGTGGAGTCTGTTCGTAGTATCCGGGAGTACAACCCGCTCTAAGGTATGCAATTAAAAACGAGCGTGTTGGTTAATATATACAAAACTTGAAAGTATAAAACAGAGAGGACGAGGACGGGAACAGGACATCTTTCATAGTGAAAGATGTCCTGTTCCCGTCCTCGTCCCCTCTGTTTTATACTTTCAAGTTTTGTATGTCTAAGGTATAGCGCCCAGCTCTGCTAGAGCCTCTTAGAATCTATGGTTCTGTTACACAGTCAGAAATGCCTTGCTAGCTTTATTGTGTCAATCTTTGCATCCAGAATTCCTGACTACCAAAATATCCCGAGAGATAGCCCACCTAAAATCAAGAGCAAATTTGGGTGAAAGTATAGAGTGGGCTAACTTTCTGTCGACAATGTAGAAAATTTGAAAACAAAAATACTAGTTTTAGGTAATTTGTCCATTCCAAGCTTGTTATGGCGGCAAGGGGCAATTAAGCAAGAGGACAGTATTTCCAAGTTAGCAACGTTCGCTTACATGCCGCCATAGCTAACTAGCCGCATTTACGCCGAGGCCATCATTGATCCCAACACTACTATTACGAAAAGTGGGCTATCTTTCGGTGTTTAAAAAATACAGCAAATCAAGCTAAAAATAGGAGTGGCTATTTTTCGGAGGTGGGGCATTTCTCGGGATTTTACGGTAGTTTGCAACCTGTGTCCACAAAGGGACGAGCAGCTTGTTTCCTCTATACGACGTCTTTTCAAGAAGCCCTGGCACTGTCAGAACATGCAGGCTTAAGGTATACTGAAATTAAAATTTAAATATACCTTTCACATTCATAAATGAGTTAAACAGGATTAACGAAATCTGTTAATGGCAATCGGACGTTGGTATTTTAAACAAATGGCTGTATTTTTCGTTCTAAACGGCCAATTCCAGCGAGTGTTGAAAGAGCAGCACATTGGAATGTGCGATGCGTCTAGAGAGGTCTGGAGCCTCCAGTGCATTTGAGGTGTCGTGTTCAACTTCACAGGCACGGCTACAGGGTGGCTGGCGTGGTCGTGAGCTTTGCCACTTGGTGGAGTCAACTTGTTACAACCTGGCCATTTGAGATGCTTGCTCTTCGCTCCCAACAGGAGTTAAATAGGCGTGGAGGAAAATCCGGTTCAGCCAAGTTCAGCAGTGCTCATGCACACGCAGCGTGCCGCCGTAATTCTGCGGAGCGGTGCTGCTTTTATGGGTAGTTTGACGTAACATTTTGTTTATTTGATTTAAATAATGTTTTGGTGTGTTTTCAAGCAAAAATTGACGTCTCTGTGGTGTGGCCAGTACGTGGTTGACATTTAGACAGTGAAATAGGTGCTAGAATTTCGTTGCAGTGCCCCTTTGAGATAAAGTAGCATCTGCAGAAGGGTGGTTTTATCTCTGGCCTCTACAAGACACAAGACCGATGCCGCAAGCATTCTCAACAGAGCCTTACCACGAGCCCCCTTATTGTAATGGTCTCAGGAGCAAAAGAAAGATTGAGTTCTTTCCTTTTGTTTCAATTTCCTACTTTTTGTTTTTAAAACTACAGTATTATTTTACGTTCGAGGGCTCGCGCTTAAGCTTTTGTATGCTTCCATTCAAAAGGTTTGTGGTCTTCAAGATGTATCCCTCCACTAATCACTTAATGCATTTTTTTTTCTCTCTTCGTTCAGAACTTTTTTTTTTTTTTTAAGTTGCTTTTCAATTTTTTGGGTGCACGAATAGTGCCTAAAGCTGAAAAAATAATTAAGAAATTTAATTAAAATTACTTCTTCAGAGTAGTTGAGAGGACGAGGATTTCAACTACCACGAGGACTCTGAGGAAGTCAGCGAGGACGAGTAGTCACTCTCCCACATGGTGACAGATAGGTGATTGGGGCTAGAACTGTACGAACCAGCCGACAGATCAACCGTCTGCCCGACAAAATCTAAAGAGGGTCGGGGTCGCCAAGAAATGCATTGCATTTAATAATGATTGGCCAACTTGGAGGTATGCGCTATTAGGTGTTTTATTAACAGCATGCTTACAGTTTGCTTCACTTTTTGTGCAGTTAGCTGAGCTCTTCTGCTTTTCTTTGAAAAAAATAATCGGCGGCACAACCCCTGGTATCAACCGAATATTCTTGGTAGGAAGTCCCAGACTCCCGAGGACAGTGGGTCGTCTTTCATAGTCTTCATCGCGAAAATGTTCACCGTACAGGCGATCGGTTTTCACTGGCACCCGATCGATGGCGGACGCACGAGATGGATCCACACGCTTCGGAATTCCTCGTTGTTCAGAAACCCATGGGTTGGCATCTCGCAGTTCAGCACACCGTTGCCGCAGCCCTCTGCTGCGCAATAGCACGGCATCCTGCATGCAAACCTAATGAATAAATGCAGAAACAACTCGGCGGTACCAAAACAATTGTGCGCCGCGCGAAGCAGCGCAATTGCATCATTGCGTTCACGGCTAGGGTATCTATATGGGTATGGTGTACTGCCGAGGGTGGCACCACTGCGGGAGGAACAACACGTCACGATCCCCCAACAAAGCTTCGGCCCCCCAATTACCAGGTGCAAGTGGGAAATCATTTTACGTATTTGTTTTTAAAATTACTTTTCTCACAATTACAAACGAGAGATTGATGTTGCTCAGGGGCTGATGCAGCGTGGTATATACCTAAGCAATAAAATGAGCCCTTAAATTTTTGTTTCTGTGCCCCTTTAAGCCTACTTTTTTTTTTTTTTTTTTGTTATATCCCATGCTTTTAAAGTGTTTGAGACCGTAAAAAAGTTGGGTCACTTACACAACCCGTTAGGTGAAACACTGCAACAGCTGAGGTATGATGTCGGAGTCGCATAAGGTGTCATTTCGGAGCAGATGGACCAAATGAACGGTAAATATTAAACTGAGTAGCACACCGGACGAAAATTCCATTGCGCTTTGGAACCAATGAGGGTGTATTAAGTGGAGTGCATTTCGTGAACCTCTTAACAAGTTTATTGGACACAAACTAGGACTGCTTTGTGGTAATTGAAGAACAGTTTGAAAATCATACACCCAATTTCCAAATACAGGGAACGACGAAACTGTGTGTGCATCTATAAACCATTCCCTGTCGTTGGTGCGGCTGCCTAAACGTCTTATGCTATGTTATTGGACACAAACTAACACCGCCTTGTAGTCACTGAAGAACACTTCCAAAATCGTGCACTCAATTCTCAATCACCGTAGCTCCACCTGATTTCACACCCGTGGTTTCACTGGCTTAACACCCACCTAGCTTTATTGGTTTTATCGTCCGAGAACCTTTCTAAAGTAATTAGCGAAAACACTTTCTTTTGATTGTTTTCGTTATCGGCGTCATGTTTCTTTCTTTGTGCCATCATGGTGTCACGTAACGTCTGAATATCACGTGACATCACGCAACTCAAGGTGTCATCTGATGTCTTAAGTCGCTTGGCGTCACTGTGCAATGTGCCTTGACATGAGAGTGTCGCGTCATGGTGTCAGCTGACGCCAGGTAACAGGTGACGTGACGCGTGGCGTGACGTGAGAGTCGTGTCGATCGGCATGACATCAGTGTGGAATCTTTGGACGGAGTTCCGAAAATGGTCCACATCATGGTGCAAAACTTGCGTAGTGTCCCACTAACTGCTATCGCATTAAAAAAAGCATTTATGTTGGGGTTGTGAGTGGCCCTCTAATGCGCCGCGCTGGAATGTGTTTGCCCATGCGGCACACCCTGTGGGACCAGTATGGGCGTTGGGTGGGTCCCGTGGGCTTCCCAAGTTGCCCACCGCATGCTACTTGGGATGGCTAGTGCCTGAGGTCTAACAAAGCATCTCACCTGTACTTGCAGAATCGGCCGGCGCAAGGGACGCTCTGAATGGACGCTTTTTTGGCGGGAGGCTCGTCAAGGCCGAGCTTTACGACCAGACACTGTACGAAGCAAACGACCTGTCTGGATAATTGCTGTAGAGAGTGTACATATTCTTGTATATATGCATTTTCAAATAAATAAGGAGACAAGTGACAAGTGTCACTCAAATCTGCCATGTTCAATGCCTTCCTTTTTTTCTTTTTTTTCTAGGTCTTCTAGCCTGCAGGTTTTGGAATAATTATTTAGTAAAGTATGAGCACAAAAAAGATAGGAACACGAAGTAAGCAGGATGAGCACTACCTTTCAATGATTTTTACGTGGGAAAAAACAAAGCATAGTATATGTATATGCAAAGCGGCAACGCATGCAGCTATCAATTGTTGGTATCCAATCATGCAAAAACAAATTCATTTCCGTAAAGCACAATTGACGTGTTACTGTTCACGAGCAACGGTTTCACTGCTTCCCCCCAGAATCCCTATCTGCTGAAGTCGCGGAACACAGCCACAGGTGTTGCTATGAATTGGCTAAAGCGAGGCATATTTATGTTTTGCCGATAGTGCGTGCTCCCATGCTCAATCACTAATGCAGCGTCCCTTCTGGCCGATGTAGACCTTTCCACAACTCGGTGTAATTTCATACACTACACCCACTGTGCACCACCGAGTTGTGGAAAGGTCTACAACGGCCAGTTCCCGATCGGCGGTTTTCGGGCGGAAAGAAACCGAATTTCGAGCCGAAAATTCTGTTCTGGGTAGTTGGGCTCTCATATGTCACATACAACTAAAAACACCGGCGAGCATAAATACTCTGTCAGTGTCCCTTTAACCTGTCACCGACTACGGGAATAATAATTGTATTTCAGTTCAGTTGTTACTTAGAGGCATCATGCAACACAAAAATTGAAAAAAAAAAATGGATTATCAGACAAACAGAAGTAATATCGGAAGTAAATAAAATCAGTATGGAATTACCAAATTAACAGTTTAATTATGTTGACAACACACAAAGACACGAAAATCCCAAGTAGACAAAAGCAAAGCAAATTTTGTTGAGTAAACCTTACGTCCGGACGCAGCGGACGCTACGAGCTATCCCAGCCAATCCCGCTCTGTGGACGTAGCCCGTGATACGCTTTCCGCGCGTCGCTGTGCCCCCTCTCTACAGGGTCAAGTGACACTCACGCGGCCTTGGATTGGTTTTGATGGCTCGTAGCATCCGCTGCGCTCGGACGTAAGCCATCTCTACCAGCGGCGTAGACTTGCCAATTTCCCGGGAGGGGGGGGGGGGGGGCAGGGCAGCATGCTGAGAACTTCTCCGGTGGGGGGGAGTTACCTTTTCGCCAAAGCTGGAGATTGAAGCTAACGAAAGCACGCTCGGATTCCATTTCCCGTGTATTTTGCATGTATTTTGTCAGTGAGCGTTATTTTGTTTACATGCCACTACTAGAAGCTCGTTGCATGGCACGTAAGCAGCGTCTCGGTAAGGATCATGGCCCGGGCCCAAGAGAAGCCCCCCCCCCCCCCCCCCCCCCCGGATCTTACCAGGGGAAGCACGAGCCCCGATGCCCCCCCTCCCCGAATTGGGGGGGGGGGGGGGGGGGGGGGGGTCGAGGAAATTTATTAACAAACGCACCACAAACCCAGGCTCTGTTAACACATTTAATATCCTCTGCTGTTTGTAGACCTGCTAATTGTATTGCGCCCATTAAGCGCAATTAATTTTCACTCCCAGAGATATATCTTTTATGCCAAATGTGTTATTAATGTGTCGAAGTTGAAAATATAAAAATCGACTGTAGCAGAACTCGATGCATCAAATGGAAATAAGAAATAGTAAATCTTTTTTTGGGTTATTGCTTCCTGTCAACGCTTACTTTTATCAACATGGTCCTACACAAATGTTTAACATCATATTCATTTTCGACCGTTGCGAGTTGTAGGCTCTTTGCCTTGTGTGGCTGCCTTCACTAAAACAAAAATCCAAGCAACCCTTTCGTGTTGACACAGTGATTTCAAAATAATTACAATATTTTATATTGAAACTTTTGGTGAGCAATTCTTCTTAAAATATTTTGCCGAGGGGAGAGGCACAACGGAGCATGCGCGTCATCTGCAAGAACGACGGTTGTTTCCCACAATGCTTGGATAGAAAACGGTGCACCATTGCGATTCACATGATCACCAGCGACATCCGCGCTTCCCCGTCCCCCGTTGTTCGGCAGCGCCATGAGTTGCAGAGCAAAATTTACTACAGCATGAAATGCGGGACATTTTGAAGATTTGAGAATTTCTTGCGGGACGCGGGACACGAGCCCTCAATGCGGGACAGTCCCGCGAGTCACGGGACAGGTGGTCACCCTATCCCCGAAGTCTACGCCTATGATCTCTTCTGTCAATGAGCCAAGGACGGTTAACAGCCAAAGCGTATGCCAACCTGTGCAAGAGGAGGGAAAGGGGGAATGGGAGAGAAAGGCTGAAATTCACCCGTTCCTCCTTTCCCTCCTTTTGAACAGGTCGGGATACAGATTCCCCTGCAGCTTTGGCTGTATGCACGGTTTTAGTGACTTAGTATTTTGCTTTCCTATCACATGTTCCCCCCCCCCCCTTCCTTTCTCCACGGCGCAGATCCAAAAGGGGGGGCATTCTAGACCACTGGCTTTTCATGTTGTTTTGAGGGCAGCGCGCACTGCAACCCGTTCACCCTGCCGGACCAATCAACCGCCTCCCTTTCATCACCAACCCATCTCTGCGCGTGGGTATGGGCGGGAGCACGATCATGTGACCAAACCCTGTATGGCAGGTCCAATGAGTTCCGACTGGTGTGTTTACCGCGTCCAAAAAAAGAGGTCCCTCGATTTCCGCCCGATGACGTCGTAGAAGTGTCATGCTGTCGCCGATCCTGGTGGTGTCCCAGCAGCGGTGCTGGATGTGGCCTTTTAAAACTTGTTGGCCTAGTTGGTTCATGATGCAGTGTAGAGGTTTTTTGCGCGACACAAGGGACAATCACAAGCGAGTAGACACGGACAAGCGCAAACTTTCAACTAGTTTATTCGTGCTCGATCGACCACGAACGAGCATGCGCAGCACGCTACACAGAAGAAACAGAAAAAAACAGAAAAGTCACCTATCAAGACACATTCCACGATAGTCATTATCAAACCAGCAACCCGGATAAAAACTGCACTTTCACGCTTTTGCGCTTGTCTGTGTCTACTCGCTTGTGATTGTCCCTTGTGTCGCGCAAAAAACGTCTAGATTGGATGTGGCCTGTTCTGCTGCAGGGCGCTCTCCAGTGTGACGCTCGTGCTTTTCGCCAGCATTTCTGCGCCCAACCGCCAGGATCGCGACATGCAACAGCATGACACTCCGGTTTGTGTGAGGTCATTTGTTGCCACTTTGGGACCACTTTTGATGTATGGGCGGCATAGGACGCTAAATGCACCAGTCGGAGACGCGCTCCAGGCACCATACTCGTAGCTTCCACCGCACTGTCGGCTTATGGGTGAGCGGAAGCTGATCGAGCCAGCTGGGGACGGGGGCGATCGTGTCGATGCTTTCACTGACTGCGGGCGAAGATGGAACAAAGTGCAGGCATCTTGAAAGCGTGTCTCTTCGTCTGAACGGAGCAGCGGGTGCCACTGCGGAGGAAAGCCTGTGGTGCTCGCCCACTCGAACGCCCTCTCCTTCCTATCTACGGTTTCTGAACCAACTATCAGACGGCTCTCGCGGGGACCCAACTTTCAAATCGACTAGCTGAAGCTTCCCCCCCCTGACCCATCCTGTCTTTCCCTGCTACCCGAATTCCGTCGCTACAAAAAGAAAAAAAAAACATTTGCTCCGATTCCTGTATTTTATTAAATTGGAAAGACCACCCTTCGTTGCTAACCAGAGAGGCACCTGGCATCAGCTTGCTTCTGCATATGTTGCGCTTTGTGGTTTCTCCAGTTGGGTTGATAAGATGGAAAAAAGCAAATGTGAGCAGCAAAAATAAACTTGGCGAACTGTGGAGGCTGCGACCCCCGCGACCCAATAAAACCGTCGGGGTAAGGCACGTGACCATTCCATGGTCAACACGGACGCTCCCGTCACGTTATGTCACGTGCCTCGCTCCGGCGCTCTTATTGGGTCGCGGGAGCCGTAGCATCTACAGTTCGCCAACTTATCGAGCCATTTGAAATTCTGCCTGCAGTAGTGGCCTGTCCAGCAATTTTTTGACACATTATTGTTCTTCTACTTGGAGTTTTCAAGATATGAGGAGACGGTTTTGGAGAGCTCCGAGTTTGAAGAAAGACTCTGCACCGCAGCAGAACGCTTCAGAGAACATCGAAAACGCTGGGTGCAAGGTATGACTGATATTCTTTTTCAACCTCACAAATAAAAAATAAAAAAAAAAGATTTTTGGTCGCTTTTTTTTGTTGTTAAAAATGGGGAAAAACAACAAATTGGGTTCAATTGACTGCTTTACGGGGGAACCGTTCTAATAATCACATTTATTTCGAGGAATTTTTTATACACACGATTATTATTTTTTTTCAAATAAAGCTAGATATACGCTTAGTTGACATCGAGTCATCCAGTCTAATTACCCAAACACTGCTCTAAATTATGAGCCGTTTCAGGTATAGTTATTTTGCAGTAAACGGTGGATTAGGAAGGACAAAACAATTTTATTCGGAAAAATGCCTCGATTCATTAGAAACTAGAAATTGTTCGCGCTAACATGACATTGTGTTGTTTAAATATTTAAATACACGCAATCCCTCTCGTGAAAAAAAAAAGAGCGCTGTTTAAATACGTTATTCACAGGAGGCTGGATAAAATCACCTTTTCTACCAAAAAAAAAATGTACAAAGGAAAAAGAAGCATAGTCAAGTGGCCTACTAATCCTCGAAATCCCGTCTTCAGTGGGTTCGAAAAAGAAAAAAAGAAGACCGTTGCTTAGAGCTGAATAACTCCTGCACGCCCCCCCCCCCCCCCCCCCCCCCCAAAAATAATAATAAAATAAAATAAATAAGTAAATAAAAAAATTGTAATGGGTAATTTTGTAATCGAGTTCAGGCAAAAAAGCAATTCAATTACAAAGATCGAAATTTCGGTTCAGCATCCCTTTAAAGGGATATTAAAGGGATACTGAACCGAAATTTCGAGCTCACTAAACGAGGCCGGGCGGATAGGCGGGAAGCTGCAAAACCAAAAAATACCACTCATACGGCGATACATCTAACGGATCGCCGTATTTTTTGGAAAAGAAGTGCGCGATTGAACCCGGCCGACGAGACGAGCCACGTCACGATTCCCATTCTCTCTCCTCCTCCCTTCGTCCCGTCAAGCTGGTGAACCGAAGCGAGGAGGAGAGAAGCGAGGCCGCTTCTCCTCATTCTCAAATTCTCCCGGAGGACGGTTACGTCAAAGAACTCGCTTGATCGCGCCCTTCTTTTGCAAAAGTACGGCCATCCGTTTGAGATATCGCTGTACGAGTGATGTTTTGGAGTTCGTAGCGTC
This sequence comes from Ixodes scapularis, assembly GCF_016920785.2. Taxonomy (NCBI): domain Eukaryota; kingdom Metazoa; phylum Arthropoda; class Arachnida; order Ixodida; family Ixodidae; genus Ixodes; species Ixodes scapularis. The sequence goes on from NW_024609884.1 coordinate 85,888,783, forward strand.
GCGTTCAACACTTCTGCAGCCTTACTTTGCGAAATCCAAATTTTGGTTCAGTATCCCTTTAAAGGAAGTAAGTGAAGCGTTACAAAAATTCAGTAAAATGTAATCGATTACAAGTAATCCATTACTTGTAGCGCGTTACTTAAGTCTGATTGAGATTTCTCGCCAACCGCACCGGGTTGGCGTGGTTGATCGCCGACATCGTCTAAATTTCCGGACGATGTTTGCGATGTCAGGAGCTAAACGTCGTGAAAAAAACATTGCAAAATAGTAGGATGGCGGCTCATGTGATAAGACAGAACCAGCTTCTTGCACTCCTGATGAAATCACTTGATCAATTTATCATGTATGACGCATGCCTCCGTGCCGCCTCTCACCAGCACGCGCGCGTCGAGCAATTAGCCGCTTAAAGGGACACTGACACCCCCCAAATTTTTTTTTAAATTTTTTGCCAGGCGCTTCATTATGGTGTCGGAGGTCTACCCAATTAATATTTTGCAACAGAGTAGCGTATTTTTTTAATAAAGTCAAAAGGCGCAACTGCTCGAAACCGAAACCCGACGGAGGTCGGAGAAGTGGAGAGAAGAGAGTGAGTGGCGGAAGTCACGTGGCTACACCCGACCGTGTTTTTTTTTTTTTTCTCCTTCCCGGTAGCAGACGACATGTGGTGTTTGGGAACTGCTCGCCGGAAGATTCTTTTGCAGTTATGAATGTTCCGCTCGTTGTTCTCTACTCCAAGATGAGTTGTTTTGTACATTGAGGAGTTGGAGATGAGTAGTGAGTGCCCGTGGTGAATTTCGATCGGCTCCGAAAAGAATACACCCAAGATGTTGCGTGAAAAGCTGGCTCACATGTCCCGCGTCCGAAACAGAAGTGGCATTGTGAGACAGAGTTTCCGAAAGATCAACGGGATCGGGACCAATGGCTGGCTGCAATTCCTGTAAACCATTTACGGGCACCTCGGAAAGCGGACGCTACCTGATTTATATGCTCCTTGTATTTTGTGGAAAGTGATTACATTGAGTTCGCAGGTGTCAAAAAGGATATCCCATACCATCTAATTCAGCGACGTGTCGTCCACAACATTTGTTTCTTATTTTTTTTTTGTTTCTTCAGTAATAATTGTAAAAAAAAAAAAGAAAAGAAATGTAGACATCAAAAAATATTTAGAAAAAAAAAAAAAGTTTCACGGGGGATCGAACCCGGCTCTACCGGGTGCGAAGGGGACGTCTTTCCCACTGAGCTACTGAAGCATTTTTTTTTTTTTTTTTTTTATTACATGGTATTTGGTCAGAAAACACAAGGCACTTGAAATCACGGTACACCAAGGTTGGCGTTAGGTGTCATGTACAGGCGTCGACATACATTTCGTTCATCTAAATTCACACCATCGTGGGGGTTTAGTTCCCCTCATAGGTTCGAGTGCGGTTTCACAACTCAACAAAGTATTCTGTATTGAATAATACGTCTAAAAATCCGGAAGATGAATGCATCGATTTAAGAGAGCATACCAGTCTGGGCGTTCACCGAGATGGTCAAATACATTTCGTACATGTGATACAGTTTCTATAAAATTCGACTTTGTTGTCCGGGGAGCATCAGCATTTCTGTCAATCATTCTCGTTTTCCAGAGACTATGCAAACCCATCAGTGTAAACAGATCATAAGGGAAGCTGTCATTCGGGTTTAAAGGTAGAAAACGGATTGTGTAGGCACTTATATTTAAATCTTTTTTCACAGTTCTTTGTAACACATCCCAGAATAGGTAAGCATCAGTGCAGAAAATAAAACAATGTTCTATAGTTTCCGGTTGGTTACAAAGGCGGCAGTTCACTGACCACGGAACGAAAATGCCTTTTTCTTGAAGCCAAGGCTTAACAGGTAGCGTGGAAGTGTGAAGTTTAAAGAAAAAGGTTTTTGCAGAAGGTGACACTCGCATTTTCTTCACACGTTTAAAAACATCTTGTTCCGAACCGTTACCAAATACGCTTCGATACAAAGGTACAGGAAAAACAACGTCTATCAGATCAGCATAAATTGTTTTTCGGGGAACTTTAAATAAATACTCCAGAGAAAACCGGGTTTTCAAAAATTCAATCGCGCTAACTACCTCTCCAAGGAAACCGAAAGGACGCAATGTGCCTACAGGCACAGATGAGACTACCAAGTATGGTAAAGCTTCTGAAAGTTCTGTCTGCACGTAAGTGCGCAGGAAATGATGGGATACAGTTCGGAAGAACATAAAACGAACAACCACCTGTTTTAAAAATAGATGAATCAGCCCAAGTCCCCCTGTATCAATGGAGCGAAAAAGGTTGTCTCGTTGCATGGGTTCCCAAGTGGAATCCCAGACAAAAGTCGCAAAAACTCTATGGAATTTTTTTAAATTGGCCTCTCGCACAGCAAATCACCTGGAGCACGTACCAGAGTTTCGCTACAAGGAAAATGTTACATGCTTTTGCGCGTCCAAAGATTGACCACCGATTTGATTTCATTAAATTGGCTTGACGTTTGATCTTTGCCGCACGCTCAGACCAGTAATGGCCACTGTTTCGAATGCAGTTCAACGGTACTCCTAAATACTGAGGAGCTACACAGCTCCACGAAATACCAGCATACTTCGAAGGTGTTGTGGCCCACTGGCCGCACCAGAAGCCAACGCATTTTGAGTTATTTACCAACGCTCCCGATGCTTCACAAAATGTCTGGGTTAAGGTAAAGACATTATCGACACTTTTCTTATCAGCGCAGAAAAACGCTATATCGTCAGCATAGGCTAACACTTTTACTTCCGCGGAATAAAAATGATAACCGTCCACTGTAGGGTTGGAAAGTACGCTCAAACAAAGAGGTTCCAAGTAAAGAGCAAACAAAAGAGGGGATAAGGGACACCCTTGTTTAACAGACGATTCTAAATTTATAGGAGTCGAGAGTGAACCATTAACAATGAGACGGGTAGCACAGCTTCGGTAGAATAGTTCGATTCCTTTCAACAACGTTGGTCCTGGGTTTATGTGTCTAAGAATGGCGAAAAGGAAGTTATGAGATACGCGGTCAAAGGCTTTCGCCAAGTCTACTTGGACTATGGCGACCTGGTTGTTATGCCGAGTACAGCTCTCTATGACCGAACGTGCGACGTGTATATTGGTCTGTATGCTTCGCCCCCTAATTCCACATGTCTGATGGTCGCCAACAACACTAGAAGCGACGAACTGAAGCCGTTTTGTCAGAATCTTAGCGAATATCTTATAGTCCACATTGCAGAGAGTAATAGGGCGATATCCTTCTACGTGTATAAGTTTATCTGCATCCTTACTTTTGGGGATTAATACTGTATGGCTGCTATAAAAAGATGGTGGTAAGCGTTCACTATCGTAAGCTTCAAGAAATACTTTGTGTAAGAAAGGGCACAGTAGTTCCTTATGCTCCTTGTAAAACTCAGCTGGGAGTCCATCCGGTCCTGGCGTTTTAGAGTTAGGCAACTCATCTATCGCACTCTGAATGTCCTCCAGCGTTACTGGTCCACTGAGTAGTTCGCGTTGAATCTCACTTACTTTAGGCAACATGGAAACTAAAGTGTCTGTCATTTGACTGTTGGAAGATGGCGTTTTCTGGAATAGGTTTTTGTAGTGGGATTCGAATGTGCGCATTATATCAACATCGTTGGTTGAGAGGGTTCCGTTGCAGTCCAAAAGTTTGATTTTTTTGGAAAGCCCATGGCGTCTTTCATCATCAATGGCACGCCGCGAGGGTGTCTCAGATGACAAGAAACGCTTACACCTAGAACGTACCAGTGCACCATTATAGCGATTTTGCTCATAGCGCTGCAGCTGACTTTTGATAAGAATGATTTCTTCCTGAAACTCACCAGATTTTTCACATTCCAATTCGTGAAGGCTATTTAGGTTTCGCAAAAGGGCAGTTTCGTCTTTCTTTGCGTGAAAAGACGCAATACAAGCAAATTCAATCGCTTCATTTTTGACCTCTTGTTTAAATGAGTCCCATTGGGCGAAAATGCCGAATTTTTCATTCGTTGACATATTGTTAAAACATTCACGAACACGTTTTTGAAAATCATCAGTGCCAAGAAGCCTTGTGTTCAATTTCCATAATTCCCATTTTGGACGTGACTTATGACGTACGTCTGCCCCAATACGAACCTTTACAAGGCAATGATCAGAAAAGGACATGGGTTTTACTTCATAAGTAGCCACATGCGAAAAAAGTTGGCTTGAAACGTAAACTCGGTCAAGCCTCGCGTTACATGAAGCATCAATGTGTGTGAATCGACTAGCAGTAACCTGAGAAGCACCGACATCAAATAGGTGGAAGTCGTATGTGAGGTTGTTTAGTATGTCAGCACTGCTGTCAGGTCTTGTAGGAGGCACTGATCTATCACTGATATTACAGACACAATTGAAATCACCAAACAGAACAACTTGCCTGTCGGTGTCAAGAAAAGGGGTGAGATTTTCAAAAAACAAACGTCTTTGTCGAACATCATTGTAGGCATAAATGCAAATTAAACGCCAGGAGATACCATTTAAGAAAAAATCACAGCATATAAACCTGCCCTTATCATCCACAGCATGTGAAAATGACGAGTATTCTAGTCTCTTCTTTAAGAATAAAAGGCACCCTCCCGACAAGCCATCCGCGTGGCTCACACATACCTCATAACTTGAGAGGAAAGGGTCCAATGCACGAGCTGTGTCCTCGTCGGACGATATCTTTGTCTCCTGGACGGCAACAAAGTCAATCTGTTCCTTTGAGAGGACCCTATACAGTTGGGACTGACGTGCACGCGAACACAGTCCTCTGACGTTGATGGTTGCGAAGCTCAGGGGAGGAAATGCCAGGGAGGTGTTAGCTAAGGGGGTAGTTCATCACCGTCCTTCACTACGTCAGCAGGCCGTGTGGCCTTACTGTAATGGTTCTCACACACCTCAGCTGGCCTGCGTTTTGCGTCGCCTCTCTCGTCGCTGTTGTGGCCGATCGCGACATCCGTGGTAGACGACTGAGACGATTTTTCCGATGTTGGGGCGGGTCGTTTGACAGATGTTCCACTGGACGTGGTCGAGCGCTCTCGTCGATGTAATGAAAACTGTGAAGCATCCGTTGACGTCGTACTTAAAGGAGGGAATTCGCTGTCTTGCAAAAGCGATTCAGGCTTTTCAGATTCAGTGGTGATCGTCGCCGACTCAGGGTTGACGTCAGGTGGTGGGTGCAGTGGGGCCGTCAGCTGTACCCCTGAAGTGGTGCTGGAAGGGGTGACTTCTCCTGTTGCATCGACCACTTCGCTTATGTCCATTAGGTGTTCTAAAACGACATCTTCAGCTGGGCTTCTTGCTTGTCGGAGCTTGTCCGCATAGGTGGTGACGCACTCACTTGTTGCATGACCATAACGTCGGCATTCACCGCATCTTGGGGTCCTACACTCGCGACGAATGTGACCGATTCGGTAGCATCGTAGACACAGTGGAGGGCGGCCAGGCACGAGCACCAAGCTTCGACAGCCGAACACTGTGAGCTGGTGCGGTATCTGGCTCGCGTTCATTCCCTCGTGAAGGGTCAACGTCACTTCTTTGTTTAGCGTCTCCATCTGCTCCATTCCGGCGCAGCGCCATTTTTCTCTAACAATCGAACGGACCGTGCCAAAAGGCGCCAGTGCTTCTTCGATACGCTGGTTGTCCATGTGAACTGGTAGCCAAAGAAGTTTCAGTTTGACGTCTCTGGTGTCCGGGTCGATGATTAGGCATCGGCGCCCCTTTACGCGGAGCTCTGCTTTGGTCACAAGTTTGGCCTTGGCCAAAGCGCTTGCACAGGTCACCATCCAGACGTGACTCATCTGGAATTGGCCGATTCCGATGATATCCTGGCTGTCAACCACGTCCCGCAAAGCGTCTCGGAAGTCTGTTGCTCGGTATGGCCGCGCGGCGAGATCTCCGTGTAGAAAGACAGAATTAAGACTCAAATTACCTGTCGGTAGACGGGGAAGTACGGTCCGGTACTCTTCGGTCGTCATTTCGGTGGTACTGGCCGAAGCCTCAGCAGTTCCCCGGCCTGTGGCCGGTGCGTTTTCACTGGAGAGCATTGAAAACACGACCGTTTCGAACGGCGTCTTCTTCTTTCTCCAGCTACTGGGGCATACCGAAAGAGGGGTATCTTTTTCCTTAGTAATAATTCAGCCGATAAACTGTAAGTTGGAAAGTTTGCTGCCGATTTTCCTCTAGCAAAAGCACTCCCGGGTCGAAGTCGGGATGCACCACGCATTGGCGACATTCTCACCTAGTAAAGAAATCGTACGCGTGCATATTCTACTCGAAGTAGACACGTCGCGCTTGACGTTTGCGCGAGCGATGTCTTCAGCCACAAGAAGGGAGCGACGGCTCGGCGACGTCTTCGTGCAAATCGGCTTGGTGGTCGGGCGTGTCGTACGGGATGAATACCAATTCTTTTGACCAGTCCCAAATTTCTCTTTTAAAGGCAGACAAAATTCGCCGGTACCGCGAACGACAGTTCTGAAATAGAGGTCCCACGCCCGTCGTCCGCTGCCATCGCCGTCCCTGCGAGTCCCACGATACGCGAAACGACGCACGCACAGAATGCTTCCGGTTGTCTGTGGAACGTTTTTTTTTTTTCAATCAACGTATTTGCAGCTTTTTAGAAGCCACAAAAAATGGATTTCATATCTTTTTCTGTTTTTAATATTGAGTGTGTGCTTTCAGTGACCCACGACTTTGATTAAATTTGGTGGTCGCATCGATACCTTAGAAAACGGCCCGTGACCGCGGAAAAGAGAGTGAGCGAGACTCGAACCGGCCAGTTCTTGATCGGCGGTTTTCGGGCGGAAAGAAACCGAATTTCGAGCCGCAAATTCTGTTCTGGGTAGTTGAGCTCTCATATGACACGTACAACTAAAAACCTCGGCGAGCATAAATACCCTGTCAGTGTCCCTTTAACATCGGAGTGCTAGGAGCAGCGGCTGACACGGGTTAGCGCGATAGGCTCAGAAATCATGCTCAGTACTATAACGGGCCTAGCTTCATTGGTGTTCATTGTAGGTTGATTACTCATTTGAAAAAGCTGCGCCGAGAAAGATCAAAACCCAGACCACATTTGATTAAATATGGTGGTCAAGGTAGCTCCGTGCAGCTGTCGATCGAAAGAGGGGCGAACTATGACTACACTCTGGTTCCAACGCTGCTAAAGAAAGTGCTGGTTTTCACATTTGGGGCTGGTTGTTTTTGCAGTTTATAATATTAGCGTTTGGTCGGTCCATAAAATTTGGGGATGCATTTTTATTGATAGACATATGTGTTGGTTTTTGCTGGCAATTTACAGAAATTATATTTAAAGGCTAAATAAACAATCGGGTGTAAAAGTGGGAGGGCAGAGAAGCTTTATCCCAAGTGAAGTGTAGCGCTATGATTCACTTTTCATCCATTATTTTAGTACCTATTGTACATGGACATTACTTTCACGCCGTAGTTGGAAAAACAAGGCGCTGTGTTCCTTTTGCGCACTATCTATCCTTATTACAAAAGTTAAGTAATATGCTCCAGTCTTAAAGAGGGACCCTCAATCATTATCGAAGATGAACTCATTTAGCGATGCAATCACTTTTTTTAATTTTCAAATGATGCGCTAGCATCTGCTCCAAAAGCGTCCAGTGACTGCTCCAAACCAATATTTCGCCTGCTACAAAAGGTCAAATGCTGCCACTTCCATCACCGCAGTTTTGGAGCGTCACTGCAAATACCGCGATTGCTTGTTCTCCACATCAGAGAAGGCTCACTGCACTGCTTTTATCATTCTTTTTTTTTTCTTATCATCTCCAATATGTTGCTTTTAATTGATTTCGGTTAAGATCGTGATGCGATTGCTGCGCCATTTGCGCCAAACCACTTACCCTGCTACATCCTGCTACATTTTGTCAAAATGTGAGGCATTTGCGCCGCGCGTGCCAGTCATTGTGGCTCCCATTCCCCGACATATGCATCCCACTCGGCCCGCGGCAACCATCGCTCGCACTCCCTCCGACGCGCGTATCCTCTAGGCTGCAGTATGCCGTTCGTGACCTCTTTAGGTTTCCGGACGCCAGCCCGCACAATGCGGGGGATCACGGCTGTTGTGAACTCCGATCCAAGGCTGGTCCACGCGGCCACGGAGCGCCGTCTCACCGACGTGCCCCTCCTGGAGGAGCGTGCGGTCGCCAGGGCAACCACCCCCACCCCACTCACATTTTCGCTTTCCTTTATAATACCCTGCAACCCTCCACTGCGTCCCTACTCGACCCTAGAGCACTATATAGCTCCTACGGAGCAGAGTAGCGCAATCCTTTGAACTCCGTGTTTTGCCGACAACATGGCCGACAGAGCGGCTCGGCGCGAGTCACGTGGTGCTCAGGGTTCCAGGAGGCGGCCCGCCCTATGGGAGAATACATGGAGATCGACACAACACGGCTGATTAAAAAATGAACGGCGAGTTCACACTTTTCAAAACTAGTCTGTCGTGAAGTTAGTAAAGCACTAAACCATTTATCAAAGTTTTAATAATATCGGATGCGTGTGCAAATTTTGAGAAGGCAATTTCCAAGGCAATGGCGTTTGAAGCAGACGATTTTTGCTCGCAGCGGAGATGGGCTTTTCGGGTTGGCCGGAGCGGGTCACGTGAATGGTGTGACGTCGCCGTGTCGTCTGCTGCATGATGCCGCTCAGGCAATTTTTTAAAAAAAGTCACGTCCTTGCGGGGCACAAAACTTAGCACAAATTATTCTAAAATGTTCCATTATTATGTGAAAAATAATTGCCATTCCGTGCAACCCCACAATACTGAAGAAACAGCGATTTTCTCACGTTCTCCATGCATTTCTGACCACAGTTGGAACCTTCGGGCGTTCGCCGCTAGTCGCCGAGAGGCGGCGTTCTAGATTGCGCTACTCTGCTCCGAAGGAGCTATATAGTGCTCTACTCGACCCCTTCCTTTCCTCCACCTCCCACACTTTCCGGTTGGTCTGGGTGCTTGGGCACACAGCCGTCCCCGGTAACGAGCGCGCTCATGCGCTCGCCCGAGAACTCTCACTGCGGGCACCTGGGGAAGACTCGCCCACCATCCGTCCGACCAGCCCCTTTCTCAAACTCACCTTGCTGAGCCACGCCTCGCTCGGCAAAATTATCCTCAGCCTTCTTTCAAACCAATACTTTCCCGACGCGCCTCTTCTACTCTTTTTCCCACCCTTCTCCACATGGGTTGGCAATGTCATCCCATCCATCTCGCCTCTCCCCCCCCCCCCCCCCCCCCCCCCCCCATCTCCTGACCGATGACACGGCCACTGGCAAGAAATGGCTGGCGGACCGTGCCAGGCGGTGGCCGCCCCGTATTGGACCTGGGAGCTCCACCCGGGGGCACCGGAACCGCGATCCCTATAATAAACTTTTTAAAGGTCAACCCCGGCAAAAACTCAAAATGAAATAAATTATTGGTATCGCTGTAGTGACACAAAATACAACCCCAGCCACAGGGCCGTAACCAGGGGGGGGGGGGGGGGGGGGGGGGGTTAGAAGGTTCTGACCCCCCCCCCCCCCCGAAATTTTTTTCTGGGTACGGCCCTGGTCGGTGCACTTGCAGCCAGCCGATTTTAATCTCCACCTCTGCGCACGCGCAGTGGCACCGGTCGGCTACCGGGTACCAAACCGGAACCGGTTCTCCGGTTTGCTATAACTCTCCATTACATGCCACCGATGCACATGATTCATAGGCGAAAATAAGACAAAATGGCCGCCGTTGTCCCCGAAATGTTTTTCTGGGTACGGCCCTGCCCAGCCAAAAGATTACGTCCGTGGAACGCTACAATCTCAACTAGTCCCGATAATAAAAATGCGACCCGCCGCGAGCAGCTGCTCCGTAGCGGGCGGCCAGCGGGTTGCCGATCGCTAAAGCAACATTGGGCCGTGACGTCAGTATCGTTCTCTTTTTTTTCCTCCGGTCCGGGCGTCGCGCGGAGTGCTCTTGTTTGAACCGGGCTTGTGATTGGCGTGTTTAGCCGTTGCTTTTATTTGTAGCTCATATAGCTTCAGATTAGCCTTTTGTTTATTTGCTTGTGAGGACTCCAAGACTCGTTTTAGCGAGCAACTCGGTGCGCCCAAGACTGCCCAGCTGTCCCTCGAAAGATGCCGAGTACAACTTGTAGCGCTGTGGGCTGCTCAAACAACCCGCTGCACAACCCGGAGGTGCTCTTTCACAAGTTTCCTATGGACCTGAAATTGGAAAAGGTGTGGGTGAACGCTGTTCGACGAGTGGACTTTGGATTTCGGCTTTTACGGGCCCGAGGAAAAAAGAACGAAAAAACAGACGTGTACAGCCCAGCACACGTGTGTTCGGGCGCCGCGGCCCACGCAGGAGAGCCTCAAAGCTTCGTGTCTGAGACTGACCCGCAGCGCGAAAGCGAGGGGGCCCCCAGTACGGTACGTCATTGCAGCGCGGCGTAGAGCAACGCCGCTCCATCCACGGAGCCCCGATGACACTTTAGGCCTAGCGACAAATACTGAAGACCGCACGCATGGCGAAAGCCGCCTAGTACGGCACCGACCGAGTTCATTCGTTTTCCAATCGCTAGCGCTAGCTTTCGGGTATACAAGCGACGAGTGCGGCATAGCGCACGCACGGTGGCGGCCGCCAAGTACGGCACCGAACGAGTTCACGGGTTTTCCAGTCGCTAGCTTTTGAGTATACGCACTAACTCTTGCTACATATGCTGGATAACTACCACGTATACAAAATTAAAACAAAATCAGCTTACCTCCTATCTTTAGACGGCTAGCGCAACAGAGGTAGGTGCCGCTCGGCCTGCATACTCGTTGCACGAGACGAGAACGATCCTGACGTCACGTTCACATAGCGGCTGATTCCCAGGGTTGCCGGGGCCTCGAGCGGCTATAATCCGCGACAACTTTTCTTGGCAATGCAGTGGAAGGTACAGGCCCGCGTCCCCTCTCCCATTTTGAGTGTGCGCGGGCTCTCCTCCTCTCCCCGGAAATGGGGGAGGAGGAGAGCCTGCGTACACTCAAAATGGGAGAGGGGACGCGGGCCTGTACCTTCCACTGCATTGCCAAGAAAAGTTGTCGCGGAGTATAGTTTCGGTTTTGTTGGCCGCGCCCCAAACAAAACTTTGAGGCGCCGATATCTTTAAAACAACGCAGAATAACGAGAAAAAAAATTATACCTTGCATTTCAGGGGCGCTGACTGTACTAAAAACAGTCATAATCCCAAAATCGAAAGTATGGACCGGAGTTGCCTTTCAATGCGTTAGCATTAGTACCCACATCACCGGGAAAAGCTAACGGCGTCCGTCTATGCACACAGTATAAAGGGAATCAGAAAGCCTGTCAGAACCCAAAGAAAAGCGGTCACGGAAAAAGGGAGAGGAGAGGCGGAGAAAGAGGATGCCCAAAGAAGGAGATTTCTTGGTGGCACCACCACAGCGCAAGCGGTCAAATCCAAAAGAAAAGAAAACTGATTTTTTGTTTGTTTGTTTTACCCTTCTCCTCTTCCTCCGTGCAATGTGGTGCAACGGGCGCCGCATACTTTCCGCGTTGCCTCGCCGCCACCGCGTTTGGGAGAGGAGAAAAAAACGAAAGAGAAAAAAAGAAATACAAATGCAATTAATGCAAAGCTGCAGGCGAACTGGACAGAATAACGATAATAATCCCTGGACTTACGAGTGGGTCGTCGCCGGTAGCGAAGCCGACTGTCGGACCATCTCCGGGCAGGACGGGAGCAGCAAACTCGAAGGAGCCGGGGTTCCCCGATATGTACACTTTTTAATTCATATTTATAGCATGATGACAAGGTCGGAGAACACATTGAAGGAGCTCGTTGCTCCTTTTTAACGGGTCCGTTTTCTCTACTTTCCCAGGTAGAGAGCCGAAGCAGCTGTGTCCGCAGCCAGTCACGTCACTTGAAAACCACGAGGCTCCGCCTCCGTTGCCCCTCCCCGCAGAGGCATGAACACATGAGGGTCCGAGTCTTGAGGCCATGTCAGGTGCGAATGCCAACGTCGATCCAGTGCAAATCCTCTGGCCAGACGACCTCGCTCCACCCTGAACTTCTCGTGGTCCCGGGAAGCGACGAGACGTTGAGCCGATCGCGGTCCATTGTGTTGTCGAGACGAGGCGAACATTTTGGCGCCCGCATCTGCCAGGAAGTGACAGAACTTTGTACATCTCAGCTTCGGAAATGACCTGGTAAGCTGCCTAAGTGGTCCAGACTAGAGTGCCTTCATGTGCGCACATGAAGGCTCCCTAGTCCAGACAATGCCGAAGACTCTGGGGTCTTCGCTCGATAGAAATGATCCCTTTAGAAGCTGTTGGAATCACCGAGCCCAGCATTGCTGCGTGAGGGAATTCCAGGTGTTGAGATGTCCCCCGTTTTTACGACGATAATTGAATATCGCTGCCTGAAGGAAGTCCAGATGTCGAGATGTCAGCCCTTTTGAAGACAATTTGGCCGTTCATAACAATGGGAACAAGAGGGACAAAGGACAAACACAAATCTCCAAACACAGCTAGGTGACTGGTGCAAGCTGAAAAAATCCGCCTGGTCCTGGTAGGCAACTGTATCCTGGTATCAAACCCAGAGACCTCCATTTCCAATACAAACGCGTTTTGGGGAGAGGCCGCAAGGTCCGCTGGCGCTGATGAGAGGTCGCCTCCTGCGCTACGTTCGCCATTCTGCCGCTTCTCTCTCTTTTCCGGCGACCGGGCGCTCTATTGTTCCGTCGTCAAGAAGCGTGTTGAAAAGTAGTGAAAGCGCACAATAATGACGAAGACGGAGAAGCAAACAGGACGACCGCTGACTATCAAGAAGCGCGCCGCGTAGAGAGGGACAAAGACGAGAGGGAGACGAGGACAGTTTTCTTTTTCTTTTTTATGATGATTGCGCGCGCCTCAAGAAAACAAAAACGAAGACTTCGTCGAGCTTCCCTCCTTTACAAAAGTGCACTTAAAAAGCGGAAAAAAAAAAAAAAAGACCAGCGACGTGTACAGGTGCCCAAGTGGTGCGGCTGGCATGCCGCGTGTAATTTGGGTGACGAAACCCAGTATCCGCCTCGCAGGCCCCTTGGACTTGCGACTAACATCGAGGCGCTCGCCGTCGAATGCGACTCCGAGCAGTTTCGAGTGACACGAGAGAGTTCGGTGCCACCTATTGCGAGGGGTGGGGAGTGCGAGGGTTAAGCAGAGGACAGGCTGACTGTCGTGCTAAGGCATATTCTAGGGTTCAGCGGTAGGCTGTGTGCCACAGACCACCTGTGACATGCATCGAGGTCGTTTTAAAGGGAGGCGACTGCATCCTTGGAGATTCCGGGTTGTATCAGGGAGAGGTTGTCCGCGTATAGTATCGCCTTAGAATTCAGTCCGTCGGTAACGTCATTTATGTACAGCGAGAAGAGTGTAGGGCCAAGGACACTGTCCTGCGGCACACCGGCGGGCACAGTACAGGGTGACGAGAGATTACCGTGGAAGGCCACTCGCTGGGTTCGATCCTTGGCGAAGTTCATCAGCCAGTTGGCCAAGAAACCCTCAATACCCACTTTTTGGAGTTTTTTAGGGAGAAATGCGTGGTCGATGCGACCAAATGCTTTTAAAAATCCAATTGTACTAGTTGGCAGGGGATGCGCTGGTCAAGGTGTGAGCTGAGCATGCTGACTGCCACTGCCAAGGCAGCCTTGCAGCTCCGTCCCCTTCGGAATCAGTGTTGTGCCTGATTAAGTGGTCCGATCTGTTCCAGGTGGTTCAGGATTTTGTTGACAAAAATAATCCACGGAGAAGGGGAACAAGAGGGACTTGTTCAGGGATTATTTTTGTCATTATGGTCCAGCTCGCTTGCACCTTTGCATTTAATTGCATTATAATCAGGTTTTTGTTGTTTACTATTCTTTCCAGTGTGCGGCTCACAACTGAAGTGAAGGCGATGGGGCGAAAGGAATCAATGCTATCGGTGTCAAGTCCATTTCTCTTGTGGATGGGCGTTATGATGGATCTCTTCCATTCCAGAGGTGTGCACAGTCGAGTATGCGTTGAAACATGTGGATCAGGATGGGCTTGATCAGAGGGGCGGAGAGCTGGAGGAAAGCAGCATGCACTCGGTCAGGTCCAGGGTTCTGTGCTGGGCGGAGGGAGGACAGTGATTCTTCTATAGGGATGACAGAGAGGCTCCAGACGGAGGGGACGACCCGGGATTAGCTGGGTAGGGAGGTGAGTCTGGGGGAGGTATGAGAGGTACCTGGGGTAGAGGTAAGGCGAGAGTCATGGGGGGAGACTAAATTGAGGAGAAGTGTTCACTGAACAGAGCGGCACCTCTGTAGTAAATTCAAACGCGATAATTAAAGAACCCGATTTATGCAGAACGCCCAGAGTGGGATCGAAGAGTTAGTTTACGCACCGTCAGATTAAGAAGTCCCATTTAGTCCTTTCAATACTTCTATTCTCGGGGACCACTTTCTGATGCAGTTCAGCAACAACGGAAACATGTTTTGGTGCATCAGTGATGTGTCGATATGCAAAATGGGTCGTGCAAACAAACAAAAAAAGCTTTCCCCTCCTTAACTCGCAATTAGAACAAGCGCGGCCACGTGATCTGACGCCTAACTAGTGTTCATCGTAGTCATCTGCTGGGTTTGGGAAAGCATAGGGCATGAGATGAGCTTTCGATATCGTTAAAGTTGGGCTATTATCATTTTTAATTTAACACGAGCCGTTACCCGAACGTTTGGCGATGCTGATGATCCCGACCATTCATCATCAAAATCGCGTACGTCACAGTGTCACGTAACTCTTGGTGCGAAGTCGTGATGTTGTGTTGCGTCACGGTTTCAGCAATGTTTATAATAATCTAGTGATGTTCTCAATTTAAATCGACTTGACGCAGTGAATCACGCGACGTCACGTGACGTGACATTACTTGACAGCATGTCTTGACACCATGACATCACGTGACCACGTGACAGACGATTGATCATGGTGCCAGTACAAAAGCCGCCAAGAAAACCCACAATTTCTCATTTGGTCAATATATAAAAATGCAGCTGCCATTTTTTTTTTTACTCCCAAATATTATTTTTGGGATACTAACAAAAAAGAAGAAAAATAAAATATCATGGACCGTTTTGAACCGGTTCCCAGTATATTTTTTTCCGGTTCAGTTCAAAAATGGCGGCGAAGACTTCGGTTCGGTTCAGTTCCGGTTTGGCTAAAAATAACGGTTCTGCTCCGGTTTTCAGTTCGGTTCGGTTCCAGTTCGACACCCTGGAAGCAAGTCCTTAATTTAGGCACGTGCTGCTAATAATGTGCCGTACAGAGAACAAACAGCATGCATTTACGTGCGCGTTGTTTTGTTTCTGTGCTGTTTTGGCACGTGCTCTTCTATCGCTCTACTGTTTTGACGGCGTGCTGTTTTGTCTTGTGCTTTTTTGACGCGTGCTGTTTTGACGCGGTGCGGTTTTGGCTGTGCTGTTTTGTCGCTGCATGTGTTGTTTTGACCGTGCTATTTCGTTGCGTGCTGCTTTGTCGTGAGCTGTTCTGTCGTGGTGCCGTTCGGTTACTGTCCTCCACCCACTATTTGTTGCTAGTCGACCTCCGTTCGCGTCTGTCGCCGGGGACCAAAAGAAGCATGCCTCAAAAACGAAAGAAATGCTATCGCATAAAACTTGCGACTGTGGGGTCAAAACGTCAAAGTAACCAAGTTTGTGATTTTTTTTATACGGGCAAAGTAATTTACACGTTTGTATAAACATTTATTTCCATAGCCGCCATAAATTACTATATGTATAAAATATTCATCTTTCTGCTTCTTGTATTTCGTAATTGTTTCTCTTTCGAAATATTAATTTTTTTTTTTTTTTTTGTAAAAATGTTTCTTATTTTGTTTCGTTCAGAAATTGAGGAGTAACATATAAAAAAATGAACAGAAACAAACAAAAAATTACGACCAGACTAAGGTGCATGATTTTACTGGAACAAACCTCATTTAACGGGCCCTTGGACTGTTTTGCCATAACAGCACACGTATAGACCGACACACTGTTTACAAACAAGCCAGCGTTTTCCCACACAAGGTGTGGGTACTGCGCGAGCACAGATACCAGATTCGCGTGAGGTGAAGCTTCTGCGCATGCGCCGTGGCGACAACAACGCCACCGCAGAGGCGATACGTCAGCGCCGCGTGTTGGTCTATAGCAGAACGACGCTTAGGCAGCTCCCTTTCACTGGATCATGTCCACCTTGTATATCACTATACTTCGTTTCATCTTCGGTCCGAGCGCGGCCGATGTTATGAGCCGAAGGGCCAATCAAACAGCGAAAGAGGTACAACGTCATGGCGTGCTCTCTGAAGTTATTAGGAACAGCCGATATTCGCCGTCTCTCTGTGCGCGCTCCTCCGCCGGCTATCAAGCGCAGAGAGCACGCCATGACGCTGCGCTTCTTGCGCTGTTTGATTGGCCCTTCGGCTCACAACATCGGCCGCGCTCGGACCGAAGATGAAACGAAGTATTGCACTAATGTGTATAATATCAGTAGTAGCAGTTATCGTCCCTAAAGGTTAGCCTATTTACACCTTTGCAAAACTCGTTTTCTGCGCGCCGTGCTGCCATCTTTGTCTGCTGGGCTATGAAACGCCTTCTGAGCATGCGCTGTTGCTCTACTTTGCTGTGTATCAGACGCTGCGCACGCGTCCACAGCTCAGTGAATCAGCAATTTTCACCCGGGTGATAAGCGATGGACCTTCTATACATATACTTTGTTTAAGTCCAGACGCTACTAGCTAATGGGACCGATCAATCAACGTAAAAAGCGCAAGTCACTGGGCCTTCTCTGTTTATGATTGGTTCAGCGATGATAGAACACGCACGGAAACATGACGAGCACGATACACGATGATGGTGCGCTTACGAAGCTGTTTGATTGGTCCCATATGAGCTCGTAGCGTCGACTGCGTCTAGGCTTAAGATGAAACGAAGTATAGCACTATATGTTACTTGCATGTGTAGAATAATCTTTTTATAGGTACTGCTTTCATTCGTTGTGCCAGCCGTTTTATCCGAGATAAGCAATTATCTTTGCATTGCTTACATGAAATGATGCCCTGAATATGTATTATCTGCTGTTTTTCGGCTATAGTGCTAATCGTGAACAAGTCAGCGCCTACGTTACACTTGTGGCGGCACCGCTAATTGGCTGTCCGCAATCGTACTCCGCGCTCCGCTGACATCTCTTCCAGACCGCGTTAAGTTGCATGCTGAGCAAAGCAGCCTAAGCGGCCTAAGCGCTTGCCCGACTGGTTGGGAGCCGCCCGTGCGACATGATCCTTGTGTTAGTTTTTGCCACCGTATCGTCGGCCTGTCATATGCCAGAAGTCCCAAGGAACGGCAGGGTTGTGCAGTCAAAGTTCAACGCGTCGAGCCACCCCATTGGCGCCGTCGTCAACTACACCTGCAACGAGGGCTTCTTACTTCTAGGCCTCGCCAGCCGAACGTGCCACATCAATGGCTGGGAACCTCGAGGCTTGCCACCCTGCGTGGCGAACGTGGCGACGGGCAAGTTCGCTCTCCAGTCCACGTCAGAGTCCAACGGCGGTGCTCATCTCGCCGTGGACGGCGACAGCGCGACCTGTAGCTCCACGCTACCTCAAGAATCGCCGTGGTTCGTGGTGGACCTGGAAGACGTGCACCCTATCTTCGTGGTACGGCTCGATTTTCCCACCAGCATGACATTGCCACCGAACATCATACTAACTGTGCGCGTTGGTAACCTGTCGGCGGGTAACCTGTCGGCAGGCTTCCAGAGCAGTTCCGTCTGTAATGAATTCCACGACACGCCCCTGCGCGACCGCTCGTTGTACCTGCCTTGTTCAACGGCCTTGACAGGCCGGCAGATAAGCCTGCATCTACTCGGAAATAGGTCCCTGGCCTTGTGCGAGTTGGGAGTGTATTCTGACCGTGCAACTCTCGTAGCGCTTCGAGACGACCCTACTCGCTTTGGGCACAGTCCCAAAAAGAAGGCATTCTATGAATTGATTGGCATGAAGGGGTTCATCGGCGTTTGTGTTGGGTTAGCCGTTCTGATTGCTTCCATTTGCTTGTGCTGCTGCTGGACACGGGGCAGGAGGTGGTGTTACAGAGAATCATCTAACTCTGTGCTTCTGAAAGAGTTCACCCGGGAGCCAACGTATGACTGTTCGTTCGAGGGGCGCTCGTTAGATGAAGTATCTCAAGACAGCGCAGCAGGTCGATATAGTGATTTTCGCCTCACCAAGCTTCAAAGAGCTCCCATGGCGGGAACTGAGGCAGGCAAATAGCCCATTGACTTTTCACATCGAGTACCAGGCTCCTCCTCATGATTGCGACATTGTCTTGCCGCGTGCAAGCGTCCATTACTTTCCTTATTGCATTCCGACAAGCATTGGAGTGTGCAACATTTTAGTCCCAATAAACGCTTCTTCTCCTTTAGGCGTGTTTCATGACTGTTCGACGCGGCATTACAGGACCAAACCGGCATTGCATACCGGCCAACGTTTGCTCTGGAGCCCTACATTAAAGGGATACTTCAACGAAATTGGAAATATACCAGTCTTGTTCAAAAATAGGTTGAATATGATCCATGCACAATATCCGTAAATGACAATCACACGTTTGTATTTTGAGCCTAATGCTGTATTTTTCATTATAAACGGCCCACTCTTCCAAGTGCTCGGAGAACAGCCAGCGGAGAGCACGTGAAATCCAACGCAATCGTGACGTAGTTCGTCTCGGGGCGAGCAAAGCTACGGCGAGGCTGACGTCGAGAGGATGGCCTAGTCGTTCTATAAAGTCACTCGATTAGGAGGCCAGTGACTTTCAAGGAATACTACAACGAAATTTCGCAGCTTATTTTTTGCTTTGTGTTCAAATAAGCAGTATCACATCGGACACACCAATATCTTGTTAAAAAAAAGTCACAAAAAGGAATTTTATAACGAATTAAACGATTAACAAGGAGCACCTGGTGGATGTCGCTAACGGCTCGTTTGTAATGCCCGTCTAGGAACCTTGAGAGGTAGTGACGGTAACTGTCTCGCCTCTGACCACGACGAGAGAAGAGGGGAAGGAGGAACTTCCCTCTTCTCGAGAATCCCTTTTGTGTGTCCCAGAAGTAGCTATTGTCCCCCTACAAGATTATAGAAGATTAACCCGTCACTCAAAATTTGCACAACAGCAGCCGCTTCGGTGGCTGGAACGAC